>NC_140579.1:5106835-5706835 GCF_964204655.1 Triturus cristatus
GGCTCCCCGGCCACGACGGAACCCCGTCCCGGGCCTTTGGCAGTGCCGCAGGCCGGGGGACAGGGCCCGGGGACGGAGACCCCGACCCGGGGCCCGGCCGGGCCCCTGGAACCAGCCGGGGCTCCCGGGACCGCAGGCGATGGGGAAGCCTCCCCGGGCCCTCCGGACCGCGCCCCGGGCACCCTGCCACGCGGAAGGACCCAGGACGGAGCCCGGGGCGGGGAGGCCGCCCTCCCCGGGGCCCCCAGGGGCCCGGCCGGAGCACCTGAACCCAGGCGAGCGAGGGGAGGCTCCCCGGCCACGACGGAACCCCGTCCCGGGCCTTTGGCAGTGCCGCAGGCCGGGGGACAGGGCCCGGGGACGGAGACCCCGACCCAGGGCCCGACCGGGCCCCTGGACCCAGCCGGGGCTCCCGGGACCGCAGGTGCAAGGGAAGCCTCCCCGGGCCCTCCGGACCCCGCCCCGGGCACCCTGCCACGCGGAAGGACCCAGGACGGAGCCCGGGGCGGGGAGGCCGCCCTCCCCGGGGCCCCCAGGGGCCCGGCCGGAGCACCTGAACCCAGGCGAGCGAGGGGAGGCTCCCCGGCCACGACGGAACCCCGTCCCGGGCCTTTGGCAGTGCCGCAGGCCGGGGGACAGGGCCCGGGGACGGAGACCCCGACCCGGGGCCCGGCCGGGCCCCTGGAACCAGCCGGGGCTCCCGGGACCGCAGGCGATGGGGAAGCCTCCCCGGGCCCTCCGGACCGCGCCCCGGGCACCCTGCCGCGCGGCAGGACCCGGGACGGAGCCCGGGGCGGGGAGGCCGCCCTCCCCGGGGCCCCCAGGGGCCCGGCCGGGGCTCCGGAACCCAGACGAGCGAGGGGAGGCTCCCCGGCCACAACGGAACCCCGTCCCGGGCCTTTGGCAGTGCCGCAGGCTGGGGGACGGGGCCCGGGGCCGGAGACCCCGACCCGGGGCCCGGCCGGGCCCCTGGACCCAGCCGGGGCTCCGGGGACCGCAGGCGCAGGGGAAGCCTCCCCGGGCCCTCTGGACCCCTCCCCGGGCACCCTGCCACGCGGCAGGACCCGGGACGGAGCCCGGGGTGGGGAGGCCGCCCTCCCCGGGGCCCCCAGGGGCCCGGCCGGAGCTCCGGGACCCAGACGAGCGAGGGGAGGCTCCCCGGCCCCAACGGAACCCCGTCCCGGGCCTTTGGCAGTGCCGCAGGCCGGGGGACTGGGCCCGGGGCCAAAGGCCTCAACCCGGGGCCCGGCCGGGCCCCTGGAACCAGCCGGGGCTCCGGGGACCGCAGGCGCAGGGGAAGCCTCCCGGGGCCCTCCGGACCCCTCCCCGGGCACCCTGCCACGCGGCAGGACCCGGGACGGAGACCGGGGTGGGGAGCCTGCCCTCCCCGGGGCCCCCAGGGGCCCGGCCGGAGCTCCTGAACCCAATGCAGCCACGGGAGGCACCCCGGCCGCAACGGAACCCCGTCCCGGGCCTTTGGCAGTGCCGCAGGCCGGGGGACGGCGCCCGGGGCCGGAGACCCCGACCCGGGGCCCGGCCGGGCCCCTGGACCCAGCCGGGGCTCCGAGGACCGCAGGTGCAGGGGAAGCCTCCCCGGGCCCTCCGGACCCTTCCCCGGGCACCCTGCCACGCGGCAGGACCCGGGACGGAGACCGGGGCGGGGAGGCCGCCCTCCCCGGGGCCCGGCCGGAGCTCCTGAACCCAATCCAGCCACGGGAGGCACCCCGGCCACAACGGAACCCCGTCCCGGGCCTTTGGCGGTGCCGCAGGCCGGGGGACGGCACCCGGGGCCGGAGACCCCGACCCGGGGCCCGGCCGGGCCCCTGGACCCATCCGGGGCTCCCGGGCGCGCAGGGGAAGGCCCTCCGGCCACCCTGCCACACGGCAGGACCCAGTTGCCGGCTGAGGACCGAGAGGGGTCCCAGAGTACCCTGTCCCTAGTAATCCGGAGGAAGGCTACCCCCCGTTCTTGAAACCCGCACGCTCCGAGTGACGGAGGGGACCCTAGGGGCGAACGCACCCGGCCTCCTGGAGCCCCGGCTGGGATCCGAGAGGCAAATGGACCCTCATCGGGACTTCCAGGCCTGGCCCTGCCATCTGGTCGCCCCATTGGAAAGCATTGCGCGCGACCAGATGGCCGAGGGGAAAGGAGCCACCAGGTGGCCGGCAACTGAAAGGACTCCCGCCTGCCCACCCACCAGGGGCTCGGGGTGGGGACTCTGCTTCCCGGCTGGGCCTCAGGCACGGGGAGGACCACCGGAGCTCTCGGGGCCTGGGCGTACCCGGGGGAGGACTGCCCGGGACCCGTGGAGCCCGTCCCTGGGCACTTTGCCATGCCGCGGCCCGGAGGAGGGAAGCCCCGGGGACCTGGGAGGATGTTGCCCGGGCGTAGCCCATCTGGTCCCCGGCAATGAACCGCACAACCCCAGCATGGGTGTTTCGGCATACCCTGCCCCTACTAATCCGGAGGAAGGATACCCTCCTTTCTTGTAACCCGCGCGCTGCGAGTGACGGAGGGGACCCTAGGCGCGGACGCGCCCGGCCTCCTGGAGCCCTGGCTGGGATCCGGGAGGCGAATGGACCCTCATCGGGACTTCCAGGCCGGCCCGGCCATCTGGTCGCCCCATTGGAAAGCATTGCGCGCGACCAGATGGCCGAGGGGAAAGGAGCGACCGGATGGCCGGCAACTGAAAGGGCTCCCGTCTGCCCGAGCCATAGCGGTAGGGCTCCCGCCTGCCCACCCTCACACCAAGGGCTCGGGGGGGGACTCTGCTTCCCGGGTTGGCCTCGGGCACGGGGAGGTCCACCGGAGCTCTCGGGGCCTGGGCGCCCGGGGGAGGACTGCCCGGGACCCGTGGAGCCCGTCCCTGGGCACTTTGCCATGCCGCGGCCCGGAGGAGGGAAGCCCCCGGAGGCCTTGGAGGATGTTGCCCGGGCGTCGCCCATCTGGTCCCCGGCAATGAACCGCACAGCCCCAGCATGGGTGTTCCGGCATACCCTGCCCCTAATAATCCGGAGGAAGGATACCCCCCTTTCTTGTAACCCGCGCGCTGCAAGTGACGGAGGGGACCCTAGGCGCGGACGCGCCCGGCCTCCCGGAGCCCTGGCTGGGATCCGGGAGGCGAATGGACCCTCATCGGGACTTCCAGGCCGGCCCGGCCATCTGGTCGCCCCATTGGAAAGCATTGCGCGCGACCAGATGGCCGAGGGGAAAGGCGCGACCAGGTGGCCGGCAACTGAAAGGGCTCCCGTCTGCCCGAGCCATAGCGGTAGGGTTCCCGCCTGCCCACGCAGGGCTCCGTGGCTGCAGGGCTCTGGGCCTGCAGGGCTCCGGGGCTGCAGGGCTCCGGGGCTGCAGGGCTCCGGGGCTGCAGGGCTCTGGGCCTGCAGGGCTCTGGGCCTGCAGGGCTCCGGGGCTGCAGGGCTCCGGGGCTGCAGGGCTCTGGGGCTGCAGGGCTCCGGGGCTGCAGGGCTCCGGGGCTGCAGGGCTCCGGGGCTGCAGGGCTCTGGGCCTGCAGGGCTCTGGGCCTGCAGGGCTCCGGGGCTGCAGGGCTCCGGGGCTGCAGGGCTCTGGGGCTGCAGGGCTCCGGGGCTGCAGGGCTCCGGGGCTGCAGGGCTCCGGGGCTGCAGGGCTCTGGGCCTGCAGGGCTCCGGGGCTGCAGGGCTCCGGGCCTGCAGGGCTCCGGGGCTGCAGGGCCTTGGGCCTGCTAGGGTTCCGGGCCTGCAGGGCTCCAGGGCTCCGTGCTGAAGGGCTCCAGGGTCTGCAGGGCTTTGGGGCTGCAGGCCTCGGGGGACGCCCGGGAGACCCATGGAGCCCGTCCTGGGCACTTTGCCTCGCCGCGGGCTGGAGGAGGAAGCACCCGACGCCCCGGGGAAGTGTCGTCCGGGCTTGGCCCATCTGGTCCCCGCCTGAGAACCGCAATCCCCAGGAGGGGTGTCCCGGCATACCCTGCCCCTACTAATCCGGAGGAAGGCTACCCACCTTTCTTGTAACCCTCGCGCTCCGAGTGACGGAGGGGACCCTAGGCGCGGACGCGCCCGGCCTCCTGGAGCCCTGGCTGGGATCCGCGAGGCGAATGGACCCTCATCGGGACTTCCAGGCCGGCCCGGCCATCTGGTCGCCCCATTGGAAAGCATTGCGCGCGACCAGATGGCCGAGGGAAAGGTGCGACCAGATGGCCGGGACCGGAAGGACTCCCAGCTGCCCACACCGAGCCATAGCGGTAGGGCTCCCGACTGCCCTTGCAGGGCTCCGGGGCTCTGCACCAGGGTCCCTTGTCCCGGGCAGATGGACACTTGGCAGGCCGCAGGACGTGGGATCCCAGGCCCTGACCAAAAATCAGGAGGCCCGGGGCCGGTCCCTGCTTCTCAACACAGCCAGGCTGGGGAGGTCGGGGAGCCTGCCCAAGCACGAGGGACCCGTCCCGGGCACACAGTCCATGAGGTTGTGCGCTCGTTTTCCACAATTTTCTTCAGAATAGTGCGTAGTTGCGCTAGGCAAAGTCCGCCCAGCCCTACTCAGGATGTGCTCTCGTTTTCCACAAATTTTTTTAAAATTCTGCTACGCAAAGTCCGCCCAGCCCTAATCTCGAGATGATGGGCCTACCCGAATGGGTATGCGCCACCACGCGCTCAATGACTCTCAGGCCGCCTCCCTCCGAGGGGGAAGGGGCCCTGCCGCTAGACACCACCACCACCCCCGAGATCCAGAATACACCACCCAGAGGCTAACGACCCCCTTCTGGACGAGCCGACCGCTCCCGACGAAGGGTCAGTGCCTTCCGACCCCGAAACCCTGACCCACCTCGAGGGCTTGCCAGAACTGGCCCAGTGGCCCTGCGAAGGGGGCCCCTCCCTTGAAGAGTTCTGCCAAGAACAATCCACCTGCCCGTCCCTCATCGGACCCCAACAACAGGCCGAGGCCCAAGCAGCCGGCGACCCGACTGGCACCCACTGGATATACTGGGAGGACGGCCTCCTGTACAGCGAACAGAAGTCGGCCGAGTTGGGATCGGCCCGGGTACTGGTGGTACCCCTACGCTTCCGAAGTCTCCTCCTGGGCCTGGCCCATGATGTACCTCTGGCCGGACACTTAGGCCAAGATAAGACCTACCAACGACTCGTCACCCACTTCTATTGGCCCAAGATGCGAGCAAATGTGGAGGCCCACTGCAAGTCCTGCCCCACGTGCCAGGCCAGCGGAAAGAGTGGGGGCAAGCGCAAGGCTCCGCTACAACCCTTCCCCGTCGTCAGTACCCCTTTTGAGCGGGTAGGAATCGACATTGTGGGACCGCTGGACCCCAAGACCGCCCAGGGCCACCGGTTCATCCTCGTCCTAGTGGATCATGCCACCCTTTACCCCGAAGCCATCCCTCTCCGCACCGTGACGGCCCCTGTGGTAGGCCGGGCCTTGATGGGGGATCTTCTCCCGCATGGGGTTCCCCCGCGAAGTCATGAGTGACCGGGGTACGAACTTTATCTCCCGATATATGAAGTCCCTCTGGCAGCAGTGCGGAGTATCGTACAAATTCACCACCCCGTACCACCCCCAAGGAGACGGACTAGTCGAGCGCTTTAACAAAACGCTGAAAGGAATGATCATGGGCCTCGAGGAACCCCTACGCCGGAGGTGGGACGTCCTCTTCCCATGTCAACTGTTCGCCTACCGGGAGGTTCCCCAAAAATCCCTGGGATTCAGCCCATTCGAACTACTATATGGGCACCCCGTCCGAGGACCCCTGAGCCTGGTCAAGGAGGGGTGGGAAACAACACCCCGGGGGACCCCCCCGGATGTGTTCCGATACATCTTGGCGCTCCGCAACCAGACCCGAAAATTCAGAGAACTCGCAGAAGCGAACCTCGAGGCCAGTCAGGAAGAAATGAAGCGCTGGTATGACCAGAATGCCACGCTGGTCGAGTTTCAGCCGGGCCAACAAGTCTGGGTCATGGCCCCGGTGAGACCCTGCGCTCTCCAAGATAAAAGGACTGGGCCCTTCAAGGTGGTCGAGCGGAAGAGCCAAGTCACATATCTCATCGATATGCAGTCCCCGCGGAACCCCCTCCGGGTTCTCCACGTGAACCGCCTCAAACCTCACTTTGTACGGACCGAATTAAGTTTACTCCTGGCCACCGACGATGGGGCCGAAGAAGACACCGAGCCCCTTCCAGACCCCCTGGGGGCGAAAGAAACCGATGGATCCGTGGAGGGAGTGAAACTGTCAACCGCCCTCATAGCCCAACAGACCGACGACTGCCGCCAGCTACTAGGGCAGTTTGCGGATCTCTTCTCCCTGACCCCCGGGGTCACCAACTGGTGTGTCCACGACGTGAACACCGGAGACAGCCCGCCAGTGAGACATCGGGCCTACCGGGTCCCTGATCGGGTCCGAACCTGCATCCAGACCGAGGTGGCAAAGATGTTAGACCTCGGGGTGATCGAACCCTCCGACAGCCCCTGGGCCAGCCCGGTAGTCCTGGTTCCGAAAGAGACTACCCCGGGTGTTGCCCCCGAGCTGAGGTTTTGCGTGGACTACCGAGGCCTCAATGTGGTCACCCGAGCGGACGCTCACCCTATCCCCCGTGCCGACAAACTCATTGACCACCTTGGGGCCGCTCGCTACCTCAGCACCTTCGACCTGACCAGTGGGTACTGGCAGATTGCCCTCACCGAGGGAGCCAAGGAGCGCTCCGCCTTCTCCACCCCGGATGGGCACTACCGCTTTAGGGTGATGCCGTTCGGAATGAAGAATGCCCCGGCCACCTTCCAGCGGCTGGTGAACAGGGTCCTGTCCGGACTAGAGGGGTTCAGCGCAGCATACCGCGACGACATAACGGTCTTCAGTTCCCAATGGGCCGAGCACCTCCAGCACCTCCGTCAAGTCCTGCTGGCTCTGCGCCGGGCAGGCCTCACCATCAAAGCTAGCAAATGTCAAATTGGGCACGGCTCCGTAACCTATCTGGGGCACCAGGTGGGAAGTGGGCAGGTCGCCCCCCTCCAGCCGAAGATCGACGCCATCTTGTCCTGGGAACCCCCTGCAACCCAAACGGAAGTCCGAGCCTTCCTGGGCCTCACCGGCTACTACCGAAGGTTTATTAAGAACTATGGCAGCATCGCAGGCCCTCTCACAGAACTAACCTCCAAAAAACACCCCAAGAAGGTACACTGGACTCCCTCCTGCCAGAAGGCGTTCGACACCCTAAAGGCCGCAATGTGCGCGGCGCCAGTGCTCAAAGCACCCGACTACGCCCGGGAGTTTGTGGTCCAGACGGACGCCTCGGAACACGGCATCGGGGCAGTCCTCTCCTAGTTCGACGACAAGGGCATAGATCGGCCTATAGCCTTCATCAGCCGAAGGTTACTGCCCCGGGAACAGCGGTGGAGCACAATTGAACGAGAGACGTTCGCAGTAGTCTGGGCCCTCAAAAAGCTACGGCCCTACCTGTTCGGAACACACTTCCGAGTGCAAACAGATCATCGACCCCTGCGGTGGTTGATGCAGATGCGAGGGGAAAACCCCAAGCTGCTACGCTGGTCCATCTCTCTCCAGGGGATGGATTTCACTGTGGAACATCGCCCCGGGACTGACCACGCCAACGCGGACGGCCTGTCCTGATTCTTCCGCTTCAGCGAGGAGAACTCCCAAGTGGATGGGTAGTTCTCCTTGCCTTTCAGCTGGGGGGGGCATGTGTGAGACCGTCCTCGTGGCGTGGGCCCTCCCGACCAGCAAGTTACACTACAACCACGCCGAACCTCGTGGACACGGCCTTCCGGCTCCCGTGGACCAACATCCCGAGGGCCGACCAGATCCCCAACACGCATGCCTGGCCGAGGGAGAGCGAAACCCCCCAACCCAGACCAGACCGAGAGGCGCCGACCCTGCCACACCTCTGGTCTCTTCCCGAGGGAGGTTTCGATCGACCCCCAGGCCCCCGGTGAGCGGGCGCCTCGCCTGCTGGGCGTCTGGAGTCCCTCCCGGACACACCTGAACAGATCAAGGGGCCGAGCGTCAGGAAACCCCGACACACCGCCCCCAGGCACCAGACCCCTCTCTGCGAGGACTCCGGACTTTAAAGAGGAGGGGGAGTATAACAAGGGGTGCTGAAGGGACGGGAGGCAGAGAAGACCTGGACTGACGAGAGCCTGCGGACTTGGTCGCGGCTCGATCGCTCCCCGAACAGAAGAACGCTACCCGAACTCTGAACCACCTGAGCCCTGCGGATGCTGTCGCGGCTCCCCGAACTCCGAACCATCTGAGCCCTGCTGACGCTGTCGCGGCTCCCCGAACTCTGAACCATCTGAGCCCTGCTGACGCTGTCGCGGCTCCCCGAACTCTGAACCATCTGAGCCCTGCTGACGCTGTCGCGGCTCCCCGAACTCTGAACCATCTGAGCCCTGCTGACGCCGTCGCGGCTCCCTATACTAAGAACCTCCGGTGCCTGCTGAGTGACTCGCGGCCCGCTCCTCCAAGAGAATCGGCAGAGATCGCCGAGAGAAGCAACATCCCCTCAGCTCGAGGATTGAGAGCTGGGCGCCGGATACCTCGCAGAGACCCCGATTGAAAGACTGTCCCGCTACCCCTTTTCCCCCCATCACAAGATCATTGCCGCCTGTGGCCTTAATTCTGCACCTGCCTGCCGGATCATAAAGATCCCGGATAACCACCGATAAAAGCATATTATCTTACAACGAATTACTGTGTGGTGTCCCTCTATCCGAAGAAGAGAGTAAGCGTAGCGTGTGCGATCCTAGGTACGAGACCCTTCCAGGAAGGGCCTCCCTGCTCTTGCTCGGCCTAACTCTGGGTAAGGTGGGCCTCCGGGTGGTCAGGAACGCATTCCGCAGCCTCCCCGGGGAACGCTTTCCAACACAAAGAGTTCAAGAAGAATGGGGACCCCTCAGCGCACCCGACCTCTCGTCTTCACACCACTGTTCCAAGATTCTACCCATCATCCCCTCGTTTCCTGAGGCTGTGCAGAGTGAGGAGGGCAGTGCAGAGTGTGGAGGGCAGTGCAGAGTGTGGAGGGCAGTGCAGAGTGTGAAGGGCTGTGTGGAGGGCAGGGATGAGTGTGGTGGGATGGGTGTGGAGGGATGGGTGTGGAGGGATGGGTGTGGAGGGATGGGTGTGGAGGGATGGGTGTGGAGGGCAGTGCAGAGGGCGGAGGGCTGTGCAGAGGGCGGAGGGCTGTGCAGAGGGCGGAGGGCTGTGCAGAGGGCGGAGGGCTGTGCAGAGGGCGGAGGGCTGTGCAGAGGGCCGAGGGCTGTGCAGAGGGCCGAGGGCTGTGCAGAGGGCCGAGGGCTGTGCAGAGGGCCGAGGGCCGTGCAGAGGGCCGAGGGCTGTGCAGAGGGCCGAGGGCCGTGCAGAGGGCCGAGGGCCGTGCAGAGTGTGGAGGGCAGTGCAGAGTGTGGAGGGCAGTGCAGAGTGTGGAGGGCAGTGCAGAGTGTGGAGGGCAGTGCAGAGTGTGGAGGGCAGTGCAGAGTGTGGAGGGCAGAGCAGAGAGGGCTGTGCAAAGGGCGGAGGGCTGTGCAGGGGGTGGAGGGCTGTGCAGGGGGTGGAGGGCTGTGCAGGGGGTGGAGGGCCGTGCAGAGCGTGGAGGGCCGTGCAGAGCGTGGAGGGCCGTGCAGAGCGTGGAGGGCCGTGCAGAGCGTGGAGGGCCGTGCAGAGCGTGGAGGGCTGTGCAGAGGGCCGAGGGCTGTGCAGAGGGCCGAGGGCTGTGCAGAGGGCCGAGGGCTGTGCAGAGGGCCGAGGGCTGTGCAGAGGGCCGAGGGCTGTGCAGAGGGCCGAGGGCTGTGCAGAGGGCCGAGGGCCGTGCAGAGGGCCGAGGGCCGTGCAGAGTGTGGAGGGCAGTGCAGAGTGTGGAGGGCAGTGCAGAGTGTGGAGGGCAGTGCAGAGTGTGGAGGGCAGTGCAGAGTGTGGAGGGCAGAGCAGAGAGGGCTGTGCAAAGGGCGGAGGGCTGTGCAGGGGGTGGAGGGCTGTGCAGGGGGTGGAGGGCTGTGCAGGGGGTGGAGGGCCGTGCAGAGCGTGGAGGGCCGTGCAGAGCGTGGAGGGCCGTGCAGAGCGTGGAGGGCCGTGCAGAGCGTGGAGGGCCGTGCAGAGAGTGGAGGGCCGTGAGGCCGTGCAGAGAGTGGAGGGCCGTGAGGCCGTGCAGAGAGTGGAGGGCCGTGCAGAGAGTGGAGGGCCGTGCAGAGAGTGGAGGGCCGTGCAGAGAGTGGAGGGCCGTGCAGAGCGTGGAGGGCCGTGCAGAGCGTGGAAGGTAGTGCAGAGCGTGGAGGGCTGTGTTCAGGGCTGTGCAGAGTGTGGAAGGTAGTGCAGAGCGTGGAAGGTAGTGCAGAGCGTGGAGGGCCGTGCAGAGCGTGGAGGGCCGCGCAGAGCGTGGTGGGCCGCGCAGAGCGTGGTGGGCCGCGCAGAGCGTGGTGGGCCGTGCAGAGCGTGGAGGGCCGTGCAGAGCGTGGAGGGCCGTGCAGAGCGTGGTGGGCCGTGCAGAGCGTGGAGGGCTCTGCAGAGCGTGGAGGGCTCTGCAGAGCGTGGAGGGCTCTGCAGAGCGTGGAGGGCTCTGCAGAGCGTGGAGGGCAATGCAGAGCATGGAGGGCAGTGCAGAGCATGGAGGGCACTGCTGAGAGGGCACTGCTGAGAGGGCACTGCTGAGAGGGCAGTGCAGAGTGTGGAGGGCACTGCTGAGAGGGCAGTGCAGAGTGTGGAGGGCAGTGCTGAGAGGGCACTGCAGAGTGTGGAGGGCACTGCTGAGAGGGCAGTGCAGAGTGTGGAGGGCAGTGCAGAGTGTGGAGGGCAGTGCAGAGTGTGGAGGGCAGTGCGGAGGGCAGTGCAGAGCGTGGAGGACAGTGCAGAGCGTGGAAGGTAGTGCAGAGCGTGGAAGGTAGTGCAGAGCGTGGAAGGTAGTGCAGAGCGTGGAGGGCTGTGCAGAGCGTGGAGGGCACTGCAGAGCGTGGAGGGCACTGCAGAGCGTGGAGGGCACTGCAGAGCGTGGAGGGCAGTGCAGAGCGTGGAGGGCACTGCAGAGCGTGGAGGGCACTGCTGAGAGGGCAGTGCAGAGTGTGGAGGGCAGTGCTGAGAGTGCACTGCTGAGAGGGCAGTGCAGAGTGTGGAGGGCAGTGCAGAGCGCGGAGGGCAGTGCAGAGCGTGGAGGGCCGCGCAGAGCGTGGAGGGCCGCGCAGAGCGTGGAGGGCCGCGCAGAGCGTGGAGGGCAGTGCAGAGCGTGGAGGGCACTGCAGAGCGTGGAGGGCACTGCAGAGCGTGGAGGGCACTGCAGAGCGTGGAGGGCACTGCAGAGAGGGCAGTGCAGAGCGTGGAGGGCAGTGCAGAGTGTGGAGGGCAGTGCGGAGGGCAGTGCAGAGCGTGGAGGACAGTGCAGAGCGTGGAAGGTAGTGCAGAGCGTGGAAGGTAGTGCAGAGCGTGGAGGGCCGTGCAGAGCGTGGAGGGCCGTGCAGAGCGTGGAGGGCCGTGCAGAGCGTGGAGGGCCGTGCAGAGCGTGGAGGGCCGTGCAGAGCGTGGAGGGCCGTGCAGAGCGTGGAGGGCCGTGCAGAGCGTGGAGGGCACTGCAGAGCGTGGAGGGCACTGCAGAGCGTGGAGGGCACTGCAGAGCGTGGAGGGCACTGCAGAGCGTGGAGGGCACTGCAGAGCGTGGAGGGCACTGCAGAGCGTGGAGGGCACTGCTGAGAGGGCAGTGCAGAGTGTGGAGGGCAGTGCTGAGAGTGCACTGCTGAGAGGGCAGTGCAGAGTGTGGAGGGCAGTGCAGAGTGTGGAGGGCAGTGCGGAGGGCAGTGCAGAGCGCGGAGGGCAGTGCAGAGCGCGGAGGGCCGCGCAGAGCGTGGAGGGCCGCGCAGAGCGTGGAGGGCCGCGCAGAGCGTGGAGGGCACTGCAGAGCGTGGAGGGCACTGCAGAGCGTGGAGGGCACTGCAGAGCGTGGAGGGCACTGCAGAGCGTGGAGGGCACTGCAGAGCGTGGAGGGCACTGCTGAGAGGGCAGTGCAGAGTGTGGAGGGCTGTGCAGAGTGCGGAGGGCTGTGCAGAGTGCGGAGGGCTGTGCAGAGTGCGGAGGGCAGTGCAGAGTGCGGAGGGCAGTGCAGAGTGCGGAGGGCAGTGCAGAGTGCGGAGGGCAGTGCAGAGTGCGGAGGGCAGTGCAGAGTGCGGAGGGCAGTGCAGAGCGCCGAGGGCAGTGCAGAGCGCCGAGGGCAGTGCAGAGCGCGGAGGGCAGTGCAGAGCGCGGAGGGCAGTGCAGAGCGCGGAGGGCAGTGCAGAGCGCGGAGGGCAGTGCAGAGTGCGGAGGGCAGTGCAGAGTGCGGAGGGCAGTGCTGAGAGGGCACTGCTGAGAGGGCAGTGCAGAGTGTGGAGGGCAGTGTGGAGGGCAGTGCGGAGGGCCGTGCAGAGTGTGGAGAGCAGTGCAGAGTGTGGAGGGCTGTGCAGGGTGTGGAGGGCTGTGCAGGGTGTGGAGGGCTGTGCAGGGCGTGGAGGGCTGTGCAGGGCGTGGAGGGCTGTGCAGGGCGTGGAGGGCTGTGCAGGGCGTGGAGGGCTGTGCAGGGCGTGGAGGGCTGTGCAGAGCGTGGAGGGCTGTGCAGAGCGTGGAGGGCTGTGCAGAGCGTGGAGGGCTGTGCAGAGCGTGAAGGGCTGTGCAGAGCGTGAAGGGCTGTGCAGAGCGTGAAGGGCTGTGCAGAGCGTGAAGGGCTCTGCAGAGTGTGGAGGGCTCTGCAAAGTGTGGAGGAGGGCAGTGCAGAGTGTGGATGGCAGTGCAGAGTGTGGAGGGCAGTGCAGAGTGTGGTGGTTTGTAATCTGGGAAAGTGTGCAGAGGTTTGAGGGCTGTTTATTTATTTCATTACAATGTTATCTAGCATGAAAAAGCCCCACATTTGTACCCGAGTAGTTCACATATGAACAGATGCTACTGCATTCAAGCAGTTTACTAAAGAACATTACATGGGTTAAGAACAGCAACAAATTACACAATTACATCAGCTTAAATAGACGAATTACGCATGAGCAGAGTTACTGAATTATCTAGAAATGCGGAGGCTGCCAAGCAAAACACAAAACTTAAAGAAGACAAGACCGTATAGTGTGGAAGGTTGTGCAGAGCGAGGAGGTTTGTGCTCTGAAGGAAGTGTGCAGAGCTTTGAGGACTGGGCAGAGTCCGATACCGCCGGGTCTAGCCAGCGCTATATAAAACTCTTCAAATAAATAAAGAGTGTGGCTTTTACAGAGAGTGAAGGAGGTAAAGAGTGAAGACCGGTGGGTTGTTGTGAGTGCGGTAGGCTGTGCAGAGAGTGGAAGGCTGTTCTGAGTGCGGTGGGCTGTGCAGAGAGTGGAGGGCTGTTCTGAGTGTGGAGGGCTGTACAGAGTGGAGGGCTGTGCAGAGAGTGGAGGGCTGTGCAGAGAGTGGAGGGCTGTGCAGAGAGTGGAGGGCTGTGGAGAGAGTGGAGGGCTGTGGAGAGAGTGGAGGGCTGTGGAGAGAGTGGATGTTAGACAGGCCACATGAGGGGCTTGCTCCCTCCCCGCATGACAAGGCCCAAGCCCCGGCCCTCCAGGTGTGACCCGCAGAAACAACCCGCACCCCGTCTCCAGACGGTACTCCTGCCCCCGGACATCTATGTATCATGGGGCCGACCCACTCCCGGCTCCCCCGGCCGGACCAGCCGCCATCTTGGACACTGCACCACGAGGCCGCGTGGCCTCAGCTCGACCCTAACCCTGGGCCTGGCCAGGCCCCGCCATCCCGGCACCACCATCCACCCAGGAGGTGAACGGACCACTTGGAAGGTCGATGGGAGAAAGGAAGTATCGATGGCTCTCCCCCGCCAGGTGCCGCTCGCCCTCCAGCTCCCCCAGGCGCTGGTTCCACCCCCTGCTGGGTGTCTGGACTCCCTCATCCCGGACCTCCCGACCTCCAAGTGCGAGGGTCCGGACATCAAAGGGCGCCAGACCTATAACTAGGGCAGCTCCAGAACAGGAAGGCAGTTGTATCCTGGAGTCGAGAGACACCGAGAAGAACTCATCCTTGACGGACTACCGGCGCTGCCGTAGCCCTGCCTTGTGAACTGTCGTCCTGCCTGCTGGCGCTGCCGCGGCCTTCTGCATCCTTTATCCTCGTCGGGACCTGCTGGCGCTGCCGCGGACCGTTGTAACCACCATCTTCATCGGGACCTGCTGGCGCTGCCGCGGACCGTGTAACGACCACCTTCATTGGGACCTGCTGGCGCTGCCGCGGACCGTGTAACGACCACCTTCACCGGGACCTGCTGGCGCTGCCGCAGCCCGTCCAAGCTAGAACACCGAGCTCGAGGATTGTGAGCTACCCATCATCGCATCTACCAGATCGGTAACCAGACTGTCCCGCTACCCCCTTTCCCAAACCCAGAGACTAGAATCGAGGGGACCCCTGAGTCCAGACCTCCTTGTATCATTCCATCGTACCTTAAACTGCTTATAAAGAACGTTAAAGCCTATCCTTGTGTGGTGTACGTCTGTGGGGGGGGGGGGAGTTACTCGTCTGTACGATCGCTGGAGACGGTTCTCCCCGGAGACCTCTCCCCTTGTCCTCGGCCGACCCTCCCGGTCCGTCTAACATTGGTGGCCAGCGGCGCGATCCGAATCAACGCGTAATCGTACAGAGAGTAGCTCACCCCACGACAAAACCACAATGTCAACCAAAGAGAGCGGATCCACCGAGAAATTCCAGATGGATAAATTGGAAGAGTACAGCCATCGTGAATTGAAACAATTCTGCATGGAACTAGGCATTGCTACCACCGGCCTGAGTACCAAAGACGATTTCAAGCACGCCATTGAGTCGTGGGCAGAAACCGGGGTCACCAGATCCCCAGACCGAAACAGTGCAGCATCAGAGAGGATCGCCACGGCTCCCGAGGAGCGAGGAACGGGCCTCTCGCAGGAAGAGATCCAAGAGAGAGAAAAAAACCGACTGCATGAGTTAGAAATGGCACGGCTCAAAATGGACGGTGAACTAAAATTAGCCGAGCAAAAACTGAACCTAGAACATCTGCGGCTCCGAGAAGAACGGGAAGAAAAACAGAGGCAGAGAGAGCTCGAAGAAAAGAGACTAGCGTACAAACACGAGCGCAAACTGGCAGAAATAGACCTACGGAAGCAGAACAAAGAACCGGAGGTGCCCGAGCGACCGCGCACCCCGGGAGCGACAGAAAAGAAAGTCCACATCCCCAAGGATGTCGTTCGAGAGTATGTCCGAGAGGACGACATACAACAGTGGTTCAAGGCCTACGAGATCGCCATGACCTCCCACCGGATCGATCGAAGTGACTGGGGAGCCGGCCTATGGGGGAGGTTCGTCAACGAAGGCCGTGATGCCCTGCTACAGCTCCCAGACCATCAGATGTCATCCTATGACCACATGAAGGCTGCCCTCCTCACCCGATATGGGCTCACGCCCGAAATGTACCGCCAGAGGTTTCGAGACTGCACCCGGATCCCGGGTACAACTTGGGTGGAATATGTCAACTATTTCAGCCGAGCCTTTGAGGGTTGGATTAAGGGAAGCCACGTAACGACCTACGAGCAACTTTTTAATCTTATGGTGTGGGAGCACCTCTCTAACAACTGCTTCGTCGAGCTCAGGCAGCACCTCCTCGACAGTAAATTAACTGACCCACGGCAACTCGCCGCCGAAGCTGACCGGTGGGAGAGCACCCGAGTGGGCCGGAGAGGGCCACACGAACAGAACCGGAACAACCAAGGTCAGCACCGTCCCCGAGGAGGAGGAGGAGGCCAGGGGCGAGGAAGAGACACCGTCCCGGCCACTCCCGCTGCCAGCACCCCGCCCCCGGCCGGCCGGGGCAACCCCCCGATGCGCCCGGGGTTCCGAGCCAACGTCACGTGTCACCGATGCCAGCGAGTCGGCCACTACGCCAATGACCCGAACTGTCCGCAGAACCAAACGCCAAAACCCCGCCAGGTAGCTGCCGCCGCCCTGGGGGGAGAACAAATCTCCGAAGAACAAGAAGAGTACGAGCAGGCCCAACAAGAGTGGGAACCGGCCGCCATGGTTCTAGCGTGCCTAGGGGGAAGAGACATGGTCCCGCGGGCTCCCCTACCCGCCAACACCAGAAAATATAGCCAGTGGGTGAACATTAATGGGCGCCGGGCCGAAGCACTACGTGACACAGGGGCCAGTGTGACGGCCGTCCGCTGTCACCTGGTAAAACCAGAGCAGATCCTGCCGAACATTCTCTGCCCCGTCCGTTCGGCCGACAATTCAGAAAGTCTATGTCGGATGGCCTGCGTCCCCTTCGAATGGGGAGGAGTCTCCGGCATGTTGAAGGTGACGGTCCGGGATGATGCCCCCGTGGACTGTCTCCTGGGGAATGATCTTGAGAGTTCCCTGTGGGCCGCCGTCGAAAGAAGAGAGCATTTGGGGATGTTGGGCCTCCCGGACTGGGCGTGCGTAACCACCCGGTCCATGGCCGCCCGTACCATCCCCCGACCAGAAGAACCAGAATGGCCAGCACCTCCTCCCCCGATCGCTCCAGTATAGGACACCGACTATACCGACTCCCCAGAGCAAGCCCCCGAAGGGGTCGCCCAGCCCCAGGACCTTCCCGACCTGGCTCAGTGGCGTCAAGAAGGGGGGCCCACCAGGAACAGTTCCGTCAAGAGCAAAAGACCTGTCCCTCCCTCGAGGGACTCCGCCAGCAAGCCCTCGCCCAAAGCGCAGGGGACACCACCGGAGCCCATTGGATCTATTGGGACAACGACCTACTATACAGTGAACAGAGAATCGCGGAGTTAGGGGCCAGTCGAGTGTTGGTCGTGCCCCTCCGTTTTAGAGACTTCTTGCTAAATTTGGCCCACGATGTCCCTCTGGCTGGACACCTGGGCCAGGACAAAACCTACAGTCGCCTGGTGACACACTTTTTCTGGCCGAAGATGAGAAACGACGTCCTCAACCACTGCCGGTCCTGCCCCACGTGCCAGGCCAGCGGGAAGAGCGGCCGCAAACTCAAAGCACCTCTGCAGCCCTTCCCAGTTGTCACCACCCCGTTCGAGAGGGTGGGAATAGACATTGTGGGGCCCCTGGACCCCCGTACAGCACAAGGACATCGGTTCATCCTGGTACTGGTGGACCACGCCACCCGCTACCCCGAGGCTGTGCCCCTGCGAACTGTAACAGCCCCGGTGGTCGGCCGGGCCTTAATGGGGATCTTCTCCCGGGTGGGCTTCCCCCGAGAAGTCGTCAGCGACCGAGGCACGAACTTTATCTCGAAATATATGAAGTCCCTCTGGCAACAGTGCGGGGTCACCTACCGATTCACGACCCCCTATCACCCTCAAGGAAACGGACTAGTCGAGCGGTTCAACCGCACGCTCAAGGGAATGATTGGGGGGTTGGAAGAGCCCCTCCGTCGCCAGTGGGATGTACTACTTCCGTGCCTCCTCTTCGCCTATCGGGAAGTTCCCCAGAAGTCCCTCGGCTTTAGCCCGTTCGAACTCTTGTACGGGCACCCTGTGCGAGGGCCCCTCAGCCTAGTCAAAGAAGGTTGGGAGATGGCCCCCCTAAAGACCCCTCCAGACGTCTACAAGTACCTCCTGACCCTATGTAACCAGACCCGGCGGTTCAGGGAAATGGCCAAAACGAACCTTGAGGCCAGTCAGGAGGACATGAAAAAATGGTACGACCGAAATGCCTCCTCCATCGAATTCGAACCTGGCCAGCAAGTGTGGGTGATGTCCCCCACCGAACCATGTGCCTTGCAGGACAAATGGACGGGACCCTTCAAAGTGGTCGAACGCAAGAGTCCCGTCACCTATCTCATCGATATGGAATCTCCCCGGAACCCCCTCCGGGTCCTCCACACCAACAGACTCAAGCCCCACTTTGTGCGCTCAGAGCTCAGCCTCCTGATGGCTACAGACAGTGGAGCAGAAGAAGACTCCGAGCCTCTCCCGGATCTCCTGACGACTCAGGAGAAAGATGATTCCGTGGACGGGGTCCGGCTCTCCGATGCCCTCACCCCAGCGCAGCGCCAAGGCTGCCGGGACCTCCTGCTGCAGTTTTCTACCTTATTTTCCCTTACCCCAGGGGTCACCCCCTGGTGCTTGCACGACGTGGACACTGGGGACAGTCCCCCTGTCAGACACCGGGCCTACCGCGTACCGGATCGGGTGCGGGCCTGCATCCAAGAAGAAGTATCCAAGATGCTCACGCTCGGGGTCATCGAGCCCTCGGATAGCCCCTGGGCCAGCCCGGTCGTGCTAGTCCCCAAAGCTGCTGCCCCCGGCACCACTCCGGAACTCCGATTCTGCGTTGACTATCGGGGCTTGAATGCTGTCACCAGGACCGACGCCCATCCCATCCCCCGAGCGGATGAATTGATCGACCGCCTGGGGGCTGCCCGCTACCTCAGCATCTTCGACCTGACAGCGGGCTACTGGCAGATCGGTCTCACACCGCGGGCCCAAGAACGTTCCGCCTTTTCTACCCCCGATGGCCACTACCACTTCAAGGTCATGCCCTTCGGCATGAAGAATGCCCCGGCTACTTTTCAGCGACTAGTGAACCAGGTCCTGGCGGGGCTCGAGGAGTTCAGCGCCGCCTACCTGGACGATATCGCTGTGTACAGCCGCCATTGGTCCGACCACCTCCACCACCTCCGAGAGGTCCTGCAGGCCCTCCAGCGGGCCGGCCTCACAATCAAGGCCGGCAAGTGCCAAATTGGTCAGGGATCTGTGACCTACCTCGGACACCAGGTGGGAAGCGGTCTGGTGGCCCCTCTGCAACTCAAAATCGCTGCCATCCAGTCCTGGCAGCCACCAGTCACGCAGACCGAGGTCCGAGCCTTCTTGGGGCTCACCGGCTACTACCGGCGGTTCGTGAGGGACTATGGCAGCATTGTGGGCCCCTCACGGGACTCACCTCCAAAAACCAACCGAAGACGGTTAACTGGACCCCCGACTGTCAAGCGGCCTTCGAGAAGCTGAAAGCCGCCCTGTGCACTGCCCCTGTGCTCCAGGCCCCCGACTACAGTCGGGAATTCATTGTGCAAACGGATGCCTCCGACCATGGCATCGGGGCGGTCCTCTCCCAACTGAACCCCGAGGGACTGGACCACCCGGTGGCCTTCATCAGCAGACGCCTCCTGGCCCGAGAACAGCGCTGGAGCACAATCGAGAGGGAGGTCTTCGCAGTGGTGTGGGCCCTCAAAAAGCTCCGGCCCTATCTCTTCGGTACCCACTTCCGGGTGCAGACAGATCATCGACCCCTGCAGTGGCTAATGCAAATGCGGGGGGAAAACCCCAAACTATTGCGCTGGTCCATCTCCCTGCAGGGGATGGACTTCACTGTGGAACATCGACCGGGCCAAGACCACGCCAACGCAGATGGCCTGTCACGCTTTTTCCGCCTCGACGAGGAAAGTCCCCAAGAGGATGGGTGACTCTCCCCGCCTTCAGCTGGGGGGGGACGCATGTTGGACAGGCCACATGAGGGGCTTGCTCCCTCCCCGCATGACAAGGCCCAAGCCCCAAGCCCCGGCCCTCCAGGTGTGACCCGCAGAAACTCCCCGCACCCCGTCTCCAGACGGTACTCCTGCCCCCGGACATCTATGTATCATGGGGCCGACCCACTCCCGGCTCCCCCGGCCGGACCAGCCGCCATCTTGGACACTGCACCACGAGGCCGCGTGGCCTCAGCTCGACCCTAACCCTGGGCCTGGCCAGGCCCCGACATCCCGGCACCACCATCCACCCAGGAGGTGAACGGACCACTTGGCAGGTCGATGGGAGAAAGGAAGTATCGATGGCTCTCCCCCGCCAGGTGCCGCTCGCCCTCCAGCTCCCCCAGGCGCTGGCTCCACCCCCTGCTGGGTGTCTGGACTCCCTCATCCCGGACCTCCCGACCTCCAAGTGCGAGGGTCCGGACATCAAAGGGCGCCAGACCTATAACTAGGGCAGCTCCAGAACAGGAAGGCAGTTGTATCCTGGAGTCGAGAGACACCGAGAAGAACTCATCCTTGACGGACTACCGGCGCTGCCGTAGCCCTGCCTTGTGAACTGTCGTCCTGCCTGCTGGCGCTGCCGCGGCCTTCTACACCCTTCATCCTCGTCCTGCCTGCTGGCGCTGCCGCGGCCTTCTACATCCTTCATCCTTGTCAGGACCTGCTGGCGCTGCCGCGGACCGTTGTAACCACCATCTTCATCGGGACCTGCTGGCTCTGCCGCGGACCGTGTAACGACCACCTTCATTGGGACCTGCTGGCGCTGCCGCGGACCGTGTAACGACCACCTTCACCGGGACCTGCTGGCGCTGCCGCAGCCCGTCCAAGCTAGAACACCGAGCTCGAAGATTGTGAGCTATCCATCATCGCATCTACCAGATTGGTAACCAGACTGTCCCGCTACCCCCTTCCCCAAACCCAGAGACTAGAATCAAGGGGACCCCTGAGTCCAGACCTCCTTGTATCGTTCCATCGTACCTTAAACTGCTTATAAAGAACGTTAAAGTCTATCCTTGTGTGGTGTACATCTGTGGGGGGGAAGTTACTCGTCTGTACGATCGCTGGAGACGGTTCTCCCCGGAGACCTCTCCCCTTGTCCTCGGCCGACCCTCCCGGTCCGTCTAACAAACGTTAAATCCTATCCTTGTGTGGTGTACATCTGTGGGGGGGAAGTTACTCGTCTGTACGATCGCTGGAGACGGTTCTCCCCGGAGACCTCTCCCCTTGTCCTCGGCCGACCCTCCCGGTCCGTCTAACAAACGTTAAATCCTATCCTTGTGTGGTGTACATCTGTGGGGGGGAAGTTACTTGTCTGTGCGATCGCTGGAGGCGGCTCTCCCCGGAGACCTCTCCCCTTATCCTCGGCCGACCCTCCCGGTCCGTCTAACATTGGTGGCCAGCGGCGCGATCCGAATCAACGCGTAATCGTACAGAGAGTAGCTCACCCCACGACAAAACCACAATGTCAACCAAAGAGAGCGGATCCACCGAGAAATTCCAGATGGAGAAATTGGAAGAATACAGCCATCGTGAATTGAAACAATTCTGCATAGAACTAGGCATTGCTACCACCGGCCTAAGTACCAAGGACGATTTCAAGCACGCCATTGAGTCGTGGGCAGAAACCGGGGTCGCCAGATCCCCAGACCGAAACATTGCAGCATCAGAGAGGAACACCACGGCTCCCGAGGAGCGAGGAACAAGCCTCTCGCAGGAAGAAATCCAAGAAAGAGAAAAAAACAGACTACATGAGTTAGAAATGGCACGGCTCAAAATGGACGGTGAACTAAAATTAGCCGAGCAAAAACTGAACCTAGAACATCTGCGGCTCCGAGAAGAACGGGAAGAGAAACAGAGGCAGAGAGAGCTTGAAGAAAAGAGATTAGCATACGAACACGAGTGCAAACTGGCAGAAATAGACCTACGGAAGCAGAACAAAGAACCGGAGGTGCCCGAGCGACCGCGCACCCCGGGAGCGACAGAAAAGAAAGTCCACATCCCCAAGGATGTCGTTCGAGAGTATGTCCGAGAGGACGACATACAACAGTGGTTCAAGGCCTACGAGATCGCCATGACCTCCCACCGGATCGATCGAAGTGACTGGGGAGCCGGCCTGTGGGGGAGGTTCGTCAACGAAGGCCGCGATGCCCTGCTACAGCTCCCAGACCATCAGATGTCATCCTATGACCACATGAAGCCTGCCCTACTCACCCGATATGGGCTCACACCCGAAATGTACCGCCAGAGGTTTCAAGACTGCACCCGGATCCCGGGTACAACCTGGGTGGAATATGTCAACTATTTCAGCCGAGCCTTCGAGGGTTGGATCAAGGGAAGCCACGTAACGACCTACGAGCAACTTTTTAATCTCATGGTGTGGGAGCACCTCTCTAACAACTGCTTCGTCGAGCTCAGGCAGCACCTCCTCGACAGTAAATTGACTGACCCACGGCAACTCGCCGCCGAAGCTGACCGGTGGGAAAGCACCCGAGTGGGCCGGAGAGGGGCACACGAACAGAACCGGAACCACCAAGGTCAGCACCGTCCCCGAGGAGGAGGAGGAGGCCAGGGACGAGGAAGAGACACCGTCCCGGCCGCTCCCGCTGCCAGCACCCCGCCCCCGGCCAGTCGGGGCAACCCCCGATGCGCCCGGGGTTCCGAGCCAACGTCACGTGTCACCGATGCCAACGAGTCGGCCACTACGCCAATGACCCGAACTGTCCACAGAACCAAACTCCAAAACCCCGCCAGGTAGCTGCCGCCGCCCTGGGGGGAGAACAAATCTCTGAAGAACAAGAAGAATACGAGCAGGCACAACAAGAGTGGGAACCGGCCGCCATGGTTCTAGCGTGCCTAGGGGGAAAAGACATGGTCCCGCGGGCTCCCCTACCCGCCAACACCAGGAAATATAGCCAGTGGGTGAACATTAATGGGCGCCGGGCCGAAGCACTACGTGACACGGGGGCCAGTGTGACGGCCGTCCGCTGTCACCTGGTAAAACCAGAGCAGATCCTGCCGAACATTCTCTGCCCCGTCCGTTCAGCCGACAATTCGGAGAGTCTATGTCGGATGGCCTGCGTCCCCTTCGAATGGGGAGGAGTCTCCGGCATGTTGAAAGTGACGGTCCGGGATGATGCCCCTGTGGACTGTCTCCTGGGGAATGATCTTGAGAGTTCCCCGTGGGCCGCCGTCGAGAGAAGAGAGCACCTGGGGATGTTGGGCCTCCCGGACTGGGCGTGCGTAACCACCCGGTCCATGGCCGCCCGTGCCATCCCCCGACCCGAAGAACCAGAATGGCCTGCACCTCCTCCCCCGATCGCTCCAGTAGAAGACACCGACTACACCGACCCCCCAGAGCAAACCCCCGAAGGGGTAGCCCAGCCCCCGGACCTTCCCGACCTGGCTCAGTGGCGTCAAGAAGGGGGGCCCACCCAGGAACAGTTCCGTCAAGAGCAGAAGACCTGTCCCTCCCTCGAGGGACTCCGCCAGCAAGCCCTCGCCCAGAGCGCAGGGGACACCACCGGTGCCCATTGGATCTATTGGGACAACGACCTGTTATACAGTGAACAGAGAATCGCGGAGTTAGGGGCCAGTCGAGTGCTGGTGGTGCCCCTCCGTTTTAGAGACTTCCTGCTAAATTTGGCCCACGATGTCCCTCGGGCTGGACACCTGGGCCAGGACAAAACATACAGTCGCCTGGTGACCCACTTTTTCTGGCCGAAGATGAGGAACGACGTCCTCAACCACTGCCGGTCCTGCCCCACGTGCCAGGCCAGCGGGAAGAGCGGCCGCAAACTCAAAGCACCTCTGCAACCCTTCCCAGTTGTCCCCACCCCGTTCGAGAGGGTGGGAATAGACATTGTGGGGCCCCTGGACCCCCGTACAGCACAAGGACATCGGTTCATCCTGGTACTGGTGGACCACGCCACCCGCTACCCCGAGGCTGTGCCCCTGCGAACTGTAACAGCCCCGGTGGTCGGCCGGGCCTTAATGGGGATCTTCTCCCGGGTGGGCTTCCCCCGAGAAGTCGTCAGCGACAGAGGCACAAACGTTATTTTGAAATATATGAAGTCCCTCTGGCAACAGTGCGGGGTCACCTACCGATTCACGACCCCCTATCACCCTCAAGGAAACGGACTAGTTGAACGATTCAACCGCACGCTCAAGGGAATGATTGGGGGATTGGAAGAGCCCCTCCGTCGCCAGTGGGATGTACTACTTCCGTGTCTCCTCTTCGCCTATCGAGAAGTTCCCCAGAAGTCCCTCGGCTTTAGCCCCTTCGAACTCTTGTACGGGCACCCTGTGCGAGGGCCCCTCAGCCTAGTCAAAGAAGGTTGGGAGATGGCCCCCCTCAAATCCCCTCCAGACGTCTTCAAGTACCTCCTGACACTACGCAATCAGACCCGGCGATTCAGGGAAATGGCAAAAGCGAATCTTGAGGCCAGCCAGGAGGACATGAAAAAATGGTACGATCAAAATGCCTCCTCCGTCGAATTCGAACCGGGTCAACAAGTGTGGGTGATGTCCCCCACCGAACCATGTGCCTTGCAGGACAAGTGGACGGGGCCCTTCAAAGTGGTCGAACGCAAGAGCCCCGTCACCTATCTCATCGATATGGAATCTCCCCAGAACCCCCTCCGGGTCCTCCACACTAACAGACTCAAGCCCCACTTTGTGCGCTCGGAGCTCAGCCTCCTGATGGCTACGGACAGTGGAGCGGAAGAAGACTCCGAGCCTCTCCCGGATCTCCTAAAGACTCAGGAGAAAGATGGTTCCGTGGACGGGGTCCGGCTCTCCGATGCCCTCACCCCAGAGCAGCGCCAAGGCTGCCGGGACCTCCTGCTGCAGTTTGCTACCTTGTTTTCCCTCACCCCAGGGGTCACCCCCTGGTGCTTGCACGACGTGGACACTGGGGACAGTCCCCCTATCAGACACCGGGCATACCGCGTACCAGATCGGGTGCGGGCCTGTATCCAAGAAGAAGTATCCAAGATGTTCACGCTCGGGGTCATCGAGCCCTCGGATAGCCCCTGGGCCAGCCCGGTCGTGCTGGTCCCCAAAGCTGCTGCCCCCGGCACCACTCCTGAACTCCGATTCTGCGTCGACTATCGGGGCTTGAATGCTGTCACCAGGACCGACGCTCATCCCATCCCCCGAGCGGATGAATTGATCGACCGCATGGGGGCTGCCCGCTACCTCAGCATCTTCGACCTGACAGCGGGCTACTGGCAGATCGGTCTCACACCCCGGGCCCAAGAACGGTCCGCCTTTTCTACCCCCGATGGCCACTACCACTTCAAGGTCATGCCCTTCGGCATGAAGAATGCCCCCGCTACTTTTCAGCGACTAGTGAACCAGGTCTTGGCGGGGCTCGAGGAGTTCAGCGCCGCCTACCTGGACGATATTGCTGTGTACAGCCGCCACTGGTCCGACCACCTCCACCACCTCCGAGAGGTCCTGCAGGCCCTCCAGCGGGCCGGCCTCACAATCAAGGCCGGCAAGTGCCAAATTGGTCAGGGATCAGTGACCTACCTCGGACACCAGGTGGGAAGCGGTCTGGTGGCCCCTCTGCAACTCAAAATCGCTGCCATCCAGTCCTGGCAGCCCCCAGTCACGCAGACCGAGGTCCGAGCCTTCTTGGGGCTCACCGGCTACTACCGGCGGTTCGTGAGGGACTATGGCAGCATTGTGGGGCCCCTCACGGGGCTCACATCCAAAAACCACCCGAAGAAGGTTAACTGGACCCCAGACTGTCAAGCGGCCTTCGAGACGCTGAAGGCCGCCCTGTGCACCGCCCCTGTGCTCCAGGCCCCCGATTACAGTCGGGAATTCATTGTGCAAACGGATGCCTCCGACCATGGCATCGGGGCGGTCCTCTCCCAGCTGAACTCCGAGGGACTTGACCAACCGGTGGCCTTCATCAGCAGACGCCTCCTGGCCCGAGAACAGCGCTGGAGCACAATCGAGAGGGAGGCCTTCGCAGTGGTGTGGGCCCTCAAAAAGCTCCGGCCCTATCTCTTCGGTACCCACTTCCGGGTGCAAACAGATCATCGACCCCTGCAGTGGCTAATGCAGATGCGGGGGGAAAACCCCAAACTATTGCGCTGGTCCATCTCCCTGCAGGGGATGGACTTCACTGTGGAACATCGACCGGGCCAAGACCACGCCAACGCAGATGGCCTGTCACGCTTTTTCCGCCTCGACGAGGAGAGTCCCCAAGAGGATGGGTGACTCTCCCCGCCTTCAGCTGGGGGGGACGCATGTTGGACAGGCCACATGAAGGGCTTGCTCCCTCCCCGCATGACAAGGCCCAAGCCCCGGCCCTCCAGGTGTTACCCACAGAAACAACCCGCACCCCGTCTCCCGACGGAACTCCTGCCCCCGGACATCTATGTATCATGGGGCCGAACCACTACCGGCTTCCCCGGCCGGACCAGCCGCCATCTTGGACACTGCACCACGAGGCCGCGTGGCCTCCGCTCGACCCTAACCCTGGGCCTGGCCAGGCCCCGACATCCCGGCACCACCATCCACCCAGGAGGTGAACGGACCACTTGGCAGGTCGATGGGAGAAAGAAGTGTCGATGGCTCTCCCCCGCCAGGTGCCGATCGCCCTCCAGCTCCCCCGGGCACTGGCTCCACCTCCCTGCTGGGTGTCTGGACTCCCTCATCCCGGACCTCCCGACCTCCAAGTGCGAGGGTCCGGACATCAAAGGGCGCCAGACCTATAACTAGGGCGGCTCCAGAGCAGGAAGGCAGTTGTATCCTGGAGTCGAGAGACACCGAGAAGAACACATCCTTGACGGACTACCGGCGCTGCCGTAGCCCTGCCTTGTGAACTGTCGTCCTGCCTGCTGGCGCTGCCGCGGCCTTCTACATCCTCCATCCTCGTTGGGACCTGCTGGCGCTGCCGCGGACCGTTGTAACTACTACCTTTGACGGGACCTGCTGGCGCTGCCGCGGACCGTTGTAACCACCACCTTCATCGGGACCTGCTGGCGCTGCCGCGGACCGTGTACCGACCACCTTCATCGGGACCTGCTGGCGCTGCCGCGGACCGTGTAACGACCACCTTCACCGGGACCTGCTGGCGCTGCCGCGGCCCATCCCAGCTATAACACCGAGCTCGAGGATTGTGAGCTATCCATCATCGCATCTACCAGATTGGTAACCAGACTGTCCCGCTACCCCCTTTCCCAAACCAAGAGACTAGAATCGAGGGGACCCCTGAGTCCAGACCTCCTTGTACCATTCCACCGTACCTTAAGAAATCGCTTATAAAGAACGTTAAATCCTATCCTTGTGTGGTGTACATCTGTGGGGGGGAAGTTACTCGTCTGTGCGATCGCTGGAGGCGGCTCTCCCCGGAGACCTCTCCCCTTATCCTCGGCCGACCCTCCCGGTCCGTCTAACACAGAGTGTGGGTGTCTGTCTATAGAACGGGAGCGTGAGGGCTGTGGAGAGTGTGGCTGTGCAGAGTGTGCGTGGCTGTGTACGGAACGGGGGCGTGAGGGTCCAACACATGGTGGCAGTGTCTTTTTTTTTATTTTGAGATGAGCACAACAACCGTGTTTATTAAGTCAATATACATGAATAATACCAGCCTCTCAAGCCATTATTATAGCTGTGTGGGCCCTGAAGTAGTCTGAATTGTCACACTTGTAGGAGTGCGATGGTTAGGTGTTATGTTGGTACTGCCACTGGCAGCACTGGCAGGGCATGGGTGCTGCATGCTGCAGCGGCCTTCCGAGAAGGACCCTGGCACTTCATGTTTTACAAATTAAGCACTGGTTGCAGAGGTGCTGGTACAATTTTCAATGTGGAGGGGCCAGCCACAGACGTCACCCCAATACACAGGGTCTGGGAAAAATCCAACCGGCGCCTACAAAAGGAGCTTAGAAAATGGCGCCAGTACACCGTAGGACAGAGAGCTTCCCGGTGCAGGATCCAGTGGAGCATTTAGAGAGTATCTCCCGACACAGATATATTACTAAATGTGGTGCGGTAGAGTAATGAGAGATATCAATGTCATCAGACTCCTTAGAAATGACACTTATGTGCAACTAAATCACCCAAAGCAACCACTGGGCTGAAACTCAGTTGAGACTCAGGAGAAGCAAGTTCCTGATCACTTTCAGTGGCTGTGATTGGCTTAAAGCCACGGCTGGAGATCCTGGGGTCTGACATGAACAGGTCCTGTGATCTGACCAACAAGCCACCAACAAGGGCACTAATGATTGGTCCATGGAAGCATCTGACGTGCGTCAGGTGGTCTCAGAGCCACTTGTGATAGGAGTGTGTTCCGTATTTGGGTATTCCTGCACCTAAACACTAAAATATCCTCAACACTTTGGAGAATGAGCTGATTTTGTCTCCGACTTACGGGAATCCTGCAATTCCCTGTTGTTGGAAGGCGTTCCCCGGGGAGGCTGCAGAATGTGTTCCTGACCACCCTGAGGCCCACCTTTCCCAGAGCTAGGCCGAGCAAGAACAGGGAGGCCCTTCCTGGAAGGGTCTCGTACCTAGGATCGCACACGCTGCGCTTACTCTCTTCTTCGGATAGAGGGACACCACACAGTAATTCGTTGTAAGAGAATACACTTTTATCGATGGTTATCAGGGATCTTTATGATCCGGCAGGCAGGTGCAGAATTAATGCCACAAGCGGCAGCGATCTTGTGATGAGGGGTAAAGGGGTAGCGGGACAGTCTTTCAATCAGTGTCTCTGCAAGGTATCCGGCGCCCAGCTCTCAATCCTCGAGCTGAGGGGATGTTGTTTCTCTCGGCGATCTCTGCCGATTCTCTTGGAGGAGCGGGCCGCGAGTCACTCAGCAGGCACCGGAGGTTCTTAGTTCAGGGAGCTGCGACGGCGTCAGCAGGGCTCAGGTGGTTCAGAGTTCGGGGAGCCGCGACAGCGTCCGCAGGGCTCAGATGGTTCAGAGTTCGGGGAGCCGCGACAACGTCAGCAGGGCTCAGATGGTTCAGAGTTCGGGGAGCCGCGACAGCGTCAGCCGGGCTCAGATGGTTCAGTGTTCGGGGAGCCGCGACAGCGTCAGCAGGGCTCGGATGGTTCAGAGTTCGGGGAGCCGCAACAGCGTCAGCAGGGCTCAGATGGTTCGGGTAGCGTTCTTCGGTTCGGGGAGCGATCGAGCCGCGACCAAGTCCGCAGGCTCTCGTCAGTCCAGGTCTTCTCTGCCTCCCGTCCCTTCAGCACCCCTATTTATACTTCCCCTCCTCTTTGAAGTCCGGAGTCCTCGCAGAGAGGGGTCTGGTGCCTGGGGGCGGTGTGTCGGGGTTTTCCCGTCGCTCGGCCCTTTGATCTGTTCAGGTGTGTCCGGGAGGGCTCCAGACGCCCAGCAGGCGAGGCGCCCGCTCACCGGGGGCCTGGTGGTCGATCGAAACCTCCCTCGGGGAAGAGACCAGAGGTGTGACCGGGTCGGCGCCTCTCGGTCTGGTCTGGGATGGGGGGGTTCACTCTCCCTCGGCCAGGCATGCGTGTTGGGGATCTGGTCGGCCCTCGGGATGTTGGTCCACGGGAGCCGGAAGGCCATGTCCACGAGGTTCGGCGTGGTTGTAGTGTAACTTGCTGGTCGGGAGGGCCCACGCCACGAGGCCTGTCTCACACGTGCCCCCCCCAGCTGAAAGGCGGGGAGAACTACCCATCCACATGGGAGTTCTCCTCGCTGAAGCGGAAGAATCGGGACAGGCCGTCCGCGTTGGCGTGGTCCGTCCCGGGGCGATGTTCCACAGTGAAATCCATCCCCTGGAGAGAGATGGACCAGCGTAGCAGCTTGGGGTTTTCTCCTCGCATCTGCATCAACCACCGCAGGGGTCGATGATCTGTTTGCACTCGGAAGTGTGTTCCGAACAGGTAGGGACGTAGCTTTTTGAGGGCCCAGACTACTGCGAACGTCTCTCGTTCAATTGTGCTCCACCGCTGTTCCCGGGTCAGTAACCTTCGGCTGATGAAGGCTATGGGTCGATCTATGCCCGTGTCGTCGAACTGAGAGAGGACTGCCCCTATGCCGTGTTCCGAGGCGTCCGTCTGGACCACAAACTCCCGGGCGTAGTCGGATGCCTTGAGTATTGGCGCCGCGCACATTGCGGCCTTTAGGGTGTCGAACGCCTTCTGGCAGGAGGGAGTCCAGTGTACCCTCTTGGGGTGTTTTTTGGAGGTTAGTTCTGTGAGGGGGCCTGCGATGCTGCCATAGTTCTTAATAAACCTTCGGTAGTAGCCGGTGAGGCCCAGGAAGGCTCGGACTTCCGTTTGGGTTGCAGGGGGTTCCCAGGACAAGATGGCGTTGATCTTCGGCTGGAGGGGGGCGACCTGCCCACTTCCCACCTGGTGCCCCAGATAGGTTACGGAGCCGTGCCCAATTTGACATTTGCTAGCTTTGATGGTGAGGCCAGCCCGGCGCAGAGCCAGCAGGACTTGACGGAGGTGCTGGAGGTGCTAGGCCCATTGGGAGCTGAAGACCGCTATGTCGTCGAGGTATGCTGCGCTGAACCCCTCTAGTCCGGACAGGACCCTGTTCACCAGCCGCTGGAAGGTTGCCGGGGCATTCTTCATTCCGAACGGCATCACCCTAAAGCGGTAGTGCCCATCCGGGGTGGAGAAGGCGGAGCGCTCCTTGGCTCCCTCGGTGAGTGCAATCTGCCAGTACCCACTGGTCAGGTCGAAGGTGCTGAGGTAGCGAGCGGCCCCAAGGCGGTCAATGAGTTCGTCGGCACGGGGGATAGGGTGAGCATCCGCTCGGGTGACCGCATTGAGGCCTCGGTAGTCCACGCAAAACCTCAGCTCGGGGGCAACACCCGGGGTCATTGCTTTCGGAACCAGGACTACCGGGCTGGCCCAGGGGCTGTCGGAGGGTTTGATCACCCCGAGGGCTAACATCTTTGCCACCTCGGTCTGGATGCAGGTTCGGACTCGATCAGGGACCCGGTAGGCCCGATGTCTCACTGGCGGGCTGTCCCCGGTGTTCACGTCGTGGACACACCAGTTGGTGACCCCGGGGGTCAGGGAGAAGAGATCCGCAAACTGCCCTAGTAGCCGGCGGCAGTCGTCGGTCTGTTGGGCTGTGAGGGCGGTTGACAGTCTCACTCCCTCCACGGATCCATCGGTTTCTTTCGCCCCCAGGGGGTCTGGAAGGGGCTCGGTGTCTTCTTCGGCCCCATCGTCGGTGGCCAGGAGTAAACTTAATTCGGTCCGTACAAAGTGAGGTTTGAGGCGGTTCACGTGGAGAACCCGGAGGGGGTTCCTCGGGGACTGCATATCGATGAGATATGTGACTTGGCTGTTCCTCTCGACCACCTTGAAGGGCCCAGTCCATTTATATTGGAGAGCGCAGGGTCTCACCGGGGCCATGACCCAGACTTGTTGGCCCGGCTGGAACTCGACCAGCGTAGCATTCTGGTCATACCAGCGCTTCATTTCTTCATGACTGGCTTCGAGGTTTGCTTCTGCGAGTTCTCAGAATTTTCGGGTCTGGTTGCGGAGCGCCAAGATGTACCGGAACACATCCGGAGGGGTCCCCCGGGGGGTTGTTTCCCACCCCTCCTTGACCAGGCTCAGGGGTCCTCGGACGGGGTGCCCATATAGTAGTTCGAATGGGCTGAATCCCAGGGATTTTTGGGGAACCTCCCGGTATGCGAACAGGAGACATGGGAGGAGGACGTCCCACCTCCGGCGTAGGGGTTCCTCGAGGCCCATGATCATCCCCTTCAGTGTTTTGTTAAAGCGCTCGACTAGTCCGTTTCCTTGGGGGTGGTACGGGGTGGTGAATTTGTACGATACTCCGCACTGCTGCCAGAGGGACTTCATATATCGGGAGATAAAGTTCGTGCCCCGGTCACTCACCTTCGCGGGGGAACCCCATGCGGGAGAAGATCCCCATCAAGGCCCGGCCTACCACGGGGGCCGTCACGGTGCGGAGAGGGATGGCTTCGGGGTAACGGGTGGCATGATCCACTAGGACGAGGATGAACCGGTGGCCCTGGGCGGTCTTGGGGTCCAGCGGCCCCACAATGTCTATTCCTACCCGCTCAAAAGGGGTACTGACGACGGGGAAGGGTTGTAGCGGAGCCTTGCGCTTGCCCCCACTCTTTCCGCTGGCTTGGCACGTGGGGCAGGACTTGCAGTGGGCCTCCACATTTGCTCGCATCTTGGGCCAATAGAAGTGGGTGACGAGTCGTTGGTAGGTCTTATCTTGGCCTAAGTGTCCGGCCAGAGGTACATTATGGGCCAGGCCCAGGAGGAGACTTCGGAAGCGTAGGGGTACCACCAGTACCCGGGCCGATCCCAACTCGGCCGACTTCTGTCCGTGTACAGGAGGCCGTCCTCCCAGTATATCCAGTGGGTGCCAGTCTGGTCGCCTGCTGCTTGGGCCTCGGCCTGTTGTCGGGGTCCGATGAGGGACGGGCAGGTGGATTGTTCTTGGCAGAACTCTTCACGGGAGGGGCCCCCTTCGCAGGGCCACTGGGCCAGTTCTGGCAAGTCCTCGAGGTGGGTCAGGGTTTTGGGTCGGAAGGCACTGACCCTTCGTCGGGAGCGGTCGGCTCGTCCAGAAGGGGGTTGTTGGCCCCTGGTGGTGCATTCTGGATCTCGGGGGTGGTGGCGGTGTCCAGCGGCCGGGCCTCTTCCCCCTCGGAGGGAGGCGCCCTGAGAGTCATGGAGCGCGTGGTGGCGCATACCCATTCGGGTAGACCCATCATCTCGAGATGGGCTCTCCGTTCCACTTGTCTCCACGGGGAGTTCTCGAGGTCGTTGCCCAGGAGGCAGTCCACAGGCTGGGAGGTTCGGACCGCCACCTTTAACTTGCCGGTGACTCCCCCCCACTCGAAGGGGACTAGGGCCATCCGGCAGAGGCTCTCGGAATTGTCTGAGGATATAACGGGGCAAAAGGCGTCAGGCAGGATCTGGTCTTCGGATCTCAGGTGACAATGGACCGCCGTGACACTCGCCCCTGTGTCCCGGAGGCCCTCGATGCGGTGACCGTTGACCGTCACCTGCTGTCGGTACTTCTTCGTATTGGCGGGCAGGGACGTTCCGGGGACCATCTCCCGATCCCCTAGGGAGACCAAGGCCATGGCGGCTGGTTCCCATTCCTCGTGGTCTTCTATCTCTTCCCCCAGGGCTACGGAGGCCATCTGTCGAGCCGGCGGGGTTGTTGTGGCGGTTTGCTGGTACATGGGACTTTGAGGGTCGCTGGCATAGTGTCCGGTCTGTTGGAAGCGAAAACAGGTGATCCTCACTCGGGGCCCCGGCCTCCCTGGTGGCCCGGTGCTGGCCGGAGGTGGAGCTGGAAAGGGCGGAGATGGTCCTCTGGGAGGGCTGAGCGGGGGTCCCCCCGGGAGCTCCCGTTGCCGGCCTTGATTCCCTCCGCCCGTCTGGCGGGGGGTCCCTGACTGTGGCGACCGTAGTCTCCCACGGGGCCCCGGGAGGCCCGGGTGTTCACCCATCGGTCAGCCTGGACGGCCAGTTTTCGAGGGTCTGTGAGTTTGCTGTCCAGGAGGTGCTGGCGTAGCTCTACGAAGCAATTAGCGGACAAGTGTTCCCATGCGATTAGGTCGAACAGCTCCTCAAAGGTGGAGACCTTGCTGCCCTTGATCCACCCGTCCAAGGCCCGGCTGTAGAAGTTTACGTACTCCACCCAGGTGGTACCGGGTATCTTTTTACAGTCTCGAAACCGTTGCCGGTACATTTCAGGGGTGAGCCCATATCTTGCTACTAGAGCCTCTTTCATGTGACTATAGGAGTTCATCACGGTGGAGGGCAGGTCTAGCAGGGTGTCTCTTCCCTCGCTCAGGAACCGGCCCCACAGCCCAGCCCCCCAGTCTTTCTGCGGGACTTGGTGGGAGGTCATGGCGACTTCGTAGGCCTTGAACCATTGCTGAATATCGTCGTTCTTATAGTATTCTTTTACCACATCCTTGGGGATGTGGACTTTTGGTTCCACGGTGGAGGATATGGGTTGTGTTCCCGAGGGTTGGGCCCCCTCCTTCCTAGCCTTGAGCTCGATTTCTTTTAGGCTACGTTCGTGCTCTAGCTGGAGGTTTTTTTCGTCGTGCTCTCTCTGTCGTTTCTTTTCCTCTTTTTCTCCTTGTAGGCGTAACTGTTCCACCGCCAGCTTTTTCTCAGCCAGTTTTAGCTCTCCTTCGATTTTCAGTTTTGCTAGTTCTAGTTCGTGGTGGCGATCTCTTTCTCGGTCCGCTAGTTCCTTTGGGGATAGGCCCCTCTCGGGGGTGCCGTTCCTCCCCAGGTTGCTTCGTGGTTCGTTGGGGGGTTCTCCTTCTGTTTGTGTCCGGGGAGTTTCCGCCTCGACCCATGTTTTTAATGCCCCCTGGAAGTCCTCTTTCGTGCTTAGTCCGGTGGTAGCGATTCCAAAGTCTTTGCAAAATTGTTTCAGTTCTCGGTGCGTATAATATTCTAACTGGTCCTTTTGGAATGCCGTGCTCGGGTTGGTGCCTGCGGCACCTAGGGAAGTTTCTCCTTTCATTCTTCTTGGTAGTGCGTACGCCGTCTACTGTACGATCTCTAGGTGTTGGCTCGGATCCCGTCGCCTGCCACCAAATGTTGGAAGGCGTTCCCCGGGGAGGCTGCGGAATGTGTTCCTGACCACCCTGAGGCCCACCTTTCCCAGAGCTAGGCCGAGCAAGAACAGGGAGGCCCTTCCTGGAAGGGTCTCGTACCTAGGATCGCACACGCTGCGCTTACTCTCTTCTTCGGATAGAGGGACACCACACAGTAATTCGTTGTAAGAGAATACACTTTGATCGATGGTTATCAGGGATCTTTATGATCCGGCAGGCAGGTGCAGAATTAATGCCACAAGCGGCAGCGATCTTGTGATGAGGGGTAAAGGGGTAGCGGGACAGTCTTTCAATCATTGTCTCTGCGAGGTATCCGGCGCCCAGCTCTCAATCCTCGAGCTGAGGGGATGTTGTTTCTCTCGGCGATCTCTGCCGATTCTCTTGGAGGAGCGGGCCGCGAGTCACTCAGCAGGCACCGGAGGTTCTTAGTTCAGGGAGCCGCGACGGCGTCAGCAGGGCTCAGGTGGTTCAGAGTTCGGGGAGCCGCGACAGCGTCCGCAGGGCTCAGATGGTTCAGAGTTCGGGGAGCCGCGACAACGTCAGCAGGGCTCAGATGGTTCAGAGTTCGGGGAGCCGCGACAGCGTCAGCCGGGCTCAGATGGTTCAGAGTTCGGGGAGCCGCGACAGCATCAGCAGGGCTCGGATGGTTCAGAGTTCGGGGAGCCGCGACAGCGTCAGCAGGGCTCAGATGGTTCGGGTAGCGTTCTTCGGTTCGGGGAGCGATCGAGCCGCAACCAAGTCCGCAGGCTCTCGTCAGTCCAGGTCTTCTCTGCCTCCCGTCCCTTCAGCACCCCTTGTTATACTTCCCCTCCTCTTTGCAGTCCGGAGTCCTCGCAGAGAGGGGTCTGGTGCCTGGGGGCGGTGTGTCGGGGTTTTCCCGTCGCTCGGCGCTTTGATCTGTTCAGGTGTGTCCGGGAGGGACTCCAGACGCCCAGCAGGCGAGGCGCCCGCTCACCGGTCGATCGAAACCTCCCTCGGGGAAGAGACCAGAGGTGTGACCGGGTCGGCGCCTCTCGGTCTGGTCTGGGATGGGGGGTTCGCTCTCCCTCGGCCAGGCATGCGTGTTGGGGATCTGGTCGGCCCTGGGGATGTTGGTCTACGGGAGCCGGAAGGCTGTGTCCACGAGGTTCGGCGTGGTTGTCGTGTAACTTGCTGGTCGGGAGGGCCCACGCCACGAGGCCGGTCTCACACCTGTTCTCCAAAGCATAGAAGGTGTAGAAAATGAAGGGGCAGGGTATCAAATTCCATTGCTAATGTGATTTAGGGAGTTATCTGCATAATTCTGTAGCTCGAGCTGTAATAATTCCCATTCCCCACTAAAGACCCCTCTTCAGCAGGCACCAAACCCCCACATAATGGGAAAAACAGAAGAGTGACCTCAAGAAATCATCCAATAATGGACATTTTATAGCAAGCCCCTGATGCATCACTTTTGGTTCCTCCAAAACATCTGTATTTCCAATAGAAATATATTCTGCCCATTGTGTAGTTTATGAAATAGTTTAATTTAGAAACACTGAACCAGAGCATGAATACTGGGTCAGGGGAAGCAGTGGCCTCACAACTGCCCCCCCCCCACCTCCCCAGTGACCCCTCAAAAGGCTGACACATTGATCCTTTAAAGCAGGCACCACTTTCCAGTTTTTCTCCTTTGCAGAACTTAACTGTCAGGTGTGTTAGTCACGTGGTGTCACTGAAAGCAAATGAACTTACAACTCCCACAATGCACCTAGTTTTTAAAGGTAAATCCAGGACAGGGTGCCCTCCTGACATGGGCCATGGTGGGAGATCTGACAACCCTAACACTGCAAACCATGGACAGAGCTGATGCCGAGCCTGACCTATGCTGACCAGCAACACTGCTTCATGACTGTCAATGTAGAGGAGCCAGGGCTGGTAGCAGGGGCAGAGCTGATGCCTAGCCCGGCCTATGCTGAACAGCACCACTGCTCAATGACTGTCAATGCACAGGAGCCAGGGCTGGTAGCAGGGACTGAGCTGATGCCGAGCCCGGCCTATGCTGACCAGCACCACTGCTCAAAGACTGTCAATGCACAGGAGCCAGGGCTGGTAGCAGGGCAGAGCTGATGCCGAGCCCGGCCTATGCTGACCAGCACCACTGCTTCATGACTGTCAATGCACAGGAGCCAGGGCTGGTAGCAGGGGCAGAGCTGATGCCGAGCCCGGCCTATGCTGACCAGCACCACTGCTCAATGACCCTCAATGCACAGGAGCCAAGGCTGGGAGCAGGGACAGAGCTGATGCCGAGCCCGGCCTATGTTGAACAGCACCACTGCTCAATGACTGTCAATGCACAGGAGCCAGGGCTGGTAGCAGGGGCAGAGCTGATGCCGAGCCCGGCCTATGCTGACCAGCACCACTGCTCAATGACCGTCATTGCACAGGAGCCAGGGCTGGGAGCAGGGACAGAGCTGATGCCGAGCCCGGACTGTGCTGAACAGCACCACTGCTCAATGACCGTCAATGCACAGGAGCCAGGGCTGGGAGCAGGGACTGAGCTGATGCCGAGCCCGGCCTATGCTGACCAGCACCACTGCTCAATGACCGTCAATGCACAAGAGCCAGGGCTGGTAGCGGGGGCAGAGCTGACGCCAAGCTCGGCCTATGCTGAACAGCACCACTGCTCAATGACTGTCAATGCACAGGAGCCAGCAGGGGCAGAGCTGATGCCGAGCCCCGCCTATGCTGACCAGCACCACTGCTCAATGACTGTCAATGCACAGGAGCCAGGGCTGGTAGCAGGGGCAGAGCGGATGCCGAGCCCGGCCTATGCTGACCAGCACCACTGCTCAATGACTGTCAATGCACAGGAGCCAGGGCTGGTAGCAGGGGCAGAACTGATGCCAAGCCCGGCCTATGCTGACCAGCACCACTGCTCAATGACCGTCAATGCACAGGAGCCAGGGCTGGTAGCAGGGACAGACTCCTGTGTGCTGACATCAGCAGCCACATACCAACTCATTCAGCCTTCCCTGATCACCCACGAGCTGTGATAAATGTAGAATATAAGGTTACTGTGCTTTTCTGTAGATTGCATTTCATACTGAGGTTTTGTTTTTATTTTTAGTATAATAAAAGTGTAAACTCCACTCCCTGATTCTTGCTAAAGACTATGGCATGAAATGTGTTTTCATTTTTAGGTCTCGCCTTGCGAAAGCAGCGCGAAGCGCTGCTGTCCGCAGCGAGATCTATTGTTGCTGACTTGCCTCGGAAGTGGGACAGGAGATGGGCACGCGCAAGGCTTTTGGCGGATTTGAGCCGGTGTACGCGCATGTGAACACGCACGTGCACACACGCAATGTGCACATCTCCTGTCCCGCTTCCGATAACATGCCAGCCCCGTTGGAGGCTCCGTGTGGGCTATTGTTGGCGTAAAGTGTAATTCTGAGCAACAATAGCCCACACGGAGCCCCCCCAGCCCTTCTTTACTCACCGGGCTGCTCTTCTGGGGGGGGGGTTCCTTCTCACGGCTGCAGCACTTCTGTTGCGGGGCTTCCCTACACTCCTGGGAGCCCCGCGCTGCTGTGGTGGGAGCCCCGCGCTGCTGTGGTCATCCTCGGCCGCCGCATTCTTCACCCGGGCCCCCTCCTGAGACCCGGGGCTTCTCTGCACTCCGGCCGCCAGCGCGGGGCTCTCTCTTCAACATGGGAGCCCCGCGTTAGCACGGCACGCCGGTTTCTGTTCTTGCCGGAGCAGGCCCCGCCCACGTTCCGGGCAAGGGCACCTGACTTCCGGCTTGTTTTTTTTTTTGCAGTTTTATTTAGCGCATATTCGATTGGAAGGTATTGAAGTACTTTACATGAGCACCAATGATGTTACACAAGGACACATTCATTTTTGGTGGTGGGGGGGGAGTTGGTGGGGAGATTAAGTGATTTGCCAAAATCCACAGATGTTGAGTGGACGCGGAGGCTCGAACTCGGTTCCTCAGCTCCAAAGTCGGCAGCTTTGGCCGTAAGGCGACAATCTGTCCCATCCCTTCTCTGAAGCAACATAAGCAAAAGCGGTCTTTCACGCTGATGTTTTCTTAGTCACAGACTCCTCCGCAATATTTTTAAAAATATTTTTTAGCCAGTTGTCTTTATCTCAAAGCGAAACCAAAACATCCATGAACAGATTTGAGTTGTCCCACATTTAGTTCCTGCTTTTGCTTAGACAGCATAGGCCAGAATCTATTTTTAATCATCCGCTCACCCCGTGCCTCCATTAAACGTTAGGCCCACTCTGCTGGCAGCAATTTTGTGTTCGCCTGCTAAGGTGAACTACTGCTTACAAAGTGGAGTGCGAGCCCAGCATGTGAAATCACCAGTTCTCTTGTAAAACGAAATGCTGCCACTCTACATAGCAGGGGTCAGATTGCTTGGCTGATAGGGGTGGCAAATATCACTGTAACAAATTGCAAGGGTGAAAAGTGGCGAGAAACTGAAACGCGAATGGGCCACAGTGGCAGGAGAGAGATTAGCAGAAAGGACTCCAGAATGCCCAGGCAAGCATCACGGAGGCAACTTTGTCGTTTCAGTGAAAAAAGCTCGCACAGGTGGCAACGCTGCCGTTGTCTCCTGATCGCTTGTCTTCCACCGACCGTGAGAAGCAATTCGCATTTGAGACAGGGTCTGGTGAAACATTAATGGGCTAACTTTTCTGCTTCAATGCGGGACATGTATCAGGAGTCCCAAGGCAGACGCAGGAAACTGGGTGACCATCGGAATTTTTTACTTTTGTGTTGTGGCTCTTAACCATACCCTTGATCCGCAAACTGGGCATCAACTTTACCCCTTGACCCTCATGCTAGAGAGGCCAAGCACCCTAAGGTTTACTCGGATACACTGTGTGCGATTTGAAACTTACAGCTCAATAAATCATTGTTCGGGCAGTTCTTTCACTTCTGCACACAATACAATCTGATCGGTAATAGAAGGCATTTCATGTAGCACACTGATCTCTCATGTAACAATCACAACATCTGTGGTTTCCCAAAAGCACCAGAACTAAGCTCATTCTGGTGATTTGTCCCAGTGCAAACAAGCATTTTCAATGCAGTAGGTCTCGCGATTGCGAGGGTTTGAGCTATTGGCATTGTAAATGACACTTCCTTTTATTCATGTGTTGGTATTTAAAACAGATAAATAAAAGGCATTGTCATATACAATGCCAATAGCTTAAACTCTCGGAAATGCGAGACCTATTGCATTGCAAATACTTGTTTGTAGCACCTACCAGTGTGAGCTTGGTAAAGACTAGACCTAGTTCAGTGGGTTAATGCACCTGCTGTGCAATGTTTCAAATGGACGGAAACAGCAAAAAATAGAAAAAACATAACGTAGGATAAATAGAAGTGATAAGAATCTCAAAGCTTCCATATTACTGCCCAGTGCTAAATCAGGAGGTAAAAGCCACTAACAGACATCAACAAAAACGAGGCTCGACATACACTCGCACAGTACACAATTTCACACATTTATAACTCCTCGTCACCTCCAGCCCGTGCAGATGTAATGCAGATGTTTGTGTGCTGTGTTGCAGCTTTACCTTATAATCTGTGTGGGACAAATGTGTCATACAAGCGCTTTTATCTCTAAACTCACAGAGTACAAACTGTAATGCTGCAGAAATAGGGTCCCTGCACACATTTCACGGAGGTCTAATAAGAGGCAATGTGTATGGATGAAAGATGAAAGGCATCACAAGTATTTTGAATTTGACTGAGCTGTTATAGACATAGTTTTAGAAGAAACAAAATGTCTTGGCTAGCACTACAGCTACAAAAATGGTCAGAAGTTGGCTGTCAGACTCTTGACGTTGCTTGTGCTTTTTTGTAATATTTTTGTAAATCTTCATTACAATTTTATAAAGAGGGATGAAAAGATAGAAAGAATCGAGAGGCTTGCAAAGGTAGAGAGAGTTGTTAGATAGACTGGCAGGCAGAGAAAGATAGAGACAAGACAGACAAATAGACCGTTGCATAGAAAGAGAGCTCAATAGAGAGGGAAGCAGGCATAAGGAGAGTTGCCGAAATAGATTGGTAGGTAGACAGACAGACATGGTTGCAAAGATAGAAGGACGGATAGCTGCATGTATACGTAGATAGACTGAAAGATACATAGACAGATAGGTAGGTAGACAGACAGACAGGTAGATAGGTAGGTAGACAGACAGGTAGAAAGAAAGACAGACAGGTAGATAGGTAGAAAGAAAGACTAACAGGTAGTGCTCCAAACCCCACAAGCGCTGTAGGCCCCGAGCAGTGTAAAAGATCCCAGCAGCAGTACAGATCCCAGCAGCACTACAGATGCCAGCAATGCTACAGAACCCAGAAGTGCTATAGACCTCAGCAGCAGTACAGATCCCAGCAGCAGTACAGATGCCAGCAATGCTACAGAACCCAGAAGTGCTATAGACCTCAGCAGCAGTACAGATCCCAGCAGCAGTACAGATCTCAGCAGCACCTCAGATGCCAGCAATGCTACAGATTCCAGCAGTAGTACAGATCCCAGCAGCACTACAGATCCCAGCAGCACCACAGATCCCAGCAGCACCACAGATCCCAGCAATGCTACAGAACCCAGAAGTGCTACAGAACCCAACAGCAGTACAGATCCCAGCAGCAGAACAGATCCCAGCAGCGCTACAGATCCCAGAAGCACCTCAGATGCCAGCAATGCTACAGAACCCAGAAGTGCTACAGACCCCAGCAGCACTACAGATCCCAGCAGCAGTACAGATCCCAGCAGCAGTACAGATCCCAGTAGCACCTCAGATGCCAGCAATGCTACAGACCCCAGCAGTAGTACAGATCCCAGCAGCACTACAGATCCCAGCAGCACCTCAGATGCCAGCAATGCTACAGACCCCAGAAGAAGTACAGATCCCAGCAGCAGTACAGATCCCAGCAGCACCTCAGATGTCAGCAATGCTACAGAACCCAGAAGTGCTACAGACCCCAGCAGCACTACAGATCCCAGCAGCAGTACAGATCCCAGCAGCAGTACAGATCCCAGCAGCACCTCAGATGCCAGCAATGCTACAGACCCCAGCAGTAGAACAGATCCCAGCAGCACTACTGATCCGATTGAAAGGCACAGGTTTAGAACCTTATTGTTATTTCTCTCAATGTTTTGTTATTTTACGGTTGTCTAAAAGGGTTTCTTTGAGTAGTAATACAAATTAATAAATAGAACACCTCCACTTGTGTTACATTTTAAATCCCGAATTTACAGGCAGATTTACTAATCCTTTCTCACTCGGTTTGCGTTAAAACAGGGATGCACACCTGGTGCAAAGTGCTTTTTCGGGTCTTACCTTCCAGTGCAAATCCTGAATAGTGTTGGGTGGTGGCCTGAAAGTAACACTGTAGCACTATGCACTACTTTACGGCAAGGATGTGTCCCATGGGGGAAAGGGGGGGGTTGATGGACGCTAAACCACATCTACTAACTTTCATAGAAAGGGATTTGCATCAGCAGCAGTGCAGACTCCAGCGAGAAGCGCACAGACTGCAGCAGCAGCACAGATACCAGCAGTGGTGCAGACTCCAGTGAGAAGCGCACAGACTGCAGCAGCAGCACAGACACCAGCAGTACTGCAGACTCCAGTGAGAAGCGCACAGACTGCAGCAGCAGCACAGATACCAGCAGTGGTGCAGACTCCAGCGAGAAGCGCACAGACTGCAGCAGCAGCAGCACAGATACCAGCAGTGGTGCAGACTCCAGCGAGAAGCGCACAGACTGCAGCAGCAGCACAGAGACCAGCAGTGGTGCAGACTCCAGCGAGAAGCGCACGGACTGCAGCAGCAGCACAGATACCAGCAGTACTGCGGACTCCAGCAAGAAGGGCATGGACTGCAGCAGCAGCACAGACACCAGCAGTACTGCAGACTCCAGCAAGAAGGGCACGGACTGCAGCAGCAGCACAGACACCAGCAGTACTGCAGACTCCAGCAAGAAGGGCACGGACTGCAGCAGCAGCACAGACACCAGCAGTACTGCAGACTCCAGCGAGAAGCGCACAGACTGCAGCAGCAGCACAGATACCAGCAGTACTGCAGACTCCAGCGAGAAGCGCACAGACTGCAGCAGCAGCACAGATACCAGCAGTGGTGAAGACTCCAGTGAGAAGCGCACGGACTGCAGCAGCACAGATACCAGCAGTGGTGCAGACTCCAGCAAGAAGCGCACAGACTGCAGCAGCAGCAGCACAGATACCAGCAGTACTGCAGACTCCAGCGAGAAGCGCACAGACTGCAGCAGCAGCACAGATACCATCAGTACTGCAGACTCTAGCAAGAAGTGCACAGACTGCAGCAGCAGCACAGATACCAGCAGTACCGCAGACCCCAGCAAGAAGCGCACAGACTGCAGCAGCACTACGAGTAGATCCCACCAGCAGCACAGATACCAGCAGTGGTGCAGACCCCAGCGAGAAGCGCACAGACCACAGCAGCAATACGAGTAGATCCCACCAGCAGCATAGATACCAGCAGTTCTGCAGACTCCAGCAGTGGTGCACATCCCAGCAGTACTGCAGACTCCAGAAAGAAGCGCACGGACTGCAGCAGCAGCACAGATACCAGCAGTACTGCAGACTCCAGCAAGAAGCGCACAGACTGCAGCAGCAGCACAGATACCAGCAGTACTGCAGACCCCAGCAGTGGTGCAGATCCTAGAAGCAGTGAAGCCCCCAGAAACGGCACAGACCAAGCAGCACTACAGATCCCAATACCAGCCGTGCTGCAGATCCCAGAAGCGCTGAAGATCCTAGCAGTGGCACAGACTACAGCAGCACTACTGATCCCAGCAGTAGAGTAGATCCCAACAGCAGTGCAGATTCCAACAGCAGTGCAGATTCCAGCAGCAGTGCAGACCCCAGAAGCCGTGCAGACACCAGGAGTGGCACAGACCACAGCAGAATACAGACCGCAACAGAGGTGCAATCCTAGCAGAGGTGCAGATTCCAAGAGTGGTGCAGATCCTAGAAGCAATGAAAGCCCAGCAATGGCACAGAGTTACAGGCCCCTGCAGCAGAGTTGCAGGCCCCTGCAGCAGAGTTACAGACCCCTGCAGCAGAGTCACTGCCCACTGCAGAAGAGTTACAGGCCCCTGCAGCAGAGTTACAGGCCCCTGCAGCAGAGTTACAGGCCCCTGCAGCAGAGTTGCAGGCCCCTGCAGCAGAGTTGCAGGCCCCTGCAGCAGAGTTGCAGGCCCCTGCAGCAGAGTTACAGACCCCTGCAGCAGAGTCACAGACCCCTGCAGCAGAGTCACAGCCCACTGCAGAAGAGTTACAGGCCCCTGCAGCAGAGTTACAGACCACTGCAGAAGAGTTACAGGCCCCTGCAGCAGAGTTACGGGCCCCTGCAGCAGAGTTACGGGCCCCTGCAGCAGAGTTACAGGCCCCTGCAGCAGAGTTACAGGCCCCTGCAGCAGAGTTACAGGCCCCTGCAGCAGAGTCACAGGCCCCTGCAGCAGAGTCACAGGCCCCTGCAGCAGAGTCACAGGCCCCTGCAGCAGAGTCACGGGCCCCTGCAGCAGAGTCACGGGCCCCTGCAGCAGAGCCACGGGCCCCTGCAGCAGAGTCACGGGCCCCTGCAGCAGAGTTACAGGCCCCTGCAGCAGAGTCACGGGCCCCTGCAGCAGAGTTACGGGCCCCTGCAGCAGAGTTACGGGCCCCTGCAGCAGAGTTACAGGCCCCTGCAGCAGAGTTACAGGCCCCTGCAGCAGAGTTACAGGCCCCTGCAGCAGAGTTACAGGCCCCTGCAGCAGAGTTACAGGCCCCTGCAGCAGAGTTACAGGCCCCTGCAGCAGTGCTCGTTGTCTGTTCTCTCCCAGAGAGCTGCGGTGTGCTCTGATGAGCTCTACTGCCAAAGCATGAATAATACCGAAGCAAGAAAGAAGAGTCCATCTAACCAACAGCAGAGACCCTCCAACATGCTGCACATTGTTAATAAGTGAATGATATCAAATGAATGCACAGAGAGACTCTCAGATACAACTCCTTGAAAACACATAACACAGAGAAATGAAAGAGAATTAAGTGAGGAAACCAAAAGAAGGACAATCTGTAGTTACCTGCAAAGCGGCGGGCCCATTTCCACTCTAGAAGACAAACACAGGAAATTAAAACAGTATAAACACATATGAAAAATACACAAATTTGGATCTACAAACAGGGTTTACTATACAAAAATATATTTTATGTGGAAATGTTCTGAAATCTAATTCACTAAAAATTCACTTCGGTGTCCTGGGCAGTGACGCTGCTTCAGTTCTGCTCCTTGGCACCCTGGCTGGCAGCCAGACCGTTTGGAGCAGCCCTTGAATTCCCTGATTTTTGTCCTTGCGCATTTCTGCGGCACCATATGGGCTTATCTTGGTTCTAGTTTACGTAAAGTTTTGAGGACAACACATACATCAATTGAATGTCATTCGAGATGCTGTGCATCATATGCCAGTGTCTGGAAGGCGGAACACCTACATCCCGTAAGGATACGGTACATTGTACCTGGCCTCCATCACTTACCACTCAGCTGAAATAACGAGCAGATTTATTACAAAAAATCATGCAGCGCAGCACGTCACATTGCTGCGCTGCGTGACAGGGTAAGGGCAGGAATGCACAGCATTTAACATTATACTGCGCATTCCTGTCTTCTCCCTGTACTGGTGCACAGTGTGCTCCCTAACACCAACACAGGTGCACAAGTGCACTATGGTGCAAGCGTGTCTGTACTATAGGCAGGATTGTTTTTGTGCAGGAAGGGACATTGACTGAGGCATTTTCCTTTTTCAATGCGTGCGGCATAATGCAGCACACCTACAGGAAGTAACGAGGAGAAATAAAGATCTTTCTCCTCATTACGCCTCACCTGGTGAGGAGTAGAATTTAGACATTACCAGGTCTACCAGTAATGACAAATCTGAGAATACGGCAAAATACGGGTGGATGCGTGGGAACACCTATGCTCCCCCCCCATAGAATGTCTCCCTGGGGCAGAGTAACGCCACACAGTGATATGCGCTACTTTACTCTCGATGTATCTAGCCACGCAAGGCCACGCAGTGAGCAAACCAGGGGTCACAGCCGACCCCCTATGACTTCCATGGCACTACTATCCCTCGCCTCCCAAGAAGACGGAGCCTGGTAATACAAAATGTGATGGAGACATTTCTGAAGTCTGCCATCTCCATATCATCACAGTGTGTGGTGGGGTCAGTGAGGCTTCGGATTCATCCCACTGAGATGGAAACGTTATTAGAGTGTGAGCTGAGTGACAAAGCCACACACAGGGCTTCTCTCTGCAACACCTGAGGATACATCTAGGTGCTGCATTGCTGCTTCCTCCCTGCACCACCCACTGATGTGAAGGGCTGCCCAATATAAGCCCAATCTGAGCTGAGTGACATAAAGCCACACGCAGGGCTTCTCTCTGCAACGCCTGAGGATACATATAGGTGCTGCATTGTTGCTTCCTCCCCTGCACCACCCACTGATGTGAAGGGCTGCCCAATATAAGCCCAATCTGAGCTGAGTGACAAAGCCACACACAGGGCTTCTCTCTGCAACACCTGAGGATACATCTAGGTGCTGCATTGCTGCTTCCTCCCTGCACCACCCACTGATGTGAAGGGCTGCCCAATATAAGCCCAATCTGAGCTGAGTGACATAAAGCCACACGCAGGGCTTCGCTCTGCAACGCCTGAGGATACATATAGGTGCTGCATTGTTGCTTCCTCCCCTGCACCACCCACTGATGTGAAGGGCTGCCCAATATAAGCCCAATCTGAGCTGAGTGACAAAGCCACACACAGGGCTTCTCTCTGCAACACCTGAGGATACATCTAGGTGCTGCATTGCTGCTTCCTCCCCTGCACCACCCACTGATGTGAAGGGCTGCATAATATAAGCCCAATCTGAGCTGAGTGACATAAAGCCACACGCAGGGCTTCTCTCTGCAACGCCTAAGGATACATATAGGTGCTGCATTGTTGCTTCCTCCCCTGCACCACCCACTGATGTGAAGGGCTGCATAATATAAGCCCAATCTGAGCTGAGTGACAAAGCTACATGCAGGGCTTCTCTCTGCAACGCCTGAGGATACATCTAGGTGCTACATTGCTGCTTGCTCCCCTGCACCAACCACTGATGTGAAGGGCTGCATAATATAAGCCCAATCTGAGCTGAGTGACATAAAGCCACATGCAGGGCTTCTCTCTGCAACGCCTGAGGATACATCTAGGTGCTGCATTGCTGCTTCCTCCCATGCACCAGCCACTGATGTGAAGGGCTGCCCAATATAAGCCCAATCTGAGCTGAGTGACATAAAGCCACACACAGGGCTTCTCTCTGCAACGCCTGAAGATACATCTAGGTGCTGCATTGCTGCTTCCTCCCCTGCACCACCCACTGATGTGAAGGGCTGCATAATATAAGCCCAATCTGAGCTGAGTGACATAAAGCCACACGCAGGTCTTCTATCTGCAACGCCTGAGGATACATCTAGGTGCTGCATTGCTGCTTCCTCCCTTGCACCACCCACTGATGTGAAGGGCTGCATAATATAAGCCCAATCTGAGCTGAGTGACACAAAGCCACACGCAGGGCTTCTCTCTGCAACGCCTGAGGATACATCTAGGTGCTGCATTGCTGCTTCCTCCCATGCACCAGCCACTGATGTGAAGGGTTGCCCAATATAAGCCCAATCTGAGCTGAGTGACATAAAGCCACACACAGGGCTTCTCTCTGCAACGCCTGAGGATACATCTAGGTGCTGCATTGCTGCTTCCTCCCTTGCACCACCCACTGATGTGAAGGGCTGCATAATATAAGCCCAATCTGAGCTGAGTGACACAAAGCCACACGCAGGGCTTCTCTCTGCAACGCCTGAGGATACATCTAGGTGCTGCATTGCTGCTTCCTCCCATGCACCAGCCACTGATGTGAAGGGCTGCCCAATATAAGCCCAATCTGAGCTGAGTGACATAAAGCCACACACAGGGCTTCTCTCTGCAACGCCTGAAGATACATCTAGGTGCTGCATTGCTGCTTCCTCCCCTGCACCACCCACTGATGTGAAGGGCTGCATAATATAAGCCCAATCTGAGCTGAGTGACATAAAGCCACACGCAGGGCTTCTCTCTGCAACGCCAGAGGATACATCTAGGTGCTGCATTGCAGCTTATTCCCTTGCACCACCCACTGATGGGAAGAGCTGCATAATATAAGCCCAATCTGAGCTGAGTGACATAAAGCCACACGCAGGGCTTCTCTCTGCAACGCATGAGGATACATCTAGGTGCTGCATTGCTGCTTCCTCCCCTGCACCACCCACTGATGTGAAGGGCTGCATAAAATAAGCCCAATCTGAGCTGAGTGACATAAAGACACACGCAGGGCTTCTCTCTGCAACGCCCGAGGATACATCTAGGTGCTGCATTGCTGTTTCCTCCCCTGCACGACCCACTGATGTGAAGGACTGCGTAATATAAACCGAATCTGAGCGGAGTGACAAAGCCACACGCAGGGCTTCTCTCTGCAACGCCTGAGGATACATCTAGGTGCTGCATTGCTGCTTCCTCCCCGGCACCGCCCACTGATGTGAAGGGCTGCCCAATATAAGCCGATTCTGAGCGGAGTGACATAAAGCCACACGCAGGGCTTCTCTCTGCAACGTCCGAGGATACATCTAGGTGCTGCATTGCTGCTTCCTCCCCGGCACCGCCCACTGATGTGAAGGGCTGCCCAATATAAGCCCAATCTGAGCGGAGTGACATAAAGCCACACGCAGGGCTTCTCTCTGCAACGCCCGAGGATACATCTAGGTGCTGCATTGCTGCTTCCTCCCTTGCACCACCCACTGATGTGAAGGGCTGCCCAATATAAGCCCAATCTGAGCTGAGTGACATAAAGCCACACGCAGGGCTTCTCTCTGCAACGCCCGAGGATACATCGAGGTGCAGCATTGCTGCTTCCTCCCCTGCACCACCCACTGATGTGAAGGGCTGCATAATATAAGCCCAATCTGAGCTGAGTGACATAAAGCCACACACAGGGCTTCTCTCTGCAATGCCTAAGGATACATCTAGGTGCTGCATTGTTGCTTCCTCCCCTGCACCACCCACTGATGTGAAGGGCTGCATAATATAAGCCTAATCTGAGGTGAGTGACATAAAGCCACACGCAGAGCTTCTCTCTGCAACGCCTGAGGATACATCTAGGTGCTGCATTGCTGCTTGCTCCCCTGCACCACCCACTGATGTGAAGGGCTTCCCAATATAAGCCCAATCAGCTGAGTGACATAAAGCGACACGCAGGGCTTCTCTCTACAACGCCCGAGGATACATCTAGGTGCTGCATTGCTGCTTCCTCCCTTGCACCACCCACTGATGTGAAGGGCTGCCCAATATAAGCCCAATCTGAGCTGAGTGACATAAAGCCACACACAGGGCTTCTCTCTGCAACGCCTGAAGATACATCTAGGTGCTGCATTGCTGCTTCCTCCCCTGCACAACCCACTGATGTGAAGGGCTGCCCAATATAAGCCCAATCAGCTGAGTGACATAAAGCCACACGCAGGGCTTCTCTCTACAACGCCCGAGGATACATCTAGGTGCTGCATTGCTGCTTCCCTGCACCACCCACTGATGTGAAGGGCTGCCCAATATAAGCCCAATCTGAGCTGAGTGACATAAAGCCACACGCAGGGCTTCTCTCTGCAACGCCTGAGGATACATCTAGGTGCTGCATTGCTGCTTCCTCCCCTGCACCACCCACTGATGTGAAGGGCTGCATAATATAAGCCCAATCTGAGCTGAGTGACATAAAGCCACACGCAGGGCTTCTCTCTGCAACGCCTGAGGATACATCTAGGTGCTGCATTGCTGCTTCCTCCCATGCACCAGCCACTGATGTGAAGGGCTGCCCAATATAAGCCCAATCTGAGCTGAGTGACATAAAGCCACACACAGGGCTTCTCTCTGCAACGCCTGAAGATACATCTAGGTGCTGCATTGCTGCTTCCTCCCCTGCACCACCCACTGATGTGAAGGGCTGCATAATATAAGCCCAATCTGAGCTGAGTGACATAAAGCCACACGCAGGGCTTCTCTCTGCAACGCCAGAGGATACATCTAGGTGCTGCATTGCAGCTTATTCCCTTGCACCACCCACTGATGGGAAGAGCTGCATAATATAAGCCCAATCTGAGCTGAGTGACATAAAGCCACACGCAGGGCTTCTCTCTGCAACGCATGAGGATACATCTAGGTGCTGCATTGCTGCTTCCTCCCCTGCACCACCCACTGATGTGAAGGGCTGCATAATATAAGCCCAATCTGAGCTGAGTGACATAAAGCCACACGCAGGGCTTCTCTCTGCAACGCCCGAGGATACATCTAGGTGCTGCATTGCTGCTTCCTCCCTTGCACCACCCACTGATGTGAAGGGCTGCATAAAATAAGCCCAATCTGAGCTGAGTGACATAAAGACACACGCAGGGCTTCTCTCTGCAACGCCCGAGGATACATCTAGGTGCTGCATTGCTGTTTCCTCCCCTGCACGACCCACTGATGTGAAGGACTGCGTAATATAAACCCAATCTGAGCGGAGTGACAAAGCCACACGCAGGGCTTCTCTCTGCAACGCCTGAGGATACATCTAGGTGCTGCATTGCTGCTTCCTCCCCGGCACCGCCCACTGATGTGAAGGGCTGCCCAATATAAGCCGATTCTGAGCGGAGTGACATAAAGCCACACGCAGGGCTTCTCTCTGCAACGTCCGAGGATACATCTAGGTGCTGCATTGCTGCTTCCTCCCCGGCACCGCCCACTGATGTGAAGGGCTGCCCAATATAAGCCCAATCTGAGCGGAGTGACATAAAGCCACACGCAGGGCTTCTCTCTGCAACGCCCGAGGATACATCTAGGTGCTGCATTGCTGCTTCCTCCCTTGCACCACCCACTGATGTGAAGGGCTGCCCAATATAAGCCCAATCTGAGCTGAGTGACATAAAGCCACACACAGGGCTTCTCTCTGCAACGCCCGAGGATACATCTAGGTGCTGCATTGCTGCTTCCTCCCCTGCACCACCCACTGATGTGAAGGGCTGCATAATATAAGCCCAATCTGAGCGGAGTGACAAAGCCACACGCAGGGCTTCCCTCTGCAACGCCCGAGGATACATCTAGGTGCTGCATTGCTGCTCCCCTGCACCACCCAATGATGTGAAGGGCTGCCCAATATAAGCCCAACGTCATTGCATCTCTCCTGTACCTCAAGAGTGTTCCTGGCTGCTCAACCTTTACTACAAGCGAGGCACAGGCCGAAAGGCGTTCATCATTACATTTCATATGCTGACTGTCAGTCACATTTACAAAACAAGCATTGGTAAATGCATTAGATTTTGCCTATATGATTAATAATAAGCTGTTTTTTGTCGTGAGTTTTAGCTTGCTGAGTAGTTGTACAATACAAGTTACAAAAAGTCTGTTAAAGTGTTATGACTTGTTTATGTACAAAAAGGCAATATATTGCGCTGTTACTAGTGGTATAGTGCAGGTAAGTAATAGCGATATTAAGAAACATTAAAGGAGAGAGAGAAATAATAGACGTAATTGATGAAATAGCAGTATTATGTGTTTAGAGGAGTTCTGATAACATTTGGGCTCTGTGCCACTGCACCTGCTGCACATTCAACTCATGGTCCTAGTGCATGCAAGACTGCATTTGTGACTGCCTGTTTAGTGGCAATATATAGCAATATTTGGTGTTTAAAGGAGTTCTGACAACCTTTGGCACTGGTGTCACTGCACCTGCTGAACCATTCAAATCTTGACTCTACTGCCTGTATGGTAACTGCACTCGTGACTGCCTATTTAGTATTTAATTATTGTAATATTCGGTGTTTTAAGGGGTTCCTAGAGACTTTGGGCCCCGGCGTCACTGCACCTGCAGCACCATTGAAATCATGACCCTCGTGCCTGCAAGATAACTGCACTTGTGACTGCCTGTTCAGTAGTAAAATTTAGCAATATTCGGTGTTTAGTCGGGTCCTTAGAACGTTTGGCCCCGGTGCCACTGCACCTGCTGCACCATCCAAATCAAGGTCCTTTTAACTGCTAGGTATCTGCTGTATGTAGTAAAATATGGCAATATTAGGTGTTTGAAGGTGTTCTGACAACTTTTGGACCTGGTGCCACTGAAGCTGCTGCACCATTCAAATAATGACCTTGTCTTCTGCAAGATAACTGCATTTGTGACTGCCTGTTTAGTGGTAAAATATAACAATAATCAGTGTTTAGTGGGGTGCCTAGAGCTTCCGATCCAAGTGCCACTGCACTTGCTGCACTATTGAAATCATGGCCCTAGGGCCTGCAGGATAACTGCACTTAGGATTGCTTGTTTAGAAGTAAAAGATAGCAATATTTGGTGTTTAGTGGTGTTATGACAACTTTTGGCTCCGGTGTCACTGCACCTGGTCCACCATTCAGATCAAGACCCTTTTAACTGCAATTGTGACTGCCTGTATAGTAGTAAAATCAATCCGATAATGCCTACTAAGTGCAAAGAAAGGTACTGATGCATGAATAGGAAATGCCACAAATGTTCAAAACTTAATTAAAAAGCAAGCATTTCCGCATATTGTTACAAGCTGTCTGCCTTTTCCCTAGGAAGAGATCTTATCCTATGGTTTAACAGTCCCTGAAGTCTGGACAGTGGATGAGGCTTAAACCGTGTGAATAACTTTAGTAGAAGGTAAGTATCATAAATGAGTGCAGCCAGGGGAAGAGAACTATCTGTAAATAGTACGTGCTGTGTAGCCTTAATGTAAGGAAAAAAAAATTAATACACTAAAGCCGATTTGGATGAGTACTTTGGCCTGGGCAACTGATAAGAGAAGCCCCTTTTAAGATATATTAAATACAATATAACTCACACAAAACCTACAAACCGATAATGGGGTTGCAAATTATGTGAGGAGGCGGAGCCCCGAAGTCCTACTCAAGAAACCCCTACTATGGTATTGGTGGAATTATGCATCCTTTGTACGACTAATATTAATTTTTTATTATAGATTCCTGTCAATTAACTATGTTTTGCCGTAAAATGACAGCAGAGAGAGTTAAGTCAGTCACTGAACTATCTGTGCTCAAAAGGCCACAAGTCAAATCACAGCACGCCCACTCTGCCGCTTTTCCTTACGATGCTGGTAATCCAAAGTCCAGAACAGTGGATAGATAAATAAACAGGTATTTTACAACTATATAAAAATGCCTGCATGTTTTATAAAGTCATCTTTAATTACTGCATTAATTTTATCATCAGCATTTAAGGTCTTTCATAGGTTGGCATTTAAGTGGCCATGGGTATATGTATCAAGCCCTTTTCCAGTTCGCAAACGGGCGGATTGCGAACGGGAAAAGTATCATCCCAAAAGGCCCTCGCAAAATAGGGAATCGCAAAATTTGCGATTCTCTATTTTGCGAATGCATTTAAGGAATTGCAAATTGCGTTTCCTTAAATGCAATGTAGGAAGCACCCAATTGTGAGATTTTGGCATAAGAAATCGCAAATTACCACCAACTTTAGGTTGGTGGTAAATTGCTATTTCTTTGAAAAAAGCACTTTTTTGCATTTTTCAAAGTGCTATGTGGCGCACATACATGCCCGTAAGGCATGTATGTGCGCCACATGTGCACACATGCACATTTCCGGGGTGCAACACGGTGTCCTTTTGGAATGCAATTCCCATTCATTCATTTGGGTCTCTTGGCCCATAGCAATGAATGGGAGGCCATTCCCTAATTGCGACTCGCAATTTGCGAGGTGCAATTAAGGAATGTGAAGGAATCGCAAAATATTTGCTAATTTTTGTTTACATCTCAATTTGCGATTCTGAAATAGCGATTCTCTAAAAATCGCTATTTGAGAAACGCAATGCCATTCTTTGATACATATGTCCCCATGTAACAACACATTTGCTAACTCAATATATTGGTGAGATGACAAATATGGACATTCAAAGTTTACTGGACATTTTTATAGTTAACACTAATGACAAGTTTGTGTTTTCTCACCCAACGATTCAATTATCTTCATCTGCAGATCCACCTCTTCCTCCTCCTCCTCCTCCATTGCCTCCTCCTCCTCCTCCTCCTCCTCTTCCTCTTCCTCTACCTCCTCCTCTTTGTTCTCCGTTAAGGTATCACCATCAGTTTGCGGAGGTTTCATATTTTTATACCTTGGAAACAGACCAATAGAGATGCTATGAAATTCCCATCTGCTCAGAGGGTAAGGGTAGGAGAGAATTTATGCATTGAGCCAGTAAAAATATAAAGAAATAATAAAATAAAAAAGAAGAGATATGCAGTGAGTAGGGAGTATATACTCAGAGAAAAATGAAGAATGGAACACCAAGCCACAAATAAAAAATGTATATAGTAGAAAACATTTTGAGCCAAAGGCCATAAAAGGACAAATACAGAACGTAACACATACTCTTCACAGCAGATACAAATGCACACCATAAAAGTCACAAAATTAAGTAGCAATAAAATATGAGAAGGTTGAGCATATAAAGTGCAATGAATGGGCAGAAGCAGGAAACAGTCAAGGTGCAGAGTGATAATGCACGGAAATCTCAAAGGGAATTCATTGCTCGAATTAGACTTCTATAAAGAACGCACATCACACCGCACCTCCGGCTCCTATAATAAGTGACAGAAATAAAATAAAAACTATCCTAACTAAATCAACCACAATACACTTAAAATGTACATAGAAAGTGGATTAAATGAGTACAACAATTAACAATTTAATTAAGTGCATTATAAAATGTGATCGTGCTGCATCAGGGTTCCCAAAAGGGGTTCTAGATCCGAGTTGGAGAAAGTCTAAAGCATATACATCAAGAAGAAAGCAAGTATCTACTAATAATAAACACTAGAATCCCAGAGGAATCAGAGGTGATGATCCTCTGGGCAGTCCGGAATCTGTCTAGGCCCAGACTGAGACACAAAGGATGAATCCATTTGTGTCTAGAGCCGGCATAGTAAGGACAGAAAAAGGGGAAATGGTCAATGTCCTCAGATTTCTACTCGCATAGTTTGCACTCAGCCGAGGAAGGACAGCCTAGAGGCCATTTAGTGGGAAAGGCTTTTAGAGGTAGGATGCCCAAATGTAATTTAATATGAAGAATTTTAGCAAGGGGAGTGGCAATCTCGTCAAGGAAAGCCTCTAATTTCGGAAATGGTTTATGGGAATTGGGAAGAAATAGATCCCAGGTTAGTAGAGTAGTGCCACTGGGCCATTGTAAAATCCCAGCCAGTTTTAACTAAAAGTATGTTTGAATTTGAATTAATAGACTCAGGGGAGGTGTAAATTGAATGGGACCAAACTTCGCAAACTATTCATTAAATTAAGGTGCAAGAACCCCTTTATCTTATTCCGTTTCGAGATTCATGACTTCTAGAAAATCTCTTCTATATACATTCAATTTGCAATGGGACCAGAGCCTGACCCAGAGTAGAAGCAGTTTAAGGGCAGCAAGATGTTCAATACTTTTATGGGTAGTATGCAGGATGTTCAGTACTTTTATGGGTAGTATGCAGGATGTTCAATACTTTTATGGGTAGTATGCAGGATGTTCAATACTTTTATGGGTAGTATGTAGGATGTTCAATACTTTTATGGGTAGTATGCAGAATGTTCAGTACTTTTATGGGTAGTATGCAGGATGTTCAATACTTTTATGGGTAGTATGCAGGATGTTCAATACTTTTATGGGTAGTATGCAGGATGTTCAATACTTTTATGGAGAGTATGCAGGATGTTCAATACTTTTATGGGTAGTATGCAGGATGTTCATTACTTTTATGGGTAGTATGCAGGATGTTCAATACTTTTATGGGTAGTATGCAGGATGTTCAATACTTTTGTGGGTAGTATGCAGGATGTTCAATACTTTTATGGGTAGTATGCAGGATGTTCAATACTTTTATGGAGAGTATCAATAATTATGCGTATGGACGGTGCAGACTGGGTAATTTGAGCAGTAATTTAACTTCATCTCCTTTACCTTTAACGAGTTAAGGTTGGCAGGTCCCCATGATTCAGCTCCATAGAGAGCCGCTGATTGAGCTTTGGTCCTATAAACGATCAAGGCAGGAGAAAGTGTCTGAAATTTGGAGGATTTATGCATTTTCAAGATGCCAGCAGAAGTATGAGGGATGATCAAACTACTTTGAAGATCTGGGGGGGACCACGAGAGGAAGTTAGTGATTCCAACCCCAAGATAGATGAACGTTTGTACCGTCTGTAGTGCGGTAGTGCCTAAAGTGAATTTATACTTGAGATTCTTATGGGATCTGAAAACTATTAATTTAGTCTTCTGCAAGTTAATTTCAAGCCCCCCAGAGAGGTAGAAATCCTCAAATTTAGATAGGAGACGTGATCCTAGAAATGAGAACAGTATCGTCTGGGAAGAGGAGCGCAGAGATCTGGAGTCCGCTCAACGTCGGGTTGTCAATTTTCCAGGTGTTAAGATGGTCAACAACCCCGTAAATGAAACGAGAAAATAAGGAAGGCACTAGCACGCACCCCTGTCAAATGCCACTACGTATAAGGATGGGCTATAAAGATGTATGTATGTATAATGATGGTATATCTATAGCACGATCAAAGCCAATAGGCAGAGGAGAGATGTACTTGGTCAGAGACCAGAATATAGTAAATACTGGGTGCATATATGGAAACGGCTTTCTGCATTGTTTTTTTTACACTTCTTAATCTGCAGTCTGATGGTGTTCTGCTGTGGTTGTGCCGAGGACCACCATATATAATGACCTCCTCTGCAAGATAAGTGGGGTGTTGGTCATGATGGTGGGATAAATAAGGATAATATGACCTCTGATTACAAAGTAAAGGAGAAGAAGTTCAACTATGCCAATGGAATAAACAGAGGGATCTCCCAAAGGGAAGTGTTTGACTGGGAACCTATACTAAGAGAATGGAAATTAGTGCATGAAATTAAAGGAAAAAGAAAACTATGAAAAAATAAAGGAACATTATAAAATGAAAAGTAAACAAATTAAGAGGATATAAATGGAAAAAAGAAAATGAATAAAAAGATGGCAAAGACCATAAAAAAACTATACAGGAGGGCAAAATTATAAAAAACAAAGAAAATATAAAGAAAAAATATGATCCTGCATCTCCCCGTAGAATCGCATGTTTCTATGCTCCTCACACCCAACTAGAGCTATTGAAAAATGAGGTCACACAAGGGGCAAAAACATGAAGAAGACTGCAGTGGGATAAGGTGGTGGTGGTGTATGACCTAAAATTGCCTTAAATTAAATTCAGGCAAGACGGAGGGAATTACACCAATTTTTGGACCCCTAATCTGTGGCCAATAACACTAGGTATCCTTCCCACACTGTCAAGGAAGGTAAAAAACGTAGGCATCATGATATATGACAAGCTCAATTTTGGAGATCAGATCAATTTAATGTCATCTGCCACATTCCATGTACTTAGGATGATCAAAAGAATTCTCCCCTTTTTACCGGCTGACAGCCAGCGAACAGTGGTCACAGCGCTCGTCCTGTCCTGGCTCGATTATTGTAATGGCCTCTATCTGAACCTACAGGAACGCTTAATGAACAAACTCCAAATGCTGCAAAACTCAGCAGCAAGGCTGCTGTCAGGCACACCCAAATTTGCGTTCATCTCCAAGGAAATTAGTAAACTCCACTGGTTGCCAGTCAGGACATGGGTGTGCTTTAAAGCTTTGTGTATAGTGTTCAAGGCTCTTCAAGGCATAGGCCCTGAGTTTCTGAAACAGAACATTCAATGGCACTGGCCTAAAAGGACCCTGCGCTCCATGGAAGCCAAGCTGGTTACTGTACCACTTATAAGAAAAGCCTCCTGGGGCGGAAGAAGCTTTGTCGTGTGGGCCACAAAAGCTTGGAATGACCTTCCGTTCCACCTGAGAAATAGCACAGACCTCCTGACTTTTAGGAAGAGTCTTAAGACCTGTTTTTTTAACCTGAAATAGCAGTTCACAGTTTTTACTTAGCGATAATTACCAGCGCCAGGACAACTCCGGGTAATCGCTGCGCTCTATAAGTTCCCATAACATAACATAAAAGTAATTTTAATGACTCTTAATTTTTTTATATGGTCAGCCGTTAAAGAAGGAAATCGTACCTGCTCAAAACGGTCTTCGCATCCTGGGGAGTGAAACACAAACAGATAAACACGTGACAATAGAGTTTATGTTCACAGTAAAATTCACATTTTAAAAAAGTTTTTCACAAGTTGACTAATTACAAATAACTACATACAAATATGAACAAATATGTTAATAATGAACATACATTTCTATTACTGACCTTCGCAGACCAAGCATCAAGCACAGATTTACTTTAACCCATGAATGCATTCAGTTAAATCGAGCTCTAACAAAAGTCATAAATGGTCCTTTCCTGAAGAAAGGACTAGACCACATACATAAAGATAAGATGATTGTAGGGGGCAGAGTCATTTCTAAATGATGCGTAATCAGTTTCACAGCTTCTGCAGGACCTTTGGACTAAATATGGAGCAGAACATCTGTGAGATCCTGGTACCAGCATAAAGGATCACTCAAGGCAGGTTGTAGGTAGGCGCTGTAGTGTTTTCCTTAGTAAGAAGATCCCATCCAGGTCCCTCCACTAGATCCACCAACAGTCCCTCAGCTCATTCGAATCATCTTGAGGAAATCAATGCCACTGGTGGAGGGCAGTATAGAGGAGGACTACCAGCAATGGGAAAACTGCACTGGCCAGTCGCTGGAGTCTTGTGCTCCTCTAAAAAAAAAGAGGTCTAACCAAAACACACGGCCTAGGAACACCCCACGGTACAATAATCTCCTGCTTACACTAAAGAAGCAATGCTAGAGACTAGAAAGGGACTGGAGAAAGGAGTATGGTCCAGTACTAAAAGATAAATATAAAACTGCCATCCGATCCTACCACAAAGAGCTAGAAACAGTGCAAGCAGATTTCCTTAAGGAAAAAAATCACCCAGTCTATGAACTCCCCTAAGGAACACTTTAGAATAGTTAAAACCCTGACATCACCCCGGGATGCTAATGGATCCATAAAGCCCACCAAAGATCGATGCAATGAAATAGTCTCCTTCTTTCACAAGAAAGTGTTAGATATCTACAGTCTCTTCCAGAAGCCCCCTCAGCCAATGCAAGAGGAGGTATACGTAGCCTGTGACCCGGCATCAGCCCCAAGTCTCTCACAATTCCCTCCACTAGAGGATGAGGCTATCCTCAAACTATTCAAGTCTACGAAATCAGGCTCCCCGCTTGACTCAGCACCCCTGCACGTCCTGCTCAAGGTGACGGAGACAATACTCCCTATCCTAAGGAGTATCCTCAATAAATCTCTAGAGTCTGGCTCGGTCCCACAATCTTGAAAGCATGCTGTGATAAGACCTATCCTCAAAAAGCCCCATCTGGATCCTGAAACTTTCAGCAATTTGCGACAGATCTCGCTTCTTCCCCTTCTTAGCAAAATGTTGGAAAAGCATGTAAACCATATTTTAGTTAACTTCCTTGAAGAGAATAAATTACTCCATCCAACACAGATGGGTTTCCGTGCCCTCCATAGCACGGAGACAGCTCTTCTGGCAGGCACTGAGGAATTAAAAGCCTTCTTAGATAACAGAGGAGCTGCAGCCATCGTCCTTCTGGATCTCAGTGCGGCCTTTGATACCGTCAATCATGCCATACTGAAAGATAGATTGAGGGAGATCGGTATCAGGGACAAAGCTTTGGATTGGCTCGGCTCTTACCTGGACGACCGATCCTTCCAAGTTATGGAAAAGGACTGTCTCTCAGACCCCTGGCCCATAAAATTCAGATTGCCACAGGGCTCTTCCCTTAGCCCCACGCGACAACCAGCCTCTATAACGCAGGAGTTCAGCATGTCATGTGTCATATGCCGACGACACGCAGCTGATCGGCTCTATGCCAAGCACTCCCAACCAAGACAATCTTCAATTGGGTCCATGTTTGACCAAATCATACCAATGGATGTCAAACAATTAACCTAAATTAAACGGAGAAAAGACCGAAGTCATGATTCTGGGGAATATGCCCATCCCCAGGCCTCTGAATAACTGGCCTTCATGCTTGGGAAATCCACCTACTCCCAGACCAGTCGTAAAAAACCTAGTGATCTGGTTGGATAGTTCCCTTGCAATGAATCAAGAGGCTATTAAACTGGCTGGCACTTGTTTCGGGCTTCTAAGAATGCTCAGAAAGATACTGGATCTTATCCCAGAGCAGCTAAGGAAAACAGTCCTACAGGCCCTCTTAGTCTCTCGACTGGACTATGGGAATTCTCTTTACCAAGGATCTCCTAAGTATGTGATTAAAAGGCTGCAGATGGTGCAGAACGCAACCGAGAGGCTCCTGCTTAATCTTCCTAGTCACACCCCGGTAAGAGAGTCCCTTACACAGCTCTAGTGGCTACCAATCAATGCTAGGGTAAAGTTGAAATCCCTATGCATTGCTCACAAGGTCTTGAATAATAAATGTCCGGACAAACTCAAAACCCTGATAACCACGCAAGAGCCCACTAGACTACTGAGGTCGTCCCACCTGCACCTTCTACGTTCAACCAGAATTAAAAAATCTAGGTGGGGGGTAGATCCTTCGCCCATCGGATTCCTAAATTGTGGAACGATCCTCCCCTTGAACTGAGAGTATTGCAAAATGAACTGGCCTTCAGAAAGAAGCTGAAGACTTGGCTGTTTCTCCTCTCTCATTAAGTGGACTACACTCCCACCACAGCACTCTTGGTCAGCGTGGGAAGCCTTCAGGTAACCAGGCGCTCTATAAATCCCAAAATCAAAACATCAAATCAAACATTCCAACCCCTCATGTAACTAGGACACATTCCCTGGTTACCATGGCACTGCAGAACAGCAAGCTACAGATGCCACACACCTCCCCTCTTTACCCCCCAAAAATCCAGTGTATACAAAAGAAAGAAAGATAGAATCAAGAGTGAAGAGAGAATAGAAAAGGAGAGAAGAGAAAAAGAAACAAAAACAACAAACCCCAAAATACTTTGCACTTACAAAGTTAGTACAAAGTCCTTCGTACTAACCATTTACTGTACAAAGTCCTTCAAAAAGGATGGTTTCTTGCTAACCCTAGAGGACAATCTAGGAATGACAAACGGACCATGGTTACCTTTTACAGAGGAATCAGAGACACACAGTCCCATTTTATGGAACAACTCTTCCCAGGTTCCAAATGCGGTGATCTTGAGTCTTAATGGCATTCTTAAACACTTTGATTACTCGAATGGGTTTGGAAAACTTAGAACTGAATCCAGGCTGTTTTATGACCACCATGTCGCCAACAGCAACCACAGTATCCTTGGTGGCCTTTCTAGAATCAAAATAGGATTTCCTTGCTAAGATTTTCCCAACCTCTCTTTCATGCCACTCAGTGCGTACTTTCTTAGTTGCAGAACCTTCCAAGTCTCTTAACCATAATGGCTCCACCAGAGTACAAGGAGATCTGCCTCTAAACAAAACAAAAGGAGATTTCCCATTTATACTGTGAGAAGTCAACCTATAAATCTCCACCTTTGTGACTTTCTTCTTCTAATTGACTACCAAGGCAATGACCTCTTTCAAAACTCTGTTAAACCTTCCACCATGCCATTGGTTTCAGGATGATAGAGGGAACACTTCTTGTTCTTGATACCATGATTCTTTAAGAAAGTTTCCATTCTTTTTTTTTTATTTACTTGAGTTTTATATAGCGCTAGCTAGACCCGGAGGTATTTGAGCGCTTTACATGAGGAGAGTTAAATAGGTTACAAATTACACATTGTTACAGAAAGTACAACAGTTACAAGTTACATTCTTAGGTTAATGGCGAGTAGAGGGGTAAGGGGGTAATGAAAAGTGTGATGGGAGGGAGAATTAAGAGGAGCATGGGCATAAGGATAGACAAAGCAGGCAGGTGGAGAGGACTTCAGGGTTGAGAGGAAGGGAAAAAGGGAGGTAGCCAAAGAATGAAGGAGGGAAGCGGAGGTGGAGGGGGTAGGGGACACAGCGTGGAGACGGGGAAGTAACTGAGTGACGTCCGGCTGGGTGGGACAGGGATCATTCTCAGTCCTCAGTTTTGTGCGATTCCCATTTCTACGGTGCGGGGTCGCTGAGACTCCAGAGCATAAGATGCTGGATCCTTCCCCAACAAGGGGAGAGGAGTCCTTTGGTCACAGGTACTCTCTGATGAATGAAGGATGAATGAAGGAGGGAAGAGGTGGGGATGGGGGAGGAAACCAAGCAGGAACACAGTGTCAGACGTCCGGAAGGGTAGGAGACGGCTCCGAGTGGTAAGTGGATCAGTCCCAGACTTCCACTATGTGTGACACCCTTGTCACTGTGGACTCTCTCAGAGGGGTCTCTGAGACTCCAGGGCAACGATGCTGGATCCATCCCCAACAAGGGGAGTAGGAGTGCTTTGGACAAGGGCATAGTTATGGGGGCCATTTAAGGCCACAGGGGTGTAGGAGAAAAACAAACAAGGTTGTGTAGGGCTGTACAGGGGAGTCATCCGCAGGATCACGTAGGGAGAGGGCGGGGGAGGGAAAGGAGACACAGCGGAGAGACGAGGAAAAACAATGTCCAATGTCTGGCTGGGTAGGTGACGGCTAAAGGGGTGAAACCAAAGTCAATCTCCTCTGTAGCTGCCAATACAGCTCCACCAGGCAACGGCCACGTTGCTCGGGCATCCCGGTCAGTATAACATATAAGGTTTCTGTCAGAGGGCATTGTCAAAAATTCCATCAGCCATACCAGGCTCAGGTGGTATTGGGGAACGCCGCCCGCCTCAACCTCCAGCTATCCGGTACTCCTCTCTCACCAGCTGGATGAAGCTCACTCAGCGGGAGGAGCATGCAGACTCTGTCCCCCATTTCAGCGGTATGGCATAAACTCTGCAGGCCAGTCTACCAAGAAACTGGCAGTGTAGATGAAAGGGACTCCCAGTCTAGAGCAACAGAGAAGTGAAAACACCCGGTATCAATACCACAGCACCACCAGATGGCCACAGCCCTGATTGAAAGCGCCAAGAACAGACAGGTATCCCTCTCATAAAGATGGCCGTGGAGGAGAAATCAGTCATTCGGTGAAGACCCTGATGTAAGCGCCAAAACCTCGCTCCGGGCGCCATTTTAGGGTCAGGCAATGCCCTTGCCTGACCCACCTTCAAGTAACTCTGCCAAATTGTCCTCCCAGGGAGAGACCCCACTTGTGACTAACCCCAGGATCACCTCAGCTGGCCAGTAAAGTGGGCCCCAGAGCTTCGCTCACCTCCCGGTCTCGCTGACTGCGTCGGGGAGATCACACGTTGCGGCTTCGATCTCCGTGCGTCTTAGTCCCTGGCATCATAGGGGGAATTCATCATGAGCATGGGAGACTATACCCCGGCTATCTAACAGCCTCTGTGGAGATAGGGAAACTGCTTCCTTAGTCGCTGCATACAAAGCAGTCTCCACGGGTCAGTGCTGGTTGTAGGAATCCCACTGGATTAGACGTCCGCAGCGCCATCTTGTTCCCCCCTGCAGTCCAGGCGGCAGATACTTCGGCTGTGCTCGATCGGAGGACGTGATCGGAGGAAAGCGAAAACAGGTCTCCAGGTGAGCCGCCCGCTTTTTCGGTTGCGGAAACTTGGTTAAGGGTGGGAAAACAGTGCGGTAGAACGCCGTAAAGGTGGCTGGAAAGAAAATTTGCAATGGAGCATTAGCTCCGCGCGGCCATGATGGGAGCTGGCTCCTCCTCCTACCTTCCTTCCATCTCTTGTGAAACCAATTGAACACCATTGTCAGTTAAGATGGTGTTTGGGTAACCTTCCCTAGCCATGAGGTTCTCTAAAAACGCAATCACGTTTTTAGTTTCAATCCCACTCGTGAAGCAAACTTCAGGCCATCTCAAAAACATGTCTATGACAAATAGCTGTTGCCCTTCAGAATGAATGGGGCCAAGAATATCCAAGGGTATTTCCTTCCACGGTCCACAAGGTAATTCTCCGACCACCATGGGTTGTACTCTCACAACTTTTGACTTCCCGCACAATGCACATGCCAAACAAACAATCTCTAACCAGAATTTCTACTTGCAAGTCCATCCCAGGACACCAATAAGAGGAGCGAAGCCTCTCCTTTGTTTTGAACATCTCTAAATGAGAAATATGCACCAAATCAATCAAGCTACTGCGGAGCTTAAGAGGGGATACCAATCTTGTCCCACAAACAAAAAGATCACTACACACCCCCAACTCATCTTTCACACCCCAAAATTTCCCAGCTTCCTCAGAGGCCTGCTTTTTGGAATGTCACCCTTTATTGACCAGAAGCAAAACTTCAGAAAGCACCGGATCAATCAATCGATCAGGGGTTTATATAGTGCGCTACTCACCCGTGAGGGTCTCAATGCGCGCGGGGGGAGAGGGGAAGCTCCGGATCAGTCGAAGAGCCATGTCTCGAGGTCCTTCCTGAAGGTGTGCAGGGTTGGATAGCATCTGATGTTCACGGGGAGCTTGTTACAGGACTTGGCTGCGATGTAGGAGAAGGCTCTACTGCCTGTTCTACTTCTGCGGATGCGGGGGACTTCTGCCAGGGCGAGGTCGGCAGAGCGGAGGTTCCTCTTGGGTACGTGTAAGGATAGTCTCTCGTTTAGGTATTTGGGTCCGATGTTGTTGAGGGATTTGTAGGCATGGTTGAGGAGTTTGAAGGTGACTCTTCTTGACAGGGAGCCAATGGAGGTCTCGTAGGTGTTGGGTCATGTGTTCGCGGTGTGGAGTCCAGAGGACGCTTCTGGCGGTTCGCTCTTTGGATGGTCTGGAGCCTATGTAGGAGAGATCTGTTGATTCCAGCGTATAGGGCGTTGCCATAGTCCAGTCTGCTGGCTATGAGCGCGTGGTTGACGGTCTTTCTGCAGTCGGGGGGATCCATTTGAAGGTCTTGCGGAGGATGCTCATGCAGTTGAAGCTGGTGGAAGCGACGGCGTTGACCTGGCGGTTCATAGAGAGGGAAGAGTCGAGGATGATGCCGAGGTTGTGTGCGTGGTCTGTAGGAGTGGGAGGGTTTCCGCGGGCGGGGGGCCACCAGGACTTGTCCCAGGCGGAGTTGCAGGGTCCGAGGATGAGGACCTTGGTTTTCTCTGAGTTGAGTTTAAGGCAGCCGTCGTTCATCCAGGCTGCCACGTTCTTCATTCCCTCCTGGAAGCAGAGTCTGGTGTCTTCGGGATTCTTCGTGAGTGAGCGGATGAGCTGGGTGTCGTTGGCCCGGGATACGATGCTGAGCCCATGCTGTCTGACGATGGCGGCGAGGGGGGCCATGTAGATGTTGAAGAGCGTGGGGCTGAGTGATGAGCCTTGGGGCACTCCGCAGTTGATGTTGGTGGGTTTGGAGAGGAGGGGAGGGAGTCTGATCCTCTAGGTTCTGAAGTTTGAAGGTTATTGGTTTATCTAGCGCTGAATCACCCCAAGGGGGTATCTCTGCGCTGGGATGGTAGTCTAAATAGCCAGAACAGAGAGCTAGAAAAGGTGGGTTTTAAGAAGTTTCCTGAACTGAGAAAAGTTCGAACAGTTGCGAAGCTGAAGAGGTAGCTGATTCCAAAAAGCGGGGGGAAGATGAGTGAAAGCTTTGCCACCACTGCGCGCTTTTTTAATTCTGGGGGTGCATAGTAGGAGTTTAGAACCTGATCTGAGAGAACGTGAGGGGGTGTCCTCGATTAGCTTATTAGAAAGATAGGAAGGGCCTAAGCCATTTAGGGCCTTGAAGACAGTGCAGCCTATCTTGAATTTCACCCGCTTTCTCACGGGGAGCCAGTGGAGTTTTTTGAGAAGACGAACAGAAGAAGTTCTAGGTGGGGCGCCTGCTACAAGGCGAGCGGCCGTGTTCTGCACTACTTGTAACTTGTTACGGGAGGCTTCATTGGCCGATAGAAGCAAAGCGTTACAATAGTCCAGTCTACTTAGTATCAGGGCGTGCATCAGCGTTTTTTTAGTGGATGGGGGTAGCAGGGGAAAGATCCTTCTAAGTAGACCTAGAATATAGCAGCAGGTGCCAGCAGTGGTGTTGGCATGAGCATCTAGAGTGAGGTTCTGATCGATTCTGATACCTAGGTTCTTGACCACTTCCTTAGGCGACGGGGCATTACTCAGCTCCTCAGGGCACCAGCTGGGCGACCAGCATATGGCAGCTCCTCCAAACTGCCAGAGAGAAAGGATCGGAGCCGGTCAAGGGCGGCTCCTTGTATCCCAGCGTCGTGAAGTCTGGCTGCGAGGGTGCAATGGGAGACGGTGTCGAAGGCTGCAGAGAGGTCTAGAAGGATGAGGGCCGCGGTGTGTCCTTGGTTGAGTAGCAGGAGCATGTCGTCTGTGACGGCGAAGAGAGCGGTCTCGGTGCAGTGGTTGCTGCGGAATCCGGACTGGGAGGCGTCTAGGATGGAGTTCTATTCGATGAAGGTGGTCAGCTGAGTGTTCACAATTCTCTCTGACTTTGGCTGCGGAAGGGAGGAGAGAGATGGGCCAGTAGTTTTTAAGGTCCGTTGGGTCGGCCGTGGGCTTCTTGAGGAGGGGTTTAACTGCCGCCCACTTCCAGTTGTCTGGGAAGATGCCGGACGTGAAGGAGGCGTTGATGGTCCGTCTAAGTTCTGGTGCAATGGCTACAAGTCACAGTGTCCATATCCTGCATCTCTGTTTTATCTCTTATCCCAGTCCTCTTTCACTGGGTTTACTTCAGCCAGATACAATGAAAATGGTTCCCTTACAAAATCTTGGGAGGTTAAGCGAGGGGTGAGACAGGGATGTATTTTTGTCCCTCTCTTATTTACCTTATACATTAACAATCTGCGGGCTGTCCTGTCAACTGCGGGCCAAGACATCCCTAGAGCAGGCTCTAAACTCATCCCTGCTCTCTTTTATGCAGATAATGCAGTTTTACTTGCTAGGACACCAATGGGGCTGCAACGACTTGTAAATACTTTTATTGATTCTATGGTTTCACTTGACCTCTCTATTAACTTTTCTTAGTCCCATATAATGTCAACTGGTAACACAAAGCGTGACAAGAGTACGCTTATTTGTAAAGGTGGAGAACTGACAAATGTTGCTACATTTCCTTATTTGGGTATTTTGTTTGATGAAAAGGGGTCATGGATGGCTCAGCGAATACTCAAGAAAAACACCCTGTCTAGAGCAGCAGGAGCGACTATGGACTTTGTCAGGAGACTGGGGAGTAAGCCATTACGACCACTATTGAAGGTCTATAACGAGAAACGAGGTCTATAACGAGGCCGGCGATCTGCAAGGGGCAAAAAATAAATATCTGCAGAAAACATTAGCTGTACCCCCAGCACCCCTTCTTATATGGTGCACGAGGAACTAGGGCAGGGTTACATTTCTGACCGTATAGCAGTGGACCCTTAATATGGTTGTTAAAAACATGGTCTAGCCCCACTCCTTCTTTGGACCAATTCATTTTAGAAGATTGTATGAGGCGAGATAGAGCTGGTGACGTCCCCGGCTAGGTTACATCTCTCAGCAGCTAGCGAAAATAGGGCACCCTGAGCTCTTTACACATCCCAGACAAATGCACCCTGGAGAGCGGATAGATATCAAAAGACAATTTCTAAACAGGAGGATGGTGGAAAGGGAAAATAGCGAACTTAATACACCCACGATAAGACAACATATGATATTAAGTCATAGGACCCTAGAACAACCCTTTTTGTCTTATATTAAAAGTTTTCACTATCGTTTTCAGATTTAGGTTTAATGACATCCACTGCGGTCTCGCGGTCCCCGAGGGTTTGTCTAAGCCAGGGGCCCCAAAGCCCTGCTCTTGTGATGACTTCTCGAACCAAGATTTTTTACATTTTATGTTTCATTGTGGTTTTTAGAACGATCCCTGGATAAAATATATCCTACAACTTTAAAAAAAAAATCCTTTTGCACAAGTGAGACCAGCTCTGATGCATCTGCAAACGTGGCCCTCAGCTTTGATATGTTGTGGGGTTACGAGTTTTTTAGCAGGAGCCTTACGACGAAGGAAACTTTTGATCATGCACTGAACCGGGATTAGAAATGTCATGTTCTAGCGGGCATTGTTTTTAATTACGTGTTAGTACTGTATAAAATGTACTTTATCTAGGTCTATGACGGTGCAGTAGTCCTAGCTCGATAATTCAAACATATATTAGGGCTTAGAAACCTATACATGGCAATTGCCATGTATAGGTCCAATATGAAATATTGGACCTGCCCTTTTAATATGCATTGCATAGTTTTTATCCTTGGTGTGTGTAAATGTGCTTTTATAGTCAAAAATGACCAAATAAAGTTTTATTTGACTTGAGACTGGGTTTACTTGTAACCAACACATGACTTTGCGTATGTTTTGTGGTGGGTTCAGAGAGTTGTGGCAGCATGCATCGCTCCCACTAGATCCGGCTTACAATGTTGGCACTTTCTTGCACTAATGAAGGTTTGCTGATCTTCATGGTCTCTAGATTTATAACCTTTTCTTACCTTCAATAACTCCACATCCTGCTGCTGACACTTCAATTCGATCTCGGTAATCCAGCTACTTAGGACAAATTGCTGTTCTTCTAATTTTGTTACTGTCTCCTTGGTGCTCTGCAGACTTTTCTTCTCTTCTTCCTCCAGGCTGCTGAGGTGACGACATTTTTCCTGCTCCAAAAACTGCTGGAGCTTCTCAAACTCATTAGTGATTTGCTCTCTCTGGCTCTTGAACTTGGCCTAAAACATAAAAAGAAATCATATGTTTACGATGCTCCCACCTCAGAAAGATGCACTAGGCTTATCAAGGACTCTGGGGCTGACATAGGTTTTCTTGTCATTCACTGGGTGATTGAGGCCCATCATATATGTTATAGGAGAGACAGGGGTGTCCGGTAGGACAGCAGAAGGCATAGAATTAGTTTGTTTCCTGACATGGACATTCCCTGTACTACTATTTGATGTCTTTGTGGAGCAAAGACAGAGCTGTGTTGTCTGAGAGAGAATGGAAGGACTGTATGTCAAGCTTCAATCGCAAGCTTTATGGGTAAGTTGTAATTGTGCCACAGCACTGACCCTTTGTCTTGAGTTGCCCTGTGGCAACACAGGGATCAGATGCTGATCTTAGGGTGCGGTACGTTGTCTATTTGGGGAAGAGGTTGAGATCATGGGAGATGCTGCAGCTTTGTAGCCAATAAAGGACCTTTAGCTTCAGCATCTGTTGATTGGAATACGGAAGACAGATGTGGTGCTAGGGCTGGAGACAGCAGATGTCTTTGCAGAGAAGGGTACTCCTTGTGTAACCTACAATGGCATGTTGTGGGAGCCCCAAGAGCAATGGAGGAGAGACTTAACGGGACACTGCTTGGAAGTGGAGGAGGTGATAATATTTGCCGTGACTGTAGTTTATGAAGGAGAGGTCTTATTCGATTGAAATCCCACGATTTGGCATCGAGCTAGAGCTGGGTCTGAAAGTCTGGAGAGAGATTTCCTACCCACAGAATGTATGAAGCAAAGGCAGTCTGGTCCATCCGACAAGAGTACGAATAATGGAAAAGGAAAGAGTCCTTTTAGGGAGAGGTACATTTGGCTTTCATCAACATACATGATGCTCAGCAGTACTGCTCTTGATACGCACTTTAGAGTACATGTTAAATGCAATACAAACTGACTCGAGAATGCAATCTGTTTCCTACAGACCTCACAGCCTATGTATGTGCACAAAGCCACGCCTGGCAAAACCTCAGATCAAATAGTAAACAAAATATTTCTAACCACTTGGGCTACAAAATGAATCCTCTAAACATCCATCTACAAATCTATGTGACAGACAAACCTGAGCACTTGCTACTTGAGGCAGGAATTAACAAATCTAATAGGTCCTGCACTGTAAAAGACGGTGTGCACTATTTGCTCATGCTCAGCTTACAATGAAGGCCTTCAGGTCCCATATCAAGGAGCTTAAATCACAGCAGGGAGGAGTCTCTTTATCATTTAGGTTAAGCACCCCACTCCTTCCTCGGCACCATCTAGAATCTTGCTCCTACATGGAGCAGCCCAGGCAGTGCCGTGCCGACTCTATCCTCTACCACCCCCTGCTGCATTCAAAAAGTCAGTAGAAGACACAAGAGAACTGTTGTGTTTTACGCAGCAACTGCTTGCCGCAGTCCTTTGCCTGTACTGCTGGAATACAAAGTCTTCATGCGTAAAACTCCAAAACCTCTGTCAGTCTAACTTTCACGCAGTCAGGGTGGGCCACAATACGTCTGGTGAGGCTGGGCAGTGATCATGGGTCACTCAAGGTCTTATAGTTTGGTAAACTTAATGTGTTCGAGGCCCGGATGGATCAACTATAATATCCACCCAAAGAACAGCAGGTCAAGGTGCTGTGCCACAGACGTGGTGAAACTATGAGGTTATCACGTGCAACATCTCCGTTAGTTCATCGACCTGTGTGAAAAATTATGTGGACATCATCTGTACGTGCACTGTGAGTAAGATGCAATCAATTATAGAGCAGTCCAGAGTATGTAAGTATCGGAAGAACATAGCAAACACAAGGAGATGATGGACGGAGCACTGAAACTTTTCAGACACTCAACTCCAGTTTCAGATCTGGGTTGAATCCATCATCATTCTTTAGCTCACTTCGCCACCCCAGTTCAGACCAAACCATATGCAAATCAGTCATGACCCTGTTCCTCCTGCACGCCTTTTTTTTTAAAGCCCCCCCCAGGTGAGCACGAAGCAGGGGGGCTCTTGGGGCCCCTCTCGGACCACTACCTCCCCTGGGCTGTAAACAGCGGGGGACCCGCTTGGGACCCTGCAGCCTAGCCCTTTAAATTAAAAAAATATTTAAAAAAGAAAGGCTGGGGGGGGGGGGGGGTTAAGGGGTCCCTGGGGCCGAAATAATATAAAAAATAAACAAAAGGGGCTGGCTGTTATGTGAACAAGTTGACTTTGTCTTTGTTAAGGACAACTTGTTCTTGTCCCTTGCTTCCGTTTTGGAGTACAAATGTATTTTTGTGCTCACGCTCAGGAGCACAAATCTATTCTTTTGAAGTATGTCTCCGGTTCCGTGTCCATGGCCTGGGTGTTCTGATCAAACAGTTTCTGTCGGAGCAGTGACACCGGGGACATCGGAAGAGCGGTCGTGGGCTCATTACTCTCAAGCTTACTACTCACTTGTGGCTGGAGATTATATTTATTCTACCGCAACACAAGCCCTTGTGGATGAGGCCCAAAATGGTCCAGGGAAAGGGTGCCACATGGCCCCTCTTCCTAAAAAATTGAACTAGAAAAGAAAAAAAAAGCCCCGCCTCCTTTCTCCACCACTCGGCAAACGCTACTCCTGGTGCGCTCATGGTTGGGGGTGAAGTCCCCTTGGCTGCTGAGGGTCCTTAGGGGCCAACCAGTCCTCCAGTTACCTCCAGTAAGCCCAACACAGTGGGATTGCTGAGAGGTGGTTGAAGGCCACGCCCCCTTTATCCATAACTCAGCAAACGTACCTCTCGGAGGAGGAACAATCTGTTTCTTAAACAAATTTGATCTTCACATGTGAGCTCTGAGGAGACCTGCCCAAAGCCCTTAAGTTCATTATCCAGGCTTCTGAAAGGTGACCACCCTTCCTTTATGAATTTCAACACTTTGTGCAACTCCACAGGAAGTTGCAATACTCCATTCTTCCTCGGTGATATATTGCTTTTATTCAGAAATTGCATCAATCACAGCCACCACACAGTCAAACAAATCCTGATCAGGGAAAGGTAAGCGAGAAAGGTAATCTGCCCTAAAGCTTTTCCATCTTCAATATATTTAACGTACAGATCATATTCCTGTACCAAACATACCAAACTTGCAGAAGCCTTGCCCAAGCCATTTCCATTCAAAAAATACACCAAAGGCTTATGATTCATAAACACATCAATTGTCCTACCCCAAATGTACATCTGCTCCGCCCACACACAAGCCGAGGCTTCACGTTTGATAGTATTGAGGTTGACTTCTGCATCTTTGAGTGTTCTATACACAAAGGCAACTATCATTTCTCTGCCATTCACAGTTTGCTTAAACACTGCACCTATTCCCTTCAAACTCACATCAACTGTAATAAAGGATCTTCCCGTGGGTACATATGGATGAGGTGTGGGTGCATTCACCACCATTGCTTAATGTTTTCTAAAGCTTGGTTAGCTTGACCTGATCTAATTTTGCACCTTTCTGCAGAAGTGACTGCAATGGTTGCACAGTTAAAGCATACCCTTCGACAAAGCCAGCAGAGTATTCACATTATCCCAGAAATGAGTGTAAAGAATCTTTATCACCAGGTGGTGTGCTTTCTGTATAGCTTCTAGATTGCAAAACCTTGGTTTAATACCTTCTTTTGAAATGGTATGTTCCAAATAATCAACCTGTTGAACCAGTAATTTAAATTTTTCAGGTTTGACTGTCATCCTTCATTCCACCAAGCTACCCAACACCTTTTCAAGCATTACCATGTGCTCCTCCAGAGTTTCTGTGAAAACAAGAATGTCATCTTGGAAAGATCGCACCCCTTCCAGATCACCAAACGAAACATCCATCATACGCTGGAATATGCTGGCCGCTAATACTAAGCAAAACGGTAAACGCAAATACTTATAAGCACCGGTGTCACAAACATAGTCAGTTCTTGTGACTTCGTGCTCAAGGGAATATGATGGTATGCGGAATGCAGGTCTATAGTGGAAAAATACTGAGCATCACCAACATTAGCTAAGATCTCCTCAATACTTGGCAGAACGTGACATTCCACCAAGTAGTTCCGATTTAAAGATCTCAGATCCTCATGCATAATTCTCCTGTCCACTTACATGTCAAGACTACTGGGGATACCCATTCTGAGGAGTCAGTAGGTTTGATCACTCCTTCAGCGTATATTTTATATAAAAGAATTTCTAAATCCGTTTTTACACTTAACCGTACTGGTCTAATCTTATGTATATTTGGCACAGCTTTCTCTTTCACCCTAATCTTGTGCTCAAAGCCTTAGATTATACTCATTTCATACGCAAATACATCAGGATACTTAGACATCTCTTTGCACAACATCTTCATCAGGACTCACCACCAAAATGGGAATGTCTCCCATTACAAGGGCATTCTCATGATCTGAAAGGATACTTAACCATGCTAAATCTTTCCATCCCACAATGTAACAACCTCTCACAGACACATACATCTTTGCCCAAATTGTTGTGCCCAAACATCCAAAGTTGCTTCAAAATACCCCAGCATATTAATGTCCTAATCTCCAAACTCTTTGGGGTTAACATCAGTAGATCAAAGCCATGACTTAGACCAAAACTGTAGTTTCAGACAAAATGGTAACGGTTGCCCCAGACTCTGCCATAAATAACAGTGAACTTCCATCAACAGGTGCTTGACATAATGGTGCCTTAATGTTCTTACTTCTGCTAGAATCTTTCACAGTATCAAATGTCAAAAGAACATTGTCAAATTTTCCTACACACACCTGCGAATACGCACCCACACATTCTTCTCGCAAGGTCACATTACCATTTTCACTTTCGTAGGTACATTTAAAGTGGCTCTACACACTGATTGGAAATGTCCAATCTTCCTCCAATTATTGCATTTCTTATCAACAGCAGGACACAAAATACTGTTACCAATATGACTCCTAGAACCGCACCTATAACTAGTGATTTTGGATTTCCTATGTCTCCCAGTCTTAAGATTCCTTGCACAAACAGAATGTTCTGTAGAAATGCAACTGATGGGAGATAAACCACCTCGATTAGGCAAAGCTTACGATCAAACAATATACCTTTCTATGCTTCTGCTATGTCAATAACTTCTAACAGAGTAGGATTGCTTCATGTCAACAGACATTCCTGTGTTTTCTTATAATAACAGTTAAACACAAACTGTTCTCTTACATAGATATCTTTGTTAGTTTCAAATTCACAGGTAGAGGCTAAGACTTGTAAAGCAACAAAGCCTCCTCCCCCGATTCTTCACTAGACTGTTTCCATTTAAAGGAATGATGCCTCTCCAACAAACATTATAAACCTTTCTTAGATCAGAATAAAATATTCTACACTACCTTACTACAAGTACATTGGACTCCTCTGAATATTGTTTCTTCATTCTCTCCTTTGCCTCAATGTAAACATTACAAATACAATTTTCCTCCTTGGGAGCAGCTACTATCAGAAAATGATCAAGGCATTTTGGCCCACAATGCCCAAATGATTAAACAACAAGGCTAATTTCCTTGGAGGCTCATAACCACTTGCATCAATTGCCGTTAAGTAAAAGTTTTAAAAATGCGTAGCCACTCCTTTCATTTAATTTCTGGCTTGCCAGCCCTCTGAAGAAAAGTGCTGCTTTTTTCACCAAATTTGGTAAGGATAACAAGAAAGAAGTAGATGGGGCATGGGCTAACTGGTAAGATAGGATTTTCAGTCCAGTTCTACACTTCTAGTCACGTGGTTGGAAGCACCTATATGACTGAACAAGGCAGGCCGTTTCAAACACATTAACAGTGATAAAACGGCACTGTTGATATAGAGTGATCAATTGTTTAAATCCGATTACTGAAAAAATCCAGTCCATGTAAGTAACTTTTCAAAATTGTATACATGATAAGTAATATGAGCGGATGGCTGAGGATTCTGCAATTCCAAATAATAGTACACAATATAATTAGAAATATTTTTCACTGAAATAACAGGTGAGGTGGAGATATGCCGCGATTGCTTACGTTCTGTAAAGAAAAAAGGTAACTACGGCATCTGGGTTTTACGATTGCTCGTCTGCCCTACCGAGCACCCATGGGTGGATTTACAGCACCGGAGGATGGACCCATCCTTTGAAATCCCAGCTCTGCTGGACACCAAAGACAAACTTTGGATGTCATGGTGGTTAAGAACAGTAATGAAGGGAAGTTGCAGTGGAAGCTGGAGCCATGCAGACAGCCCCTGTGACCACGGTCAAACTACACACACAGGAAAATACACCAAATACTAGGGGGAACTAGACACTACACGAGACACCCCGTTAAGATTCCTTACAACAGGGGTCTCAAACAGCTCTGAGCTACTAGTAGCTCTCTGAAGTGCAGCCCAGGACAGTTAGTAATTCAGAGGGTCTAGCCACTTCAAGGACGGTCATTATTTATAGGGGAGTTTAACTTTATTTACATTCTTAACTCCACATCTAGTTTTTTTGCAGATATATGTAGACATGGAGTTAAGGATAGTAAATCTATACTTACTTACACCTACGTAATTTCATACTATTGTATTAATCAATATTCTCGATATATGTTGGAATGACAGGTGATCACTGCTAGTAATCTTGCAAGGTGTGGCCACTATGATGATTGTCTTTGATGCGGTTGATGGAGCAGGTAAAACAAAATGTTGTATACCTCCTCTATTTTGCATGAGACTAATTATGTAATCATTCTAAGAATTAACTTGTACTAATTGGTTTGAAGTGAAAAGAGACTAATCAACATTTACACTTTGATAAACACAAGATACACGAGGGACTAAATGCTAAATTGCATGGCAAAATCATTAAAATAACTAACGATGGTATGCAAGCTAACTCTAGAATGTGGTGAAATAGAGAATTGCACGATTCATGTGGCTTTTGTGATATTTGTGCTTAAAGTGCTGCCGAATGGTGAGTATTATTGCTTTAAATGTTGCTACCGGCTAGGAAATTACTAATATATCGGGAATAGAGTGGGTTTAAACATTAGAATCTTTATTTCTATATTCTAATTAGCTTTATGTCTGTTTTTGCTTAAGTTGGCATTCGGGCCTGCTAGGCAGCAGTAATTAAGATGGAGCTCCGGTATGGCCACCGTCATGTGAGCGCGATGACTACTGCACAGAATCGGACGGCTATGGAGATCTTCAAGTGACCCCAGCTCCTGTAAGCAGTATGTCCCTTGTCAAGGATAGGAGCATGGAGGGCTGCCAAGTGATGAACAGTATGAACTCTTCAATGAACAAAGCATTATTATAACTCCGGAACTTTTGCCTGTGAACCATGGACGAAAGAATACAATTACGCTTGGCCATGCCAGGTCTCATGGGAAACTGGTCGAACATGAGAAATCCTCGAGAACTTACAAATTGGATTGGATTAGCCAATCGGAACACTTTCTATCCCTAAATTTGTTACATATTGATCTGAAGTAATAGGGTAAAAGGGTATAAAAGACCTCATTTGCCCAGAGGGGGTGTGGAATTGGGCGGATTGTCTATGGCGTTGAGTCTGCGTTGAACGGATGAAGATTTCCTTGGTTTGCCTTGGGTTTCTTTAAGTTGGGGAAGCTATCCCATCTGATGATTGATTATTGCTGCGTTCGCACAATTTACCTTGGAGATTGTAGTGGGGACTTTGAATATTGCATCCATGCGATTCGAGGGTCACCAATTTTGAGATTGGATAACTATAAATGTAAATGAGATATATATATATATATATATATTCACTTAAAAAACCATAGGTTTCACACGTTATAGTTAGCTGGACATTTCACTCGTAAAAAACCATTGACATTCCCCCGTTATAGTTAGTTCAGCTAACTATAACTCGCGCGCCCGCAATCCACTGCTCATGACGTCACATATTACATCACTAATGACATGGTCAGTGGCATCACTCATGACATCACTGATGACATCATCCTTGTGATAAAGTGGCGGTCGCGCGAGTTATAGTTATCTGAACTAACTATAACGGGGGAATTTCAATGGTTTTTTATGAGTGAAATGTCCAGCTAACTATAACATGTGTGAAACCTATGGTTTTTTAAGTGAATTTGCAAGGTTTTTTAAATGCTAATTCCTAACTATAACGTGTGTGAAACCTATGGTTTTTTAAGTGAATTTGTAAGGTTTTTTAAATGCCAAGTTATGTATGTTTTATTATATCTTTTTTTTTTTAAGGTTTTTCACCGTGCGCGCACCATGCGCGCACCCCGCGAATTTTTGTAAAAAAAAATAAAATGTTTTTTTCACCCTTCGGGGTCCTTCAGGGACCCCCTGACAAAGACTAGGGGGTCAGGAACTCTCTACCCTGCCCCCTTTTCACGTTCTCCACCTTTCTTTTTCACTGTCACACACAAAACACACAAAATGGCGGCCGACACTTCCTGATTTTGACCGATTCGAACGTTGACTGACATGTAACCACCAATCAGAATTATGCTCGCGCACGTTAAGGTGCGCGAGCACGGTGCGCGCACGGTGCACGCCTATAGATATTTATGTACTTTTAACTGCAATTTTCTCAGGAACTACTGAACAGATTGACTCCATATATGCAAGAGGCACATCCCTGACCTGAGGACTACCTCTTTGCCAAATTTCAAGTAATTCTGTTCAGCCGTTCGGGCTGTACCTTCGACTAAAGGTCCTATGGGAAAATGCATGGGGAAAACGCGTTTTGGGACCCCCCTTTTTTCTCAGCCCCCGCTTGACGAATCACCCCGAGACTTTCAGGGTAGGAGCTGAGCGGAGCGCTCCATTAGTTTTGAAAATTTCACGAGGATTCGTCAACCGGCGCCAAAGTTATTCAAAATAGAATTTTCAGATTTCCTATGGAAACTCGGTCCTAACTATAACTATCTACTGGCGACCACCAGTAGATAATATATATCTATATATATGCTTAGGTTTTAAGGTTTATTGTTCCCGGAAATAAATGGTCAAAATTTAAATACTGTAGAGCCTGAAAGCTAATGTAGAGGAAAAATTAATACAAGATAAATGAGACCTGAATTAATAAGAAATGAGTTTGTGATTCTTTAATGGAGTACTGAAAATTAATTAAATGTTTCCTAGGCTTTAACTGTGTTTTAACAGGTTCTAAATCACCATCAACCAGTCCAACTAATTGGTCCGTCGACCAAGTGGTGGAGTGTCTTGATGTTAAGCTCAGGATTTGATAGGCGCAGATGTATATAATGTATATAATGTATATAAGGTAAAGAAATGTAATCCTGATAGATAATAAGGTACCCACCATATTGTCCAGTGCTTTTTCTCCTGTGTGCGGATTCAAGTGAGGCGAGTGCATGTTGGTGTTATGGGCCCCACCAATGAATGAGTGTATGAATTAGTGTCTGTGACGACGAGTCTGTGACACAGGGAGAATATGTAAATTTGCCTTTCCCCCTGGATCATGGTCACTACTGTAACAATGGCGAAAGCCATTTGCAGCTTGGGAATATTTTCACTGATCAGAAGTAGCTCTTGTTATAGCAAAGGATGGAGACTTCTGCCTTAACAGGTAGTAATGCACTTTAATAATATCCTTGTTACCATCACCCCTTGGACAGTGGTCGCCTCTCCAGAGAAGACATCTAAGGACAAATCAGGATAACAGTTTCTCACCTTTACACAACATCCGAGAAAAACTCTTGAATACTCACGGGGTCTTAAAGTGACTTTATGCCTTTACATGAGTGCACGCTGCAGGTGATAGTTTCAAAGTACAGTCAAGAAAACCCAAATCTAGGTATGGCAGACCACCCCCCCCCCCCCCCCCCCGACACATATTCTTTGGTCTTGCTGTTAACTTGTAAAGCAAGACAATATTTAGAGTGCTTGCTCCAGCTACTGGTATATCAATTAGTTTTCTCTTACCTCCTGTTGTGTCACTTTCGTCTCCTCTTTGCGATGCAGTTCTAGCGTATCCTCCAGTTCTTTCTTCAAACATGCTAGATAACTTTGAAACTTCTCCTAAAAGAAGAAAGTCTATATTTTCAAAACCGTAAACATATTACGCAACTGCCTACATAGGTTCTCTGGTGTAGGAAGGGGGATGCGGGCCGCCCAGGGTTTCATCACTGAGGGGGGTGACAAAATGGCAAAAATATGTGTTTTAAAATAAAAAGCTCTCTCCCCACCCATTCTCTAGCTCAGTCAACAAATGCAACAAAACGCGGCTGTGTAGTGGAGAGCCTATGGATAAGGAATGGGATGGGGTGCAATGGGGGGGGCGGATGTGACAAGAAATTTTCCGCACCGGGTACCACCTGACCTTGCTACGCCACTGCATAGGTTGAGATACATACTTTATATTTGTCTTTTCATAAAAGTGTATGTTAGTGCCAAAGGTACATGAAGATGCCTTTTGCAGTTATCAGAGCAACACATCTAAATGCATGCCAGAAGGGTACACTACCTGGGCAGTAACTTTTAAAGCATGCTATTTTGGCAGTACATCTGACATTTTATCTGGGTACAGGATTTTTTAAAGTTACTGGCATGTTCTTAGGTGCCGCACTGTGATGATTTTATATTTCAGACATACGAATGCAGAAGTTTCTTCTCGCAAATGCACAGAATAAATACAACAGCCATAGCAGTATCCACCCCTTTAAAGACCTTGAAGCCTAGAAGAAACAAACCCACTGCCCCTTGGTTTTCTGAAAACCCAAGGCAGCAGAAACAAGAAGGCAGAAAACAAGACGGACTCTGCGGAAAGGGCTACAATTCCACTGAAAAAGACAAATATAAGGCCAGCCATGCCATGTATAATAAAAACCTTGTGCTTAAAGCAAAGTCAACATATTTTACCCAAAAAATAACTGATGCCAATAATTCTCCAAAAGAGCTTTTTAAGGTTGTGGTTAGCATGGCATCACCTCCCAGTACCCGGAACAACAACTTCCAGGACTTCTGTAACACTTCGGCTCATTTCTTCATGGATAAGAGTAGTCCAAATATACAACATTTTTGGAGAGAAGCATCAATCTAGGGGCCTATTAGCATAGCTGGCGGATCGCCACTGCCGGGCCAGCGGTGGCGATCCGCCCACCAAATTACCCATCTTCTCCCCCCGCCATATTAGTATGGGGAGGGGCATCACGGCGGAAAGACCGTCCGCCGCTTTTCCACCGTTGGATTCCCGGCCGGGCGGAAAAGGCCCTCAATATGGTGGTGCATTTTCAGTGCCTTTCCATGGCGGAGACTCTGCCATGGAAAAGAATGCGGAGTCCACTTCGGGGGGGCGTTGCGGGCCCCCGGGGGGGGGGTGGAGGTCTGCACTTGGGGGGTACCCATGGTACCCCCCAACATTGGCATATACAAGGTGGCAGGCACTGCGCGGTGCCTGTCACGTTGTGCATGCCAATGCACAACATGCATATATTGCATTGCGGCGGGTGCTGCTTACAGCACCGCCCGCCACAATGTAATATATGCGGGATGTCACCGCCAGGGTGGTGGTGGCATCCTAATTTCCATGGCGGGACCGCCGCAACTCTGGAGGTCGGTCCCGTGTACCGTTACGTTGGCCATTGTAATGGACCAGTTAGTCTGGACGATTACCCCCTAAATATGCCTATTCTGGAAAATCCATATTTTTCAAATGTATCCCCTCTTACTCCACAGCAAGTAACTTCGCTTATTAAAACAACTGAATGAGGCTCTCCCTTGGACCCGTGTCCTCCCTCTATCATTAACATGGCTGCGGAAATGGTGTCAGAATACTTGACCATGATTTTTAAAGCTATGTTGTCTTCTGGACTCTTCCTTTGGTCTGGAAAGAGGCCTACACCCATCCTGTGCTAAAAAAGCGCCAATCTCAATTCTGGGGATTCAAACAACTATAGACCTATTTCCCGCCAACCCCTACCTGCCAAGATGATTAAAAAAGCATTGAATCAGCAACTGGGTCAATTCTTATTTCATCATTTGTTGCTAGATACCATTCAATTCGGTTTCGGGAGTGGTCACAGTACCGAAACAGCCCTGATAAAGACTACCAATGAAATCTGAACTAGAGTGGGTGGCGGTAGTAGCGCACCTTTGGTGCTCCTTGACTTATCAGCAGCCTTTGATAAGGTCGACCTCAACATCTCGATCAACTGTCTCAGGGCTGTCGGTATCAAGGGGTCTACCCTCAAACTTCTAGGATCCTTTCTTTCGGAAAGGAAATAGATGGTGGCCCTTGATCCCTTTGTATCGGAACCCTTTAGTCCGCCTTGAGTGGTTCAGCAGGGGTCAGCCCTTAGCCCCACGTTTTTTAACGTACATGTTAAACCTCTGGCAGCCTTGATGAGATCCTTTGGTTTTGACCTGACCTCCTACATCGATTACACTCAGATTGTGGTTGCCATGTCTCCCGAAAATATTCACACTGGCGTAAATTTAAGTAATTGCATGGTAGCAATTGGTCACTGGATGAGCCAAAATTGTCAATAACGTAACTTTGCGAAAACTTAAGACATCTTGTTTGGGAATAACCAGATTTTATGGGCCCCAGCTTGGTGGCCCCAAGAAATGGGTTCCCTGTAGTGAGGGCTGCCCTTTACATACATAGCTAAGTTAGCATAACCGCGTTAGATGTTAGAAAGCCATCTTGCCACTTTTGCTGCTTTTGCACACGACACTGCAGTTAGATGTTATTTGAAATCTGCAGGCTCGCATGAGAACTGTCTGTTGTTCACATCCATAGCCGTGAGCTGCGACCTTGGTCTGAACATTGTGTACAGAAACAGTCTGGGTCGCCAGACAATGCATGTTTTTGAATTCAGGTTGATCGACCCACTATTTAGCCATAACACGCACGCAGCTGCAAATACCTGAAAGTCGAATGCTTTTAATATTGCCGTCTGCATGCTTTACACACATTCTGAAGAAGAGCTTTCCCAGGAGCAGAGCACACCTGATCCTGTGATGTGATCCCACTAAGCTGATCTTTACGGTATGGGGTTCCCCATTGAAGCCTAGAGACCTTTTATTGGTATAATAATATTAGTTTACTAGCGAAAGGAAGGTGGTTGTATTCCACTATCATTTGTATTATGATTTCTCCTTTCATTTTCTATGGTATTGTAACAATGCTGATGGTTTTGATTTTAATCGTTTGCGTGCTTATGTTAGCCAAAGTACTGCATCTTAGGACACAAGGTTTATAAAATAAACTCCTTAAACTTTACCGTGTCTTTGTTTACTCTTGTTGTGGACTGATATGAGAATAATAACGAACAGGTATTTCTAATTCCCACCATTCCTGAGAGTACTCTAAGTCGCTTGTTCTGGGTTGTCTATACATTGGGACCTCTGAGATAATACGGATAACGAATGGGACACTGATGCTGGTCGGATAGGGGTTCTGGGTTCTGAGGTGAGTTTTTGGTACACCACAATTCACTGAGGTCCTGGTTTCCTGCGCATAGTTCTGTGCATGAGCAGAATCCCTGCAACATGGCGCACCTAACGTTTGGTCTATTGATTTGAAACACCTTAGTAGTGCTTGTATTAGTCCATGACACCCTCACTCTTGTTTCCGGATGACGGGAGTGATGGATTTTAACCTACCTATTACTGACGTAATAGGTTCATTCAAGCTTGATCATTCAAAAGGTGTCTGAACCCTAGTGCTACTGATTAAACTCGTTGTAGATCATCTTTCTGTGTCCATATGGCGGTCGATATTCCGGCACATAGTCGTGCATCTCTACGACGTCACTTGACGCAGTATGGGGTGCCGGACGAAGGAATGGCTGTAATTTTTGTGGTTAGTGCCGACGCAGCGTTTCCTTATGAGTTGTTTTACTCTTGGGTGACTTTGCCGGCGGTGGATGAAGACGATGATACGTTTCATTCCTATACGGCCACGCAGCTACCTGCAAACTATACGCCATATAGGACTCAAGAAATTCCTATTTCTGCCTGGCAGCATAGTATTTGGTTTAATGGCGCCCTTTTCCCCATGCGGTTACACCGGCTAGAATGGGCCCTTTGTCCATAGCAGGAGCCACATGGCCGGTGCTAGCCGGATTTACGCCTCATCCCCGCTATCTACATGTGGCGGTGGCTGAGTGGCGTGTGCTCTACACAGCCCTTATTACAGTGCATAGGGCTTTAGTGCAGTACGTGTCACGCAACGTGCAGGTGGGGGCACCTGCTATTGCGGGACAACCGACTGATCACCACGCAGTGGTTATTAGTCCTGTTATGGTTAATTCGGTAATGGGCAAGCGCCACCAAAATAAGGATGAATTACCTTGGCTTGCTGAGAAATTTGACCAATTGGAAGCAGTTTTTCCGAATACTACTCCTGTGGAGAAACACAGGATACTCACCATTAGTTTGCCGAAAGACTTAGTCCCAGAAATGGCCGATTGCGACAACTGGGGCAAGGTCTTTGCTGCGACCTACTCGAAGTGCTTTGGCACTCCGTCTATGTCCGTGCTCCCCTCCGTCATTAAGCGTGTTCAAGACAATCACGGAGCGGAGGCAGCTGTGGAATTGGGAATGCGACTTGTCGGGATGTTCGATGTGGTTGCATCCATGGTAATGGGCAACCTCAATTCCAGGTGGCTAATAAATTAGATGCCGTGGACGTACTCGACAGACCCAAGCGATTCGCAAAAATTATTGCGGAAGCTTATAGAACTGTTGGTCGTAGTGCCTTGGGTGTTAAACCAACAGTGAAAGTTCCTGATTTGATACAGCAAACTACGGTGAGCTCGTCTGGTGACGACAAACGCCCAAATTTTCCGAAACAAAATTGGCGTTCAAAGAAACAGGGGAAGCAGCAACAGAAACATGGGTCTCGTCCTGCCTCACCCGTTCAGTCAACTAGTGAACGCACATATGATCTGCGCGATCGCTCTAGTATTAAGTCACCTGATAGATTTCAGGTTTCTGAACAACGTTCTCCTCGTTCTTCACAGGAAACATCGGCTTCATAATCCGGTGGCGGAGACCGTGGGAAAGGACGGGGTGCCCAACAAGGACGTGAGCAACCCCGTCAGACTGACGGTAAAGGCAAGCAAGACTAGTTTGCACATCAACGGCCCCCGTTTCAAAAGAAGAAGGTTGCTCCACTAACAGCGAGGTATGCCACAAATAGTGCGGACGCAGCTTCTGAAGCTGACATGGGCGATAACGCTGCTCGACAGCGCGGCGGAAGTTACAGTAGTGCGACAAGCACTGCGTCCATGTCTGGAGGCGGCAGCAACTGACACGTTCATTACTGTTAATACTTCTGACACTAGAGTGGCTCCCCCTGACCGACTATATGACATAGTCCTCTTAATTGAAGGTGACATATGACGTACAATTCAAGGGATTTTTTTGGATAATCTGACCTCTTCTTATGACATACTCTTAGCGGAGGCAGACTGGCCCCCGGCTTTCATTTTAGATGCTCCTAGAGGGGAGGAGGTAATCCTCCCGTCCTTTGCGCACACAGTGCCAAAGGACCAAGCTAAAAAGTTCGCTGAGGAGTGGGCTCTGGTGCTTGCACCAGAGTTATATCGTACTCAAGTCGGCTGGGATAAATTGTCCCCCCAACCATGAGATTCCATTGCGGTCTGAGCCCCAGCCACAACCCCAATATCCCATGCGCCGAGAAGCTAGACCTCACGTCGCGGAAATCCTTGAACAATTGGAATATCAAGGAGTTATTGAAACATGTGTGTCACCAATGAATAATCCTTTATTCACTGTGACGAAGCCTGATGGGTCGTACCGCCTAGTTTTAGATTACCGGCATTTAAACTCTCATTGCCGGACTTGTGCGGTACAGAATACTCACAGTTCGGCTCTCGTCGATAGTCTCATGCAAAAAAGGTTTAAAACCACACTTTAAAAGCCATAACCGGTCCTCTATTAGCAGTCAGTGGACAGCGTTTACTTCGGGCGGCAAACAAAAACAGTTTAAAAGACTAGCCATGGGCTACAAAAATAGCCCTGGCGTCTTTGCCGCACGTGTAGTCTCTCTTTTAGAGAGCATTGACCCTGATGCGTACTCGTATGTCGACGATATCTATCTCACAGACGACGAGTTTTGGCCGCATCTGAGTCGCGTTGATCGCATCATTGTTATGTTAGCAGACTTCGGTTACAAATTTAACTTTGCGAAGTCTCACATTGCAGAGTTTACAGTGCTGTTCTTGGGCTATGAGCTCAACAATGAAGGTCGAGGTTTGGCTCCTCACTTTCTAGAGAAGTGCGCATGCCTGCGCGCTCCTACAACACTGAAGAAATTGCAATCTTTGCTGGGCTTTCTGAATTTCGGTCGTACGTACATTCCTGATTATGCCCAGCGTATCAAGCCGCTTTATGCCTTGGTACAACCTACTTTTTCCAAATCGTGCTGGCTGCCGGCGCATTCAGCTATTTTGCAATTACTGCAAGCTGATCTTCTTGCTTCAAAATACTTACTGACACGTGACAACTGCACTAGCCTGGTGATAAGAATTGTGCCAGGCACAGTGGGTTTCACGTACTTAACGTTCAATGAGGGCGATACTGTCCCCATTGTCTACAAATCACACCTGTACAATTCGACTGAAACTGCGTTTTTCCTCTGTCGAGAAAGTTCTAATGGCGGTGCAGATGGCGATTCTTAAAGAACGAGCGCTGTCGCAAGGAAAACGCATGTTGGTTGTCACACCATATCCTGCCCTTGAGGCAGTGACAAAAGCGAGTGTACCAAATTCTAAAGCTTTGCATCCACGGTGGATACAATGGGCCACTTCCTTGACATCGCCTGATGTCACCTATATCTTTGATGCCTCATTACAGATTCAGGAGTACTTGCAGTATGAATTCGTTCATCCAGCTCCTCTGTCTTTGCGCCCGCTCGAAGATTACCATTGTGTCATTTACACTGACTGTTCCGCGCAACCGGCGACTGGATCGAAGCATGCCTATTCAGCGGCCTGCGCAATTGTGGTGGGTACATTCGTAAATGGTGAATTCCAATCTGATGTCGTGCATACGCAGTCATTGGGTGATTGTACCGCACAATTAGCGGAGCTTCGTGCTCTGGTGCTTGCACTGGAATTAGCTGACCCTCGTGTGACTACTCTTATAGTAAGTGACTTGTTTTATTGTGTTCAATCCTACAACGACAATCTACATTTTGGGTCGAAAAATGAATATCGGGATTCGAAAGGTAGCACTATTAACCATAAAATGCTTTGGGTTCGAGTGGCAGAACTTAAAGAACGACTGCCACTCGTGAATGTAATTCACACTCTTGGTCACCAAAAATTTGGTGCCCATGCTGTCAGAAACAGCTTGGCTGACGAGGCAGCAAAAACAGCAGTGGCGACGTACTTAGTTGCAGCAGTTACAAGATCCAAAACTAAGATCGATGATGACTTCTTGGCAGCTATCGCTGCTACGGAGAAGGGAACTAATTACCCGAGAGGTTTCCCTTCTCGTTACCATTATCACTTAAGTCCTGATAACGTCCCGTTAGTGAGGATTAACGATGTTGGTGACAGATTGATTCCCAACGCGGACTGCAGACCATCTTTGATATTAGCAGCTCACGAGGGTATGGCCTCTGCCCACGCCGGTGTTGCAGCCACTGTATATCTGTTACAACGTTACTGGTGGTGCAGTTTATATAAACAAGCTCTCCCTTATGTTCTTATTTGTGACATTTGCCAGCAGATTAAACCTTCAACTGCTGCGCGCCCACCACAAACTCAGTTGTATATATCTAATAAACCACTTGGGTGCGTTTATTTAGATCACTGTGGTCCTTTTTTCTCTGATACTGCGTACAAGTCTGAGGTTCTGTAATTCTCAAGTCTGACTCCATTTTGTTCTGTGCCACCATTTTGTGTTGCCCTCACGTAGGCCTGTGAAGGTAGCCTGGCGAATAAAGTGGCCTGGCCTTCTTAGTTCATGTATACATTAACTAGGTTTCTTTTTGACTCTGAAATAAACTGTAAGAAACTGACCTCTGCACCTTAAACTGACCCCCCAAAGCCAATTTCCCTGATCGATCTTTGTCTGAGATTGCCAATCAATGTTCAGGACATCGTTAACTTTTAGTTTCCTTGCACATGCCTTATCTTGTTCAGCATCTGTTACCGTTTCTTTTTTATGTTTCTTCATTACATGGGTTATGCTTTCAATTATAGGTTTGTCCGGCTTGTGGAGATTGAATTTGGGACATTCCTAATAATCAACTTTTGGGTTGGGATACTCTAAATTGAGTTTTTGTTATGTGACACTTTGTTTGAAAATGTACCTTATTGGCTAGAATTTTGTGCAGTGGGTGTACATTTATAATGTGAATATTGGGTATAAAAGGAGACGTCTCATCTTAGTAAAATGAGCAGTCGCCTGAGAATTTACACCGTGATGTATTTCTAGGATCACTGTTACTAGCTTCGTACCATAGCGCTAACGCGTACTCGTGTAGCTTTATTCACGAGATTTTTTATCTTATTTTAAATATACTGTTATTCGCGCTGCTACTCCTGGCGCTTGGCGCTTTTGTTGTTTATTGCTTGGGGGATTTAGTTAGCTCTAACTTGCATTATAAAATCTTGAAAACTCACCTGCACTTTGCGGGATTTAGTTAGAACCCAGACTTCGGGGGGATATTGAGGACGTGATCGCGGCGTCCCGGCCGCCATCTTGGGTGAGGCTCCTGGATCGGGCCACCTTCAGGTGACATCTTTGGTGGGTCTAGAGGTTTTTCCTCGTAGGACTCCCGCGCGGTCTCTTCACCACAGTATATAAGGGATGTGTGTACCGGCGCGCAGCGAGCGCGACGGCGGCGCGCCGGAGGTGCACCAGAGGTAAGCCCGTTTGCGCCCGTTCGCGCACAGGTCGTGCCGGGAGCCGGGGATTCTGCCCCATCGTCCGATGTCCGGTTAATTTATACTAGAGACATGCTGTTACACCTGGACCCAGGTATGGCTATGCGGCGCCAGCCCCAAGCCACCACTAGGTGTAGGCAATCCCTGTCGTGTGGTCTGCTGAATGTGAGATCCCTTTGTAAACATCACATGGAAATTGCACTGCTCATAGAGTCCTGCGAGTTAGATGTTCTCTTCATGACAGAAACGTGGACTAGAGTGGACTGTGCGGTGGAATTGGGGCTGGCGTGCCCTCCTGGTTATAAGATCAGACATAATCTGCGGGAGGGAGCTAGAGGAGGCGGCGTGGGTTTCATCTGCAGGGAATCGCTTAATGTCTCACTACTTGAGACTAAGAGTACCCAGGGCTGTGAGACTATGGGCTTCTCCCTGACAGATCAGGGAGGTACTCTCTATTCTGGCCTGCTGTGCTATCGACCCCCTGCCAGCACTCTGTCAGCTGTATCTGAGTTAATTGATACCATCTACGAGCTTTCTAACACCCATGCCAGGACTTTGATTCTGGGAGATTTTAATCTACGGCCAGATGGATCCACAAGGTCTGTCCTCTCAGATCTGGTCCAGGCCTGTAGTAACATTCACTTGCAGCAGCTGGTGCACTCACAGACCCACACTAAGGGACACACTCTTGACTTGATCTTTGCTGATGCCAAACAGGTAGTGGTTTGTGACATCCTCCCTCAGTGTTGGACGGACCATGCCCTAGTTCTCTTTTCCATCGCACTACCTACGGTAACATCTGGGAGTGGAAGTATCTGAGCTAGGACCAAGACGGGTAGGCAGTGGTCAAGGCTGCTAAAACAATCTTGCCTTCCGTCTCTGTTGGGTGGGGAATTCCCCCTAGGAGACAGTGTGGATGCGAGTTATGAGTGTCTCAGCCGTAATATCCTCAGTTCCCTGGAGGCGGTGGCCCCCCTGCGGAAAAATCAGGGATAGATCCAAGATCGCTATGCCTTTGTCTACAGCGGAGTTGTCACAACTGAAGCTCTGCTGTAGACGAGCAGAGCGTGTTTGGAGAAAACAATACCTGGAATCTGAGAAAGCCCTTTTTAAAAAGGCATTAGTGAATTACAAGACGCAGATTAAGGGCGCCAAAGCGAGATTCCTTGAGGAATCGCTTTTAAATGCAGCCAATAAAACGCAGGCCTTATTTAAGATCGTTAGGGATCTTTCTCGACCTGCTTGTGCTGCTAATGACATCCTTGCCTCCCAGGCTTTATGTAACTCTTTGGCGCAGGCCTTCGAAGACAAGATCGCTTTGATCTTAAGCAAGCTCGCCCCGGTGTCTTTGTCTGCTACTCAACCTATGCGTGGCCCTGTACCTGTGATTGACATAGTGACGACGGGGGTAGATGACAGACAGGCACAGTTAGATAGTTTTCCCCTTCCGTCTTTGGAGGAGTTTTGCCTGTTGGCCAATAGCATATCCTCTGGCTCCCCTCGGGACCCATTGCCACACAAATACTGGAAAGTATTCCAGGCGGAGCTTTTTCCTCCGCTGCACGCTATCTGTTGTCAGTCTCTCTCAACGGCACGAGTTCCGGAGTGTTGGAAAATAGCAGTGGTCTCCCCATTATTGAAGAAGGAAAATCTGGACTCCACCTGCCCTGCGAACTATAGACCTATTTCGCTGCTCCCTTTTCCCATTAAGATTCTGGAGAAGCTGGTTACTAAACATCTGTCCAGTTTTATGGAGACCAATCTCCGTTTGGATGTGAATCAATTTGGTTTTAGACCGTTTTGGACGATCTTCGTTCGCGAGTCGACACTGGACGAGCAGCCTTTTTAGTGTTGCTCGACATGTCGGCCGCGTTCGACACGGTTAACCATGACATTTTGGTCAGAAGGCTGGAGGAGGCAGGTGTGAGGGGTTTGGCCCGTGATTGGCTGGTCTCCTACCTGGGAGATAGACGTCAGGTAGTGGCCCTGCCACCGTTCCAGTCTGACATCAAAGTGGTCGAGCAGGGCGTCCCGCAAGGGTCTGCCATCAGCCCTATTTTGTTCAATCTCTACCTTCGACCTTTGGTGAGCTTGATTAAATCATATGGCATCTCGTTCATTAATTATACAGATGATACGCAGCTCATCTTTTCCATCGAGGGCAAGGATGCAGTGCCTTTGGAGACTTTTCATCAATGCATGGCGTCTACTGCGGATTGGCTGAGGCAAAATTCCTTGCAATTTAACAGCTCTAAAACAGAGGTACTGCGTTGTTCGATGGATTGTGTTCCTCGGCCATTACCTCCTGACTTTTGGCCTACTTCCTTCCAGGACGCCCCTCCGGCAGCAGCCTCCGCCAGGAATTTGGGCGTGGTGCTTGGCCCTAATCTTCAATTGGACCTTTTTGTAAACAAAACTGTGGCCACTTGTATGGCGCTGCTTCGTATGTTGTGGAAAATTCTTCCGCTACTACCGGCCTATGCTCGGCCAGAAGTGGTGCGGGGCACCATATTGAGCAGGCTGGATTATTGCAACGCATTATTGCTAAGAGCACCGGCTAACCTGGTGGTTAAGCTGCAGTGTGTGCAGAATATGGCTGCCAAACTGGCTCTTTCTCGGCGCCGCTCTGATTCATCTTCTATGGCGCTGGTGAACCTTCACTGGCTGCCCATTTCACAGCGGATTATTTTTAAAGCACTTTGTTTAGTGTTTAAAGGACTTTATGGCCAAGGACCTGCTCCGCTGCAGGAAATGTTTACATGGTATGTGCCCACACGCTCCCTTCGTTCCTTGTCAGCACATTTAGTGGTAATCCCGAAGGTTTTGAGGGCCCGGATGGGCGGGCGGTCATTTAAATTCGTGGCAGCCAAGTATTGGAACTCTTTACCCTCGTCGTTGAGAAGCTCGGGAGATTTCTCCTCTTTTAGGAAGGGATTGAAAACGTATCTTTTTCCTAGGTCAGATTAATCCTTCTGTCTTTGTGTTTCGTGCGTTATTGGTAAAATGTCTAAGCGCCAGGATACCCTTCGGGTGACAGTCTGCGCTATACAAATACGCGATACATACATACATACATACTAGTTGCAGCTAATAAACTTGGTCACTGATGCCATCCAGAAGTATTCCGTGTCTCTGTATACCAAGACAGGTGAACTCGAAGATCTTAGGCGTGCCCCTGACGCCGCTGGGTTAAACCCCGGTTCTTCAACTTCAGCGGTACTGGTCCAAGCCCGAAGATTGTGAGGAGCCCCGTGAGGAAATTCTGGAGGACGGCCGCCACTTCAACCACCCCTGCATGTCGACGTGGACCGAAGGTTTTTTTCTGCAAGGCTTCCCCTTTCCGACGGCTGCAAAGGACTGCTGCCCTGACTGTCGCCCTGTCTTGGACGCTCTTGTGATGATTTGTAAGGCGAGACGTTAGACGGTCTTCACGTGGCATGACAGACATTTTGGTTAAGTATAAGTGGGTCGCTCCCACGACTTTGTTTTGTTTCTTGGTTTTGATTCGGCCATTGCAATAGTCGAAGCCGGGGGGTTCGTATATTTGCGAGTGTATCATTTTTGATAACCCCTTGAAGTTTGAAGCAAGACTAGTGAGCTAAAAGATGCCTGGTTTTAGCAAATTTAGGAAATGGTTTTGTTGTAGTTGTAATAGGGATTCCCGATTGGAGGACTCGTGTCCGATACCTCCGGTTGGAACTCCAACTTATGAGGTCTATTCAAAGCATGGTGTAGGTCCCATTACCTTTAATGAAATATGGGTCCGTTATACAAGGAAAGATGGTGTTTTACGATGGCCCCAACATGGTAGTTTTGAATCAGATGTTTTAGATAACCTAGAAGTTGCACTATTTAAGAAGAAAACCCGGCCGGCGATGTTTTACTCTTTCCGCCTTTGGCGTAAGGAAGCCAAACAGGGAGAAATTAAGCAAGCTAAGAGAGATAGGAAGGAAAGGAATATATCGGTAATGCAAGCTGCTAGGCAGTTTGAGGAAGATGAAGAAGATCGTGCGATTGAAGTGTCAGATAGACAACATTGCATGGCCATTGACAAATGTTACCCGGCTTTGCCACCTCCCCTTTCAAATGTGACTGTAGACCTTGAAAAGGATCCTTTGATGTCACATTTACTGAGATTACCACCCCCTTATGTGCAGGGTGCTACTGCACCTCCGTTACCTCCAGTTGTTGCACCCCTTGTTGTCGTTCAACCCCCTGTTGTTGTTCAGCCACCCGTTGCTTCACAGGTGGTTCGTCCTCCCCCGGCGCAGCCCCCTCCAGGGCCGCCAGCCTTGCCACCAGCCTTGCCTCAGACTCCTTTACCTTACACTCCTTTATCTTCGACTTCTCTTATTTCTGTCCCTACGTCTCTGTCACCTCAAAACACTTTGTCTCCTGTCCTCATGTCAACTTCTTCTCCTTCTGCTCGGCAACGAATGACTGAGACTGTCACTAGTCTTTTGTCTCCTTTCTTTGGGTCACTGAATATGACCCCTGTTTCTGAACGTAAGCAGAGACGTAGTTAGCTCCCTGGTCCCGAAGAGCGGGCAGTGTTAGATCTCCTTGCTCGTAGATGGGTTTCGAATACCTCCAAGTACAGTCCACAAGTGGTTATGGATATCTTCCTACAAAAGGTATGTTTTTGATGTCATGTGTCCTTCCTTCGTCAGGAGTGGGAAGATAATGAGTTGGGTTCAATTCCACTGGAATTGCTTAATGTTCAGTCTGAATTTGCTAAAGGGACGATAGTGGGTTCCGATGTTGAGGAAGCGGTAGAGACACTACTCACTTTAAGGTCTAGACTTCCACCTCAGTCATTGTTCGAACCTGACCCTTCTATTAGGAGAAAAGTGAAGCAGTATCCTATGAGAAAGGTTCCCCCTGTATGGAGAGAGGCAGTTTTGGCTGATGCCGCTCATGGTATTGCGGCTGCACCGGCTCATTTTCAGCGAGTGTGGGTGCATGTCCCTTGGAAGAGAGCTGAGGTCCTGGCTCTTAAGCAGACTTTGCCTGACCCCCGTAAAAATCCTGCTGGTTATTATAAGGAGTTGTCTCAGACAGTTGATGCGTGTGTTATGAATTTAGCTGACATAGATATGTTGATGGGTGATATAGTTCCTCAACCCTTGTGGGCGAAGATCTGTCACGAGGATCACGCGCCAGAGTTAGGAGATACGTGGGTTAATATTACTACTGCAGATGGTCGGCAGGTAGGAGGTGCCAAACCTAAACCCTTAGTTGCAGAACTACCTGGTAGGATTATTAATTTAATGAAAACTATGATGCCTCCTCTGCGGGTGAATTGGGACAAGTTAGCAGCATGCAAACAAAAGAAAGACGAAAGCGTGTCTGATTTCTTCACTAGGTTTGAGGAAACATTCATTGATCATAATGGTCAGGATATGAGTACAGAAGGTGGTCAGAGGTTGTTTGTAGATAAGTTTGTTTTTAATTTACTTCCTGAACTTTCTAATAAGTTAAAGGACTCTGAGAGTTCATGGGCTGTTTCTTCTTCGGCTCAGATATTGGTTACTGCACAATACTATGAGAATAGAGATAAAGATGAGAAGGATAAAGTAGAGAAGAAGACTAGAGAATTAAAAATGAAAGTTCTTCTGCAGCAGGCTTATCCGCCTCGCCCTAATCAGCGTCAGTTTCAGCAACCTTCCCAGTTTCAGCAACCCCCACAGTTTCATAAACTGTTGCAGAAGCCTGAGTCTTTTGCTTCCCGACTCCCGCTTGGCCCTAATCAGTGTGCTTATTGTAAAGAAGAAGGTCACTTCAAGAATAGTTGCCCGATCTTGCTACAGCGTGCGAATGGTATGTCTGGTCTGAGAGGTCGTGGTGGTTTCCAACAAGTACCTAGGGGTAGGGGACGTGGTACGTTTCCCCAGAATGAACGTTCCTTTTCCCCTCAGAATTCTATGAATTATTTTGACCAACAGAATGTTCCGACCGTCCAGTCCGCTCAATACTACACTGATGATTATTATGTTGGAAGTGAGAGTGCTGGTTTTAATGATAGTTAGGACAGCCATGGACAAAGGGAGGGAGTAGTGTCAGTTCCAGTAGACCAGAGTGGACCTTATGTTGAAGTGATTACATCAGGTGTGGCAGAACCTTTTCTTTTGGATACTGGTGCAGCAAAGAGTTCTATCATGCACTCTAAACTCCCCGGCGCACCTTTGTCTGGCTTGACCAATATTTCAGTAGGATTTTCTGGCGCCCCAGTTCGTAATCCGGTTTCTTGTCCTTTGCCCCTTTCTATTGGTCCCTGTGAATTGGAGGCTCCCTTTATTCTAACGACGGGCTGTGGCGAGAATCTGTTGGGTTTGGACTTGTTGAAAAGATTGCATACAACATTACATTGTTCTCCTTCAGGAGTACATCTTACGGTGGGTAAGAAAGTGATTTCCCCGATGTATCTGTCTGAGGATCGCCTTCCACTGGAACTGCGTTCTCTCCCTGATACACTTTGGGCTACAGGTCCCAATGATGTTGGTCTCTTACAGATTCCACCCTACGTTGTTACCCTTAAGTTGAATGCTAAATTACCTCGCATTCCCCAGTACAAAATTTCCAGTGATGGCGAAAGAGCTCTTTTAGCGATTATCTATGATTTAGTTGAGAAAGGTGTGGTTGAAGAAACGAGAGGTAATGTGTGTAACAGTCCTGTTCTGCCTGTCCTTAAGCGTACTGACTCTTCTCAGCCACCTGTGTATCGGTTTGTGATCGACCTTCGAGAGGCCAATAAGATCGTTGTGCCACAGTTTCCTGTTGTCCCGGACATTACTGCTTTATTGACTATGATCCCTGCCTCAGCTGCTTGGTTTTCAGTTATTGATCTGAAGAACGCTTTCTTCAGTATTCCGATTGCTGAGGAAAGTAGGGATATTTTTGGCTTCTCTTTAGGAGGCCGCAGTTTCCGGTTTAAGCGCGCTCCTCAAAGTTATTGTGAGAGTCCCTCCATTTACAGTCAGGCTTTGAAAACTCAGCTTGATACTCTTGCATTGCCTTCTGGTGTTAAGCTTATCCAGTATGTTGATGATCTGTTGGTTGCTGCTGATAATGAAGAGATTTGTAAAGAAGTTACTCTTTCTTTGTTGCGACACCTGTCTGACCTTCATCATAAAGTGTCACCTTTGAAGTTGCAGTATTGCCGCCAAGAAGTGACCTACTTAGGTCATCTCTTGTCGAAGGAGGGAAGGCGATTGACCCCAGAGCGTATTCAAGCGATTGCCCAAATGACTGTGCCATGCACACAGAGAGAGGTGCGTGCCTTCTTAGGTATCACCTCGTATTGTAGACAGTGGATTCCGAATTTTTCTTTGCTATTGAAACCTTTGTTGGCACTTACTCTTAAGGACACACCACACCCTCTTCCTTGGTCTGACGAATGTCAAAAGAGTTTTTCCGAATTGCGTGATGCATTGTGTTCTGCTCCGGTGTTGGGTACCCCCGACTACAGTAAACCTTTTACACTTTATGTACACGAGAGAGAAGGTTGTGCGTTGTCAGTGTTGACGCAACAATTTGGAGACAAGCAGCGCCCATGTGTGTATTTTTCAGCTACTTTAGATCCGGTAGCTAGGGCGTTGCCTAGTTGTCTAAGAGCTACAGCGGCAGCGGCTGTTTCTATCCGACAGTCTGCTGGTTTGGTATTGGATAATCCATTGATTGTGATGGTCCCACATGCAGTGGATACCCTATTGAATAGAACGAAGACTCAACATCTTAACAGTGCGCGTTTGTCAGGTTATGAGTTGACGCTTTTGGCTAGCCATGTGCACATAAAGCGGTGCAACACATTGAATCCAGCTACATTGTTGCCGATTTTTGTAGAGACAAATGCTCAGGAACAGCATGACTGTTTTCTCCCGACAGAGGAGGAAACGAAGGGTAGAGTTGATCTGAAAGATACTCCTCTTTCGAATCCTGATGGTACCCTATGGGTAGATGGTTAGTGCTTTAAGCTTCCGAATGGAGAGACGACTGCAGCATATGCTGTCACAACTTTGCACACGATTGTTGAAACAGCACGTATTGCACAGAATTCAGCGCAAGCAGCGGAGTTGATAGCATTGACTAGAGCGTTTGTGTTGTCAAAAGGAAAGAGAGTGAATGTTTATACTGATAGCCAATACGCATTTGGCGTGGCTCACAGTTTTGGTCGCTTGTGGAAAGAGAGAGGATTTCTTACTTCCCATGGTACGAAAATTCAGCATGGACAATTAGTGAGTGAACTTCTTGAATCACTTACTTTGCCGACCCAAATTGCGATAGTGAAGTGTAGTGCGCATAAGAAGGTTACGGATGATGTGGGTCAAGGGAATGCGTTTGCAGATGAAGTAGCGAGAGAAACGGCAAAAGATGTGACGAGTCGGATGTATGTTGCAGGTCCTGCCAGATGGGTTGTGGAAGGAGGAATGTGTGAAGATACAACAGAAAGTGTGAAGATGATTCAGGCAGAAGCTACTGAGAAAGAATTGAGTATGTGGAGAGAGAGTACGGGAATGTTGGATTCAACAGGCTGTTAGGTTGAGTTGTCAGAGCACCAGCGATGGTTGTTGCCGGATGCATATGTGCTTCCGGTGGTTACTATGGCTCATGGGTCGGCTCACATTAGTTCAAAAGGGATATGTAAGTTGTTGGCTCCGGTATGGCAGAATGGTGGAATTCCTAAGTGTGCTGAGAATTTGGTTAAACACTGCATGATTTGCTTGATGCATAATCCTGGAAAGGGAACCCCAACTCCAGCGGGCCATTTTGCTCCTCCAACGTATCCGTTCGAGGTGCTGCAGATAAGACTATATTCATATGGAAAGATGCAATAACTTGAAGTATGTGCTTGTGGTTGTTTGTGCCTTTTCCAGATGGATAGAGGCCTACCCCCTAAAGGATAATACTGCCTTGTCTACAGCCAAGGTTTTGCTCAAAGAATTATTTCCCAGATATGGCTTGCCGAGGATGGTATAGAGTGATAATGGAAGTGAATTCGTGGGTCAGATTATGCAGAAAGTATGTGCGGGTCTGGGTATCAAATAGAAATATCACGCTGCAAATCACCCCCAGTCAGCAGACCTGGTCGAGTGCTATAATGGCACTCTGAAGCTGAAGTTGGCCAAGGAGCAAGCGAGCTCTGGTCTTACATGGCCCGATGCCTTACCATTGGCACTTTTGTCCACGAGAACGACAGTACATTCTCGCGTGGGACTTAGCCCATACTAGATTGTTTTGGACGCCCGGCGAAGGTCTGGGGTGTGCCGTGGCCTAAGAAGTACAGTGATATTGAGTACCCTATGTTGGTTGACTACTTACATGATTTGACTGCTAAATTGCGTGTTCTTCACCAACAGGTCCATGACACTTTGCCTTCAGTTTCTGTAGACGCAGGCCACACGATTCAACCTGGCGACTGGGTTCTAACCAAGAATTTCCAGAGGTCAAAGTACTTGGAACCAAGATGGACCGGTCCATACCAAGTCCTGTTATCAACTCGGACTGCTATTAAGGTGTTCGGCAAGAAAAACTGGGTACATGGTACCCATTGTAAGAAGATACCTTTACCCTTACCGTACGATAAGTGGGTCCGGGAAGGTGTTGCCGATTCCGAGAGTGAAAGGGTTCCGAGATTTGTACCTTTTAGCGATACACATCTGGAATGGACTCAGTCAGAACGTGCGAATGATAAAGTGTTGCAAGAAGCTGTGCCGCCGTGTTTGAGACTTGATACTACGCACCCAGAGACACTCTTTCAGGATCAAACTGTGCCTGGTAAAGAACGCTACAACTTAAGGTCTAAAAAGGACAAATAAAATTTGAATTTTTTTTTGAATTACACTCTTTCAGACAAGAGACTATTTTTCTTTTTCTTTTTCGAACCACCATCCGGGTTCAGCTGCAGGGTCGCGGTATAAGAACTTAAGGGGTGGCCCGCGTATTGACGAAAGGTCTGCGGTTCTAGGGACGTCTAGGACGCCTGGACGCACACTTGAGTGAAGAAGGAAAATTGCCGCGAGCAGCACGTTAGAGGATGGAGTCTGTTGTAACTGAAAGAGATGTTGTGAGAATAGATCTTAAGTCAAGATTTTGTACATTGATACATAGCAAATGTTTTATAATATTGTGCTTTTTGACGTTTTTAAATATCACATTAGCTTGTGTGGGTTGGACTGTCTATGCTACACAACAGACATCTGCACCCACCTCCCAACCTATGCTTTCTTTCACTACTGTTTCTTTGCACCAGTTTTATATGTTGCCTGAACATGAACAGACAAGGAGATCAGAATTTGTCAACAACTCGTTTATACAGTTGTTGCATCAGCATCAGTTAGTAGTAAATACCACTAATTGTTGGGTTTGTGGTCTTATGCCTCATACGACAGATAAAGGTATGCCATATTTGGTTTTGCCTTTTTCTTTTAATGGGTCTGTGTGGGCTTTTCAGACCATGTTTATCTATGCAAATGAGGTACGCCCCTCACGTTCCCTTAAAGATAACTCGAGCAATAGTGCCTTAATAAGGGGAATAGTAGCTATGATCCGAGATATTGATGCATATAATGCTATCCCTAAGGATGAGGTGCAGGCTTACGTTGGTTGGAACGTGACTGGATATAGTACCAGCTTGACAGAGAAGGAGAGACGAAAAAGGTCTCCCCCTATTTGGATTGTACCCCACCAAGGCCACTTTTGTTTTCAAGGTAATGGTCGGAATCCGAAAGCTCAGCTAGGTAAGAGTGTGTGTGCTCAAACCTATGTCTATTCATCTCGGACTTCTCCACCGTTTGTGCCAGCTAAAGGCACATATATTGTTTGTCATGACAGAGCCTACACATGGTTGCCACCTGATTTTTCAGGAACGCGTTATGTGGCGTTTCTACTTCCCCCTACATACACTACTGCTTCAGACTATCATAGAACGAGATATGGTAGAGGTGTCTTCAATAAGGAAGATACCGCAGCACACGAAGTAGGAGATTTGTTCAAGGGCTTCTTACCCTTTTGGGGTCCTATGATCAATAGTAGACATATTCGACAGCTTGTCCGCGTTGTTGAAGCTACTATTAATGAGACAGCAGGTGCTCTTAGTAATGTTACAGCTGAGCTTCAAGCGGACCACCCTATGACTTTGCAGAACCGTATGGTATTAGACATCATACTTGCAGATCGAGGAGGAGTATGTAAATTGATTGGATCCAGTTGCTGTGTTTACATACCAGATAATGCCCCTACAGTGTACCAAGCCATCTCTAGGTTGTATGAAATCTCTGAGTCTATCCATGTAGACGAAGGAGACTGGTCATTGACGGGATGGTTTTGGGGACTGCTGTCCAAATGGGGATGGAAGATTTTGACATTCCTTGGTGTGGTTTTAACCATCCTTTTCTCTTGTTGTCTTTGCATCCAGTGTGGTCCCACCATTTGTAGTCTTTGTGCTACTATGTGTGTTCGGAGACCTGTCCCGAAAGAAGTAGAGAATAATAAGATGATCCTACAGCAACACCTTGATGACCTAATGAATACCGACATAGACCTAGATTCAGATTGACATGAGTCTTAGGTTATTGCCTACATAATGGCAAAAGGAGGGTCTGAGGTTCTGTAATTCTCGAGTCTGACTCCCTTTTGTTCTGTGCCACCATTTTGTGTTGCCCTCACGTAGGCCTGTGAAGGTAGCCTGCCGAATAAAGTGGCCTGGCCTTCTTAGTTCATGTATACATTAATTAGGTTTCTTTTTGACTCTGAAATGAACTGTAAGAAACTGACCTCTGCACCTGAAACTGACCCCGCAAAGCCAATTTCCCTGATCGATCTTTGGCTGAGATTGCCAATCAATGTTCAGGGCATCGTTAACTTTTAGTTTCCTTGCACATGCCTTATCTTGTTCAGCATCTGATACCGTTTCTTTTTTATGTTTCTTCATTACATGGGTTATGCTTTCAATTATAGGTTTGTCCGGCTTGTGTAGATTGAATTTGGGACATTCCTAATAATCAACTTTTGGGTTGGGATACTGTAAAATGAGTTTTTGTTATGTGACACTTTGCTTGAAAATGTGCCTTATTGGCTAGAATTTTGTGCAGTGGGTGTACATTTATAATGTGAATATTGGGTATAAAAGGAGACGTCTTGCCTTAGTAAAATGAGCAGTCTCCTGAGAATTTACACCGTGATGTATTTCTAGGATCACTGTTACTAGCTGCAGCTAATAAACTTGGTCTCTGATGCCATCCAGAAGTATTCCGTGTCTCTGTATACCAAGACAGGTGAACTCGAAGATCTTAGGCGTGCCCCTGACGCCGCTGGGTTAAACCCCGGTTCATCAAGTTCATCTTGGTTGCAGTGGATTCGTGCACACGTTTTCTGTGGGTATGGCCACAAAGGAGTGCTGATGTCCGTACTGTCATCAGGGATTTGCGTGTCTTTGTGGGAAGTTTTGCGTGTGGTACCTTTCATTCTGATCAGGGCCCTGCGTTTGCCTCGAAGGCGTACAAAGAAGCCATGAGAAATTTGGGGGTCCAAGTCAAATTTTCGTCTCCATACCGGCCTGAGGGCAATAGTGTGGTGGAGTGAATGAACCATGACTTAAAGCAATCTTTGACAGCTAGGGTTTTAGGCACTGGCCGGAACTGGCTAGCCCATTTGTATAACGTCCAACGTGCACTTAATAATCTCCCTAGAAGGTCTCTGGGTGGGCGGACCCCATACATGATGCTCTTTGGCATAAGAATGTTTGTCCCGGACATTGATGGTCTAGACATGGCGGCGTCAGCCGCACCCTTTGACGTAGATGATCACTGTGCTGTATTGCAGACTCTACAAGAAGCCAGAGACAGTCTCGCGAAGGAACATATGCCCTCCACATCTGATGCTGCGCTTCAGATTCCGGTAGTCGGCTGGCTACCTCGAGTTGGTGACCTGGTCCGTGAGAAGGTGGAGAACAAGAAGGAGTTCGGCCCCTCCTATCGTGCCTCGGTTCCAGTGCTTGGCGTGCAGGGTACATGAACAGTCATATTACCTCCACTTCCTGGTCGCAAGGATAACAGGTACATCTCCATTGACAATGTCAAACTACAGCGAGTGGCCGATTCTTCTTAGTACGACTCCAGCTGTTTCTTGCCCTGCGATGCTGAGAAACTCTGTTTTGGCTCCAGCTTCTACCACCTTGTCTGATGTTGCCATCGAGATGCATACAGTTACTGATCCTTTGTTACTACTACCAGCTGGTGGTCTGCCTGAAGATACTGAGTATGCTTATCCTGCGGATGTACAATTGCCTGTTTTACAATCCACAGCAGTTAATCAGTCCCGTTTCTCCTTTGACACTAACTCCATGACTTCCAATGCCCCATCGAAAGTTTCTATTTTTGCTGTCTGGTTTAAAAGACATTTTTTAATTCCCCCTTGGACTTACATTTGGCTGCTGCTCATATGTATTTTTTTGTTCATGTCCATTGGATTTGTGGTGGTCTTTTTTCAACTTGTGAATGGACACTACCTCAAAGAAAGATCGACAATTAGACTAATTGATGGAACTTTGGCCCCCCACTCCTCATCACACATCATGAAAAGGGACCAGACTTTTGTGAACATTACTGCCTGGCCAGTGTTAGATGGGATTGCGTGGTGTGGTAAATAAAATAAATATTACCTGACTGAATTTCGTACGGAGTCTTAAAATAAAGTAAAATAGCTCAAAATAACAAGAGGCAGAATCCGTGGTATAAGAGGTTCTCTAATGGGCTTTATTCCATTCAAAATGGCCGACTCGAGTGGCGGCCTTCAGGTTCCGTCACCACGAGGGTTCAGGAAGTGAAGTACAATAATTTATTAACAGACATGTATTTTTATAATAAGTTCATTACAATGAAACGAATGTAGAAGGCGTAACATTTGATAAGAAAAATGACGTGATAGTGACATAATCGAAACTAGGCGTAATAAGGAATAAAAGAAACATGATTGGTTAGGATTATCAGACATAGGTGGATCTATAAGATAATACTTGGCATAGATGCGCGCGCGGCAGCATGACGTGTAATTGACGTGTAACTAGGGGGTGAAGGGGACTTGACATTTAGCTCTACATGTGGAGACGAGAAGTCTGGGGTTATGTCAACCTAATCCCAAATCATATCTAACATCCTATGTTTAAAGAACTATGTTATCCACAAGGAAGAGACTCTCGGACAGAATCTATTCTATACTGACTATGTGCGTGTACAAGCGTCTAAGTGTCTATATGAGATGCGAGGGGCAGAAAACTTTCCATGGCAACAGGGCTATGAATCACTTGCAGGAGGATGGAGAAGCCTGGCCTTTTGCTTGGTAACTGGAAGAATGTTTACTTAAACTACTAGGCAAGAATGCATCGGCTGAAGAGCAAAATAGATAATTCGAAGGTGAAATACAGTTTCTTGGCAGGCATGCGAAAACTGGCCGAGGCAGGCACCGTTAGCTGCACAGGGAGTAGGACAAAGTTCATGGATACAGATGCGAGCTCAAGCTGAAGCTGTCAGAGACAGAGAGCAGGGAAAGGCTTTGAGGACAGAATCGGGCCTACTCGCCTGAACTGTAAAAATGGAGTAACTTAGCCATATAAAGTCGGTGGCCTTTCATACCTAGGAATCGAATATCCAGCCCATAGATGGCGGATCTGACAGAGAACATGTTGACGGTAGACACACATATGTTTGCGTCTTAGAAACTGGAACTGGAGGGAACATACATGTACTTGTAACATGCATATAGAACCGTTGGGGTCCAAGATAGGGGACATAACTGACCAGGAAAATCCACATTTCCACATTCCCTCCTTGTCCCCTTCTTGCCCTTCAAGAGATATCAATCTTCATCATTCCATCGATTTGCTCATGGAGCATCATTTCTTCTTCTTTCTTCTTCCGGGATCTTGAGCCAAAACCTTGATGTGGAATACACGATGTGGCACACAGACCACAAATCGCTGGTCCACATTGCAGGCATAGACAACAACTGAAGAGCATAAGAAGGCCAATACCTAGGAAAGATAGAACTCTCCATCCCCAGGCTGATATCACATTCCAAAACCACCCGGACCACGTCCAAGTGCCTGGATTTTCGTGTATCTGGCTTACAATCTTATGAAGGCGTGTTATAGCTTTATATACAGATGGCGAATTTTCTGGTATGAATATGCAGCAGCTGGATCCGATGACCCTGCAAGCTCCGCCCCTATCGGCCAAGATGACGTCAAGGACAAGACGATTCTGGAGAACAACAATTCTCATCACTGATTGTTCCTCTGTCAGATTGCCTAGGGCGGCTATAGTCTCGTTTACTACAGCTTCAAGAGTCTTGGTGAGTCTGCGTATCAGCTTACTATTTGATATTGTACCTATATAGGGAAAGATACCTTTATTGAAATCTACATACTTGTCCCATGCCGTCTCAGTATAATCGACAACTGGGAGATCTCTTCGCTCTCTATTGTGTACTAAATGAACATTTCGATAATAATCAGGGGGAGCTAGGAAAACAGGTGGCAGAAGGAATGCTATATAACAGGTACCATCCCAATCTAGAGGCAGACGCATATATGCCGTATGACCACATATAAAGTAAGAATGGCGAGAAGCTCTAAATGAAGATTTGCCTTGATCACTATATTCTACTGTAGTAACGCATTGGCTATGGCCCATATGTATGGAACCAACTTTTCTCACACATAATTCACCCTTAACTGGAAATACTGACATAGTGGGCAGAATTAGTTCAACTTCGGATTTGACATTCAAAATCATAAGATTAGGCGTAAAATTACCTAATTTATACACTTCATTTTCTAAATCAGTTCCTGTTCTACTGGGGTGACCCTCCTTATTAGGGTGACAGACTTTGAATAAAACTAGATTCAGATTTCCCCATATCCAATGTTGTTGATAAACTGCGGTGTCTGGGTCTATGGAATTTAATAAACTAAACCATGCTCCACAGGAGCCATTGCGTGTAAATGGATGTGGAAAGAAAGGCAGAACTCCTTTGTTATTCTGATAGGGAGGGAGTCGGCCACACACCCAACAATTGGTGGCATTACTAGTCTGATGGGAATGATGTAACATACTAATGAATGTGTTATTGCGCAGCGCAAGTCTATAGGACAACTCATGTGGCGGTAGGTCACTAAAAGAATGTTCATCAGTTATATTGAGAACACGTTTAGAAACAGGATAATACATATGCAACAATATACTTGCAATAACTATTAAAAAACTCAAGGAAAACAAAATTAATAAAGTCACAATACAGTGGTTACGCAGTAATTTACAATAAGCATGTCGTTTCATTATGATTCTGGACTCTACATCATTCAGACCTAAGGGATACATGTCGGGACAGATTCAACCGCTTCACCTTGGAGAGGACTTAAACAATCAAATCGTCCGACAGTTTAGATCTGGACCTGAGTTTCTGTTTATAGAGTTCAGTGCTACTGGCCTCAGCCAAAGGTAGCTTTGAGTCAATGGGGGAAGACACACGGGAAGTACTGTTTGTGTCAGGAGGAAGTCCATGAAATTTTTTTATATGGGTGGAATGCACCCATCCTTTCCGTCCTTCGATCTTCACAGCTGTTCTGGTCGTCAGCAGGACCTGCTTAGGCAACTTCCACCTAGGATCCAATTGGCTTTTCCTATCAAAATTCCGAACCAGGACAAAGTCCCCGGGGACCACGTCATGGGGTTTCACCTCAGTGTTGTCAGGAAAAGCTGCGACCACCTGTGAACGAGAAGATTGTAGTGCAGACATCAAGGAAGCCAGGTAATCTGTCAGCATATTACAGTCAACATCAGTTATTTTACGGGGTATAGGCGTCCCCCACATATTCGGTGGTCTACCAAAGATCACCTCATACGGGGATAGCCCTGTTCGAGAGTGTGCTACCATTCTCATGTAGAATAGCGCAACTGGTAAGGCTACTATCCAGTCCACACCTTTTTCCTGACATATTTTAGACAATCTGATTTTTAAAAGTTGATTATGTCGTTCCACGAGACCTGCTGCCTCGGGGTGTCGGACACAGTGGAATTTCCACTGATATCCCAACAAAAGTGAGACATGTTTCATTAATTCGGATGAGAAAGGCTGGCCGTTATCTGAATATACAACACGTGGTAAACCGTACCGTGGGAAGAATTCTCGAACTAGCTGCTTGGCAGTAGTCGGGGCAGTGTAATCTGATACGGGATACGCCTCTGTCCAACGGGAGAGAGCGCAGACAACTACGAGGACATATTTGAATCCTCGACAACGTTCCATCTGAATATAATCCATCTGGAGGACTTCAAAAGGATGATCAGGAGGCTGAAATCCACCCTGCTCTACGGGAACACTCTTTCCTGGATTAAACTGACAACATATCATACAGGTACGAACTTTTTGTTTAGCTGCTGCTCATAAATGTTTGTTGAACCAAATGTGCTGAATGCTGTCTAGCATAGCCTTCTCTCCTAAATGTGCTGGACTGTGAACTGTAGCTATAATGGCTTGAACCATGGAATCAGGGAGAAACCATACAGATTTCTCCTTCGTCATCCATCCTTGATCTGTCTGGATCCCTCCTAGTTCAGTCCACTTCTTTATTTCTTCTGCTGTGGCATGTGTCTGTATGTCAATTACGTCAAGTGCGGGATCCTTAATTGTCATACACTGTGTTGGTGTCTGAACTATTGGCTTTGTCATGTCTAATGTGCGATTCTGAGCAGTCTGTTTAGCTGTTCTGTCAGCTAAGTCATTGCCTTGAGAAATGGTATCAGTAACCTTCGTGTGTGCTTTACATTTCATAATTGATATAGCAGTGGGTAGATGTATTGCGTCTAACAAGGCATGAATGAGGGGTCCGTGCTGAATGTGGGCACCATGGGAAGTTAAATAACCTCTCTCTCGCCATAGTACGCCGAAGTCGTGTACAACTCCGAATGCATAACGTGAGTCAGTGTATACATTAACTTTCTTATTTGTGGCTTGAATACAGGCTTGTGTTAGAGCAATAAGTTCTGCTGCTTGGGCTGACAAAGTATCTATACAATTTGTCTCAATAACTTCAGTGTCTGTTGTGACTGCATACGCGGCCACTAAATCTCCTGTATTTGTTCTCATGCACGATCCGTCTACATACAACGTCAGGTCTGGATCTAACAATGGAACGTCTGTCAAGTCTTGTCTAGGTTTCGTCTTTATTTCAATGATTTCAACACAATCATGAGCTAGTGGGTCTGTTCCAATTACAGGTAATAGTGTAGCAGGATTCAATGTATTACACCGTCGGATCTCTATGTGTGGTTGAAACAATGTCAGTTCATAACCAGTAAGTCTTGCTATGGTCAAGTGTTGTGTTTGTGTTCGGTTCACAAGAACCTCTACTGCATGTGGTACTTGTACTGTCAATGGGTGTCCTAAAACTATGGCATCGCTTTGTCTGATTGCTAAAGCTGTCGCTGCCACTGATTTCAGGCATGCAGGCAAAGCCTGAGCTACGGGATCTAATGTACTGGAAAAATAAGCACATGGCTTGCGTGATCCTGCTTGATCCTGAGTGAGTACTGATAAGGCAGTACCTTCGCGTTCTGTAACAAAGAGTGTAAAATGTTTGCTATAACATGGTGTTGCTAAAACAGGTGCTTGACATAAAGCTTCCTTTAGGCTTTCAAAAGCTTGTGTATGTTCCTGAGTCCAAGGGAGAACAGTCGATGTGGCTGCCTCCTGTGTGGTTAACTGAATGAGTGGTTTTGCTAAAAATGCGTACTGAGGGATCCACTGTCTACAATATGAAGTGAGGCCTATGAAAGCCCGCACCTCCTTTTGTGTCTGGGGTATTGACATGTTAGCAATTAACTGGATGCGATCTGGTGTAAGCTGCCTTCCCTCCTTGGACAGCGAGTGACCAAGATAAATAACTCGCTGAACACAGAATTGCAGCTTAGAAGGGGACACCTTGTGCCCCTTGTCGGCTAGGAAATGTAAAACTGTCAGAGAAGCTTTTTCACATTCTGGCTCGCTTCTCGCGGTGATCAGCAGATCATCGACATATTGAAGCAGTGCAGTATTGACTGGCATGTGGATACTGTCAAGTTCTCGTTTCAGTGCTTGGCTGTAGATGCTGGGGCTTTCTGTGAATCCTTGGGGAGCGCGTGAGAATTTAAAGCTGCGCCCATTTAAACTGAATCCGAACAAGTATTGGCTTTCCGGATCTATTGGGACGCTGAAAAAGGCATTCTTGAGATCAATTACAGTAAAGAATGTTGCTTCGGAATCAATTGCTGTCAATAATGATGATATATCAGGGACCACAGGGAATTGTGGTACAATACACTTGTTTAGTTCACGCAAATCAATAACCAATCGGTACACTGGTGGGGCAGTAGGATCAGTTCGTTTAAGAATCGGAATTATCGGTGAATTACATACATTGGAGTCTGTTTCTACAACTACTCCCTGGGCAATTAGCTCATCAATGATTTTCAGCAAAGCCACTACAGCATCATGCGGTAACTTGTATTGTCGCATTCGTGGTAGTACCACTCCTGCTTTCAGTGTGACTCGATAGGGTGTAATGTTCATGCAGCCAACATCCGTAGGGCCTTGTGCCCATAGATGTACTGGTAAAGTCTGTAGTCGGAGATCCATGTCTCTAGACACATAGTGACCTTTAAAATCACGTAAAAACAACCTTACTCCTTCCGGAGAACAACATATTATGGCTCCTAGTGCTTTCAGAGTTTTAATTCCTAGCAAATTTTCTGGGCATGATTTAGTAAGCAATAAATCTGTAGTTCGTGTCAAAGGTCCTATTGTAAGTGGTAGAGGCTTTGATACTTCATTAACAATAGGTTTTCCTGAAAAACCAAGGGAAACATTTTGAGAGCCTGAGAGGGGTGCCCCTGGAACTTCGCTACGTTTTATAGTTGTTCGACTTGCCCCTGTATCGAGTAAGAATTTTCTATCTTGACCTAATAATTCACTATGTACATAAGGTCCTTCTTGATCTACAGGAATCTCGATAAGTGGTAAGTCAACTTCCCTCTCTAGGCTGGTTCATGCGTAACGCTGGTATTCAGGGTATTCATACTGTGCAGTCTGATACAGTTGTCGTGTTGCGGTTTGTGTGGCAGTAGCAGGCAACGGTGGTGCAGCTGGCACAAACTGTATGGGTTGCTGTGAGGCTGGCATGGACTGTCCATGCTGCATAGCTCCTTGTTCATTCTGATCTTGTCTAACTAATCGTGGTCTCTCCTTTGTAATGCCTGTAGCTATATTACGTTTTAGGACCGGACAATCGTGTACATGATGGCCCAGTTGTTTACAGTAATTGCAGGTTCCTTTTACAGGAACTGCAGAATCACCAGAATGTGTCACACCCTTTTTGTGACCATCTGCTGGTACTGTCTGAGAAACTAGCATTTTCATTTTTGTATCCTTCATGCGTTTATGCTCGTGTTCTTGTTCATCCCTAATTCTATTGTGATGATACTGTAACATTTGTAGCATTTGCGACGGAGTGTTACTTTGCCAGGTACTCTCGAATTTCAATATTCTATTCTTTACTGGAGGTAATGCATTTTCCACTAATTTTGTCACAAATAAATGTGGATATGAGTCACTACTTGCTTTTATACCACTATTTATACCAAAACATTTTTCAAATCGAGCATAATAATCGCTTGTGTCTTCATCTTGCTTTTGTTTGCAGGCTGTGATTGCACCCCAATCTTCCTTTTTTGTAGTTAATAAACGTGGCAGTACCTGTACTAGTAAACCTGGTAACAGTTTAACTTTATCCCCGAGCCCCGAACCTGCAGTTCGGCCCCTTTCTTCCTCTGCTAATGCTGTCCAGTCTATCTTTTGGTCTCCCACTTCCCACTCTTTTTCTTTCAGTTTTTCATAAATGCCAGCAGGCAAAAGCACCTTTAATATCGTCATAATATCAGGAAAGGTGTACTCTCCCATCAGTAACATGTCTTTAATTTCTCGGTGGAAACCCGCTGGGTCTTTATCATGGCTAGGTACTACTTTCTTCATTTCTAATAATTCCATTTTTGATATAGGTGTGTAAACAAATACACGGTGAAACTCATTGTCTTCGCCTTTTATTGGGTGCACTTCTCGTAAAGGATTTTGTCTATCCATATAGTACGGCGTTCTTTCTCTATGGGGCAGCGAGAGAGAATCCGGACTTACAAAAAGGACATACTGTTTACGTGACACTAATATCTCTTTAATTAACTTGTTACTAGAACCTCTCCATCTGTTCGTGAGTAGTTCCGTTAATATATCAGGTAAAGGACCAGGATCAGCATGTTGGCTCTTATATAATATGAGGAGTTGCTGAATCATATAGATTCCAGCTAAACGTTGTTCATCTGTACTGAGATTGAGAAACGTGTGTGCTACGGTCTCATCACCATATTTTTCAGGACTAACGATCCAGTGAACGGCTGATCTGGCTAATTCTTGCTCATCCATGGAATCGAGGAGGTGGTAACCCCTTCGTTCTCGTAGTATTTTATCTGCGGCTTGAAACGAATGTTCAGGAGACTTCAGATTTATTACAGGCGTTGGATACGTTCTGCTATTATTTGGACATACAGAATGTATGGGATCAGAAAAACATCTAGTATTTTCACAGGATCTTCCTCTGCCTACATAGGCTATGGTTTCTGACTGTCTTGCGGAATTCTCTGATTCGGACACTTCATCTTGCTCAAACTCGTCTGTTCCCAATCTCTCTTCATGAATACGTTCTATTTCTTTACGGATTTTTCGGCACATGGCTATTATACAATTTTGCTTATCGTGTCTCCCTTCTGATATATTCTGACTCCATCTTGTAAGAGTAAGCATTGCATTCGGGTCTACCCCCGGACGATCTTGATTTCTGATCACACAGTTTATGAGAAAACGCAACAGTTCCCCCTGTATCTCTACTTTCTGGAATTCCATAGCTCTGTTAATACATCCTGGATCTCGTCCTGTTTGAACAAAATGATATATGTTATCCAGATGCGTAATCATCCCTGGTAACCTTGCTAAATACTCTGCGGCTCGCCTGATACGTAATGATGCCAGAACCATTTCATCCTCTTTACCAACCACCGGGTCATATCTACAATTTACAAGGAGTTCCTTAAGCGCACGTTCACTTACGAACTTAGGTGTACGTGAATGTGCTGACTCTTGAAAGACAAGTTTATTTATTCTAGGTGGTGTAAAAGTACTGCTAGCACCTCCCGTGGCCCCATCTGGGGCGTCGGGTGTGAATGGGTTCGTTGAACGTGACACAGCAACTATGGGTGTTGTTACCCCTGTAGAGTCGACTGCGGAGACAGATGCGGAAACAGATGTGCTTGCCGAAGCTTGCGTCGGGACTTGCTGTTGCACGGGGACAGATACCTGATCCTGACGTTGAACCCCTCCGCCAGACGGTCTATGTGGTGTGGCGTTAGCATACTCGGGGGCTGCGTCATCTAGATATGAGGAAAGAAAAACATCTTCTGCGGTTCTGGGATGCCCTTTTGGATGTACCTTAATTGGAAATAATGGGGGTGGCAAGTCTTTTGGCATCTCTGGAGCAGCCTTAGGTAGTCCTTCGGCTAGAAGGGGATACATACCATTCATAAGAGCATTACTTTGTCTATTTACTTGTTCTGATTTCACTCGGATCCCTTCCTCAATTAATAGATTTTCTTGAACTTTATTTGAACTTTCTTTACTCCTCTCTTCTTGTCTACGTGCTTTTTCTGTTCGTCTATGAGATTCTTTACGCCATAACTCGATAGCGTCTTTCTGTGACTGTCTGACCTTTCTTTTCCATAACTCTTCCTCCACTTTCATGATGCACTCTGCATCCCAGGTTCCCGTTGCGGGCCACCTTTGACTTTCCGGTAATCCCTTGGTATAATCTACCCATAGATCAAGAAACAATATGGCATCTAAGCCATGTTTATGGTACATGAAATGTCCTGGAGTGTCTCTAGGAGGAATAGGAACTGCTTCTTCAAGCACCCCTTTTCTGGTGGTAATCTGTCTTAACTTCGAGAAGAGCGGCATATTAACAACTGATCTGATACTTACTCTTGAACTTACTTAATACGAGAAACACAATAATGAACAGTGAACAATGAACAGTCATTCATACCACAATATGCAAGACATTTTCTGAATACTTTAAACATTAAACATTAAACATTTAATAATGGTCGACAATGATGACAGTCTGCTTAACTAATCACCACGCTGAATTCTTGACAATAACTGAATACTTCGGAATACTTGATATACTGCTAAACAGTACATATACACTGCTAAACAGTGCAGACCGGATTTGTGTACCCAAATCCGTCTTGACCGGCACAACCTATGTGCACGTCAACACGCCTCCCCGGCGATGGTACTCACCGAGTAGCTCCTTGAAACGGAAGGCCTCAGAGAATGGACAGGACTCGACGACTGTGGACATCGGACCCTCTGCACATCGGGATTTCGGAAAACCTGGTGGGCCTCTGTATACCTCGGATCTTGCTCTCTCAGCTAGGCTCTGGTCGGGATACTTCGCACTTCTCACCGCCTCGTCTGGGTTGATCGCAGCCTCAGTCGCCCCCGCTTGACCGGAGGGAGCTTACAGGAAATCCTGCTGGTACGCGTTTATGGTCCGTCCAGCTGTGGCAGGAGACCGGGCCTGCAACGCACCGCCGGCGCGTGAGATGAGAAAGTGTCCCTATTCGGGCGCCATTATGTGGTAAATAAAATAAATATTACCTGACTGAATTTCGTACGGAGTCTTAAAATAAAGTAAAATAGCTCAAAATAACAAGAGGCAGAATCCGTGGTATAAGAGGTTCTCTAATGGGCTTTATTCCATTCAAAATGGCCGACTCGAGTGGCGGCCTTCAGGTTCCGTCACCACGAGGGTTCAGGAAGTGAAGTACAATAATTTATTAACAGACATGTATTTTTATAATAAGTTCATTACAATGAAACGAATGTAGAAGGCGTAACATTTGATAAGAAAAATGACGTGATAGTGACATAATCGAAACTAGGCGTAATAAGGAATAAAAGAAACATGATTGGTTAGGATTATCAGACATAGGTGGATCTATAAGATAATACTTGGCATAGATGCGCGCGCGGCAGCATGACGTGTAATTGACGTGTAACTAGGGGGTGAAGGGGACTTGACATTTAGCTCTACATGTGGAGACGAGAAGTCTGGGGTTATGTCAACCTAATCCCAAATCATATCTAACATCCTATGTTTAAAGAACTATGTTATCCACAAGGAAGAGACTCTCGGACAGAATCTATTCTATACTGACTATGTGCGTGTACAAGCGTCTAAGTGTCTATATGAGATGCGAGGGGCAGAAAACTTTCCATGGCAACAGGGCTATGAATCACTTGCAGGAGGACGGAGAAGCCTGGCCTTTTGCTTGGTAACTGGAAGAATGTTTACTTAAACTACTAGGCAAGAATGCATCGGCTGAAGAGCAAAATAGATAATTCGAAGGTGAAATACAGTTTCTTGGCAGGCATGCGAAAACTGGCCGAGGCAGGCACCGTTAGCTGCACAGGGAGTAGGACAAAGTTCATGGATACAGATGCGAGCTCAAGCTGAAGCTGTCAGAGACAGAGAGCAGGGAAAGGCTTTGAGGACAGAATCGGGCCTACTCGCCTGAACTGTAAAAATGGAGTAACTTAGCCATATAAAGTCGGTGGCCTTTCATACCTAGGAATCGAATATCCAGCCCATAGATGGCGGATCTGACAGAGAACATGTTGACGGTAGACACACATATGTTTGCGTCTTAGAAACTGGAACTGGAGGGAACATACATGTACTTGTAACATGCATATAGAACCGTTGGGGTCCAAGATAGGGGACATAACTGACCAGGAAAATCCACATTTCCACAGTGGGATGCTGTTAAATTTCAGATACATGGTCCAACTGAGGTTATCAATGTACCAAATGTATTTCGTGTTTCTATGGGGGATGTAGTTACACAAAACATCCGTTCTGATGATTGGGATGTTCAGGCCATAGAAGCACTATTTTCTGATTTGAAATATTGTGCTGCGTTTGAGGCAGAGGATTTGTATTTAGACACTGCTAATTACGGTGAACAGTTTTTCTATCAACATTATGGCAATCATTTCCTATATAAAGCCAATACGTTTCGAAATTTTGTAAATTTTACCCAATGGGAACATTGTCCAACGCCAATCCAGGGTAGCTCCACCACGTTGGTGGACAAATTCACATATTTTTCTGATTTCAGTGTTTCAAATCCTGCCTCCTTTTATTTCAAAGTGGCAGCTGAATCTGCCTCAAAGGTTAGACTGACACACACAAAACTATTATATTCTAAATCCTTTATGGATGATTTGGCAATCAGAGGTTATGATCTGTGGAAGGCTGCTATTGATCTTAAATTGGTTTGGGGCTCCAAACCGTGGCAGGTACAAGGAAGAGAAGCTTTGCATCGTGCCTGCCTTATACCAAATCACATTTTGTTTTTAAATTCAACAATCTTCCAAACCACCTGCCTTGGATTGGCTACATCGAAAAAACTAAATTTTCCCTCTACTCCGGATCTGGGTGCTTATCCGAATTGGGATAATCATACAGATCTGTCACTTAATGCGTTGCAGTCATCTATCTCTAATACATCCTTCAATATTTCCAAATTAGATCCGGAAGGATGGTTAATATGGCAGACGAGCTCAGATTCCTGTCAGCATCGTTTTTTGGGTTTAAGACCTGGATATACGCAAGTTCGGGTGGATCCTCGTTTTGAATCTTCTCATTCAGTTACTACCTACTCTGTAGGGAAGTTGTGCCAATCTTGGCTGCAACATTCCGCCCTGGCGTCTGTTAAACTTCATTTATCTAAATTACATGACAAAATAGATTTGAATGATTTTGTTAAAGGTCCTGTGGGTGGCAGGTCCAAAAGATGGGTGTATGCTGTTTATAACGAAATTTTGAAATTGTCACAAATTGAAGCTGCTTCCAGATTGAGGGCTATTGATCAAGCCAATATGGAAAAAGTACTAGCTGTTATAGATAATAGCATTAACACCCTTTCTTCCAGAATTTACACTTTAGACAATATTGTTTCTTCTGTTGTTGATATTGTACAGGACGACGTGTCTGTTTTGTATCATGGTCAAAATCAATTTCGTTCTGTAATGCAGTTTGCATGGACATTGCAAACGTTAAAGGCTGGGAAAGTCCCATGGGACTACATGAATATTTCATCTTTGTTTCTTCCCTTTAATCTAACTGCAAAACAACAATTTATGTCCATGAAAGATGCAACATACTCATTGCTGCATATTGAAAAGTTAGAACCTTTACCTTTCTCAGTAGCCAAATTGAATTCTGCTGTGTGGCTTATCCACGGGTTAATCACATTGCCGTTTCCTTTGTTTAAATTCAGTTCATGCATGAAACATTATGCCGTAGGTAGATATGAACAACTGGGTACTGCCTTCCTGCATGAAGTTTGGTCACTCCCATTTACATACAGGTGTACTAGAGACGGTAAAGAAGTCTACTTAAAGGGTGAAGAATGCACTTCCACACCTGATCACTCTGTGGTGTGTAGGCACATTCAATTGCATGGCGCATGCAATGTGCACGCTCCTAATTTAGCTTGCGTCCTGAAAGGGATTCCTGTACCAGTTATTACACCCTCTTTCACATTGCTGGCTAACGGTAGTTATTTACTCTTAAATAATGAAGCTTGCTGTGGGATGTTAGTGGGAATTCCCTACATAGTGACTGTATCACAGAGAGTGGTCTGCTGTAACAACGTCCTTTTCCCACCCCCGCATGGACGGCTGGATGTATCCATCTGGCCTTCCATTCCAACCTTGAAAGCAGAGTTCAACAAGATGAGCAGAATAAGGGCTCTATTGTCTCAAAAAGAAGTCGCGCTGACTTCTTCCCGAGAAACATTTGTCCTTCACGTAGCAAATACGCGCACCGAGGTGCAGGCGCTTTTGAATACTGATCTCCCCCTGCATTTTGGGGCCCTGATCTATCTTTAATGCCTTATCAACAAGTGGCTTGGCACATTTTTTCAAAATTGTGGGCTCTGGCCTCGTGGCCTCCTTCCAAACTATTTTTGGTGTGATCCCGGCATTTTTTCATTCTATTTTTTCCAGCGTCTTTGGCGGTCTCCCGTTGATTCTGGCCCTCGTAGCAGGAGTGCTGTTGTTAATCTGCTTACTTCGCAATGGATGCACGATTTGTGTCACACGACAGCCTGCCTCGGCTGCTACATCTCCGTGACCGGATGCTTCAATACTATGGTACATTACCATTGGCAACTTTAAGCATAGCCTATGGATTGTCCTTCCGGTTTTCCTACTTTACGTGTGTACAACCTGTCTTTCACTGCCTAGATTGTCCCTTCCAATGGGCTCTGGATTTGTGCTTGTCAAACTCGGTGTCTCCCTTCCCGGATTATGATCGACTAATGAGTCCCTTAGTGGCTCATGAGTTGAACTGTTCTGGTGTCAGGATTATTGCCTGTGGAGCGGCACATGGAGTCCTAGGAAATTGGGACATCGGTACGGCTGCATATGACTTTCTGGCAAGAAGTTATCTTGAAGTACACGTCGGTTGTCCTCTGATGGTACTAGAGGCTCCGATTGTTGAGGAACATGTATGTTCGTTTCCCTTATTGAATTGGATGGCAGACACTTTTGCAGAACATTCCAATGATTTCCTCTTGGAAGCCGTTGCTATACACGTTGATGGATTAACTGGAGGTCATCCGACTTTTCGTTGCACAGATTTTTTTCTTTACATTTTTTTTCCGTCATTGAGGCTCTCTGAGCCTGGCCATTAATCTTCCCATTCGAATTTTTTTTTTCCTTTTCTTGGTTTTTTCTCTTCGAACTTTCACTGCCCTTTATATGGATTTCCAACTAGCGCACTTGATTCCGTTCTATCGAACTTGAACTCTGCGTTCCCTGATTGTATCTCTATTGGCTAGTGGTCCGATCAAAGGGGGGTGTAGTGAGGGCTGCCCTTTACATACATTGCTAAGTTAGCATAACCGCGTTAGATGTTAGAAAGCCATCTTGCCACTTTTGCTGCTTTTGCACACGACACTGCAGTTACATGTTGTTATTTGAAAACTGCTTGCTCGCATGAGAACTGTCTGTTGTTCACATCCCTAGCCGTGAGCTGCGACCTTGGTCTGAACATTGTGTACAGAAACAGTCTGGGTCGCCAGACAATGCATGTTTTTGAATTCAGGTTGATCGACCCACTATTTAGCCATAACACGCACGCAGCTGCAAATACCTGAAAGTCGAATGCTTTTAATATTGCAGTCTGCATGCTTTACACACATTCTGAAGAAGAGCTTTCCCAGGAGCAGAGCACACCTGATCCTGTGATGTGATCCCACTAAGCTGATCTTTACGGTATGGGGTTCCCCATTCAAGCCTAGAGACCTTTTATTAGTATAATATTAGTTTACTAGCGAAAGGAAGGTGGTTGTATTCCACTATCATTTGTATTATGATTTCTCCTTTCATTTTCTATGGTATTGTAACAGTGCTGATGGTTTTGATTTTAATCGTTTGCCTGCTTATGTTAGCCAAAGTACTGCATCTTAGGACACAAGGTTTATAAAATAAACTCCTTAAACTTTACCGTGTCTTTGTTTACTCTTGTTGTGGACAAATATGAGAATAATAACGAACATGTATTTCTACTTCCCACCATTCCTGAGAGTACTTTAAGTCGCTTGTTCTGGGTTGTCTATACATTGGGACCTCCAAGATAATACGGATAACGAATGGGACACTGATGCTGGTCGGATAGGGGTTCTGGGTTCTGAGGTGAGTTTTTGGTACACCACAATTCACTGAGGTCCTGGTTTCCTGCACATATTTCTGTGCATGAGCAGAATCCCTGCAACATCCCTTCCCGCTCCAGTAAAGAACGTCAGAAATCTGGGTGCGGTTTTGGACACTAACCAGACTTTCAAACCACAGATCAGGGAGGTCACCACATCCACTTTCTTTGTCCTGTGAAAGCTTAAAAATATACTTGGCTGTATTCCAATCTGTGCCCTGAGAACAGTTATCTCTGTTCTTGTATTGGCCAAACTAGTTTACTGCAATGCTCTATACCTAAACATGCAGGAACAACATCTCAATAAATTTCAGGTATTACAAAATGCGGCAGCCAGAGCCCTTACTAGGATACCCAGACACAATTCTGTTGCCCTTGCCATCAAACAGCTTCACTGGCTTCCTGTCAGGCAAAATGCAAAGCCCTCTGCGTGGCCCATAAGGCTCTCCATGGGATTGGCCAAGACTGTCTGCAAAAATCTTTCAAGTGGTACCTTCCAGGCAGGAACCTCCGGTCCAGTGGCTGTGGGCAACTGGTAATCCAGTGGTATAAAAGGCCAAATTGGGGATGCAGACATTTTGTCAACACCACAGCCAAGGAATGGAATATGCTTCTGCCCCACATCAGATCCATTTATAACCTACTAAATTTCATAAAAGCCTTAAAAATGTGGCACTCCGTAAGTAATTGCCATCAGGTTTCCTTGGTTTCCTCTTCCATGGTGCCAGCCCCTTGACACCATCGGGTAATTGTTTGCGCTTTATAAATTCAGGTAACGTCCCACAACATAATGGGCATTTTATAGGGCACATGATTGATCATGACATGTTGGAAAAGGAATTTTGAGGATTAGTTCTCTACAGAATTTATGATGATTGATGTGTTACCATAGATCGTCTGCTTGAGTTGACCTGTAAATATTGAGTGTAGGATTGCCCTCCCTCCAGGAGTCTGGTATTTGCTCATTTTCCAAGACGCGATTATACATCAACACCAATTTTGACGACCAGAATGTAGGGTTTGTTTTAAAAGAACTTGAGGAGGCCCATTGGATCCTGGAGCTCCCTCTGCACAGCTTTTTAGTCTTATTTTTGTCAATTGTCTTTCTTTAGAAGCCATCAAGACGTTGTTATTCTGATGTGCGCAGAAAATACTTCTTGTCGTTGACCTCGCTCCTAAAGAAGGACTAACTTTTCTGGAGAATGACACCGTTTGTCTTCTCTGCCAGCAAGAACATTGGTATCGTGCTACTCTGGAATGTACTGCGAGCGGAGGTAAGTTACCCCTGTAAAGATGTCAGAGTTGTTTGCAGAGAAACTTCCTCTTTCTATAGGGTTGATAGTTTTCCAAACTTCCTTCAAACATTTACTGTGGCTTGCGTATACAGCTCAAGCTGAATTGATCATAGCATTCCTTTTTTTTTACTGCCCAAACCTCTTTTTTGTTTTTTTGTCTCATCTTCTTGCGTTTCACCACTTGTGGTAGATGACATGGATTTTTCTTTATCACTCGTAATTCTCAGTTGATCTTTTTTTTCTCTATTTGAGGACCTGAGTGATTCATTGAATTTCATTGTTTGTCGAACAAGTAAATGGTGCTGTGTTGGAAGTGGTGTTAGGATACAGCTGAAGAGGTTTCTTGTTGAATTTCTCCCAATCTTGTATACGATTACCAGCAGAGGAGTGTGCACTGCACCTGGATATCCTTTATCAGCAGACCATTCTATCTCTTACACAACTGCTGTGTGTGAAGGAGGAATTAGATTCTTTGCTTGAGGACGGAGAAGAGTCCTAGTGGATACCAGTCACCTTGAGAAAGTGGTCAATATCCGAGCAGCAATCAATTTTGAAAAATGAAATGTGTTTACACAAGGAAAGAATACTCACATGTAGTAAATTATGGAATTACTCGTAATGGAGATGCCTCTGTCTCTATCGCGGTCTGTCTCGGTCTCTATCTGTCTCTGCCTCTATCTGTCCATGTCTCTGCCTCTATCTGTCTGCCCACCTCTATCTGTCTCTGCCTCTATCTGTCTCTTCCTCTATCTGTCAGTCTGTCCCTGTCTATCTCTGTCTCTATCTCCATCTGTCTGTCTGTTTCTAGCTCTGTGCCTCGGGCAGTGCACACGTACTGCGTCTACATGTCACTGTCAGCAGCCCAAAGACAGCTCCCCCCACATCCCCCCTCTCCCTGTACAATGTAAAAGCAAACTCGTTTTCGCTCTGAATTTGCTGCTTCGTGGGGTGTGTGTCCCACCACTGGGCCTGGGGTCACATCTGTCGCTGGCTTTAATTCTGACTCTCACCCCCGAGCTGTCAGATCAAAGCCCCCCTTTGGCGCCAGTCACCCGTCCGTGTAGGTATGCATGCATCAATTACATATAGCGCCAACCTGGCGGCGAGCATTTGTGCGCTGTGCTGCGAGAGCGGAGACCAGGCCTGAGCTCCCTGGCCTTGGCTCAACCCTCTGACTACAGACCGGCGGGAAACATCACATCACAGGCACACACACAGCCACACCCGAGTACTTCACAGGTCTTTAAAAGACCATTTACTTGTTAATAAGGCTTTGTTGTATTTCACCTCTTCTTAGAGCCCCTGCAGCTCCACTCTGACTATTGCTGGAATCGCCCGGCCCCCAAAGAGCAGAGTCTGTGTTTGCTGGCACTCTTTAAAACAAACATTTGCAATGTAATAGGTCTCGCAATTGCGAGATTTTAACCTATTGGCATTCTAAATGACAATGCCTTTTGTTTATGTGTTTAAAACACACCTAAAAGGCCATTTCATTTACAATTCCAATAGGTCAAAGTTTCTAAAATGCAAGACCTGTTGCATTGCAAATTGCAGGATGGTGGGGCCGAGCAACGAGGCTGGCCAGAGTGTTGTAAAAGTAATATGGTGGGGGGGGGGGGTCAGCGTTCAGCTGGATGGAAAGCAATATACAGGGCAGTGGGGGAGGAGAAGGTACGGACAACGGAAAGAGAGTGTGGGTCGGAGGAAGTAACAAGGAGGACAGGGTGGAGGGCAGCAGCAAAGAGCTGGAGAGCGATGTAGAGGCAGATGGAGAAGCAAGTTTTCCTCAAAGCGGGTTCATTAAAACCCAGTGTCACTAAAAAAAAATGTAAAAAGAGATAACATGGTTTCAGTATTGTGGGGTATGTTGTTAACTCTGTGTGTTTTAAATGCCGTCGTTTGTTTTATGATTATATACTAAAGGCTGTCATGAAAAATTACACAAGGGTTGCTTTATAAGTAAACAGTAGTTTGAGATCCCCTAGTTTGAATCCGTGTTTGACATTCCGGTTGACCAGTTGCGTTTTAGATGGTATCTTAATCTACTGAATTTAGTTTCGTTCTGTGCCGTTTTAGTGGCCATTTCAATTGGAAACATGCTGTCTTCATGTGACAGCACACTACCACCCCATGCTTTAGTAATATATTTGTGACAATGTGCTCCAAAATGCACCACCAGCTACACACCACACCCTTACCACTCCCCTGCTGAATGGGTCTGGCTCATTTGCTACACTTGTTCTTTGTGTGAAGCTTGGCTTTTTCACAATCCCTATGACTTTAGTGATGAAACATTGATGGGAGCACCCCCACTCTGGATACTGTTCCAGCACCACTGAAGGGAAGTACTGTGGGAGTAAGGGCAGGCGGTGAACTCCGCTCCGCCAGCAAAGTTTGCAGAGTTTTAGTAACTCCGCACTCTGTTTGGAGTGCAACGTTTTCCCAAACTCCACCTACGCAGTGGAGCGGAGTTCACCGGTGCAGTAGTGGTAGACTTACCTTCATCCCAGATCAGTGTCCCCTGTCCTGCTCCTGCTGCTGGGCCTGGCACCACTTCCGCTGCTCCGGGAGAATTACAGTTCTTCCTGCAATCCTCCCGGAACAGTGTAATTCTCCCGGAGCAGCGGAAGTGGACAAGGCCCAGCAGCAGGTGCAGGACAGAGGACACCGATCTGGGAGGAGGGTAAGTTTTCTTTAGTTCCTTACTTAGACTATGCGGGAGGGGGGGGGGGGGGTGAGGGGCTGGGGCTTTACCTGGACGGGGAGGGGGGGGGGTAACTCCGCCAGGTCACGGAACTCCACAGAATTTCTCTGAGTTTTCTAGTATCTCTGTGAAACTCCGCGGAGTTCCACTTTGCAAGCTCCACCCAACCTTATGTGAGAGGCGGATCTACACCTTCCCCAGACGTATTGTATACACACGGTGTGCTCCTCTGCAGCCTCTGGAATGGGGAGCACTGAGTATCCTTCCCCAGCCTCTGGCTCAGACTAGAAGCACACACTCCTTATACTCTTGTGCTCCAGTGGGGAGCGCTGCGTATCCTTCCCCAGCCTCTGGCTCAGACTAGAAGCACACACTCCTTATACTCTTGTGCTCCAGTGGGGAGCACAGTTAGGGTTGACACCTTTCTCAGAGAAAAATACCGGCCATTTGTTCACGTTGTAATATTCTGCAAAGGCCCACACACACCTTGATAGAAAATAGTCTGTGTTCAGGGCCTTTCTGTCTTTGTTTACTTTTATCATCAGTCAGGGATCATTACAGCAGCTGTGTGACATTTTAAAAGCGCTGTCGTCTCATATTTACTGGTTAAAGTGTGTACTGAGACGGGGTAAAACAAAAACACACACAGTAGTTATTTTCTCAAGTTCTGTACCGGCTGGGATAATAAACTATTGGTCATGCCAGTTGGCAACCAGAAGCACAGTATGAGGCTGGACTACCCCATCTCTAGAACTAATGTATACTCACCTTGTGCTGCTGGGCAGCTTCTCGAATGGAGAGTAGCACGTAGCTTGTCCCGGCCTCTGACCAGGCGCACAACACCCATAGGGCTCAAAGGGCTTCAGCCACCCCCACCCCTCTTCGTGGGTGTCAGCCCGGGCTGAGACAGCTTCACGGGCACACACAGACAGTTTTTAGATCTCGGCCTGGCGAAAGCAGCGCATGTGCTGCTCTGCCATGCAGAGGCCTTTTGGAATCGATACGATTCCAGCATGCACGCAGGGAGACAAACGAGACAGAAGATGCGCATGCGGGGATTGGATGCTTTACTGGCGGTGTGATACACTGGGGACTTTTTTTTTTTTTCGCCGCCAGTAAAGGCAGTCCCCGCGTGCACATCTTCTGTCCGTCCCATGACAGGCCGCGCTTGTTCTAAAATGTTATGCATAAATCACCTCATTGGCGTGCACGTATAATAATGTACCGTTGCATTTGCTAGAGATGGTGCATCGTAAGTGCTCTTGCAAGATCGTGAATAGCCACTTAAGTGGGATATCCGTGCTCTGGTTGGTAGATGTGTTTGTGAAGATTTGTCTGATGCAGGTTTCCGATGTATAAAGACCGGGTACGCACGAGTAATCCACAGTGTACTAAAAGGCTCGTGCGAGTTTCCTCGGATATCCGTGTAGGCGCGAGCCTTGCACAATCGCAGCGTGTCCGGCAGCATTGAGTACTTTCATGCAAAAGACACTTTGTAAATTCCAGTTCATTGTTACTTCCCGAGTGTACGCGGTGCACTACAGGCATGACCCTTTTTGACAAGTGTGGAATGGCAACCTATTCAACTCCTGCCACCCTCAAGGCTACAGCGGTGTTTGCAGTTAAATACCTCACACTTCCTACCTGTCAAAGTGAAAATCCATTTAAAGCTACTGTAATTTTGTTACCGTTTTCCTCGGGTGACTAAACGCAGCAACAATAGTACTGTATCCTCTACTACTGTTAATGTTTTTCGACGAGCACACATTAGTACGTGGATTTCCGCAGATGTGGCCACGAGCTCAGCACGCATAGTTTAAGGAATAACGGAACATGTCCATTATAAAACAAGCGCAACCAAGGTTGTGCCCAAGGGGTCTTACAGAACAAGAAAGCTCCTCCTGGCCTGGTGCCTGCTCACCCTTGAAGGTGCAGGAAGCAGAGATCCGTTGTTTTTCATGCAGGTTTACAAAAGCAGCCTTTAACTTATACAACTTTCCCCTCAAATACCATAAGGCATTCTAAAGGCAATGACGTTGCAATTGACAAGGTTGGCTTGAGCCACAGGATTTTTAGTTGGTGGTGTGTGCATTATTAAATTAAAAACCAGCACTGACAATGCCAATAAATGTGACGCTTGCATTCGAGTCCTGACAAAAGCAACTCAAAAATGCCGCTGCAGTGCAAAACCCCCCAAAATATTATTTTGTTTGTACAATGCAAGGAAAAAATATGAAATAAGTGTGTGATGACAGAGTGTACTTTTCAAATGTCATGAATTCCAGTGGCCTTAGAAGGATACACCCAAAAAACTAATAGAAAGCAGCTAAAACTAAACTATTCTGAGATGGATTAAAGATGCAAATAACAAAGCGGAAGCCAAAGAGCTAAGGGTTCCAAAGCCAGAGTCATCAATGGCTGAAGGACCCTGAATAAGGGACAATAAAGTATGAGTGGAATGTATATGTGTTCGCCATCAATGGTTCAAGCACCAGAGGAGCAAAATCGGACAAAATCCCAAGTATGAGTCTCCCTGGTTTGGGTCTTACTCTCTAGCATGGTTTTCCTCCCACAGAGGGGCTGCGTTTCATCCCAAATGCTAGCTAGCGCTGAAAAAGGGGTGCGCGGTTTCCTCCTGAGGTAACTTTAAAACTGTACGGATACTGGTAACTTTTTTTAACTTGAAACAATTTAAAAGCTGCCCAAAATTCCAGATTTTGATGCTAACCAGCGGGCATATAACTTCACAAACTAGAGACATAACCACAGTGTTCACAAGAATCAAAGGAAGTTAACAAAAGGAAAAAAACAAAAAAAACTTTGCAAACTCAAATGCATTTCCCCATTTACAACTCAACTCCCATGTGCATGTTTAGTTTTGTGACTGATATGAGCCCTTGAGACATATGTCAGCCATTCGGCTTTCTAGAAAAGGAGCTCAGAATCCAGAACATGGACGGCTAGGAGATACTTATAGTGATGCCTTGAACATGGACGGCTAGGAGATACTTATAGTGATGCCTTGAACATAGACGGCTAGGAGATACTTATAGTGATGCCTTGAACGTGGACGGCTAGGAGATACTTATAGTGATGCCTTGAACATGGACGGCTAGGAGATACTTGTAGTGATGCCTTGAACATGGACGGCCAGGAGATACTTATAGTGATGCCTTGAACATGGACGGCCAGGAGATACTTATAGTGATGCCTTGAACATGGCCGGCTAGGAGGTACTTATAGTGATGCCTTGAACATGGACGGCTAGGAGATACTTATAGTGATGCCTTGAACATGGACGGCTAGGAGATACTTATAGTGATGCCTTGAACATGGACGGCTAGGAGATACTTACAGTGATGCCTTGAACATGGACGGCTAGGAGATACTTATAGTGATGCCTTGAACATGGACGGCTAGGAGATACTTACAGTGATGCCTTGAACATGGACGGCTAGGAGATACTTATAGTGATGCCTTGAACATGGACGGCTAGGAGATACTTACAGTGATGCCTTGAACATGGACGGCTAGGAGATACTTATAGTGATGCCTTGAACATGGACGGCTAGGAGATACTTACAGTGATGCCTTGAACATGGACGGCTAGGAGATACTTATAGTGATGCCTTGAACATGGACGGCTAGGAGATACTTATAGTGATGCCTTGAACATAGACGGCTAGGAGATACTTATAGTGATGCCTTGAACATGGACGGCTAGGAGATACTTATAGTGATACCTTGAACACAGACGGCTAGGAGGTACTTATAGTGATGCCTTGAACATGGACGGCTAGGAGATACTTATAGTGATGCCTTGAACATAGACGGCTAGGAGATACTTATAGTGATGCCTTGAACATGGACGGCTAGGAGATACTTATAGTGATACCTTGAACACAGACGGCTAGGAGATACTTATAGTGATGCCTTGAACATAGACGGCTAGGAGATACTTATAGTGATGCCTTGAACATGGACGGCTAGGAGATACTTATAGTGATGCCTTGAACATGGACGGCTAGGAGATACTTATAGTGATGCCTTGAACATGGACGGCTAGGAGATACTTATAGTGATGCCTTGAACATGGACGGCTAGGAGATACTTATAGTGATGCCTTGAACATAGACGGCTAGGAGATACTTATAGTGATGCCTTGAACATGGACGGCTAGGAGATACTTATAGTGATGCCTTGAACATGGACGGCTAGGAGATACTTATAGTGATGCCTTGAACATGGACGGCTAGGAGGTACTTATAGTGATGCCTTGAACATGGACGGCTAGGAGATACTTATAGTGATGCCTTGAACATGGACGGCTAGGAGATACTTATAGTGATGCCTTGAACATAGACGGCTAGGAGATACTTATAGTGATGCCTTGAACATGGACGGCTAGGAGATACTTATAGTGATACCTTGAACACAGACGGCTAGGAGATACTTCTAGTGATGCCTTGAACATGGACGGCTAGGAGATACTTCTAGTGATGCCTTGATTTAAGAATCTCAACAATCTGGGAAGAGACGGACCAGACTCTAGGACTGTATGCCACCCCCCAGCAGTCACAGGATCCCACCTCAAAAGAACAGGGAGGCTGCTGTCCGTCCAGTGGCAGCCACCATTCTACAGCCCTTTCCCCCATAAGGCCGCTGCAAAGAAAGGAGCGATCTTTGTCCAGGACTCTGGAGTTGTATCAAAGATGGGACTTCACCGGTTTCCCTGTTGTCAGACTCCAGCTCAGCCTGGCAAGGTATGGGGCTCGTGTGGCGACACTGGCACGCAGACGCAAGGCTGGCAGGGGTCCATGTGTACATCATGTTGAGCCAAATCTAGGGGGGTGTAGGGGGCCTGGCAAGGTATGGGGCTCATGTGGCGACACTGGCACGCAGACACAAGGCTGGTCGGGGTCCATGTGTACATCATGTTGAGTCAAATCTAGGGGGGTGTAGGGGGCCTTACAAGGTATGGAGCTCGTGTGGCGACACTGGCACGCAGAAGCAAGGCTGGCAGGGGTCCATGTGTACATCGTGTTGAGTCAAATCTAGGGGGTGTAGGGGGCCTGGCAAGATATGGAGCTCGTGTGGCGACACTCTGGCACTCAGACGCAAGGCTGGTAGGGGTCCATGTGTACATCATGTTGAGTCAAATCTAGGGGGGTGTCCGGGACCTGGCAAGGTATGGAGCTCATGTGGCGACACTGGCACGCAGACGCAAGGCTGGCAGGGGTCCATGTGTACATCATGTTGAGTCAAATCTAGGGGGGTGTAGGGGTTCTAGGAGTTCTGGGGGGTTAGACAGAGGTGTTTGCCATATTATTAAAAAGTTACAAGGTGGTGCTGGAGTGTTTCCCTGCAGACGTCACTGCTGCAGGGTCTCCTCGCCTGTACATTATTGTGGCAGCAGTCATTATGCGCAGTATCTGGCGTGTGGTCACTTTAAGGCACAGGGCAATCCTTTGCCATCCTCTGGACTTCTTGGAGTGGACGAGAAAGTCAGGTGAAAAAATACACATGAGAAATAAAGGCAAGCCAAGATTAAGCAAGCAGGTTTGCACCTCCAAATGTTGCCTGGGAACAGCAGAGTTTCTGCTCCAGGACAGGAAACAACGCGTGCACATTCCTACACTGTAGCCTTCTCAAACAAACATTGAAAATGCAATAGGTCTCGCCTTTGATTAAGAAAGCCATTTGCTTTGCTAATGGTATTGTATAGCAAAGCAAATGGCTTTAACTTAATCAAAGGCGAGACCTATTGCATTTTTAATGCTTGTTGAGCTGGCAGCCGCACCCGAGTACTTCACAGATCTTTAAACGACCATTCACTTGATAACGAGGGTTAGTTGTTTTTTCACCCCTTCTTAGAGCCCCTGCATCTCCACTCTGCCTATTGCTGGAAGAATTAGCCCCCCCTGTCCCCTGAAATTTGGCTCTAGTTGAGCCTCTGTCCCACCTCTAAAGCACACATACTTCGTACTCTTTGGCTGCCTCTTGGAGTGCCATGTGTACTGGGTCCACCCCTGCCCCAGCTCTGTAGCACACATACCTTGTACTCCTGGGCAGCTTCACGAATGGGGAGCACCGTGTGGGGCTTGTGATCACGTGACATGCTGCAGACCACACAGATGGGCTCCTGGTCATCTTCACAGAACAGTTTCAGTTTCTCCTCGTGTTCTCGGCACAGATTCGCCTCCTGGGGGGTCGCACTCGGTACCTGAAGCTGTTTCAGGATTTCTACCATGTTCGCCAGGTGCCTGTTGGGCCGGAGGGATTTACTTTGAGACGTTTCCCTGCACTGGGGACAGGGGAAGTCTGTCTGCAGCCCCTCCCAGCACCGAGTGATACAGGACAGACAGAAGGTGTGTCCACACTCCACGGACACGGGGTCTGTGAAATATTCCAGACAGATGGAGCAGGTGGCCTCCTCCTTCAGGCTCTGGACAGGAGCCGCTGCAGCCATGTTCCACTTCCTGCCCGAGAGGACGAAGTGAAGTTAAGTTTCGTTTCTCTCAGTTTTTGAAGTGGGAGTGTCTGTCTCTCTTTCCTTACACGCCCTCCCTCTGCACAGAACAGCTGGGGGTGTCTGCAGCAGAAAGGGGAGTGTCTGTCTCTCCTTCCTTACACGCCCCCCTCTGTACAGAACAGCTGGGGGTGTCTGCAGCAGAAAAGGGAGAGTCAGTGGATAAACTGGGTCGTGTGCAGCAGAGTTGAACTGTCTGCCTTTAACCCAGGAGAGCAAGGAGCGTCTGCAGCGGAGCTGAGATTATCAATGTATGACCTGGGATTGTTTGTATCTCAGCTGGGACTGTCAACAGTTTACCTGGGAACATAAGAAGCTGCACTGGGGGTGCCTGCAGGGGCGTAGGCCAGGCCACTGAGGTACAGGGGGCCTCTTTTAGGAGCCACCTAACCATTCATAGGGGCCCCATTCAGTCCAATGCCTCTGAATATCCGTCAGGTATGGGAAACTCGGGGGCCCTCTTTACATTCTGCAAGTGGGGGGCATAATTATGTGTAATGCCCCTAGATGTCGGCAGGTGACCCTACATTGTTTGAGCCTGTACTTGGGGTGTCTGCAGATAACCCTAGAAAGTTCGAGCCTGTACTTGGGGTGTCTAAGATAACCCTAGAATGTTTGAGCCTGCACTTGGGGTGTCTGCAGGAGACACACGAATGTCTGAGTCTGCACTGGGGAGTGGGGGCGTCTGCATCTTGGGGTGCCAAATTGTGTGCTGTGACTGGAAAGGACTGGAACACATTTGTGAAAATGAAACGTTCACTCAAGAGGACACCTTGGCGCTAGGAATAAAACTAACTTAACAGAGGAAACAAGCATCAGGAGGTGGGAGTAAGTGCAGCAGAGCAAGGAGTGTCTGCCTGTGCGCCGGGAGTGTCTGATTGTTTGCAGAGAGCGCCACCATCATGAGGTTTGCATCAGCTCTGATTAGTGACTCCATGTCACATGACACCTTTTTACAGTCTTGACCTTTTACTGAACTGGACCTTGCACGCTGGGATAGAATGTGGTAAAACAAAACTACAAGTCCCAGAATGCAAAGCAATGTTAGCTAAAAGGTCAGGACAGGCTGACAGTGTCTTGGGGTGTCTTCTCAGCTCTGGTTCCGAGTACCTTACCCCGTGGAGTGAGGGTGTCAGTGTCTGCAGTCTCTGCGCTGTGATCGGTGGGTCCGTGACTGAGATGGGAGTTCCCGCTTTCAGCCTGCCTGCCTTACCTGCTCTACCTGCACTCCAGCATCCAGCGGGCATTGCAGCAGGAGCCGCTAGAGTCATCTGAAAGGACCTGGAGGCGCTATAAAAACAAGCGCGGGCTCCCCCGGGCCGCGCCCGGGCAAAGCCCGGCCTAAGGGCGGGCCCATCCACGCCCGTCTGAGCCCGAAGGAGGCTGGGCCTACCCTCGAACAACAGGCCCCTTGTCACCACTCTCAGACTCAACTCACTCCAGGTACAGCAGTGTTTCCTTACCTTCTGCCTGTGTGATCTGAGACTTGTAATTATTCACCTGGTGGTGACGCACATTGCTAATCCAATCATAAGTAACCCAGCAGTGAATAAATTTAAGGGAGCCAAGGGGACACTGGATGCCAAGTGGACACGAGGGCGGAAACATTACTTTGCCATGAGATTGAATTAACGGAGAGGCGGCTTTCCCTAGATCCTTCATCCTTGCAGAGGCGATCCTCACTAGGCATGGTTACCCCGGGTTGTATAACCCAACATCAAACTTGTTCACTTCCCATGATTCAAGGGAGAGCACCGGTTACCCCGGATACTTCGGTCCCCGCACAGGATGAATTAATAGCATCACACATGGAAACTCCCAGCGGGTTCAGTATAGCCTCTAGGACCCGGACTTCCAATCTCCCCTTAGTGGGCACAAAGGCAAAAGCACCTGTGAGCCGCAAGAAGGGCGTGGGTCCCTAAAAGTCAAAACAACAAAAGGGGCCTTGGTGCAACCATGTGGTGGCGACCTGTTCCATTGGCACTCAGACTACGGACGTCCCCCACTCAATGCCGTTCTCAATGCGGGAGGCTAAAACTGCTACCATAATTGCTGGTGTGACTGCCCTGGACACTGTTCTTTGAACGGATCAAAGAATCGATAGACAAAAACTTTGCTCTATTGCATGGTCGCCTAGAGCACTTGAACGGTGCAATGATCAATTTGTCTGGACACACTGAGTCTCTTACTACCCCTGAAAACCCCAAGACCTCGAGGGAGGGCCTAGAACCTGACAATCTCCCCAATCATCATAAGTCAGCCCTGGTTCCTCTAGAGAAATTGCTGGCTATGACATCTGTTATTGAGGACTTGTTGAGTAAAGTACAGGGTGTAAGCTCTATTAATACCTGGCAAAATTGCCCAGGAAGTGTATCAAACGACGGTAGGGTACCTCAGTCCTCCCAGGCTGATATTTCACAACTGGTTCCTGGGGAATGTGTTCGTTCTAAGAGCATTCCCAATTTAAACCAAAAAAATGTGCCATCCCAAATGGGGCCTAGAGGTTTTTCACCGTCACCCAATCCCCGTGTAATTCCAAGGGAGAGGGAGAGGGAAAATGGGGAGGAGCCACTCTTAAGCTTGCCGCCAGAGGCCACTCCCTACACAATAATATTGACAAATGTACTGCAACTTACTTTAAAGTCAATCGAATCCTGGGAGTCCTTAAGAAGTAAGGCCCTTTATTGGCTTGGATCTAAAACTAGCTTAACAGATGCTTTATTCAGGGAGTTTAAAACATGGAGAAGAGTGAGATGGGTGGGGTAAAGAGAAAAAACCGCTTTATATAGCTTGCGTTGTCCTTACATTTAGAATGCCAAGCTTGACACAAGGGATTCTGCGTAGACATCGCTCCAATTATGTGATCAAACATTAAATAAATGTACTGCCTCTGGGCTATTTTTATCCTCCAATAAATTACAATTCCAACGTAACACAGCAGAGTTATACTCACCCCATGAACAACTCCTACTTCAGTTTACCTCTGTGTAACAGATATGATATGCTTTCTTCTTTGGAGGATATTGATTGACTCGTTAAATAGAAGCAACTATGTGGCCCAAACTCAAATTTCCAGAAATAATTCGCCTGGCCTAACTTCGCCATGCATAGTGGCTTTGGCTAATGTCCAACAAGTTGATGCTGAGGTGGGAGATACTCCTGTTGACTCCAATACCGAGAATGGAATATCCCAACACATTATAAATACCTCCCACGCATGTCCATCTAATGCTTCAAGCCCAATGTTAAGTGCCGAGATTTCTATATTAACAACAGGAAACTCAATTTTACTGATCATATTTCTTATTTGGGCATTGTATTCAAAAGAAGGGGCCTTTGGGCTAAAGCTATTGAGTCAAGAAAATTGCTATTTTGCAAAGCAACCAGTGCATTGATACATTTTGCTAGAAAGCTAGGAAAGTGACCAATTGCTGATTTACTAATCATCTATGAAGACAAATGCATACCAATTGCACGGTATGGAGCTGGCATCTGGTGTGGGAATCGGAAATAATTTCTGTTAGCATGAGCTGAAGCCATCTTGTTTGCAGCATCCATTTTGTTAGCCTTATGATTCCTCCGTCTTAACTGTTGCCTGCTTTTCTATTCTGCTTGAGTCATCAGCTTTAGTTAACTCCTTCTGTACTGAGCCAAAGCAAGACGTGCTGAGTAAAGGCCTGTAGCTGCTAGAATGCACCTGGCTAAAAATGTAACTGTCAACTGTCTTTTGACTGCTGTAAGCAGTTCTGTTTCCCCTCCCACTTTGCTGACTAAGTGATATCCATCTGCCCATGTTTGTTCGTAGTTATTCCTGTGTATGCTGTACCTTCTATTTGTAACTACATGCTTACTCTGCAACAAACTCAGTATAACAGCACCATGGTCTGTGACTACAATGACTACCTCCTACAGCACTTGAGGGTGTTGTATTGATGTAGTCCCACTCATGAGTGATTAACTTATTTGAATTCCAGCTTCAGTGCCAATCTCTTCTTAGTTAGTCTGAGGACCCGTGGAGAAAGATAAGGGTGAACCCTGCACCGGTGTGCCCCTAAAAAGGCACATTTAAACAGTTTTGGCGCCCGACTCGTGGGGTTCATCGGAGACGCGGCCGCCCGAAGGAGTGGTCTTGATGGAGGAATGGAATTTTGCTGAGGAGACATCCTGCATGAGGAGACCTTTGTCTTTGCAGACCAAAGTGACTTTTCCGGTTTTCCCAATTTGACTCTCCAGGTGGTGGCCGGTCCCGACTGAGACCTCCTTTGGCGCAAGTTTTGCAGTGACCAAAAAATTGGCAGTTGGAGGTTGGAGACTTATGTTTGATTTTGGATTTGCTTGGCTAAGATTCTGGTTTTGTTTGTTTGTTTGTTTATCTGTTGCAATAGATAACAATAGATAAAGCCAGGTAATGTGGAGATTTTTCCTACTTTGGAAGATTTTTTAATAGTAATATTTTACTATAATTTGGTAGCATGCCTGCTCCTACCACACTATGTAGGTTGTGTTGCTGTCTTGGTGGTACCAAAATGGATTCAGAAAGAAGTCAGCTGGCTCCCCTATAGGGGACACCTAATAGGTACATGTATAATAAATATGGTATTTCTTACATAATGTATAGTACACCTTGGAACAAATATACGAAAAAGGATCCTGATCTACGATGGCCAGTAAATGGGTCATTTGATTTAAAAAAGATTCTGTATGTAGTGCAGTGTCTGTTTAAACGAAGGAGTCGACAAGATATGTTTGATAGTGTATGAATGTGGGAGAAAGAAGTGCATTAGAGAGTGAGGAAAGAAGAAGCTATCGCAGAAAAAGAACAGCGAAAAACTATATATAAAAAAGCATTGGAAATGAAAAATAAGGAAATGAAGGAAATAAAAGAAAAATAAGATAGGGAGCGTCGTTTAGAGGTAACTGGCCAGTACCCTATTAGGCGCCCCATTTATCCCATCCTTAATAGACCTCAAGATGATTCCATCTTGTTAGATAGACCCCCGTCCCTGTATAAATTACCTAGTGCCCCTGTGAATGAGAGTTCTGATGAGGGGCATTTGTCTTCAGAAGAAAAAGGTGAAGATAAGCAAGATGGGCGCAAGACTCGCTCTACTTTGACTACTGAAGGCAAGGCCACTCTTCGATCTGCTGCTCGTAAAGCAGCTTGTGGGAGTGCTTCTGCTCCAGAACTCGGAGCAATGGTTCAGTAATGGATAGATTTAGAACAGTTATATTTTGTAGAGACGTTTACTTGGGAAGTAATACTCAGTTTTAGAAAACATTCTGATGATCTAGAGCCCTCTGGTATAAATTCTGATTATAAACAATTAAGTGATGGCACCTTTCGTCCTTCACGGGTGCCTGATCTAATTAGGCGAGTGGTTAAATTGCGCACTGAGACGTTCCAGCTGCGAGAGGAGAAAAAAAGCAGCTGGTAAAGCTCCAACTGAACAAACAGTACAGTCCCCGGAACAACAAGAGGGAGCTACAAGTAATACTGTATTTGCTATGAAACCCATGCGTGAAGCAGCACCTCTGTTTGTTCCCCCAAAGGGAACGGGAACGAATGACGATAAAGATTCAGATGATGCACAAGGATATTTTTTCTATAACTGGGTCTATACTCCTTGGAGTAGAGCAGGCGTTATGGCTCTTAAAGCTGCCTTGCCCGACCCGCGGAAAAATCCGGCCGCTTTTTATGAAGAAGTGGAAGGAGCTATTAGCTCCTGTACTATGACTCTGCCAGATAATTTTTGGCAATTATTTTACCCCCTGATATGTGGAGATCAATTCGGAAGGTAGATGATAATGTAGCCTATGGTGATACTTGGGTGCATTTAGAGGAAATAGATGCTTCAAGACAGCCTACGGATAAACCACGACAGGAGATATTAGATCTTCCCAAAGCTAATGTGACTAAATTGAAAACTCTTATACCCCCTAAGAAAATAGATTGGATTACATTAGCGTCTGGTAAACAGAAAGTGGATGAGTCCGTTTCTGATTTCTTTACGCGATTTGAAGAGACATTCCATGACTTTAGTGGGCAGTCATTGACAGATGACACGGGTAAGCATCTGTTCGTAGACAAATTTGTCACCAACATGTTGCCAGAAATAGCTAGTCACCTAAAGGCCTACGAGAGTTCATGGACTACGTCTTCCCCCGTCTCCCTTTTGACTATGGCCAGTATTATGAGCGTCAGGAATTGGAAGCAAAAGGTATGGAGGATAAAAAGGTTAAGGATTTAAAAACAAAAGTTATGTTGGCTCAAGTCTATGGTCAACCATTTAGAGGTGGTGGAAGAGGTGGGCGTGCGATGTATCCCCCTGGTGTGCCCCCTTTCCCTCGTGCAACTTTGTCTTCTGATCAGTGTGCTTATTGTAAAGAGATTGGACATTGGCGTTCTGAGTGCCCCCTTTTGCGAGATCAGCAGTATCAGCGGGGTAGAGGAAGTATGAGAGGCCGCCCAGGGAACTCAGGAAATAGGGGAGGCATGGATAATCGTATCAGATTTGAGACACTTGAAAACAATCCAAATTCTTCTAATACCTTTGATAGACGAAACCAATATACAGGAAGATACAGGAAGTTCCTTGTATTAGGGGATCTTAATCTCCACTTCGAAGACCTCAACAATTCAGCTGCTCAAGAATTGCGTCAAGAGCTGCAAACCATACAATTAGAAACAGTCTCCCTCCTCCCGACCCATCGACAGGGGCACCAACTTGACCCCATCTTTAGTAATTTGGAGGATCTGAAACAGGACCCTCCCATTCCTTTGCTGTGGACCGACCACCTCCTAGTCCCCTTTCACTTCCTAGTCAAGACTCACCATAAACAAACCCACCATAGCGCCAATAAACAACAAAGGAAATGGGCCCGTTTCTCCATGGACTCTTTTGAATATCACTTCCTACTGAATGGTTCCCCCACAGACTTAGGAGTAGATGTTGACAAGGCTTGCATGGCCCTGGACGGACACATAACTAAAGCCCTAAACATCACTGCCCCTTGGGCCAATAAGGGCCCGGAGCGGCAAACTAAAACTGCACCTTGGTTCAGCACAGCTCTTAGAGAAACCAAGGCAGCCTGCAAGAGGCTCGAACGTGCCTGGAGAAAGAACTATTCACCAGAGGCAAGAGATGTGTACAAAGCTAGCATAAAAAAATACCACTTCCAAATTAGGAAAACCAAAGCGACCTTCTACGCTGACCGTATAGATAGTGCTAACTGCTCATCCAAGGAGCTCTTTAGGATCTATAAAGAGATCACTACACCTCCCCCCTCTTTAGAGCAGGCCGATACCTCAGTACAATCTTGTAACGTCATTGCGGAATTTTTTCACAAAAAAGTACGCGACATTTACACCAGTTTCCCTGATGATGCCAGAACTGGCTCCAACCTTCTACCTCCTCAGGAAGAAGCGACTTGGGAGGCAAAGATCGAAGACTGCCTTACAGTATACCAGGTTCCGACGGAGGACCTTTTGATAGCCACTGCTAAAGGTATCAAATCAGGCTCCCCTCACGATCCTGCCCCTGCCAAATTCCTGGCCAGTGCCATGAGTCTTCTGGCACCGTATGTAGGCCATATATTGTCTACCTCTTTTAACACTGGCAAGGTCCCACACGGGTGGAAACAAGCAGTCGTACTGCCTCTTAAGAAAAAACCCCATATCAGTGCGTCCCAGCTTAGCAACCTGCGCCCCATTTCGCTCCTACCCTTCTTCTCAAAACTGGCGGAAAAGCTGGTCAACCAACAACTCTCAGCACACATAGAGTCCAGAGGCCTCCTGCATACCAATCAATCAGGCTTCCGGGCCCGCCACTCCACAGAATCAGCCCTCCTTTTTTCGACTGAGGCACTGAGGAAGCACGTGGACGCCGGGTATGTGGCGGCACTAGTGCTCCTGGACCTCAGCGCAGCCTTCGACACTGTAGCACATCATACGCTGCTACAGTGTCTGAAGAAAGGAGGGGTGACAGGCACGGCCTGGTTATGGCTGGAATCTTTTCTTACTAACCGTAGCTTCTCGGTGGAGCAAGGAGGAGCACGCTCCGACACCTTTGACCTCGGTCAAGGAGTGCCTCAGGGATCAAGCCTCAGTCCAACCCTTTTCAATTTATATGTCACCCCCGTGGCTACTACTGCGGAACGCTATGGGGTGGAAGTAGTGACATACGCAGACGACACTCAGCTGGTGGTCGCTCTGACCCAACCTGCTGAACAAGCCGCCGCGAACTTCTCATCATGCCTCCAAGAGCTGGCTGGATGGATGGCGAAGAACTGCCTCCGTCTGAACGGAGACAAGACTGAGGTGCTGATTGTAGGAAAACCCCCCTCAGTCTGGTCATCTGCCTGGTGGCCACAGACCCTGGGGCCTCTCCCTACCCCCAGTGATCAGGTCAAGAACCTTGGAGTATGGGTGGACTCAAAGCTTAATTACGACTACCACACCAGATGGGTCGCTGGTACGTGCTTTTCGATTCTACGGAAACTCCGTAAGACCCTGGACCTGCTCCCAGAATCCTCAAGGAAGACCCTGGTCCACGCTCTTGTCACGTCGAGACTGGACTACGGCAATGCCTTGTATCTAGGCGCCAACGCCACTAGTCGGCGTCGACTGCAGACAATCCAGAATGCTGCCGCTCGCCTGGTCCTCCGGCTGTCCAGAAGAGCCGCCTCTAAAAAATCTCTACAAATACTACATTGGCTTCCGATCAATGAAAGGATCGACTTCAAGGTCCTATGCATTGGTCACAGGATCGTACATGGCAAGGGCCCGGCCTTCCTTCGGAACATTCTCTGCCCCTATACGCCTACCCGACAACTCCGCTCATTAGGAGCAGGCCTCCACGCTATCCCCAGACACAAGAGAGCCAGAATGGGGGGGTAGATCCTTTCGTACTTTGGCGGCACATAAATGGAATTCTCTCCCCCTGAGCTTAAGAGTGGAAACATCGGAGCTCATCTTCCGCAGGAAACTTAAAACATTCCTCTTTCCTAAGGAATAGCCCCGTCTTGTCTGACTGACGGAGCAACTAGCTCTTCTGACAGCGCGGGGACACACTGACAGTGTAACCAGGCGCTATACAAAATCAGAAATAAATAAATAAATATCAAATGTCTGATTATACGGCTGATGGTCCTAAGGATTCTGATTATGCATAGGAATGCCTAGGATGGGGTAAGGGATCGGTTTAGGTCCCAGTAGATCAGAGGGGTCCCAATGTCGATTCTACTGATCAGTTTCTGGTTGATACAGGAGCTACTCGTAGTGCTCTGTCTAAACAATTGGTTCCTAGGGCTCCCCTATCTGGCACAACGCTAACATTGATAGGATTCGATGGGAAACCTTCCCCACTGTCACATCCACTTGCATTTAGTCTTGATAAATTCACTGCAACATGTCCATTTCTGCTTTCCCCTAACACGCCGGCTAACATTGTGGATATCGATATGCTTAAACATTTTCGTGCCACAATACGTTGTTCCCCAGAGGGTGTGCATGTTATTTTAAACGATAACTATCCAATGGTTGAGAGGTCTTGTCTTATTAAAGAGGATATTGCTTTGGCATCGCTACCTAGTACCTTGTGGGCCACATCAGATACCGATGTGGGACAAATGGTTATCCCACCAGTACATATTCAAGTGAAGGAAGGTGCTTCTTTGCCTCGACTGCCCCAATATAAAATATCTCGGGAGGGCGAAAAAGCATTGATACATATTGTTCAGGATTTCATCAGAGTGGAGGTTGTGGAAGAAGTCCCTTACAATACCTGTAATAGCCCTATTCTTCCTATTTTAAAAAAATACACTGATTCTAAAGTTTACAGATGCTTTATTGTTTTGCGTGAAGTTAATAAAATAGTAGTGCCCCAATATCCGGTAGTCTCTGACATCACAACACTTCTTACTAAGGTTCCTCCTACGGCAACTACATTTAGTGTAATCGATTTGAAAAATGCATTTTTCTCAATACCTATTCATCCTGACAGCTCTTATTTGTTCGGCTTCACTTTGAATAATCGATCATTCAGATTTTGTAGCGCTCCACAATGGTATACAGAGAATCCTAGCATTTATAGCCAGGCATTGAAAAGGCAGCTTGATTCTTTCCCCGTGCCAAAAGGGGTGGCTCCTATTTAATATGTCGATGACATCTTGTTGGCTGCTGATACCCCTGAACAGTGTGAAGAAGGAACACTGTTATTGCTATCATTCCTTGCCTCTCATCATCACAAAGTCTCTCGGGAATAAATTGCAATATTGTAGACAGCAGGTTACCTACTTAGGTCACCTCCTGTCTAAGGAGGGACGTGCACTTACAGCAGACCGCATTCAAGCTATTTTAGACACGCCTGTGCCCCGTATTCAGAAGGATGTTCATGCACTGATTGGCCTTACTTCTTTCTGTAGGCAGTGGATCCCTAACTTTTCTTACATTGTTAAACTCTTGTTGGCTCTTTTGTCTAAAGACACTCTGATGCCTCTCCCATGGACCACTGATTGTCAGAATGATTTTCAACAGATACGTCAAGCTCTTTGTTCTGCACCAGTATTTGGAACTCCAGACTACACTAAGACTTTCACACTCTATGTACACGAGAGGGATTGGTTGCGCTCTCTCGGTTTTAACACAGATACACGGTGATAAGCAGCGCCCTTGTGCATATTTCTCAGCTGTCCTTGATCCAGTCGCCCGTGCGCTGCCTGGGTGTTTTCGAGCAGTGGCGGCAATGGCTGTGTCCATACATCAGAGTGAGGGAATAGTCTTGTCACATAGATTGCTTGTGCTAGTACCCCATTCACTTAAGGCTCTTTTAAATCAAACGAAAACACAATATTTGACTAGTGCTCGCTTGACAGGCTATGAATTGACACTTTTGGCTGCTCATATTTCACTGAAAAGAAGTTTGACTCTAAATCCTGCTACATTAGTGCCATTTCCAGCTACTCAGTCTCTGTCACACGAGTTACATGATTGTATACCCCTTACTGAAGAACAAACAAAGGGTCGTGTTGACCTACAAGATACACCTCTTTCTCGTGTTGATGGGGAACTCTGGGTTGATGGGTCCTGCTTGAAGTTGCCTGATGGTACGACATCCGCTGCCTATGCAATTACAACACTTCAGACAGTAGTTGAGACAGCTCACATTCCACAGAAGTCATCTCAAGCAGCCGAGTTGATAGCACTGACAAGAGCATGTGAGCTTAGTACAGATTTGCTTGTTAACTACTACACTGATAGCCGATACGCCTTTGGAGTGGGTCATAATTTTGGGCAACTCTGGAAGGAAAGAGGCTTTCTTACTTTACATGGGACAAAAATAGTGCATGGGGACTACACAGCTTGTGAGACTGCAATGCAGCGAAGTACTACATCTATGTATGTAGTTAAGTCACAGGCTGAACGTTGGCATAATGCTAGACAAGAGGTGCTGGACACGCAGCGATCTGCTTCTGTTGATGAATTAGACCAATGCTCTAAGGAGGGAACACTGAATGATGAGGGCTGTTGAAGGAATAAAGAAATGACAAAATGGAAGTTACCCACAGCCTATTTACATCTTATGATTCACGTGGCACATGGGTCGGCACATGTTGGAGCGTCCTCAAAGGCGAAGCAACTTATACAAGTTTGGGATCATCCAGATATTGCCAGCACAGCTAAAAAGATAGTCCAGTCTTGTCTGATCTGTCTCCAATATAATCCTGGAAAGGGAACACGAACTCCAGCAGGAGGTTTTGCAGTACCAACTGCACCTTTTGAGGTCCTGCAAATGGATTACATCCAGCTTGAACGCTGTAATAACCTGAAGTATGTCTTGGTAGTAGTTTGTGCCTTTAGTAAATGGGAGGAGGCATACGCCACGAAAGATAATACAGCTCTTACTACAGCAAAGGTGCTCCTAAAGGAGTTCTTTCCCCGATTCGGCATTTGTCGAGTTTTGTGGAGTGACAATGGACCTCATTTCATTGGGCAAGTTGTTGATTTCCTCATGAAAGGGTTAGGAATTAAGCAGACTTTTCATGCTGCTTTTCACCCACAATCAGCAGAGTTAGTGGAACGTTACAATTCTACCCTAAAACTAAAATTGGCCAAGGTACAGGCTTCCGCATCTTTGAAATGGCCTGATGTACTGCCCTTAGCTTTGCTTTCCATTAAATCCGTACCACATACATGATCTGGCCTCACACCGTATGAGGTGGTTTTCGGAAGGCCAATAAATATTTGGGGGGTTCCTAAGCCACGCCCTATACATGATGTACCCTATGTATTGATGAACGACTATTTGTCTCAGTTGACTGACAGTTTGTCTTCTATTTATCAACAGGTTTCGGAGACTCTTCCAGACAGGTTGCATGGTGAGGGCCATAATTTACGGCCTGGGGACTTTGTCCTAACAAAGTCCTTCCGGAGAGCCAGCTCCCTAGCACCGAGATGGCACGGACCGGAGCAAGTCCTTCTGGCTAACAGGGCTGCAGTGCGAATGACCAACCGGAAGAACTGGGTGCGCGCAACACATTGCCGGAAGGTGTTGCAGGTCCTAGTGAGCCCAGCTGTGTTGGCAGATAATCGCAACATCCTGGACACAGAGAAAGGACAAGCCACGTCACCTGAAGGACCTGAGGAAGTCTTCCCGGACCACACGATCCCTGGTATAATCTCTATATCAGCTGCGACCCCGGAAGAGAGACACTTCGTTGCTGCAAAAGACTGTTTGATCCACTGTCCTGGTTAGTGAAAGACTGAGTTACAAAGGAGGGTACTCTTTTAGTGGCTACTCATCTGAACCTCAGCGAAGAAACCAACGTCTGCCCAGGACCTTAGGGCACCATCTGTTTTGTCGTCTGACACGAGATGAACGTGTCTGCAGAAAAGAAATCAACTGCTGCACGAGTTTGTGATCGAAAGAGTATGTTCATTATTGGACTCACTTCGATTGTTGTACTTTTTGCTACAATAACATGGGTTGTAGAGGGAGTAGCTCCTGCTCGAAATCTACTGACTGCTACTACTCCTGTCCCCATTGAGCACCACCATTTCACTCTTCCCTATCTTGAGAAGAAGCACAGAATGTCCTATCTCACTAACACTGTCATTCAGATGTTGCATCACACCCATAATGCTACGAACATTACCAGCTGGAGGGTGTGTGGAATGATGCCAGCTCATCGGAAAAAGGGAGGAACGCCTTTCATTCCTTTGCCGTTTTCACACAATGGCTCCTGCAGAGCCTGGTTTGCATTGTTGTGGGCTTCTGAAGTTGCTAATATCACCTATGCTGATGTAGGAGACTAAACGCTCAGTTAAACAAAGATTGTTACCCTGATAAGGAAGGAGATCTACAAGCTAAAGGAACTGTATGGGAATTGGAGGAGTATCGCCGAGGGAAACTCCTCTGTGCGCTGTTTTCCCCAACACTCGAACCATCAAGGGAAATGGGCCCCCTGTTATTGTTGTTACACTTCTCTTAGTCCCCCAGAGTTCCTCTGCCTCTTTTTGTCACGAGGAAGTCGGTCTGAGTTTCTTGAAAGACTATATTGCACCACAGCCATTGTTGCTATGGGCGAGAACTTGGAACAATCCAGAGGCTGTTCTTTATAGGACAATACTTGCAGACTGTATGAAATTGGATAACAGCTTAGATATACCCTGGTTAAGGTTTATTAAAATGAGCTTTGCCAAGCTGGGGGTCTCAGAATACTATACAAATCATGATACCCTTAGAAATGTTTAATCTGCCACATTCAAATCACTTTTATATCAAAGCCTTGAGCGGGCAAGCCCAACGTGTAATTCTACCGGACACTCAGAGCCTTTTCTTAGCCACAAAGGCAACTCGCCTCTATCTGCAAATAGACCTGAATGAAAGGTGGACATTTTTGCTGACCAGGCTCTGTTTAAAGCTATACATTTTTCAGTTGCTTTTCCTATTCAGGGCTCATGGTTTACATCACTTCTTGTCTGCCCCTGTGACAGTTTTTCATGTCAAAGCACTATGCACTTTATTTTGTTGATTTTATACACCTCAGAGGAGGTAGTTTATTCATCTATTACTATTTGCAGGAGGGATTAGAGCTCATGAATTGGCAATTGAATTTTACTCTCCCTAGGAACTTCAGAGATTATACATGGTATTTTAAACCATCTTTTTACTGTTAGGCACGTTTAACAAATTGTATTTTCTGCTGATACCTAGCTGTTTTTTTTAAATGCATGTATGTGTGTAATCTTTTATGGCTCTTTTTGAGTCGAATAAAGTGTATTGATCTGATCTGGATGGGACGTGGATCGGCAGGTAGACTGCATCCCGATGTGGTCCAATCTGCCGCTGTCGATGGCAGGCCGCATCGCTCTCGCGAAAATGGTCATATTACCCAAGTTTCTTTATCTATTTGTGAATATCCCAATCCCCCCTACTGTTAGCCTCCTTGAGCGCCTGCTGGTTTGGACTGGCTGACAGCCCCGGGCTACATATGAACTTCTTACATTGCCACAATCGCAGGGTGGGGTGGGTGCCCCGGACTTGCATCTCTACACTCTGTGCGCCAAAACCCAGTTTTTGCATTACAGGATTCACCCCACACCGTTTCAACCACAAGTTACAATGGAATTAGACAGTGCTTCCCCTTGGCCACTCACCATGGTCCTGTTCCTCCCTCACAAGCTGCCCTGACCCGAGATCGACACTACGCAATGTGTTTGCTGGTTGTGGGCTGGACTAAAAAAGTGCCAATTAAAGTCCTAATATTGTCATAGGTTCTATATTATTGGATCGTTCCATCCACTCACCATAATCCAAGTATGGTGCTTCTTATTTTCATGATACAAGTTCGGTATTAACAGTCTTTCAAGCGACCAGCTCGTGACAAACTTCTCCTTCTTTACTATCTCCTAACACAAAGGAGACATACATATTATTAATAAGAAACTAAGGGCGTCTCCTCCCTTAACCAAATTACTTAACATTATTGCGTAGTTCGATCTATCATTGCACTTTAAACCTCATTTGTTTATATTTTTTTAAATAATATTCGTACCCAAATACAACATAGAACACTACTCTAGTACACTAATCTTGTTCTCCATCCCATAATACCATAATTTCATACATTGTTTTGCCGCTATTATGTTTAAATGATTATCCTTTTAACGCAATCTTCTAAAACAATAATTCGATGCCTAACTATATTATTCAAAGCCTCACCTCCAGTATCGAAGAGAAGCCTTCCAGCGCGTATTGCCGCGAGGTGTATATGGCATGTTGCATCAGCGCCATGTTTACAGCATTATTTATTTCAACAAGACCAAGTAAACAACAAGGACGGACTTACCCGCTACCTGTTGCGCTTTCACTCCTCACTAATAGGCGCCATAGTGGAACGGTATAAAAGATTTTCGCAAATACTATTTCCTCATTTGATTATCAACCTCTCAGAATATCAATCATAAACCAGAACATCAACTTTATAGGCATGAATTGACCTCATTCAATCATGTCCTTACAGAATTATAAAAAAGTAACAAAAACAACTACTCAGTCAATGTAACACACGTAATATGTCTCAAACAAAGCGATTCATGTGCCTGGATTAGTCACAAGACTAACCTAAATAATAAGGCAGACAGATCCGAAAAAGAAGAAGAGAACTCAAAAGACAACAAGAGAGTAGGAGAGAATTATTCCAAACCTAACATACTAAGGCATTAACATCACTCAGCAATAGACGGCATTTTCCCATACTGCTATTATTTCATTAATGTTTACAAACATCACTTAATCCACGTTATTCATGAGATTTGATGGAAACGTATCTCATGATATAAATACAAAGTCTTATCAGCCAGTATACAGTGTTATCAATTACCTAACTTCTTGTGAAACATATTACAAGGTAATTTTCCATACTGTCATCATACAACCCATGACATCTTGTCTCATCTATATACTGTTAAGGGATATGAATTAAATTCTTCATGCGGCCATTAGATCTATTTTTAACATTCCAAAGATTATAAATGAGATGTTACATTATATGGGCAACTATATTATTATAATAATGCATTGTTTTATTAAATCCCAATATTGGTACAGTTTTTCTCTCTAATTACAACAGTTTCATACATTTAGCACCCCAGAAAGTATTGCAGCTCAGAATCAACATTAAGGCCCCGTTCTACGGCACGCAATTTCAATATCCATCGTGCCTCGCATTGACGGACCCTGAGTTCCCTATTACCACCACGGTTATCACTCAGTATATTCTCTATACCGTGGAAGGAAAAGGATAAATTACCTCTCTGACTTGGACAATTACTAGCATGGTTAACAAGAGGATACCCCTGGTCCAAGTTTTTCAAAGCTCTAAAATGTTCCGCCATTCTTCCCTTTAGGCACCTAATGGTGCTACCAATGTAGACCTTTCGACATTTGCATTGGATAGCATAAACAACATATTTTGTTGAGCAATCAATATGTTGGTAAATCCTATATTTAGCAGATCCGTTGTATTGAAAATCCATTATTCCGTGCTCAGCAAACTTGCACATACTACAATGCCCACATCTAAAAGATCCTACATTCAGTTTGTGTAGCCATGTATAATCAAAGTTCTTCGTTCTAGGATAACTGGGGCTGATCAGGCTACGAATTGTAGCACCCTTCCTATATGAGATGCTAGCTTTGTTATAAATGTGAGCACATATGGTTGGATCTGATGTCAATTAATGCCAGTGTTTCTAAGTATATTGTCAATCTTATGGGACCAAGGTTGGTCATTGGTCACTAGCCTTACACACACTGTATTTTACTACTATCCCGCTGCACTTTAGGTTTCAAGGTATCCCGTCTACGTAACTTGAATGATCTCTGTTTTGCTTTACAGATAGTGTCTTTGTCATAGCCCCTACCCATGAAACGCACTTCCATGTCTCTAACACAACTGAAAAAATCTTCATTCCTGCCGTTGTTTCTCCGTGCCCTATACAGTTCACCATAAGGTATCGCATTTACCTGAGCTTTAGGATGGGCACTCGTTGCATACAACGTTGAATTACAGGAGGTGCTTTTTCTGTACAGTCTACTATTGATTTTACCATCTGCCACAAATAATTCTGTATCCAGGAATACTATACTCCCCTGACTAGATGACATAGTAAATGACATATTATATCGGTTATTATTCATGTAATCAAAGAATCTTAGTAATTCATCATTGCTCCCAGTCCAGATGACAAGACAATTGTCTATATACCTTCCATAATAAACAGTATACTCCTGCCATTTTGCACCACCAGGGCCCCAGAGATGCGACATCTCGAACATCCCCATGAAGAGTCAGGCCAGAGACGGCGCAAATCTTGAGCCCATCGCTACTCCGCATCTTTGTTTGTACCATTCTTTCTTGAACAAAAAGATGCCCAGTAATAAAATTATAAAGATGGCACAGAGACCAGCCTCCCTACAAGGAAGGCAACTGTAGCTGAGTCAGTTCTAACCGATCTCTTTTATGGATCGATATAAAATGTGACCAAGGTGAGTCTATCTTCTGAAAAAAAGAATTTGGTATCAAAACAGGTAGTACCTAAAACAAAAAAACTAAGGAGGATTGTCATTTTAATAACATTACACCACCCAGCATACTTCAAAAGAGTCTATCCTGCTAATCAAGACTGCTAAGCATTTTTTGTCTAAACGGGTCAAAATTCAAAATAAAATATATATTGTTGAGATCTTGACACCCAGAAAAGTGATGAACACCACATAACAAGTATCATGCTGGCCATGCTGCTCATTGTTATATAAACTGTGAATCTTATTTATATTAAGAAGATACCCTGACAAAAACTCCAAATTTAGTTGCTGCCGCCTCTGTTGGGCAAATGACCTTTACAGCGCGGTCGTTACACCGCGATACGTTTACAACGTGGCCATTACAACGCAAGTCGTTACAACGACTTGCGCTGGATGGCGCTATACACTAAGGAATAGTATGATTTACTATTCCAACGCCTTCCCTACTGTTACGTAGACTGGAGTTGGAATAGTAAATCACACAATTCCAAAGTCCAGCGCCCTCCAGCGCAAGCCATTGTAACGACTTGTGTTGTAATAACTGCGATGTAACATACCGCAATGTAAATCATCGCGTTGTAACGTCACATATTCCCTCTATTGTAGTCAGAGTGGTCGGAGGATGAGGCGTGAAGATAGAAATATCATCTTCATAAGCAGCTCGTTTCAGGACAGACTGCTGAGTCCTAGTGGAGGACCATCTTGCAAAACATCCAGACAACTCCGATAGGGTTCAAGATATCAAGCAGAAAGCAAAGGAGAAAGAGGACATCTTTGGAGAGCACCTCTTTGAATTGACCAACTCTTGAGCTTGGCACGTGAGATCATAAGCCTTGCCATGAGAGCTTTATATAGGATATTAATTCTGTTGAGAATAAGGGGTGAATCGCATAATGAATCATGGCCTGCCAAAGAAATGACCAAGAAACCCACTCAAACGCTTCCTCAGCACCTAGAAGTATCATACAAGCGTCCACTTGCTAAACAGTGGCAATTTAAAATATGAAAATGGCCAGACTAGTGTGATGAGCGAGGTCCCTTTTAGGGACAACCCTTAGTGCATAGGATTAACACAATGTGCGACTGAAAGGGAGATCTGGTCCACCAATATCTTGGCATAGATCTCAGACTCACCATTAAATCAGGCTAGCCTCTCTGAACTCGGCTCTCTGCCGCGTGGCGTCCCAGGATCCTTTACCTGGAATCGGAGAGAATTTGACCGAGATTAGTTCGGCCGAGCTCAGATACTTCAGTGTTGGAAAATGTTGGAACAGGCACAGCAAGTTACTTTTGTGAAGTCTATCAGGGGAGCCCTTTGGATGTAATATGAGATGAACCCCAGTTCCCATTGGTCTTTCCCGGTCAGAGAGGGGGGGCCTCCGCTGCCCATTGGTGCTGGAGGAAAGGGGGTCTGAGTGCACCTTGGAGGTGGCTCGAGTGCTCTGATTAGGACTTGCTTGTTGGGTATTTTGGCCCCAGGGGTTTGACAATTGATCTTGGTGTTGACTGTAGCTAGTTATCCTCCCACTTTGCGTCCAGGTGTTTGGACGGATAGTCTTGACGTTGGTTGTGACTAGTTGTCATGCGCTCTACTCTCACCGGGTTTGGGGTGGGGCCACTGATTACGTTCCGTGTTGCCTTTCGGCTTCTGTCGCATGCTTATTTTAGCTGGGTTGCAGGGTGAGGAAGCGCGGGGAGATGGATATTCAAGTTGTTACTTTCAAGGACCAAGGGGCTTTCAGTGAGGAATGGGGTATTAGCGGGATCGATACAACTAGCGTATCTTAGTCGTCATTTCTGCTATTTGTGCCCTTAGAGCGGTTGTGGTTGTGGGAGCCCAGGGCTCCTGCCCTTAAGGCACTTGTGGTGGCGCCCCGTGGGCCCTGTGTGTGGCCCCTATGGTTTTATTAGGGCTCTTTGGAGTGATGTCTATTCACAGTTCTACCCATGCTGTATCGTGGTGGGTGTTGTTTTCCGTTGTTTCTGGTGCACGGCTCAGTGTGCATGTGCCTCCCAGGGGGGTTGTTCTGTGAACCACTGTCGACACATCGAGTATGGCCCCTGATGCATGGGTACTGACTGTTGTTTCCTGGGCCGCATTGTGCTCTTGGCTGTTATTGGTGGATTGGTTTCAAGACCATTAACAGTAGTCAGAACTGCTACTACATTTTGTGCTCCGTTCGGCACTGCCTCTTGGAGGATGCAGGTGCTCGATGGATGTTGCCGGCAGATTAGTGGGCTAGTGTCCCCGTGTGTCCTGCAGTTGATTAGGGAGCTAAGTTAAAGATAGGAAAGAGCTCGGGAGGCCCATCCCCTGGGCTGCATGTGTGCTGGAAGAGGTCCCTACAATCAGTGACCGCCGCTTTGTAAGCCACTGTTTGTTTTTTCAATTTCTTTTTCACCTTCCGCACAAGGTTGCTTGTTTTTTTAGGGCCTTCCAGTGCTACTACCTCCCGTGCAGGTAAGTCACAGGATTGAGCTTGTGCGATCCCTTCAGTCAGAACAGGGGAGGGCGAGACCACAGGGACACTAGAGTTGCAAGTGGGCTGTTTTGTTAGAGGATTCAGCCCCTGCTCGGTCTCTGATATGCCAATGTTGGAACAGCCAGGGAAGGTGCATGGTTCTTAATTTGTCAATCCGTGGAGAACACAAGCAGGGCTGGTCCACTCCTACCTGCCCGAGAGAGTCTTCCAGTGTGGTTAGTCGGTGTCCCAGGTCCAATAGTCTTGAGGTAATGGACTGAATTAGGTCAATCTGCATCTCCATCTTTTGAGATTGCCATAGATGGCAATTGTGTCTTGTTTAATGCTGATAGAGGACAGGGAGGCCAAAGGTGGGGTACAAGACCCTGTAAAGAGGGACCCGGGTGCCCCTAATTGTGGGGGACTATTAGGTCTATGTTTATGCTCGGATCTGGGTGCTGGACTTTCTACCAGCGAAGCTTCAATTTGGGCGTCAATTTGGGCTTCCAGTGTGGCGAGAAAGCAGTCCGATAGATTGCCCAGTTCCTGGCCGGATACGCTTTCCCTCTGTGCGTCCTCTACGGGAGATTGAGCAGAGCTGACCTCTGGTGGGTTTTTTAGTAACTCAATTTCTGGGAGATAAACTGTGATAGCGGAGTAGATAAAGAGGAAGTCGCACTGTTATGCACCTGCAGCATCACTGTGATCTCGCTCGGGCGTTGGTTGCTAGCCAGAGCTTCTCGATCCAGCCCTGGTTGTCTGTGCTCAGCTGATTTGGGGGGTGGTTGTCTCCTTATCTTTTCGCTCTCTTCAGGGCTGTTCCCAGTGTTCCAGGTGAGGGGTTGGAAGGAGAAGTCTCCTCCCCATGTGGCCCTGGGCAGGAGGTTGACCTAGGAGATGGTCCAATATCCGCGGCTCCAGTGACCTTCACTGTGTAAAGCATTGATGGCTTCTTGCATTCCCTTGAGCCCAGTGATGTGGGTGAAGGAGGTCGTTTAAGGGGACCTTTGAGAAGTGTTCATTTATCCGCCCTGGTGATGATGGTTGGACTCCTTGGACAAGGGTCCCTTTTGCGGACATGCGAGACATCCCCAGGTGTTTCTTTGAGTCTGATGGTGTAAGCGTTTGTTGGTAGTTGGCGGGCTTTCTTGGTAGTGCTTCTCTGCCCTACTTTCCTTTGCTTTTTGATTGGACTACCATCAGGCTCAAAGTCCTGAAAGGGGACTGGTGAAGGAGGGTCTGCTGCGAGTTTGTTGACTTTCCTTTTGGTCATGACGCCAGGCCTTTGTTGCTGTTTAATGGCTGAATCCAAGGAGTGCTTGGAGGGGTAGAAGTGCTGTTCAGTGGAGATTGACCAATAATGCTATGGAGAAGGGGGTGGGGGCACCGCCATACCTCCCAGCCAATAGATTTGCCCTGCAAGGGGCCAATAGGAATAAAGGGAGAGGCACGAACACGCTCTCCAGAAGGGCTTTCCTGACATTTCCCCCCCGCAGAAAAAATGTCAGTGGCTGTTAAGATGGAAGCTGGAGGTGGATTGAGGAGGGCGGGGATTGCCCCGATTACTTACCGGTAATCTTCATTACTCCGAGTGTAGTCTTCCTCGCCACATGACTAACAAAGTGAGCTTCAGCTCCACACCAGAACCCTCCAAAGCAAAAAAGTCAGCCTCCCATGCCTCCCATCCCCTCCCAATATGGCCGACCCAGTACACCCATGACCTCTATAAGAGGCGGGCCGGCCCAACCCATCAGCCTGAAACTACCAAGCCTAAACATGAAGCCGATAGCCAGACAGGGAGGGAGGGATGGGAACTCATGTGGCGAGGAAGACTACACTCGGAGTAATGAAGATTACCGGTAAGTAATCGGGGCATTACCTCCTCGTTAGTCTTCCTCGCCACATGACTAACAAAGTGAGCACATACCAAAGCCAAGCGGCTTCATGGAAACTCACAAGGAACCAAAGGACCAGAAGGGAAACCCACGAGAGAGGGCAAACCCAACAGCCCAACGAGCGGAGAAACCACCCAAGAGAGAGGCACCCACGGGCAGGAGGAACCAGCCCGGGACAGAAAAAAAACACCGGAAGGACCGAAAACCCGGACCCCCCCAGACAAGAAGTGCTGCCAGAAAATCCGCCCACCAAGGAAAAAAAGAAGGACAGAGAAAGCAAGGCACCAGACCACACGGTACCAAAAGGCAACCGAAAACAGGCCCACAAACAAAAAGCAGCAAGCCTAGCCAAGACCGCCCAATGGACAGCCCAAAGCGAGGGGGGACCCAAATGGCCCAGGAGCCACCGGAGCCCCACAGGGAAAGAAGAAACAGAGGGCAGCCACACCACAGAGACCCAACAAAAAAGGCCACAGCAGCAAGAGACCCAGGCCGACCAAAGCCCAGCCACGCGCACGGTGGACCACCAACAGCGAGAGAGACGAACCACCCCCAAACCAAGGACCGGAGGGGAGAAGAAAACAAAAGCCACCAGAGCCGGAGGCTAACAGAGGCAGATGCAAAAGGACCGACAGGAGCCGCAAGAACGGGAGGAGGCACAGAAAAGGAAACCAGCACCCCACCCGAACAACAAAATGAAAGGCACCCAAGCCCCACCAGTAATGAGAGACAGGAGGGACAAGGACCACAGCCACCCAACGGAACCCCGGAAGGGAACGCGACAACAACGAGAGAGCTCAGACCGATGCAAGGCAAAGAGCCCCCGTCAGCAAGGCCACCGAAGAAGACCAAGGCCAAGCCCCAAACAGGAAAGCAACCACCCACCAGGGGACCCAAGCACAGAAGCACCATGGACCCGGAAGGAAGGGGAAAGCTGAACGCACGAGCAACACAGCCCAGTGCAGAGGACAAGCAAAACGCCCCAGCAACAGTCCACAAGGGAGCCGACGAGGCAAGCACACGAGAGGCCAAACCAACCAACCCCGGGACACAAGTTAAGATCAAAGGCAAAATATATCCGAAACTTACTGAAGGAAACACCATAAATACTCTCAAGACTGAGCAAACAGTGACATTGAAGACCAGGGAGAGAACACCTAACCTGCAGAGTAAGAGGCCAAGACATTCACCTTCAGGCCAGAGTGACTCTTTAGAGCCCACAAGGCCAATAGCAACACAAACCAACCCCCAGGACCGCCCCAGCCGAAAAACGGAGATCCAACAGGGATCGGAGCGAACACAAGGGCAAGGCCACAGGCCGCAAGCCACCAAAGGCGAGAAAGACAGAAGAGCCGGACGGAACGGGGCCGAGAAAACCCAGGGAAAAAAACCCGAGTCGGAAGGACCCCGTACCCCCTTCGAAAGAAGGAACGCTGCACGAAAAAATGCGTGTCAACCCTGCGCAGGGGCCACACCAACCACACAGAAGCGTTCCAACGAAAGGAGATGAGCCGCCGAAGCGAGCACACCAGGGGCAAAGAAGAACAGGAGCCAAACCGCACAGGGAGCGTCGAGCCCCAAAGGGAAAGAGAACCGGGAAAACCATCAGCCTAGGCGAGCCCCACCAACAGGAGAAACATCCCGGCCGAGCCAACAGGCCCAGGCGTGAAACAGCCCAGGGACTCTGGCAGAGAATGACCGAGGCAAGAGCCCCAAGAAGCCCCCGCAAGGCAGGGGCAAAACCAAGCCAAGACACGGCCAACCGAAGGCCCACCCGGCAGAGTAATAATACGTGCAGAAGAGCCCAATGGAACAACTCAGGACAAACACCTCGTACAAGGAAGCAAGCAGCAATGACAAGAAACCACAGCTGCAAAGCGCAAACAAGCACCTGCAAGGCACTCCAGGCACCAGAGGCCGACAGGAAGAACAAGCAAGCAAGAACACAGCTGTGCGGCAAGTAACGTACGGACGAGGCCAGCACAAGGGAACAAAACCACCGGACACCAAAGCACCCCACATCACACCAGCGTAAAAAAACACCCACACCAGAGCCCATGGAAGGACTCAGGAGAAGTGAACACGCAATGAAGAGGAGGAAGGTGCAAGGGACGCGCACCAAGTCAAGGAGCAGGAGGAGGACGGGACACCACCGCAGCAGCCTGAGGAGGGCAAGCCCACTGGCAACAACCAGAGCAGAACAGGCAAACAGAGACCCAGCAGTCAAGCCGGCGTGCACAGCCCCCTAAAACCCCGAAGGCCACAGCAACCAGTACAGACCAAGGTCAACAGCGGAGAGCCGGCAGGTACAGGAGAACCCAGGAAGGAAGGCAAAACCTGGGAACGGGTCCCCCCGGCAAACAGCCCAACCCCAGGGCCACAGCACCAGGCACGGCAAGGCAGAAGAAGAAACCGTGCCGAAACCCCAGAAAGAACCAGGGACCGAACCAGGGACCCACAGACAACGCTCCCAAACACAGGAAACGCATCGCGGAGGGGCGTGACACCCTCGCGCAGGGGCCATGCAAGTCCTCCCCGCATCGTTCCAAAGTTAGAATAAGTGCTGCCGAAGCGAGCACACCCAACCGAGCAACTACATCCAGGTGGTCCACTAACCAGGAACCAACCAGCCCGCACCCGAGAAAAGACGAGAGCAGGAGCTACAGGGAGGAACGGCCGCAGGACCAACGCGACAAGAAGAGAACCCAGGGAAACGATGAGCCAAAAAGGAGGCGCTGCCACAGAAAATCACAGAAAGAAGAGTCTGAAATATAGCCAACAGATGACAAATAGACAGCGTATGCGGGACACGAACTCATGTCCTGTGAGACCCAATATAACCACAGGGACAAGACTTACCATAGAGCCAGAGCACCTGGACAATACGGAACGTCACACGAAGCCGCGCCGGGGCCAGGGGAAAGACAACAGCAACGAACCCAGCCACCCATTCCCCGCCGCCCGCACGCAAACAAAGAAAGGCGGGCGGCGAAGGCAACGGTACAAGAGACGCGACGACCCGGCACCGAGTCCAGGGAAACACAGAAGGGGACCGGAAAAGACCGGCCCCCACGCAACCCCCCCCCCCACCCTGAAAACCCACGGCTCGCTAAAGCAGAGCCTCACCGGCACCAAGGAAGCCGCAATCGCCACACACACCGGGGGCAACAAGCAGGGGAAACAAACAAGGACCAAGCCCCAAGGGTCCGCTACAGCAGGGCCTCCAACCCGAGACCCGCAACAGCAGGCACCACGAACCTGACGCACTCAGGAGAGACGGAGCCGACAGGCGAACCGAGGCACACAGCGACAAGGACGACCAACCAATGCCAGTAAACCATATAGTAGGAGACAAACACAGCAGCCAAGAGGGCAGAGCGACTTCCACCTTGCAAGAAGCGAGCGAGGCCCAGGGCCGGAAACCCTGGAGAGACAGGAGAAAACGAAAGCGGACACAAAAGTGGCGCATACATGCAGTCAAGGTGGTCCCATCACGCACAATACCAGCACAGAACAGCCGTGCAGACAAGAATGGCACTACACATACCTGAGGAAGCGCACCCGCTCAGCGCAAAGGAGGCAGCCCGGTCACCGGACCCCCGCACCTGATGAAAACAGAGACCGAAGTCGTGGGAGCCAGGCCCCGCCCCTCAGAGGCGGTTGTCAAAAACTCGAACCCTGAGAGCCTCGACAACCATAGTGACAGCGATTGCGGGACTCGAACGCACAGCAAGCCAGGTCCCCCAGCCCCCGCCCGCCACGCAGCCATGCAGAGCCGCCTCCCGTGCCGATTTTAGCGGGAGGCGCACGCCGCAAAACGCGGCACGGAGCTGAAACAGCCACGAGAACCCCCCGCCCGAGCAAGAGACCCGGGGGAGGCACGGACAACGCCCTACAGCCGCCGCCCGCACGTCAAGGAAAGGCGGGCGGCGGATACCACTCCATCATTATGTTGTTTTAAAAAAACACAAAGGGAGCGCCCGTAGAAGGGGGGCTGACACAGGCGAGGCACAGAAGGCACGAAGCCACACAAACGCCCCCCAGGGAAACACAGAAAGGGGCATGGAAACAACTGCCCCCACGCATCCCCGCCCCCCCTGAAAAACCCACAGCTCGCTAAAGCAGAGCAAAACCGGCATGAAGGAGGAAGTAAAGGAAACCTAAATCCAACCTCCACACCAGGGGCCAACAGCAGGGGGAAACAAACAGAGTCCAAGCCCCTAGGGTCCGCTAGAGCAGGACCTCCAACCTGAGACCCACATACCTGCTACAGCAGGCACCACTTACCTGACGCATCTGGAGAGACGTGCGCAGAACAAAAAAAACAGGCTGATGGGTTGGGCCGGCCCGCCTCTTATAGAGGTCATGGGTGTACTGGGTCGGCCATATTGGAAGGTGATGGGAGGCATGGGAGGCTGACTTTTTTGCTTTGGAGGGTTCTGGTGTGGAGCTGAAGCTCACTTTGTTAGTCATGTGGCGAGGAAGACTAACGAGGAGGTAATGAGGTCTGCGTGGAAGCTTGCCGGTCCTGTCTGGTGCAGGGGCACAAGGGTGCGAGGACAGACTGCGACCTCCGGTGAACAGCTTGGTTACTTATTTCTTTTATTTAAATGTTTTTATTTATGAACAGTTGGCAGTACACAGGTAATCATCGTAGTGAGCAATAATAGAGGACCGTACACGTCAAATTTGGTGGCATTATTGGCACTTGATACACATCATAGGACAACAGACCACACAGAATACAATTCCAAGGTATGCATGCAGTCTGGCGGGGCAGCCGCCACATGTCCTGCTATCTCCGTGGTAACCTGGTACCCCTCATCACAGTCTGGCAGTGACGGAGGGAGCCGGTGAGTAACTTGCCATGTGAGTGAGGGATGTTCGGCCTCCGCAGTTGAGGCGGTGTCTGTGCCCCGGAGGAAGGAAGTAAAGGGTTCCCAGATGTCACGGGGTGAGCCCCAGGGGCATCAGGTGCCAGTACACGGAGAGTTGTTCATGACTGTATGCTATGTATGCTTTTAGGGGCACAGGCTTATCTGCAGGGGCGCGGGTGCCTGGGCGAACACAAGCCGCTTCCGTGTACCACCAGGTACAACCATTAATAATGTTCATCTAAATATCAGCAGGCAGGGCCTTGAATGCAGCAGGTTTGGTGTTGGGATGGACTGAAGTTCCAAGTTGTTTTCTACCTAGAGGTCTCCCCGCTCTCTCCACCCCCTGCATTGTCGGGGCCAGGAGTGAGATGGAGGACGGAGGCTCACTGCCTCTTAGCTCCACCTCTGGAGCCTCGGGCCCTGCATGCTGGTGCCAGGGGGGGCGCCTTTCTGATGCCAGCGCCTCGTGATGCTTGCCCCTTACCTCACAGCGTGACTCGCTTCCATTGCACTGGTCCCCAGGCTGCTCTGCGGTGCTTTGCTCCCCCTCCCCCGTCCCCCGCCTCCCGCGTACAGCCAATGGCTGGTGCTGAGAAGCCCTCATCCCAGGACCTGTAGTAGTTCCGACAAGGTGACAGTCTTTTCAAGTGTTCAGAGTGTCTATTCACTGTGTTGCAGGTTGTGATGAGATGATGCGATTGCAGCTTTTGGTTGCGATGGACATTGAATGTGACCTCCCTATATGATGGGTTGGACTGTCTTACGACTCAGGGTCCCTGCCGCCACTTGTTTGAGGGAGAGCTTTCAGTGTCAGCCAATCGAATGGAAGGGTTGTTTGACCAGAATGGGGCCAGGTTGGATGAACTGACTCTACTTTGTCTCCCTGATTCGTGCAACCATCAGTCAGATTGTCTCTCTGTTTCTCTTCCCTAGTCAAAGGTTCAGTTGTTGGGTGACACAAGGTCCATCCTTTTATCAAATGGAACGTGTAGAAAATCAAAAGGGTACTGACAGCGTATGCGGTATATAGTCAAATTAGTTTAACTTTATCCAAGCCATGTTTGACCATTTGTAACGATTCGAAGTGCGTGGTTTGCGGGACAAAGATTAATTAAAATGAAGGAGTATAAACTGGGAGTGTTTCAGGAAATGATGGGGCATATCAGCAAGGGCCGGCGATAATTATCGCTCAATCGCTGAGTTAGCGTGCTATCAGCAACGCTTATCTCAACAGCGATAAAATTCCAGGCGCAAGCTGCCAAATGTGCGATTATCGCTGGAAATCCAGCGATAATCGCACAACATTTGGCAATAGCTTGTTGATAGGGCAGGTTGACTTAGCCATTATATGACAGCAGGCGTAAGGAAAGTAGTGATAACCGCGGTTAGTGCTACTTTTCTTATCGCTAAGCTTGTTAGCGTGCCCATTGATAATTGGAGATATGTCGGTTAGCGACATTTCTCCAGTTACTTTGGGACGGAACGCCCACTTTCGATCTCATTAGAGACCGTGCTGATAAAGCGATAAAATTACCGAAGACGGCCGCAAAAGCGGCGATAATTTTATAGCGCCGCCTTGATGATATGCCCCCATAAGAGTTGAGTCTCATTACTGATAAGAGGCTTGTCTAAGGAGGCGGATGGAGAACAGAGGGGCTACTTACAGGGCACTGGGGGCTCTACCAGCCGCCATGTTTATCAGCCTCTCAACTGAGGCACGAACCGAGGCTAGGCTCGAAGTTTCAACGTTTTTAAAAGATTGCACAGACTTTTGCCATTGTGCATGCCGTATTTTCATTAAAATCTTGATTTTTTTACAACAGATGTTGGATGTATTCTTATTTAGACAAGAAGGTGTTTAACATGTATTTATTAGGTACAATAATATGGCTTATTTCAAGTTTTGTTCAGGAAATGAGCATACCGTGCAGAATGTGCTTACTGCACAAACCTCCGCGTTTACCAGCATTTATAGTGCATTCAATTCTGCCTGGCCCAATATGCAGGAATTTAGAAGGGGGTGAACTGAGAATAACACCCTTGTAACTGCCGTTCCTGCGCGGAGAGGTGTCTCAGGGTCATTTTCCTGCACGAGACAGTTGCACTTGGAAACTATACAAAAGGAAACCTTGCATAGAAAAATCCTGCATAGTTGTTTTAGTCTAAAGATTATTTCTAGCTTGGCTAGTTTTGATTAGTGTAAAACAGTCCAAGTATGAGATGACAGATATCTCGCCAAAAATCTTTATTTTCGGAATTAATGAAAATCGAAAAGTTTCTGGAGTGCAAAAAATGACCAAGATTTGCAGGTCAAATAGTGAATCATTTTACTCCAGACTCTGGGAGAATATGGCCGAGAGTCACTAGACTGGATGGCCACATGGCTCAGCCCCGTGGTCCCTTGGTGGAGCAGTCTACCACGTGTCATCCAGTCACGTGACCCTCATATCCCCATATGATCTTTCACGCTGGGGTCGGTAAGAGTAGATTCAGGGCGGAGATGCCCATCTGGGCTGATACTGTGTGCCATGCACGATAGGCTGGCCGAGCTCTTGGACACACCTGGCATCACTGAAAGAAATTAAACTCCTTAGAAATCAATAAAGAAACATACAAATGCTGAGTAGAAAACCACTGCCAAGAGGCGTAAGAAACTGCAGAGAATTCAGCCCTCGGAGCAGTGCTGACCAGAGCCTGGAGGGTCATTCCTTTGGAGACAGGATGACAGTAAGTGCGGCCCGGCCCATCCTTGAAAACCTGTGCTTTGAGAGAAGAAGGAAAAAGATTTATTTGGGAGACCAACGAGGCCAGAGCAGTGGCGTAACGAAACTTGAGGGGGCCCCCCTGCAAGATACGCAGAGGGGCCCCTCCTGCAGTGGTGGCTGGTGACATTTGAAAGAGGTGCGCGTAAAATTTGTTTTTTTAATGCATGGCGTCAAGCGAGAGCGAAACGAGTGAGCCCGAACAACCTAAGGCGGGTCCAGAAGGGTTCTTCCCCTGAGAAAATTTTGAAAAAAGAGTGGGGAAATGGTGCACTTTCAAGCAAATTTGAGAAAGCAAGAAGGTTAATAAAGCAATTGTGAAAGTGCAGTTATTACATTAATAAAGAGATATCATATAATAACATATTCAGTATAACAACAGCGCTTCATAACAGACTTCGAAATACAATGTTAAATAAAAAAAATCTGTGAGGTACTCAGCAAACAGCCAACTACACAGGTCACAAACTAGCAGCATTCAAGAAGAAATTTTAGGATAAACGTATTGCCTGCCTGGTGGTGATGCTGATATGATATTCTACCTGGCAAATCCCATGCCATGTGGGGGGGGGTTGGAATAAGAGAAGATATGCATATTGTGGACTCATTTAGTTCACCATTCAAAAGACCACAGCAGGAGTCACACATCCAGACCAGAAATATAAAAGTGTACAAAACTGATGCAACGACTTGAACATCTAAGCATTGAAACCATTGTTGTGGACTTTTGGAGTCTGGGTATTGTAATGATTGTGACAGCAGGACATGCATAGGTTAACGTACCATCAGTCTTCACCTTTACTTCACTTTGAAATACATAATGCCTTAGCAGTCGCCTTAGCCTACACTACAACTACAGTGCACACACTACACACAGCAGTATAAAACAGAATTGCATGAGAGAAGGGCTATGGAGAGATAAGGGGCAATGTTGGAGTGTCAGTGTGGTAGTGGGGGGGGAATCTGTGGAGAAGGGTTTTTGGGGGCGGACCATGGGAAGGGACGGTGCCAACACTTATGCGCACTGGGATTACCTGACAGCATTTTCATTATTGGTAAATCCAATCAACAAGTTCTGTATTTCCCAATAAATGCAAATATGAAACATACGAACAAATGGAGTTTAAAATAGGTGGAGGACAAAAAGCAATGAGGGTTGACAGTTCAAGGGTGCTAGTGGAGAGTCGAGGAGGTCATGAGAGATATGAAGACAAAAACATGGAAGGAAAATAGTTGAATAGAGGATGGAGGGGATATTTAACAAATACATTGGATGCTGGATGGGAAGGAGAACTGGGATTCAAAGTGGGCAAAAAAGCAGATGTGTGGATGTAGGATCAAAGACAAAGAGGCATATTACCAAGGGCCTTATCGCCGCTTTAGCGGCACATTTTGCCGCCAAAGCGTCGATTTTTTTTTTTTTTTAATCGCCCTATCAGCAAGCTGTCGCTAACAGCAGTTAGCGACAGCTTTCTGACGAAAGCGACCGGTTTGGGTGCCGCTTTGCATGTCAGCGATATTTATTGCTAATGACATGCAAAGTAGGCGTTCCCGACCAACAGACTGTCACTGGGCTATGCTGAGCGGGAACGGACCGCGTCAATAAAGAGTGAGGGAGGGTATCTTTAGCTGTTACTTTATTCGGAATTTTGTAAGCAACAAAAGTTAAACTTCACAAGCTCTGACTCTCATAACGGGTTCCCAGTTCAGATAGACAGTGGTATTTTAGGGTTCCCTTCTTCCTGGTCCGTGGGTTGATGTTGAAGTCTTTGGATCGGTGGCCTTCTCAGGGTTTCTCCCATGCGTCTGGGGCGTCTTCTCCTTAGGGCTGGCTGGGTCCACTGTGTCCTACCCACATGGAATGGAACGAAAGGAAAAGATGGTCAGTATCATGTATATCGGCGCAATACAGGGGTCCCAGGGTAGGAAGTGAGGGAGGGGGTGTCACCTTCGTGTCCGTGTTACGAGTAGTTTACAAACAATACAAGAAGTGCTAGGGGTGAGGTGATCGGGGCAGGCGAGAAAACGGGGCTAGCGCTTAGCTTTCGCACCCCATGCCGGCCTCCCAACCCAACCCCCAATGCGGCTCCGTACCTGCGAGAGCCACACCTCTCCAGAGGTGTGGCTGGGCGAGTCGCCGGACCGTTGGCCTCCTGGCTCTCCTTCCACCGGTTGTAGTCTGCAGGTTCGCGGCCGTTGTATAAACTCCTCTGCTCCTCGTCTCCTTCGGTCCACGCTTGCTTCTCTCTCCGCCTCTTCCGGGTTTCCCGGCTCTCCCTGTTCGCCTTCCCTTTTTCTGGTGACGCCCAGCTCCATGATTGGCTCCGCTTCCTCGTCATCATTCGAGGGGGCGTTGTCTCCGAAGGAACGATGCCAGTTAAAGGGGACACTGGTCCCTGCATCCTCTTCCGTCCTCCACTCGGATCCTGCCGTATTACGCGGACCTGTCTGAGAGAGGGAAGACAGTTCAAGACGGTCATTGGTAGGTATCCACCAGTCCATGGGGCCCGTTTCAGTCTTGAGGGTTTGTTGTTGTTTTTCCTGGGGCTCCTGGTTACACAGACCTGAGAAACAGCCGCTAACAGGCCTATCGCCTATTAGTAAGGAGGCCCTGGCCCCGGTTAGCGACACAAAAAGTCGCGCTAACCGGGGTCATCGCCGGTTTTTTAACACCTGCTAATTTCATGACTTAGCAATACTACCCAACATGGGGGGGGGGTGGATGATGCTGATACGACCACAGGGTCGTATCAGCAAGGTTTTCCACCTTCCCCATGCAACATCGCTGGTTTTGTCGCGATGTTGGCCCGTCCCTCCCACTATCGCTGGAATATATATCACCATAGCAGTAATTGTGGCTAATACAGCGTTAGCGTGGCAATATATTCCAGTGATAGCTGGTGATGAAAATGTTCGCGCTAAGCTCTGCGATATTTTTCGCAGTTTCTTGCTAATATGGCCCAAAACATTTTGAGAATATTCAAGGAGGACTGGTTTTTAGATTAAACAAAAGGCATGCATATAGTCAAACGTTGAGGGTGGCTGGAGAAGAAAGAAGATAGAATTCAAAGATGAAAGAGTGTAGAGTGGTTGGTGTGTAGAAGCATGAACAATGGTCAAGAACTTACATGGCTGTTAATTTATTCTTAATGAAGGGAGCATAAAAAAAATGTCCACAATGTGCCTTGCCTTTAAAATGTGCCTTCCCAGTTTTGGTCATGTTTGGATGAGACATTACCAGTAGAGGTTTGCCTCAGCTTCACCTCATCCATTTATTTAACTAAGCTATATGAAACAGTGAAGGGCAGTTGCCTGCCAAGTACACAGGTCTTGTCTAGTGTGCTGGTCCTGGCTTTGCCACATGTCGTGGTTGGTTTCATAGCTGTAAAGAAAGCAGACAGCAGGAAGCTTTGGATGCAAACCTCACATGTGCTGCACGTGGAGCACCATGGAGGAGGAGTCCACTCCCAAAGACCGTTGTGTGACATGTAGCTCTTTATGCCAAATGCCATTGGACTGCAACATTTGTTACCTTCCCACACACAGTACACTAATTTTATCGCTCTTGGGAGGATGAAGGTCTAAGTCTGTCCTGAAGGTATTCAGACCCTAGCCTGTAGGTTTAATGCAGTGTTCTGCTGATACTTTAACCCACTAAGTTACCCTACAAGAAAAGCAAGGGACACCTGGAGTTCTGGTGACACCTAATTCAAAATGGAGCCAATGTGTCTGTAGCGTTAAAGAAGCATGTCCCTGGAAGGAATTCATTAAGTGTTACATGACACCACCTATAACACAAGCACAAGTATCAGCACTAGAAAAACTGTGCCAGTGCAGGGATTCTCAGCTTCAGTGTGAAATGTTTTACGGAGCACTGCCTCCCAAATCAATTCAGTCCAGGAGCGATTTGTAACACAGCGAGTGGTTTGGCAGATGGGAGGAGGAGGTTTGCCATGGCAGAGTTTGAGGGTGAAAGGCAATGCAAAATGGGACAGGAGGGATACCTGTGAGACTGTGACTCCCGAATTTTCACGTCTGAAGTCCAGGCAATTTCTTTTTGAAATGCATAGGTGTTGCACACTGAGCACATGTGCCTAGGTGAGAGTTTAGGAAAGGCCAGAGTGTAGCAGCAACATGTATTTAAAAAACTCTGGGCCTTCACAGATTTTTTTAAAATTTACAATCTCCACAAAACTATGAGACTTTTAATTGTGAACCTTCGATGTGCCTTACAGTTCCATATTCGAGCTCCACAGCCCCATACAGTGCGGAAGCCCTTTCTGAAACAGGCCCAGAGTTCTAATACTGACTTCACCCTGCCACCCTTTCTGCACCCAGGATGTCATGTTACTGCCAGGGCTGCCTATTTAGGAACTAGGGACCCAGGTTTAATTCTTACTTGAATTGTCTGCATTTCTGGTCATATCAGTTTATTTCACATGTGTCTATAAAAAATACATGTGACCTTGTGAAATGTAACTGGTGCTCATAAAGCGTTCTATTACTTCGGGTCGAGTTTGTGGTATATAAAAACTGCAAAAAGAGGTTGAAAACAAAGCCTTAACATAATGAATGACAAATAGATACTCATTTAGTGGCTGATTTGTACAAAGCAAAACCAGAAAATATTGATAAATCACGGCTACCCCACTTAAATGGTGTGATCTTAGGCAAATATTTTATTTTACCAAAACTCAGTTTTCTTCATTATCACGTATGCATGCACTTTTAAATACGGGAGTTCAGAATATCAGTTGTACAAAAGGTGTGGCTAAAAAAGCCAAAATATTATGAAAGCTTTACTGACAGGTAGCTACACATAAAATAACTTGCTACTTAACCGCATCGCTGCTCATGACGGAACCACTCCGTCATGAGCCACGGGCGCCGTGTGCTCATGACGGAGTGGTTCCGTCATGCTGCGGCCGTTGGCGGCCGCTCCGCCCACGCGGCGCTGATTCCCCGCCTGTGCGGGCGATTAGCGCGAGTGGGCGGAGTTGTGACGGAACCACTCCGTCATGAGCACAGCGCGCCCGTAGCTCATGACGGAGTGGTTCCGTCACGAGCATGGCGGCGCCGCGCTGCCCCCAAACCCCCCCAGCGCTGCGGCAAAATTCGTGCCGCGGCGAAGGGGTTAAATGTTTTTATTTTTTAAATGATAGTGGCAAGTGCACAGTAGTACATTATGAAAGCCTATTAGTTAATACACTGCCGAGGTCTGTGTGTAACCAGAGAGCCACAGAATTACATCTTAGTGCTGTGGAGAATAGTTACTTGTGTATTTCTAGTGCCACAAGGTCAGTCTGAGACAGAGAGCACGGACATTATGTAATTCACTTTTTTAAACTTGCAGTAAACACAGTAGAAGGTATACTGCTACAAAACGCTTAAAAGGTTAGGATAAAATGGTGTTTCCAAAATATATATTTTAATAATACTGAGACTGTACGTAATTATTTTTTTTTACATTACTATCCCTTGAACACAATGCCAATTTAAAATACTCACTGCACAACTCACTTGTTAACTCTTGGCACTACCACTCAAAAAGAATGTATTTTGCCATTACAAACCTTTGATCAATTAAAGCCAGTACACCTACTAACTCCCAAGCATCCTTTACATTTGCAGATTAACTAGTAGGCCCCATTTGCATTTCTTTCAGGCAGAAGGCGCACTGTCTGCCAGGCTTTGGGGTTACAGCACAGGAGACGCGCTCAATGACACTTCAGGTAAAGCACTTAATTCAAACTAGTTGAATGAATCGTCCCCACTGCTGCTACTCGAGAGGGAATAGAGGGTAAAGTAGAGAGCGACAGGCCAAGGGCAGTGGGTAAAGGAAGAGAGGAAGGGGTTTAGGGAGGGAAAGTGAAGCAGACACTCCGACACCCAAGGAGGACTAACAGGCCTCACCCGTCACTAGTAGTCATGTTGCCAGGTGTCGGTGTCTCATCAGAACAGTCCACGGCGCTTCCTTTTAATGAGGCCCAGCTGCAAGTCCTGAAATCGCCTCCGAATTACAGCTCTAAACTGAATACACGAGCACAGAAGCATGCACCGTGTAAGTGTTTAGAGCACATGACCGCTCTGACGTCAGGCCATTTTCCAAATGCTGCAACCCCTCCCTTTCCAAGACGCCACGCTGTGACGACTTAGCCTGACGTCTATCGATGCTTTTGATATAATTTAAAATAGGTTGATAATTGCTTTTATAATTACCATCCACATCCATAAAGCGCATCATAGCTGCCAAGGTTTCAGATTGCTATGTGTGACATTTTCATAATTTCAGCGGAATTATGAGTGACATTTCAGCAACTATGAGTGACACTTTCCCATGTGAAAAGTCAAGCAATTAGGACAAGTGAAATATATTAATTAAACCAATTTGAGCAATGAGGAACGATGAGTCACTATGAGTTATATGAGGAATGATGAAAGAGGAAAGATGTTATATGAGGAACGATGAGTCACTATGAGTTATATGAGGAATGATGAAAGAGGAACGATGTTATAAGAGGAACGATGAGTTACTATGAGTTATAACGAGGAATGATGAAAGAGGAGCGATGTTATATGAGGAACGATGAGTTACTATGAGTTATAACGAGGAATGATGAAAGAGGAGCGATGTTATATGAGGAATGATGAGTTACTATGAGTTATAACGAGGAATGATGAAAGAGGACCGATGTTATATGAGGAACGATGAGTTACTATGAGTTATATGAGGAATGATGAAAGAGGAACGATGTTATATGAGGAACGATGGGTTACTCTGAGTTATATGAGGAATGATGAAAGAGGAACGATGTTATATGAGGAACGATGAATTACTATGAGTTATAACGAGGAATGATGAAAGAGGAGCGATGTTATATGAGGAACGATGAGTTACTATGAGTTATAACGAGGAATGATGAAAGAGGAGCGATGTTATATGAGGAATGATGAGTTACTATGAGTTATAACGAGGAATGATGAAAGAGGACCGATGTTATATGAGGAACGATGAGTTACTATGAGTTATATGAGGAATGATGAAAGAGGAACGATGTTATATGAGGAACGATGAGTCACTATGAGTTATATGAGGAATGATGAAAGAGGAACGATGTTATATGAGGAATGATGAGTCACTATGAGTAATATGAGGAATGATGAAAGAGGAACGATGTTATATGAGGAACGATGAGTTACTATGAGTTATATGAGGAATGATGAAAGAGGAACGATGTTATATGAGGAACGATGAGTTACTATGAGTTATATGAGGAATGATGAAAGAGGAACGATGAGTTACTATGAGTTATATGAGGAATGATGAAAGAGGAACGATGTTATATGAGGAACGATGAGTCACTATGAGTTATATGAGGAATGATGAAAGAGGAACGATGTTATATGAGGAATGATGAGTCACTATGAGTAATATGAGGAATGATGAAAGAGGAACGATGTTATATGAGGAACGATGAGTTACTATGAGTTATATGAGGAATGATGAAAGAGGAACGATGTTATTTTTTTTTTTTTTTTTTTAACAAACAAGATCTTTATTGGTATCATCAGTCGTACAGCTCAACCACTGCCTACATCCCTTCGGGCCGGCAGGGCCAAAGTAACAGTGCTAGGTGGCACGTAGGGGGGGCGGGGTAAAATACACAGCAAGCCGCCTACAACCCCATGTGGGGCCGGCCGCGTCAGGGTGGGGCAGCGGTAACGACACAGGGTGACTTAGATCTCGTTTTTTTTAGGTTTTTCTTCTGATATAATCATTTAACAGAGACAGAACTAGGGAGGGGGAAACCACAAACCGTGAAGTGTGTGCCAGGGTATGTGTGCCGAGGTAGGTCGTGTTAGTATACGCCGTGGGGATGTAGACTGGGGGCGGGTCGGGGACGTCGTTGCTCATGCAATCCTGTTGTGTCTAACCTGGAAAAGAGGAACAATGTTATATGAGGAACGATGAGTTACTATGAGTTATAACGAGGAATGATGAAAGAGGAGCGATGTTATATGAGGAACGATGAGTCACTATGAGTTATAACGAGGAATGATGAAAGAGGAGCGATGTTATATGAGGAACGATGAGTTACTATGAGTTATAACGAGGAATGATGAAAGAGGAGCGATGTTATATGAGGAACGATGAGTCACTATGAGTTATATGAGGAATGATGAAAGAGGAGCGATGTTATATGAGGAACGATGAGTTACTATGAGTTATATGAGGAATGATGAAAGAGGAGCGATGTTATATGAGGAATGATGAGTCACTATGAGTAATATGAGGAATGATGAAAGAGGAACGATGTTATATGAGGAACGATGAGTTACTATGAGTTATATGAGGAATGATGAAAGAGGAACGATGTTATATGAGGAACGATGAGTTACTATGAGTTATATGAGGAATGATGAAAGAGGAACGATGTTATATGAGGAACGATGAGTCACTATGAGTTATATGAGGAATGATGAAAGAGGAACGATGTTATATGAGGAACGATGGGTTAATCTGAGTTATATGAGGAATGATGAAAGAGGAACGATGTTATATGAGGAACGATGAGTTACTATGAGTTATATGAGGAATGATGAAAGAGGAACGATGTTATATGAGGAACGATGAGTCACTATGAGTTATATGAGGAATGATGAAAGAGGAACGATGTTATATGAGGAACGATGGGTTACTCTGAGTTATATGAGGAATGATGAAAAAGGAACGATGTTATATGAGGAATGATGAGTCACTATGAGTTATATGAGGAATGATGAAAGAGGAACGATGTTATATGAGGAACGATGAGTTACTATGAGTTATAACAATGAGTTATATGAGCAACTGCTGGCATTAGCATTACTATTAGCTGAAGAACAGGTATCTTGTTGTGGGGTAGAGGGGGATCTCCCAATGGCTAGACTCTACGGTCTATTGTATGGAAGTGTTGGAATTCACATAGAAATAATGCCTCCTGCATCTATAACCTGAGATGTATGGTCCCCTTAGGTGCCATAAGTGCATATCTCCTTCCAGGGGAGGACCCCCATCAGATACTGGCTGCCTGCACGGAAATGATCTATGACGCTGTTTGTGACATACTGTTGATACACTGCACTTAGCTGTGATGCTGTCTGTAACATATTTTCGATTTACTGTTTTCGTCATGCAAGTATAGTTGCTACTTTTGTGTAAAAATACTTCCTGCCAGGATTCTATATCCAATGAAGTATACAAGTCTTGCAGGGAATCTAGTCCTCGCATAAAATGTTTCTACTGAGTAGAGCAGAGATTGCTCTATAGAGCAAGGCCATTATCTATGAATATCTGACAACTGCTGTTACTGTATAACTTGCTGTCAAAATATTCAATTTAAAAAAGAACATTGTCCATTATCTATCCATCTATGCTTTAATTCAATATTACCTTAGCTTTGACAAACTTTGTGAATTTCTTCCGTATTCTATCTCGCTACCGAAGAAGGGGTCTTTTCTGTAGGGAGAGAGTTTAACACTGAGCTGCCATAGTTAAGCAGTGGTGGGAGGAGGCTGGGACATCTTTCCATCAGTGTGCATGTGGTGAGTTTGTGTCCGCACCTTTATGGATAAGTGCATTAAATTGTAAGACTCAATCCCATGGGTGGCTAGTGTGTACCCCCACAGGGACTGTCTGTGCCTCAGAGAAGTTTAATGCAGGTTAGGGCTGTGATTGGCTTTTACATTGGGGTACCCTCTGCTTCTGTTTGATAAGCTTTGCCTAAAATGAGTAGTCTGGCCTAAGAGGGTTTGTCTGGCCCAAGAGGGATAGTCAAGCCTGAGAGGGGAAGAGTCTGGACTAAGAAGGGTACTCTGGCCTAAAATCAGTAGTCTGGTCTAAAATTAGTAGTCTAGTCTAGACAGGTAATCTGACATTAGAGCTGTCCTCAGAAGAATATTCTGCCTCAAAAAGAGGAGAGGATGTAGCCTTACGGCTAGAACAGTTGACCTCAAAGCTGGGGAACCGGGTTCGAGTCCCCGGCAATGGCGCACAACATCCTGTGATTCTGGGCAAATCCCTTAATCTCCCCGTGCCTAACAAAAAAAAAAATTTGAAACTGGTGCTCACGTAAAGCTCTCTGATACCAGATTCCTCGGGTCTAGTTCGCGCGATATAAAACTGCACACAAAATAAAAATAATAAAACAAGTTTTCTGACCTAAGGGGTGAAGTCTGGCCTGTGAGTGGTACTCTGGATTAAGACAGGTAGCCTAACATGAGCTGGGTAGCCTGGCCTTAGAGACGGAGCCTCGCCGCAGCAGTGTGTTGCTCTCGGGGGTCGTGCCTGTGTGTAAGTGGGATGCATTTCATCGGACGTCCTCGAAGGCCTGACAGAAGCGCCCCCATTGTACTTGGGGTTGGTGAAGATTAGAGAAGTGATCAGGGGTAGGAGGGCGCCACCGGTGCAAAGCTAGGAGGGCGCTTCCAACTGAGCAGAGAGTAGTAAACAGGGGCCGCTCCGCTGCGCTCCCCTCCAGTCCTGGTGCGTGTCCTATATTGGAAGCATCCTGCGGACAACAGTTCATAGAATTGCACTGGTTGGGGGGTTACTGGAGAGCAAACATGCACACTTTTCACCAGAGAGTGGGAGGCTTTAATCCCCCTAAAATACACTGAATCTCGAAATATTTGTGCACAGACATTTTTTCAAAAGGCCACGTGGGGGGGGGGGGGTCGTTATGTGAGAGCGAAGGCACGAGCGTTCTGTGTTTCTTGCTAATGCACCTTTGTTTCTCTCCTTTGTTATTGCTCTGTCTCAACGTACATTTCTCCACTTTGCATAACAATTTTCTACAAGTGATACAAGTTCCAAGCTGTGCTATATGACTCCTACGTCAGTGTCAGTCATTGCCAGGCGCAGTCAAGACAACCGCTTACCCCTTTTGGCAATGAATGGAATGCCGCTGCCCGCGTCCCACGCAGGGGGACATCAGCAGGGCAGCCTTCTAGTGGCCGCCCGTCGGAGCCCCCCCTCGCCCCCCCGCTCCGCCTCGCGTGAGGCCGCACCTCGGGGAGGGGAGGCCCCCCCCCAATGGGATTGTCTGGGGGAGGCGTGCCACTAGGGTGGGCGAGGCTAGACCCCCTTTTTAGGCGCCTCACCCCCTCTGATCTTCCTCTGCTTCCTGCGCCGCTCCTCCTGGCCACGCGTATTCGTCCCGTGCTTCCTGTGTCCACTCCTGTGCCGCGCGAGATTTCTTTCCGCGCCGGGTCCCGGGAACATCGCTGTTTGTTTACTTTTGGATGCTGACGTCGCCATTTTGAGGACAGCATTTCCGTGGGACAGCGTGGACAGGAGTTCGCGCACATCGCGTCGGTGCAAAAGGACAGGACTTGCCGCGGGACCTCGCGTAGTCAGCCCGGGAGAAGAGCCGTGCGGTGCTGGGGTTAGCAGGCTGGTCCCCGTGTGGACGGAGGTGAGGTGTCGGGGCTCGGGCGGGTCTGTTGGGCAGCCCCCGTGGGGTTGAGCGTGCGAATTTAGACCCAGGAATACTTTGGGCAATGAATCACATCGCAGACCGATGGGGGGTAAAAGGTCGCTTTTATTTCAGCAACGACAATTCAATACAATAATACAATCAATGAATTTGCATGTAACCCCACATGAAAATATCCCCACTGAAATTTCCCCATATTGATCCCCCATGAATTTTCCCCCGTATCGATCCCCCATGACTCAAGACTTTTTCCCCATCTTGATCCCCCATGACTTTTTCCCCATCTTGATCCCCCATGAATTTTTCCCCCATATTGATCCCCCATGAATTTTCCCCCACCTTGAACCTCGACCCCAACCCCTTAGTTTGTCCACCTTCCTACCTCCTGCCTCATTCCTCTGTTTTCCCTCTGTCCTAAGCTATTCTGCCTGCCCTAACCCTTCCTGCCTGCCTCAATCCCGTCCAAATCTGCCAATAGGTAAAGGAAACCCAGTGATAACCCGGGAAGCTAACCCCAAAATGATGGGCAACTAAATGAATAAAAGGGGAGGGTGGGAGGGGCACAAAAACGGCTGCGCTGCCTCCTACCTTAACCTAGGACCCCCAACTGGCACTAATTAGAACGCGGCGTTTGAAACCGCCGCGTTCTAAAGCAGGCTCGTGCTCGGTCTGGGCACTACCATGCCCGAAGCCGCCCGGGGGTGGACATTCTTCGAATGCCACCCCCAAGCCCCCATCGGGCAATGAATCACATCGCAGACCGATGGGGGGTAAAAGGTCGCTTTTATTTCAGCAACGACAATTCAATACAATAATACAATCAATGAATTTGCATGTAACCCCACTTGAAAATATCCCCACTGAAATTTCCCCATATTGATCCCCCATGAATTTTCCCCCGTATCGATCCCCCATGACTCAAGACTTTTTACCCATCTTGATCCCCCATGACTTTTTACCCATCTTGATCCCCCATGAATTTTTCCCCCATATTGATCCCCCATGAATTTTCACCCACCTTGAACCTCGACCCCAACCCCTTAGTTTGTCCCCCTTCCTACCTCCTGCCTCATTCCTCTGTTTTCCCTCTGTCCTAAGCTATTCTGCCTGCCCTAACCCTTCCTGCCTGCCTCAATCCCGTCCAAATCTGCCACCAGGAAAAAACCCCTGCAAGGGCGTTTTTCCTGTCCCCCCCACCACCGCTAAGGATTTAAAATTGTGAAAGTTCCCCCTTTCAGCAAAGATGAAATCAAAAATCCCAAATCAATTCAGTATCAATGGCCAATTTAGATGAAAATGCCAGATCATAAAATCTTGTTGTCAAGACACAATTAAGGGACTGTCGCCAATACAGCCCTCAACCCCAAGTTGCCATCCCAGTAGATCAAGGAACTTTCTTCAATATTCGCCAAATACATTTTTTTTTTTTTTTTTGGTATCACCAAAAAATTAAACCCCCCCCAGGTTTGAAAAATCTGAAAATCAGGAACACAAATTCAAAAAGTAGTACCAAGGTATTTACCAGTTATCCTAATAAACTCAAAGCTAAAAACTGAAGTTAGATCTAAGACAACACGGATCAGTCATCATGATTGCCAACTTAAGACAGGAGTGTCCCACGATCCAGAAGCTTGTCATGTGTGCCGGAGAACAGATTTGACAACCTGGAAAGAAAAAAGATGTTAGCAAGACCAAAAAACTATGTCTAAAACTCATTCAAATCTCTAACATATCTTAGCAGTTTGCTATCCAACGGCCTAACCTTGCGGTTGCTGCACAGAAAAAACCCCCTCTGACCGCTTCCAGACCTGTTTCTACTCTAATAGAATGGGTACCAAATTCTAAAAGATGTAAGACTTAACAAAAGCAAAATTTTCTCGAGACCCCTAACAGCTGTGAACCTGTTAACGCAGACCCAACCTAATGCTGAATCAGAAAATTAGTATTTGGATAACTTTCAAATTGGAACCAAGCTGATCATGGGCATAGCGGACCGCTAAGCTTCCGCAATACCACCGTAGCCCCTGGTCTTCGTTGGCCTGTTTTAGATGATTCTAAAAGAAAATTTAAACAAATTAGGTGTAGTTGATACATTGGAATATTTTAGCCCAGGAAAAAACTGATTTTCTTAACAACTCGGATATCCTAAAAGCTCTAAAGAATAACTATAACATGCAGACTTGAAATAATGACGCTTCCAATGTGGAACAACAAGGTCTAGGCAGTGTTGGTACAAATGCCTCCCAGTAACGGAAAACATATGTAGGTTTGCACAGCACAGTGCCACATCCCTGTATACAAGGCCAACCTAGGAAAAAATGTTAATCCCCAAATCATCTAGAGAGGGGTCATAGCCCTAAAAGTACTTACCAGAGAGAAAAGCCTTAAAGCTTCCCCGCAATGGTGGTAAGGGATACATACTTATCAATGTTGCTCAGAATAACACGCAGTATGTTGATGTTACTGAGTAAAGAGCCTACTTGATCATTGTTACAACAAGCCGTATATGACTGGAGAAAATTCGCACAAGCCCTTATGTAAGCTAAGCATACGCTGATAACAAAAGAGAGTCCCACCAACATCTTTATCTTCATCCCGCTAGAAACCATACCGCCTGAGGAATCAAATCCTTCCTTGGTCTGCTTTGGGTGCCAAACACAAGGAATGCTATTACTGAAAACGAGATCACGCATCTACTATAATATTGTCCAGACCAGATATATGCCGAACTGTAAACTTTATATTAAAAGCACGCAACACAGCATGACACAGCACACAGCATGAATCTCTGCAACAAGTCAAGCAGACGTTTTGCTTTTGCCTTCCTACCAGTTACCAGATCCACTTACAGTTTGCTGTGGATACGAAAGGCACTGATTTGCTGCCAAATACTTAGTCAAAACTGTCAACACTACGATCAGAGGAAAGAATTCAAAGACTGAAATACTGCGATTCTCATTAATCCACGCACCCTTTCCTGTCTAAATATCCCAAAGCCAATATCTCCTAGCGCGTCATCTTTTTTTATTTATTTATTTATTTATTTATTTATTTTATTTTTTTTAAATATTTTTTATATTTTACTAAGCATACACACTTTCGCCCAGAGACCTGGTAGGAAAAAACGTCAAAAAACTTTAAGAAACATCATCTCAAACTCTGAATCGGATCTCATGGACAGAGACGTTCTAAGCCTGTGATGAGGAAAAGAAACGGCAGCCATAGTAACGCCCAACCTCTAACAGAAAAATCTCTCAGCATTTAATACCCTGCGAGCAAAATTGAGTTGACCTAGTAACCACTGTACTCCAAAAAGAGTAAGTTTGGTGACATCCTAGCAGGCATCAGCAAATGCGCAATTCCCTGCACTTTAGTAACTGGTCACCTTACCTCCATTTTCACTGCAATAAACTACATACCGAAAAAATATGAGGCATGTAGAAGATACTTTGACTTCTATTTAGCCCGAGGCCCGCCTACTCTTGCATCAAAGATTAAAAGAAATGGATTGCCCTGACACACTTTTGTGATCCTTGTGATCGAACAAAAAGAAAATTATCCATATAATGGGACACTTGGGAATGAAAAGATCGGAATGAGAAAATCCCTTGCAGAAAAAGAGCTTAAATCTCCGAACAGCTGACTAGAGACTGCACAACCCGTGGGCAGAACTTTGTTGACAAAGAAATGTCCTTGAAAGTGTATGTCAAGGAATTCAAAGTCTTGTTGATGAACTGGAAGTAACATAAAAGCAGATCTAATGTCACATTTTGGCTAACTCCGCTCTGGAGCCGGCCTTCTTACCAGACCAAAAGCTACCTCCACTAAAACAAACTGAACCACAATGTCTTCCTTGGTGATAAAATCGTTCACAGACAAAACTTGTAGCCAGGAAACTGTTGTATCAAGTGAAAATCTCCCTAAGTCTTTCTAGGAACCATTCCCAAATGAGAATTGATAAGGTTGCGAAGAGGCCAAGAAAAGAAAGGGGGCCAGCCAACCTACTCTCCGCAATTTCAGAGTGTATTATAAGTTATAACCTGTGGGGACTGTTCTGCAGATTTTAAATTTAGAGCAAACCTGCTGTGTCTAGGACCTTAATAATTTGAGCTGAAAACCTTCTTTTTTTTAAAAATTCCCCCACTCCAAATTCGCAGCTTTTTTTTTTTTTTTTTTTTAAATGAAGATAAAGATTTGAAGCTATTTACAAAGCGTGGAGATATAAAATGTTGATGGACTGAACAGTACAAAATGCCCATGTTAATGTTAACTACAATTCAAAGGCATCACTGACTATACTACAGCATAAAGACAATACCACTGCATTATATAGAAATATAAGCCTACTGCCTGACCTGCAATATAAACTAACACCACTGACTCACCAAAGCCATTGCTGCTGATTGACCTACAGTAAGTAAACATTACAAACGTAACTGCTTTTTTACGTAAGGCTGTAATGGGGCTCCCATCCCTCTACCTGGACTAGTAGGGAAACCGAATCTTTGGTCACTAAAAACATTGCAAAAAAGGGGGTGTTGGCCACATTTGGCTATATTTACATGGATCCTTCTGTTAGAAACCTGTTAGAATTCTAGCAGGCTCCTGTAGCGAAATCTTGAGATTTTGCCCTAGTGCCCACCCCACTTAGGGTGTGGAGCAATAGCAAGCCCACTAGCAGTATGCATCGTATGGAAAGGTCTCCGAGAAATACATCTGTTGCACCCTTGGTTATCCACGTCACCCCCCAAGGCTTCTCTGTAACTAGGGCTAGACGGGCTAAAAAATCTTGCATAATGTAGTCGGGCAAAAAAAAACCAAATCTTGACTGAGCCTTTCTAATCGAATCCAAGTATTCATAATTGAGATTGAACATTCTGGAAATCTTATACCGCAAACACTTGCAAAAAACAGAAAATTTGTGGTCCAGAAATCCATATTAGGGGGAACCCTAGGTCTTTAAGGTAGCTCCCCGGCCTCCACCCTAGAGCCTTCTTTGGATTGAATCTCCCTGTGCACTAACGTGAAACGCCACCACAAACTCTCCATCCCAAATCTTGTCTTTTGGTAAGCTTGCCAAGACATGACCCCAAGAGCATCGACATCCCCGTATATGGAAAAACTTTTAAGACCTATGACTCTTGTCCGTACCATCCTTTTCCTTAGCAAATTTACAAAATTAGCTTCTGTAACAGTGGAGGTGCCTCACTTTGGCAACAAACCTAGCCTCCGCGGCCTTACCAGCAACTCCAGTTGCTTTACGTTTCCTAGAAACTTTTTGAGTAATGAATATCAATCAGCGGCTCACCTGCTTTACTGGGCTTGATTGGTGTTGAAAGCTTTTCTTGCTGGCGCATCAGATGCCTTGGAAAAACGCTCCAACTCCTCCAAATCCCTTCAGATTCCAGAGTTAACTTCTGGAACCTCCTGAGGCTCAGCCGGGAGTAGTCAGACTGTTCTAAACTTCATTATTTTAACTATTGGTGAAAACTTCGTTTTTAAAACACTTTACTTACTTTCACTGTTATCCCGCTGCAGTGTGCAGGTTCCTCTTCGCACAGCACAACGAGCACTGCTCAGGGCGAAACTGACGATCTTCGTTGACCGCCATTCTCCACGCCCTCACTGGGACACACCCACCCCGAGGCCACGCCCCCTGCAAATCGTTAATAAAAGACGCGCTTGCTGGTCTGAGTTCAGTTAACTTCTGGAACCTCCTGAGGCTCAGCCGGGAGTAGTCAGACTGTTCTAAACTTCATTATTTTTGGTGAAAACTTCGTTTTTAAAACACTTTACTTACTTTCACTGTTATCCCGCTGCAGTGTGCAGGTTCCTCTTCGCACAGCACAACGAGCGCTGCTCAGGGCGAAACTGACGATCTTCGTTGACCGCCATTCTCCACGCCCTCACTGGGACACACCCACCCCGAGGCCACGCCCCCTGCAAATCGTTAATAAAAGACGCGCTTGCTGGTCTGAGTTCAGTTAACTTCTGGAACCTCCTGAGGCTCAGCCGGGAGTAGTCAGACTGTTCTAAACTTAATTATTTTAACTATTGGTGAAAACTTCGTTTTTAAAACACTTTACTTACTTTCACTGTTATCCCGCTGCAGTGTGCAGGTTCCTCTTCGCACAGCACAACGAGCGCTGCTCAGGGCGAAACTGACGATCTTCGTTGACCGCCATTCTCCACGCCCTCACTGGGACACACCCACCCCGAGGCCACGCCCCCTCCCTCTGTCTCACTTCCATTATTATGTGCCTGAGCCGGAAGCGCAGCGCACGAGCGCAGCGGGTGCGCCGATTGCGCACCGAAGGCGCGCTTAAGGCAAGCTCGTCTGCGCTCGTCCGCGATCAGGACGCGACCGGGGCCGGTCTCCCTCTCCGATTCACTAGCCATACTACCGTAACATACTCCCGGACTGAATTGATGTCTGCGAGACCCCCCCTATGTGGGACCTGCCCGCTACCTACCTCAGACGCTCGGAGTGAGGTTTGTTCCTGCTCTGTCTGTAATTTTTCCCTTCCTGTTTTAGACCTTACCATCAACACTATACACTCATCGAACCCTCCTTCCACCCATGGAGCTCAGCCCTCCCTGACCCTCAGAGCTGCGCTGATCAATTGTCGATCATTGAGCAAACATGCCATTGACATCTGGCAGTCCCTCCGTGATAACAACTGGGACCTGCTCTTTTTAACCGAAACATGGCTGAACGACACTACAAATCCTGCAATCACCCTAGCCTTGCCTGAGGGTTATAACATTACCTGTGCCAATAGACCCAATGGCACACCGGGAGGTGGCATCGCTTTAATTCACCACTCCAAATGGGCGATTACCCTCCCTCCATTTAATCAAATTGATTGTATAGAAGGCATGCCTTTCATTGTTCAACTCTCCCCTTCCTCCTCTTGCTCTGGAATTCTTATCTACCGCCCCCCAAATTCCAATTCCTCTCACTTACCGGCTTTAGCCGATTATGTTATTCAGCTTAGCACACGATACGCTAATTTTACTGCTTTAGGAGACTTCAATCTCCATGTTGATAACGACTCTTGCCCGCACAGTAATCTCTTCATCTCTACGCTTGCAGCATGCAACCTAGTCCAATTAATATCTCTGCCTACACATAAAGCGGGTCATACTCTGGATCTGATCTGCTCCAACCTACCATCTATCCGGGTGACCCCCCCCTTCCCGGTCATCTGGTCGGACCACTTCCTTATCCCTTTTGAGATCGACATCTTCTGTCACATCCGACCCGTTATCACTCCTAAATCATCTGGTCGAAACTGGAGTCGCATTACCCCGGAAACGCTCCTGGAATATTTAAAAAATACTCGACCCTGCTCGTCACTTGATCCAAACTTACAAATCGACCACCTGGACACATGGGTCAGGCAGGCCTTAGATGCTCTAGCCCCCCTTAAACCCATTAAAACCTACAGGGCTGCACCTTCCGCACCCTGGTATTCTGACAAACTTAGGCAGAAAAAGGCTTCCTGCAAATCCCTGGAACGCCTCTGGAGACAGAACTATACCATGGATAGCAAAATCTCGTATAAACTGGCCCTTAAAGAATACCGGAGATTAATTGTAGAGCACAAACGACACTTTCTGGCCTCCCAAATTATGCTCGCCAGTAATGGTGCAAGGGAGATTTTCAACATAGTTAGATCCTTTACAGACCCCAATGCGCTGACCCGCACCCAGCCTGCTTCACAGTCCTTATGTGATAAACTTTCCCAATTTTTTGAGGATAAAATAGAAATCATCTATTCCTCTTTCCCCACCCTCAATACAGCAGGACGGGAAGAAAAATCCACTACTCCTATGCCTCTATCGCCCACTCTAACCGAATTTGCAGCCATCTCTGAAGCTGAATCTATGGCAGAGCTACTTAAATGTAAATCAGGCTCACCCAATGACCCCTGGCCAGCCAAACAATACAAAAAACTCGCACCCCTACTCAACCCTTACTTAAATCACATCTGGAATAGCTCCCTGAGATTGGGTTGCTTTCCTGCTAAATGGAAACATGCCTCTCTGGTCCCTATCCTCAAGAAGTCCAACTTGGATCCAGACCAACCCAGCAACTACCGACCCATTTCCCTTCTGCCTGCTCCAGCAAAGATTTTGGAAAAGCTGGTGCACTGTCAGCTGGCGAGCTACATTGAATCCAATGGACTTCTCCACGACTCCCAGCACGGCTTCCGGTCGGGCCACAGCACGGAGTCGGCCCTTATTGAAATGGCGGACTCGGTGAGGTGGACGCTGGACCGGGGGTCGAGGGCGGTGTTAGTGCTGTTGGATTTATCAGCAGCATTTGACACCGTCTCTCATAAGATCTTGCTGAAAAGGCTTGAGGACCTGGGTGTGGGAGGTACCGTGTTAAGATGGCTCTCATCTTTTCTTTCGGGCCGCACACAGCAGGTTTTTACCCCTCCCTACACCTCCCTTGCCAGACCACTCAAATGGGGAGTCCCTCAGGGCTCCTCCCTGAGTCCGCTCCTCTTTAATGTTTATTTCACCCCTTTGGCCAAGCTAATCGCTCAGACCGGGATTACATCCACCTCCTATGCCGACGATATTCAGCTTCTTTTTACTTTTGACACCCCCTCTGTCTCTGCCTTTGATCCGCTGAAATCATGTCTTAGGGACATCTCTAGTTGGATGGACGCCAACTCCCTCCGACTTAATGCAGGAAAAACGGAGGTCCTGTTCTTCAATTCACCATCCCCTTTGGATTCCAGCCTGTGGTGGCCTGACGACCTGAGCCAAGCACCCATCCCTAAAGACTCGGTGAAAAATCTAGGGGTACGATGGGATAACCATCTTAGCTTCAGCAATCAGGTACAAACAGTTGCAGCCTCCTGTTTCGCCAAAATCAGGACCATTAAACGCCTTATCAACTATCTACCCGCGGACTGCCGTAAGACTGTGATCCAGGCATTGATAATCTTCCATCTTGATTATGCCAATGCCCTCTATCTTGGTATCACAGCAGGCTTATGTCATAAACTTCAGACAGTCCAAAATGCTGCTGCTCGACTTGTGGAGAGAATTCCTGCTAGACACCATATCTCTCCACTTCTCCGCAAACTGCACTGGCTACCCATTGCTAAAAGGAGTATCTTTAAAGCCATGACGCTCGCCTTTCGAGCCTCAAAAGGCACCGGATCGGCTCATTTGAAAAACGTCCTGCGACCATATGCCCACTCTAGGACATTGCGTTCCAACTCTCTATTTTTTCTCGACACCCCTCGATTCAATTGAGTTCGAGCAGGTGGAAAAACCTTTTAGTTTTGTGCCTCTCAACTTTGGAATAAGCTCCCGCTAGCTCTACGTACCTGCCAATCAGAATCAGTCTTTCGCAAATCTCTGAAGACCTTCCTTTTCTCTTCCTAAGATAGGTCCCCTGCCCTCTTTTCTTTTTCCAGAAGTTTTCAGCGCCGGGATGCCCCGTTGGGGCAGCTGTGCGCTTTATAAAATACACAAATAAATAAATAAATATCTGCAAAATATTACTCGGAAAATCTTGTTAGTAAATCCCCCCCCCAAAAAAACCCTCCCCTGTTATGAGAGAGAAAAAAGACTATTAGACAAAATCATTAACACTAGCAATCTCACCCTCTCCCGAATCAGCTAATTCATCACCACCAATAGCATGAAACCCCTTGACGAGCCCCACTGCGGGCTGGTTGAGCCCCATCGCCCACACCACCATCAAATTGTCGGCAGAACACCGCTTTTTTAACTGCATTTTTGTGAGTGGATGAAGGCATTAGAAAAAACCCGCTCAGAGATTTCCCTTTTGCTGATGAGTAGATGAACAGGACGCTTGATACCTATTCAAAAGAGTATTTCTGCACCTGATGCCCTTTTGCAGATTTTTTGGGTTGGCCTGCAAGACACTAGAACTCGCAGACATGCGGTAGGAAAACAAACAGGACGCTTGATACCTGAAAAGAAACAGGACGCTTGATACCTGAAACGAACAGGACGCTTGATACCTGTGCAAGGCACATCACTGCACCTGATGCCCTTTTGCAGCCTTTGTATTATGGTTGGCCTGCAAGACGCTAGAACTCGCAGACTCGGATGAAATAGCAATTTTCTTGTCCCTCACCGCTAACCCACATCAATTTTTTCCTACCCTTTATGCTCGCCATTAACCCTAACTGAAAAATTCACTTACGCTGCCAACCTCAAAGCAGTAAAAAAGGGGGGGGGAGGGGGAATAATAGGAATACCCTACTTAATAGTAGAACTTAAGAAAGCAGTGACCAGAACAACAACAAATTTGCTATATGTTAAACCCCCCAAAGGTAGCGCCATTACCCCATTTCCTACCAAAAATATATCGTGTCAAAAACTGACCCAGCAAGCCTTGGACCAATAAACCCTTCTACTCTGCGTAACAAAGCAGCTCAAAACAAACTCCAAACGACAGTAAAAACTCAGCCATGATCCCTACACCACATATGTAAACTACAAAATAATTAATTGACTGGTATAAAGCCAATTGTATAATCCCTATGTCGTAATACATTCGCAAGCACTTAGAAATCCCCAAATTAACACAAAACATAACAATTTTACCTTCCCGCTAGAAAAATTGAAAAGGCTCATCGGTAACAAAACCCCAGAAATAAAGATTAAGTCATCTAAAGACCTTTGAAAAGCATTTTATATTACTTCAAAAATACTTTCACCATTTTAGCACAAAAAGCTTTTAACCACTAGATGGCACCGTTACACTTCTAAACAGTTTACCACCAAATTGAAAACTAAAATAAAACAAGCTCCAAAACGCCATTTATAACACAATTCATTTAAATAAACAGTCTCTGAGGCTCAAAAACGGCTGCGCTACCTCCTACCTTAACCTAGGACCCCCAACTGGCACTAATTAGAACGCGGCGTTTGAAACCGCCGCGTTCTAAAGCAGGCTCGTGCTCGGTCTGGGCACTACCATGCCCGAAACCGCCCGGGGGTGGACATTCTTCGAATGCCACCCCCAAGCCCCCATTCTGTGCGTTCGTGAAAGCACAGTACTCTTTCAAACCTTCTCAAGCGGTCGCAAGTGTCCCGGCACCATTGAAAGTGAAAGGGCGCACAGCGTGCTGAATATAAACAAAGCACGTTGCAGTTTTTGCGCGCATGACTATGTAAGGCACTATTTTAAAAACAAGCATTTGCAATGCCATAGAACTCGCATTTACGCGAGTTCTATTGCATTTTAAAAGCAAGTAGCGCAGGCAAAAAGGCACGATCGCAAGTGGGGGTGGTGGGCTGAGAAGTCACAGACTGCGGGAGGGGAAGGGGGGAGGCACGGGAACAAAATAGTGTTTCCAGTAAAGGGGCCAATAGCCGTGGAAGGACACAAATGACAACATGGCCATCAGGAGGAGGGACTAACAAGCCTAAAACCAATGGGAAGGCTGCATTTAGGACCTAAGCCAATACAAAAGATGGGCGGAGAGTGGGCGGAGGTTAAATGAAGCTTCTACGCTGCAGTATATACTGCATGTCTCAACAAGACAGTGCAATCGCTGCCTAGGCGAGACCTACTAAAAAGGGGAAAAAGGTGCAGTACTAGAGATAGTGTGTGCTCTTTGTTATGTTATGTTATGTTATGTTAATAGGAGCTTATAGAGCGCACAGTCACCGAAAGGTTTCATGCGTTTACAATTATTTTGCTGGCACACTCACATGTTGGTTGTTGTTTTACGGTTTTCTTGGGTAGGACGTGTTTGCTGGTTGAACAGAGAACAAAGACACCGCACCGCCTGGGGATTCCGGCTAGCCTTTTACAGAGAGTAATTAGTTTGCATGTATACAGTGCTTGTACTCACCTAGGATAGACACTCTGCACACTGCCTTCAGACTGCTTTCTCAAGGCGATCAATTAATGAGGTGATCTCACTCACCAGGACAATTTTGTTACAATTCTGCTGTGTGGTTTCCTCAAGTCAGATGCGGTATGTTCTCCAAACAATGAGTGAGCAGAGAGAAAGAGGGGGAGGAGAGGAGGGGTTATCAGTCGATCGGCAAGATTTTCTAAGTTATGAAGCTGGCGTTCTTTTGTGCGCTATTCTTTCAAACATGCACAATGTTGGACTGACTAACTAGTCTTTAATGGAATGATGAAGAGACACTGTACACTGGCTTCACTTCCTACTGTGTCTTTTTTTCTCAGAAATGTACTTTTTACTCGATTGCTAGAAACTGGATTTAACAAATGGCCAAGCTTGCATAACTATTTTATTTATAGAAGCTGCACCTAGCTCTTGCAGGAATTTGCAAGCATTTCATATTTAGCAGTATGTAAATTGACTGGGAGCGGGAAGAGGGGAGACGGGATGAACGTGGGAGAGGATGGGTAAAGCAGAAACACAGTGCCGACCCAAAGAAAACAAAAGAGTTTGCTGTCAGGAACAAAGATTACACGCAAGCACAAACGTTTCTTTTTTAAAGCCTGCACAAAGTAAACAAAACACAGCACTACAATGTACAAGCAGAGGCAAACAAATTATTGTGTTTTAGTAAAAGACTTTACAGACAAATTAGAAATAGTACCTCAATCAGAGTTCTTGCAGGGGAGGGACACTAATTAAGTTTAATCAGTCTGTAGTTGAGCGGTGCTCCACATAAGCCACAGGAAGTGACGTATCGTGACTTCTGTCATATTATAAGGCAGCAAAGGAGAGTGATTACGCTATTGACCAATGGTGAGTGTGGGAGGGCTAAAAGCCTCTTCAGAGTTTTTTTTTAAACACAACAGATCGTTTCCATAGCAACAGCGCTTGGGCGGTGCCTACAGGCTCGACCTGAAAACCATAGAAATTGCCAGAAAAAAACAAAGGTTACAGGGATGTTCTAGTTAGGAATTAACATATAAAAAGCCTTAGAAATTCACTGAGAAAAACAAAGATTACAGGGATGTTATAGTTAGGAAAAGAATTTTAAAAACCTTCAAAATTCACTGAAAAAATCAAAGGTTACAGGGACGTTAAAGTCAGGCTGTCATTTCACTCGTACAAAACCAGAGAAATTCAGCAGTTAGCTGAGCTAACTATAACTCAGCCCTGCAATGTACTGCTTATGACCTCACATATTATATCAATCATGGCATGGTCACTAACATCACTGTGACTGGCACTGGCAAAGCCAATAGGTTTGGCTTCTTTTTATTGGAATCACAGCAAGGTTAGATAGATCACAAGTTAGAATTAAGAAGATAAAGGCAGATAGAGCCAGTCGAAGATAGGGAGACAGAACAACAGGTACAGAGGTAGATGAAAACAGCGACGGAGAGAGCTATAGAAAGGCAGATAGGTAAATAGACAGATAGGTACATAAATATATGGATAGTATAACAGACAGATCGACAGACAGAGCAACAGATACGAGGACAGAAAGATAGTTGCGGACAGAGAGTTAGACAGAGACAGATTGACAGATTCAAAGGTACACAGGCAGACATATATAAAGACAGAGATATATGTATTGAACTTCTGTTTCCACATTTCACAATAATGCACCGTTTAATTAATTACTTCAGTAACACATTTTGAAATTAGCTTGCCCGCAGGCATACTAGTTGTAGGATGAATGTGAACCAATCAATAATTGTGATCTTTCCTAAAGTCGAAAGTGTGTAGATGAAGTAGCCAGTACTATAACTCTCAGCAACCACAAACATTCTGTCGCGGAAGCGTCAGCGTGTCAGCAGGATACACTACCCACTAACCTGAGCCAGCCAGCAGGAACGATGCTTGCGATGAGAATCCCCCCTCTTCTCCCCTTCGCTAACGCTCCCCCCAGAAAGGCCACCAGAGTAGGGAGAGAGAGCGGTTGGGAGAAGGGGGAGGGAACCAAAGATGACCACCGGAGGAATTGCAGTGCAACCTACTGTCCAGTAGGTGGGTCAGGTAGAAGTTCAAGGAGGGTTCTGGCGTTGGAGACTATGGACAAGAAAACAGAGGACACGTAAGCCACTACCGTTACCATGAATATCCCCACCCCCTGTCCCACTTTCTAGAACTCACGGTTTTCAAGGAGGTTGGTCCTCTAACTGGTATCGTCCTCTGGGAGTAATGGGTAGTCGGTTGTGGTTCCGCTTAAAACGTACAGAGTCTTCTGTGGAAGGGTAGGTTCTGGCTCTGTGTTCTGCGCGGTGAAAATAGATATGGAGTTACTGTCTGAAGGGAGACAAGGGAGGGCTCGCTGACCCCCTACAATCCTGCGTCTTGTCTACCTTCCCTCCCAACGTCCTTGCGTAAATCAAAAAGAATGTGTGTGCTCCACTGTTATGTCACAGCAGGGCACCCTGGTCATGAGGAGAGAAGTCCCTTCTCCTTATGTTGGCACAAGCTGTAGCGCTATCACGGCAGTCGTGCTCTGTTATCTCGGAACCATAGAGCTCTGCCAGGTCTGCTTGCTTCTCCGCGGTTTCGTCACCGCGGGAGCCGTCTCCGAAGTTAGAGGCTTTAGGGAATACTTACTCTGGTTCCTGTTGATCCGGTGAATCTAGCGGGACGCCGTAGTTCTCCCACATGGCTCCTGCGGTTGTCGGCTCGAGGGGTGGTTTCTCCGGTGTCGTGGTATCCGCGATGTCCAAAGATTAGCGCGCACACGGCGCTCGCTGCGACGAAGGTCTCGGGAACAATACCGGAACTGGGGCGAGATTGTCAAGCGCCTCCTCTAGGGGGAGGCGGTCTTTTATTGCTGCGAAATATGCGACCCTGGCTGCCGCGAGTTCTCTTCGCCAGCCCCAGGGTGTTCTGGGCAATGTAGTTCCTGGCCGGTGTTCGTGTAACTGCGACAGAACCCCCTCTCAAGGACCGCCGTCCCGGCGGACGTCCTGGCTTCCCCGGGTGTGCTCTATGGAAGGAGTCCACCAGGTCGGGGCAATGGAGATTGTGCGCGGGTTCCCAGGTCCTGTCCTCCACTCCAAACCCTTTCCAATCCACTAAGTATTGGACCCTTCCTCTTACTAAACGAGAGTCCAGTAGTTCCTGCACCTCATATTCTTCCTGACCATCGACCTCTATGGGTGGAGGTTTCTCTGGGAGTCTCGTACTGATAGGGCAGGGTCTTAATAACGACACATGGAACACGGGGTGTATATGCCAAGAGATGGGAAGGGACAGTCTCATGGCCACAGGGTTTACCACTCTCTCTATGCTGTAAGGTCCTATGTACCGGGGCTTCAGTTTATCAACCCCTTTTAACTGGAGATTGCGTGTAGAGAGCCATACCTTGTCCCCCACTTGATACATTGGTTCCTCCTCCCTTCTCCTGTCGGCCCATTTTTTATGCGCTGCCTGAGCAGAAGTTAAACTGTTTTTTGCTTCGAGCAATACTGCTCGGAGGTGCGCATGGTGTTCCTGGATACTGGGAAGTTTGGATTGCACAGGCCATTCAAAAGGGAGCATGTTGGGGTGGTGTCCGTAGAGGCAAAAGAAAGGGGAACAGCCCAACGTGGAATGCTCAGCGTTATTATACGCGAATTCCGCCATCCATAATAAGGGAAACCAGTGGATGGGATTCTGTAAGGTAAAACATCGCAAGTATTGCTCAAGGGTTTGGTTTAAGCGTTCTGTTTTTCCATCGGTTTGAGGATGGAAGCTCGTGGATGTTCGTGCGTCAATGGCGAGAGATGTACAGAGAGCCTTCCAAAACTTAGATGTGAACTGGGATCCCCTGTCCGTAATTAATACACTTGGAATTCCATGTGCCCTGACAATGTGCTGTAGAAAAACAAGAGCTAGTTCCGCAGAAGTGGGGAGTTTTTTCAAAGGAACGAAATGCCCCATCTTTGTTAGATGATCCACCAATACTAGTATTACTGTATATCCCTCACAGGGAGGCATTTCAACGATGAAATCCATCGAAATGGTGTGCCAAGGTCGAGGGGGAATAGGAATAGGTCGTAGGAACCCCGTAGGCCTTGTGTGACTCGCCTTACTTTGTGCACACACGGAACAGGTGCTCACATACTCGTGAGTGTCTTTTCTCAGCGTATCCCACCAGTAGGATCTCTCTAAACAGGAGATGGTTTTGTAAATACCCAAATGACCCCCTAAAGGAGTATCATGCGCCCACGCAAGCACTTGGTTTCGCAAAAGAGGATCTGGAATGTACAATACTTGGGAATGATACAGGAGACTGTCTTTCTCTGTTCTTTTTTCTGGGCATTCAGCTATCCATTCAGGAGCATCAATATCTGCCACAGCTACTCTCAGGTCTTCTAGGAAATCTTGCGAGATTGTTTGAGCTATGAGTTTGACGGGATCCTTCTTAGCAGGGAGGATAAAAGGAGGTTCTTTCTCATCAGCTTCCACGTTCTCCTCAGTGTCCTCCACTCTAGACAGCGCGTCTGCCTTCCCATGCTGAGGTCCAGGGCGGTATTTAATCACAAAATCATACTCAGCAAAAAAAAGTGTCCATCGCAACTGTCGGGGCGTCAGAGCCTTCGCCGTTTTCAGGAAGAGGAGATTGCGATGGTCGGTGAAGATTTCGACAGTGTGACGAGCGCCCAAAAGGTAATGTCTCCATTCCTCACAAGCCCTTTTTATCGCCAACAACTCCTTGTCAGTGACGGAATAATTGACCTCACAGGGGGATAGCTTTTTGGAGTAATACGCCACTGGATGGAGTTGTCCTGTTGCGGGATGGCGTTGAGAGAGAACCCCTCCAACGGCATACTGTGAGGCATCCGTCTCAACGATAAACGGGAGTTGTGTATCCGGGTGCCGTAAGATGGGAGCTTGCGTGAACCTGTCTTTCAGGGCCTGGAATGCTTGTTCTGCTTCGGTTCCCCATCGAAAAGGTGTGTTCTTTCTCAGCAAGGTGGAAAGAGGGGTGATTAGTCTTGAAAAGTCCTTAATGAATAGACGGTAATAGTTTGCGAATCCAAGGAATCTTTGTACTGTCTTGACGTTGTGGGGTGCCTTCCATTCCGTGATTGCTTGAACCTTGCCCTGCTCCATCTGAAATCCACGGGAGTTAATTATGTACCCCAGAAAAGCCACCTCCTCTGCGTGAAACAAACATTTCTCCAATTTGGCATATAAGGAATGCTGTTGTAACCTGTCCAATACCGCTGTCACGTGCTGCACATGGTCCTCTAGCGTGGTGGAATACACCAAGATGTCATCGATATATACCACGCAAAACGTCTCCAGAAACCCTCGAAGTACCTCGTCCATAAAATATTGGAAAGCTGCCGGGGCGTTACATAGCCCAAACGGCATCACCATGTACTCATACAAACCGAACTTGGTTCGGAAGGCGGTTTTCCACTCATCCCCCTTTTTGACACGGACCAGGTGGTAAGCTCCTCTTAAATCGAGTTTTGTGAACCATCTTGCTCCCTTGAGTTGGTCCAAGAGCACGGGTATTAAGGGCAGGGGGTAGCGGTTTTTTATGGTGACTCGGTTTATGGCACGGAAGTCTATGCATGGCCGGAGCTCATCGCAATCCTTCTTAGGTATAAAAAAAAGTGGGGAGGAAGCAGGTGAAGAAGAGTGCCTGATGAATCCGGAGGCCAGGTTGTCCGCAAGGTATTTTTGTAGGTACTTTGTTTCCGGCTCTGTGAGGGCGTACACCCTACTACATGGAATTGCGGCTCCAGGAACCAGGTCAATGCGACAATCATAAGTGCGATGCGGAGGGAGGCGTGTGGCTTTCTGTTTGTCGAACACTTGCAAGTACGGGTGATAGACTTCAGGTAATGTAAGAGAACAGCAGTACTTTATTTCTTCACACCCGGAGGCCAGTAGGCTTGCTTGTGTCTTTTCTTCCCCTATCGGTGATAGGGGTTGGTGGTTGCAATGTTCTAAACAGTACGCGGAAGTCAAAGAAACGGAACGTGCCGCCCAATGTATGACGGGATCGTGCAAGGTTAACCAAGGCATACCCAATATAAGCCTGAAGTGCGGGGCATCGATGAGGTCAAACCGTATGTATTCGTAGTGGTCACTCCCCATTTTCATGAGCAAAGGAGAGGTGTGACTTATGACTGGCCCAGAGGACAGGGGAGTGCCGTCCACGGCCTTGACTTCTTCTGGATGTTTCTTCATCTCTTGGGGGACCCCTATGGTATGGGCATAGTTTAAGTCCATGTAATTTCCGGTTGCCCCTGAATCCAACATCGCGGATATGTCCACGGGGATGTCTGGTTTTATCCAAAGCGTAATCCCTACATTGATGTGGGCCACGGCTGGTTGGATGGTGTTTGCAACGGCGTGGGAGATCACTGTATGCTTCTCACCCGGTTCAGGGATCTCCTCCTGACTCGGGTGTGCTAGTTTTCCGAGTTCTCGTCCTGGTGCACAGTGGAGACATGCAGTCTCGGGATGTTGGTTTTCTCTGGGAGTCGGGTACGTGCTCGGCATTCCCGTATAAAGTGCCCACTCTTACCACAATAGAGGCACAGTCTCATCTTTCTTCTTCTTTCCCGTTCGTCGTTTGTTAACGGCCCCTTGACTCCTCCGATTTGCATCGGTTCCGTGGGATCTGCGGATTTCGGTGATTCCTCAAGGGTTTGGCGAGGTCTTACATAAGCCATGCGAGGGTCCCCTTTGCTTCTATCTCCCTTTCGTTCAAGAAGACGATGCTCCAACTGCACTGTGAGCGTGATGAATTCTTCGCAAGTGGGAGGGAGTTGCACTACCTGGGCAAGAACGTCCTTCAACTCTCCTCTCAATCCTTGATAGAAAAGGGAGGTGCGCTTCTCTTGAGGCCATTGAGGCCAATCAGTCTCCACCACCAAGCGATTGAAGGAAGTGATATATGTAAGGAGATCCTGAGATCCTTGCTTCAGGGTCATTAATTCTTTATCCAAGGTAAGCATGTGCGATTTTCTATCAAACAACTTCCTCATTTCAACGCAGAAGTTGGAGAAGTTATGTAGCACAGGATCGTCCCTTTCCATTAAAGGGATGGTCCAACTGGCCGCGTTCCCTCCCATGTAGGACATAGTGAACGCGGTTTTTGCAGCCTCGTCTTGGAATACCAATGGCTTACAGAGAAAATGTAACCTGCATTGGTTGAGGAAGGTCTCAAACTTTTTGGGCTCTCCGTAGAACCTCTCAGGGGGAGCCAGTGGTATCCCAGTGTTTTGCAACACATGTACAGTAGGAACAGAGTCTGTGACCGGAGTAGGGCCTGGGGGGGAAAAGACCCCTTTTGGGGGGTCTGGTCGATGCACCATACTAGGAGGAGGGAGAGTCCAGTCTTTTATGTAACCCCCCGCTCTTCTGGATTCGGGTTTGCCTTGACGAGATAAGCCCGCTACTTCCCTACGGAGGGTGCCTGCTTCATTTTTCAGGTCTCGGTTTTCTGCGCGGGAGGCTTGCACCTCTACCTGTAACGCGTTGAGACTGTCAAGAAGCGTGGCCAGTACTACATTGGTGTCCATCGTTCGGGCTGGGGTACTATCTTGGGCTTGACAATCTGTCGCGGAAGCGTCAGCGTGTCAGCAGGATACACTACCCACTAACCTGAGCCAGCCAGCAGGAACGATGCTTGCGATGAGAATCCCCCCTCTTCTCCCCTTCGCTAACGCTCCCCCCAGAAAGGCCACCAGAGTAGGGAGAGAGAGCGGTTGGGAGAAGGGGGAGGGAACCAAAGATGACCACCGGAGGAATTGCAGTGCAACCTACTGTCCAGTAGGTGGGTCAGGTAGAAGTTCAAGGAGGGTTCTGGCGTTGGAGACTACGGACAAGAAAACAGAGGACACGTAAGCCACTACCGTTACCATGAATATCCCCACCCCCTGTCCCACTTTCTAGAACTCACGGTTTTCAAGGAGGTTGGTCCTCTAACTGGTATCGTCCTCTGGGAGTAATGGGTAGTCGGTTGTGGTTCCGCTTAAAACGTACAGAGTCTTCTGTGGAAGGGTAGGTTCTGGCTCTGTGTTCTGCGCGGTGAAAATAGATATGGAGTTACTGTCTGAAGGGAGACAAGGGAGGGCTCGCTGACCCCCTACAATCCTGCGTCTTGTCTACCTTCCCTCCCAACGTCCTTGCGTAAATCAAAAAGAATGTGTGTGCTCCACTGTTATGTCACAGCAGGGCACCCTGGTCATGAGGAGAGAAGTCCCTTCTCCTTATGCTGGCACAAGCTGTAGCGCTATCACGGCAGTCGTGCTCTGTTATCTCGGAACCATAGAGCTCTGCCAGGTCTGCTTGCTTCTCCGCGGTTTCGTCACCGCGGGAGCCGTCTCCGAAGTTAGAGGCTTTAGGGAATACTTACTCCGGTTCCTGTTGATCCGGTGAATCTAGCGGGACGCCGTAGTTCTCCCACACGGCTCCTGCGGTTGTCGGCTCGAGGGGTGGTTTCTCCGGTGTCGTGGTATCCGCGATGTCCAAAGATTAGCGCGCACACGGCGCTCGCTGCGACGAAGGTCTCGGGAACAATACCGGAACTGGGGCGAGATTGTCAAGCGCCTCCTCTAGGGGGAGGCGGTCTTTTATTGCTGCGAAATATGCGACCCTGGCTGACGCGAGTTCTCTTCGCCAGCCCCAGGGTGTTCTGGGCAATGTAGTTCCTGGCCGGTGTTCGTGTAACCGCGACACATACTCAGAAAAGCAGGGCTCGTAAATCACAAATTATTAGTCATTTTAGATTATAATGAATCAGTTTGGCGTAAACCACGCAGGAATGTGTTACCGATCGAAGTGCTCTGTCACTTAACCCCTTCCATGCTCATGATGGAATGGTTCCATCATGAGCACAAATTCAAGTGATAATGTCTGATACAGGACAGGGTGAGATACAATATCAAAGTCTGTGCTAAGATCGTGGAGAATGACAACTGCAGTGCCCTCAAAATCCATTTGTTTCCTAAGATGTTCTACTGCCCCAAGGAGTGCAGTCTACGTACTAAAAACGGAAAGGTAACCAAAGTGGGAGAAGTGCAGCAGATTTCGATTCTCCAAATATGGTGTAAGCAGACTGTTAACGTATTTTTCTACTATCTTCGCCCAAACTGGTAGGAGCAAGATTGTCCGTAAATTGGCCCATACCACTGCATGAAGAGTGGGCTTTTTAAGCAAGGAATAAAAGTTGCATGCTTCTAAGTAGAGGGAACTCTACCTTCCTTAAAGGACGAGATAAGGAGATTCAAAAGGAGTATAGTATTGTGTCGAATTTCCTCAAAATCTCAGGAGGAAGGGTATCTCGAAGAGAAACTGATTTAATGGAATTCAGCAAGGTTTTAAGTGGGAAAGAATTGAGCAAAGTAAAATTTGAAAGTGTGGAGATTTCAGAATAGTTTGGAGCAATACTCTACCCTCAGTCTCCATGAACTGCCAGGAGAGAATAGATGTCTGCAATCTTGTTATGAAAAACTTGCCAATGTCATCACAGTTAGACTGCGAGAGAACAATGAGCGAGGCTGCTTGTACTTGATCTAACAAATATTTAACTATCACAAAAAGTTCCATAAATGAATTATGGGTGTTGGGAATTTTATTGGAGTAGTAGTCAGCCCATGCTTTGCAAAAGGTTTTCGAATATTCCTTTGGAGCAATTTTAATTATAACTTTCGCCTCCTTTTCATTAGTCTATTATCAAGCATGTTCAAACTTCTTACATTTTTTCTTAAGTAATGCCAAGGACTCATTAAACCAAGGGGCAGGTGCATGACAGTTGATGTTAATACCTAACTTATATGCTAAGGCCCTGTCAAGCAAAGCACATATCCAAGAGTCGATGGCAGTGGCATCATTTTCAAGAATCCCCGTAATAGTGGGACACACCTTAAAATGACTGCACTTTTATATACAATATATGTCAAAATGAATATAAGCCACATTGAAACAAATATGCTACGTTCAAATTAATATGAAATTTGCAACTTTAACACTTGATATGTTGAAATGAATATGTCACATTGAAACAAATTTGGCACATGTTCAAATTAATATAAAGTTCGCTGAAATAAGTACTACCAGTGTTAAAATGATTGTGACTTCTGCTAGAATGTATGTGTCATGCACTGAAATCAGTATGGAATGGATTAAGAGGAAAACAAAACACCATGAAATTAGAATCACATTTGTTGAAATGAATATAAGATGCATTGAAATGCTTTAAAATAAATAAGACTAATGAGTAAATCAATATGATCTACACCTAAATGAATCTGACGTTATGAAATGAATATGACCCAAGTTGAAACAACTATGACGTATATGAATTGATTGTGAAATGTATTGAAATTAATATGACCATCTTCAAATGACAATGACATAGATTAAAATAAATGTAGCTTATGCTGATATGAATATGACATGCGGTGTATTAAATATGGCATGCTTTGAAAGTAACAGGATATCTGTTAAAAAAGAATTTAACATGCCTTAAAATTAATATGACCTACACTTAAATAAATATAACATCTGAAATGAATATGTCATGCACCAAAAATAATATGACATGCTGAATGGAATCTAAAATACATTGGGATTAATATGACAAGTGTTGAAATGGTGGATCCGTAAATCCTTATGAATCTTTAGAATCATATAAAGGCTATGGTCTTCGTGGGTTGGTGACTGTTAGAAAAGACTTAGTTGTGGAACGTGTCCATCCCATTTCCATGGCTTTTTCCAATATTGTATTCAGCGTGGTTATCAGTTGCATTGTGGGATCTCGCTCCAGCAACATGTACTTAGATTTGTCAGAAACATGTTGATTCACTTTGGTCTGATAATAAAGTACGCCCAGGACTACCAATGCTCCCCCTTTGTCAGCAACCTGAAAAGAGATGTGTGGATTGTTTGCTAGAGATCTTATCACGTTTCTTTCCTATGCAGACAAGTTCTCTCCTCACAGGCCTCATTTAGCAGCACTGCAGGTTAACATTCAGTAAGTAGAGGGGAAGAGCTTGGTAACGGCAGGCACCATCACTGTTTTGTTGTCAAAAGTATTGGTTGTCGGTGTATAACTATTGGGTCCCCTCAACCCAGGGGAGGACCGCAGTATGGTCGCTAAGGCACAGTGGAGATTATGAGTAGTGACTTGCCGGATTGCATGCAATGTTTCACAGTTCTGCATTCGCATAATAATTTGAACGAAGCACAAGTTATGATTGTGGTCTTTTATCTCCACTTCACTGGTATCAGTGTATGGGACTCAGAGTATCACGTGAGCTAGGTGATCACTTATGAGAGGTTGGAATGCACACAATTGGTGTTCTACATGCAGAAATAATCAGCTCATCTTGAGATCAAAGTTATAGATCGAACCCTTGTACATTATTATATTTTCTTTTACAGAATTGCCCCTCAAGAAGGGACTAAATCCCGAAATGCATTGGGCATGAAGATTAAGATCATTTTTATCATTTTGTTTAATGGTTTTGCGTTCAAACAGAAGTTTGTTTTTGCAATGTGTTAATTAATTTTGTGTATGTATATGAATAGAAATGAACCACAAGAAGAATCATTTAAATAACTTAGACAGTAAATAATGGAATGTAGCATGATGATGATAATGATATTGTTGATTTTGTGATATATTATATTGTATGGTGCACACTGAATTCAAGTTCAACCACTTGATTACTAATTCATATGCATTTTAACCATTGTCACATTAATTTCAACCATTGTCATATTCATTTCAGATTCTTTTCAAAAGTGCCATAAATCTTTTCAAAGCATGTCATATTCCTATCTGCATATTCGTTTTATTTTGGTGTAGTTCATATTCATTTTAGGGCACGATAAATTCTTATTAAAGGAGGTACTATGACTTTTAAAGCATGACATTTAAATCGCTGCATGGGATATTCATATCTGCATAATCCATATTTATTTTAATGTACGTCATACTTCTTTAAAGAGGGTCATATTAATTTTAATACATATCACAATTAATTCAATGTATGTCGTATTTATTTCAACCTAGGTCATGTTCATTTCAACATATGTCATATTCATTTAAACATAGATCATATTGATTTTAGCACTGATCATATTTGTTTTAAGTGCTGCATATCATTTCAATGCATTTCAACACATGCCATATTCATTTAAAGATGTGTCATTTTTCACTTAATGGATTGCATATTGATTTCAATGCATGTCACATGAATTTCAGTGCAGGTCACAATCATTTTAACACTTGTCATACTTATTTCATTTAATATCAATTTTCTTTTATACAATCATCATATTTGTTTCAGTGTGGCTTATATGTATTTGTACATGTCTTTCATTAATGCTCATGTGTGTTATTGTTATTTTAAAGTGTGTCAGATTCATTTCAACATCAATCATATTAATTGCAACAGGTGTAAAGTTCATTTGTAAGTTTGTCATATTCTTTTCAACTTGCATTATAATCATTTCAAAATGAAATGTATTTATTTTATCATACTCATTTTATTGAAAGTTCTATGAATTTGTGTGTATCATATTTATTTCAAAATGTGCCCTATTTCTCTTAAGACATGTCATTCACTTCAGCGAATGTCATATTCTTTCAATGCATGTCATATTCATTTTAGTGCCTGCTATAGTCTTTTCAGTGAGGGCCACATTCCTTTCAGTGCAGTTCACATATATTTTAGTATATGTTTTATTCAACTTAGCACGTGTTATTCATATGATTCACTAACTAAAGTATTTATGCTACTGTGTATCTTATTTCTTTTGCTACTTGGCATATTGATTCTGCCATGTGTCATACTGGTTTTGAAATATGTTATATTTATTTTGTTTGATGTTTTATTCAATTCAATTCAATTATAAACTTTATTCGATATGTAAAAACAATATCACAAAAGTACACATATATTAAAAGAAATAAAATAGAATAATAAGATGCCGTGAAGGCACGTAAAAACATTAAAAACTTATTCGGAAGAGTACAGTAGGCATAATTACAATGATTTAACAGCAATCATGCAGTCATTTAAGTAAGAAATACACAACAAGCGTTGAATCTTATATCATCTAAGGTTGCATTGAAACCCTCACTCTCACGATCACTTTTAAGTAAGAGGAAACAACAGCAATGGCTAAGGGATTGTCCAATGTTTTTAATTTGTAATAGGCCGCCCTGCACGATTGTAGTCTCCATGATTTAGGTATGGGTTTCAAATAGGTTGCCCTCGGCAATTGATAAAACCTACAAAACAAAATGCAGTGGATGTTAGATTGTGTTGACAGACCATCGCAAGGGCATTTCTCCAGGTTGCTGGACCAACAATTTTGATTAGGGAATGTTAATAGTCTGAAGAAAGTATCAGTACGAAGACGAGTTACGAGCATACGGATAAAAGGAGATGGTATTAAGAGTAAATACTGCTGGGTCCCTTGTGTTATGGTAGAATGTTGGTAGTCAACTACCGTGCTCTTATGTTTTTCAGATAACCAGCGTCGGCTAGTCAGATGGCTTAAGACTAGTCGTTTTAGTGTAACTCTAGGTATTTTATTCAGAGTTGAAGGATCAGAAAAAAATTCAGGATGCCCTAGGTCAGATGACAGGTTTCTTACATATTTCAACCACTTGATGTTGTCAGCCTCGTTCAGGCTAAGGCAATCTGTGATGATTTCCCTATTTAGATTGGTCTCTTGGTTGGACCAGACTTTATGCCATAGGATAATGGGGGAAGAATTTATGGTGTCCGTGATATGTGTAAGACCGAGTTCATTATGTACCACGTATGTACATGTACCGCGTGGGACAGCCAGGAGGTAGAGTTCTCAGAGCGTTGAATATGGTCAACGTGCTCAATTCCCCAAATCCCAGATCCGTAAGTGCCAGTCGAAATGCATTTGGCCTTGTAGATCTGTATTAAGGGGTTAATCGGACGTCCCCCTAACTTTTTTGAGAAGTTAGACAACGCACCTATAGCTTTAGAGAACGCGATTCCCCTAGCTTGGGCGGCAGCCCGCCAGGAGCCCCTCTTATCGAAAGTGATGCCCAGATATGGGAACCTATCAGTGCTTTCCAACTTTCTACCGTTTAAAGAAATGGTGCGTTGTTTCTTTCCAATCCCTGAGCCACAAGACATGGTGAAGGTTTTGGAGGCGTTGACATTTAATCCTCTTTGTGACATAAAATCGGTGAATTCTCCTACTGCCCTTTGTAGCCCCATGCAAGTCTGTGACATTATTGCTGCGTCGTCCGCTTAGAGAAGTATCGGTATTGGTTTCCCGTTTATGGTGGGGTAGTCGTGGTAAGTTCTATTGAGATGGTGACCAACAGAGTTTATATAGAGTGTAAAAAGTAAAGGGGCTAATATACATCCCTGTCTTACACCTCTCCTAATATAAAACTTGTCAGAACATTCTCCACATCTACCATATCTAACGCGGGCTGATGCTCCCCTGTAGAGTTCTTTAATAAATGAGAGGATAGGGGGCTCTAGGCCAATCTCTACAAGAGATTCCCAGAGCAGCTCATGATCAACGCAGTCGAATGCAGAGCTGAGATCTACAAAAGTCACAAAGAGCTTTCCCTTTTTTGCCTGGGTGTATTTGGCAATTATAAGGGCCAAGTTCAAGCCTTGTTTAATAGTGCCTTTACCCTGTCTAAAGCCATATTGTAAGTTGGAAATTATATTTCCCTCGCTTAGCCAGTCCTGGGTTCTGTTTAAAATGATTCTCCCTGCGACTTTCATCAGGGAGTCAAGCAGCGAAATTGGGCGGTGATTGGAGGGATTATTCCTGTCACCTTTTTTAAAAATCGGCACTACGACCGCTCAGGCCAAGTAGGAATGAAGCCCGTGACATTCAGGGAATTTAGGACGTTGGTGAGCAAGGGAGCCCACAGGTCCGGCTGTGATTTAAATACATCTATTGGTACGCAGTCCGGACCGGGAGCCTTCCCAGATGGGCTTTCCTTCAGTGCCACAAGTACCTCTTCACATTCAAAAAAGATGTCCAGAGGAAAAAGACTAGGAGTATTTGACTCTGGCTGGGGATTGAGATGACTTTCCAATACATCCGCCGGTTCTTTGGGGTCAGATATATTATATAAGGTTCCAAAGTGTCTAACCCAGGTTTCGGCAGGTATGGCTAGATCAATCTTTGGGGGCTGGGTGCACTGCAAGAAAGGGGCATTTACTGCCTTCCAAAAGGCAGTATTGTCTCTTTTGCTAGAAGCTTCCTGTAAAGCTAGCCAGGCCTCTGATTTCAGCTGGTTTTTCCTAGCCAGTCGAACTGCAGGATAGTTTTGTCTAGCTTGCCGTATTTCTATCTGGTTTCTTGGGTTAGATTGTAGGGCCGTTTTTAAAAGTTTCAAAGCTTTAGTACAGGTCCTATTAAACCAGCCTTGGCTGCACGGTGGGGCTTTCCTTGGAGCTCGTGCGAGTAATCTTTTGATCTCCATCGCAATTATAGAGAAGGAATGGCTAATTGCCTGGGGATTTTCTGTTGTTGACAGGCATGTCTGAATATGGGCATAGGTGTTTTTAACCAGTGATTGGAGGAAAACTATGGGGACTACTTTATCCCATTTTAAATGAAACACATTTATAGTTGCCAACTTATGTGGCGGGGTATGGGAAGGATTCTTCCTTACGTTGGAGATAACATATGGATTTAATTTTAAGGTCACCACAATAGGGTAATGATCGCTGAGAGCAATATCGAGAGTCTCCCAGTTAAGTATAGTCCCTGAATACCTAGAGGATAATAAAATGTAATCAATTATAGAGTGGCAACCTCTTCCGTTATAAGTTGGTTTAAAACACTTCGGTGGGTAACACAACTCATTCGCATATGATAAGTTAAAATGAGATGTTAGACCATTTAATAAGGCTCCTAATTTAGTATGCGAAAAATGGGTGAGTGAATCATCCCTGCCGGTATCCAGACCACAAATGCCCTTGTTGCTCTGTGTGCACAGGGGGCAATTAAAGTCCCCCACCCAGATAAGCAGCATGTCAGTTTTGAGCTGATCCTCTATTTTTATTAAATCGGCCTTTAAACTATTGAGGACCGATTCATGAAGGGGGCTTGGAATGTTATTGTAGAAATTAACCAAGATGATATTTTTAAGAGCTTCACCTGTTAGGGCAATAATTTGATAATTTTCAGTCCAGGTAAAATTTACTTGTGTTAGCCCACATTCGACAGATATGTATGTCGAAAGCCCCCCCTTATTTCTGCCATGTAGGATAGGAAAAGCTGGGGTATGTAAGGTCTTATACCCTAGAAGATGAAGCTCATTAATGGTCCAAGTTTCCTGCAGGCAGATAATACTATGGCAAGATACAGTTTGGACCCATAAGGGATTGGTCAGTTTGTCAAGGAGACCTGCCATATTCCATGATAATAAACTATCCCCCAGTGTAAGCTTTTTTTACAGGTGTTACCATTCTTAGTGTCCTTCAGGATCTCATTAGTTTCCTGGGATGAAGGGGGGTGTTAATGAAAGCGAAATGTCGCTAGATAGATGTTGGATCGAAAGAGTGTTGGCTATTAGACGACCAATTGATCTATCAATTTCAGGAGTTAGAGGGAGACAATCAGTGGCATAGTTTAACTTCATCTCTGGCTTGCTAGGGTTCGTGGGGTTTGTCTTCTGATTAACATAATCAGAGTCTAATATGGCTTGCAAAGGACTTGTTTTAGGGGGATTGCCAGCCTCATTCTCAAGGTTTGAAAGTCAGTCTAAATAATCCAGACCAGAAAGAGTGGCAAATTAAGATGGTGGCCCTCTGTGTTAACCGTGTGTGGTAAATGGGGTTTTGGGGGATTTGACAAAAGGGGGCGGGGATAAAAATAACTTAGGTCGTGCGTCAAAATCCCCGCGCCCCTTCTCACGTTATACCAATCCACTATGTGAGGTAATACCCTGCGATCCCTGAAGTTAATGATAATAACATCTCCCTGAATATCCTTTGGTCTAGATCCCAGCCAACCTAATCTTCTCACATGGAGTATTTTGCCATCAATATCGGGGGGAAGTGGCCTATTTTGACTTAGCCAATGTACTACCTTGTTTTTGAGTTCCTGATGTCTTTCTGTTTTACCAGGAGCAAGCTCCGGAACGCCTGTAAGTATCACTACGTAAGGAGCTGCTTCTGGGGGTAGATCGATGTGATGAATCGTTCCCTTCCTGTTATTCGAGGGTAGCTGCGTATTGGCATTATTGCAATGGGGCTCTACGGGCTTATGGGATTGGTCGCCTCTTCTGTCCCTTTCACCAGTAGTTCTCTCCTCTGTTGTGAGCGTGACAGCGTGTGTATTCTCTGAGCGGACAGTTGGCATGGCCTGACTAGCTGTTTGGTTAAGTGAGGGGGGCCCTACATCAGTGATGGGAGTAGACTTTTTCAGCAAGCAAGTATTCAGTTCCCTGTTTGATGCAATGATTAGAGCAGTTGAAGCTTCTAAGGACGTTAACTGTGCTGCAATGTTTTTGACCATCTCCACCAAAGGTAGAAGTAATGATTTTACTAAATGCTCTATGTCGCCCAATAAGTTAGAGGGAAGCGATGTTGGTAACTGAAGACAGTCTTTCAGGGACTTCGCAGGTATTGAAGTCAGCGGAATTTGGGGAGTGACTTTGGAAGTCTCAGGGTGGCTGTCTTTCCTCCCTTTTTTCTGGCGCGATCTTTTCTTTACTAAGGGCTCCGAGATGATGGTTTTGTTTCTTACGACCTTTCTCTTGTTGTTTTTAGCAGTTTTTATTGGAATCGGATCCTCTGAAGAGATGTCTAATGTTGATTGTGTGTTTAGGGTATGTATGTTAATAGCCCTTGATGTATCAGATATGTCTGTTAAATCATGCAGTTGCAGAGGGGAGCCAATATCATGTGCAAGATCGGTACCCATGTTAGGCGTTGGGGGTGAAAGTGCATGCTGTATGTGGCCTAGAGACGAGCACTTATGGTACAGGGGGTCCAAAGACAAGCGGCGCTCTGTAATGGCTATCTCTTGCTCCAGCACTGTTGCGGCCCTGGTGATGAAATGGTCTAGTTTCCCCCTAACAGAACCCCCCACCAAGGATTTCCTGGCTTTGCTAAGGTGAGTAGGCATAATGCAACTATATAATTGATGCACTATCGCCTCATACGCAGTACAACAATAGGAGCAGCTATTAATATGTGGCAAATAAAGATCAACAGAAAGTTACTTGAAGTAGGTCCAACCAAATGTCCGCATAGATGGTCCAAATGAAACTCCCACAGGTGAGTCTTATAGGGACATCAACAACCAAGCTAAGGGGGGTGGCCCAGCCTCGGTTGGCCTTGGACGGCCGTAGACGGCCCGCCCTTTGCCCGGGCTTAGCCCGGCGCCACCCGCGCGCGTTCCCGCGACGCGGGGGCTCTCCTCACATTAAATGCGCCTCCGGGCGCGGAAGAGGCGTGAGCGGCTTCCTGCCGCTAAGGATGTTGGAAGGTGTAGTCCTCCCCTCACTGAGGCCGCGCTGATGTACAGGTACGGCGCCGGCGGCAGGGGAGGCAGGCGGCAGGAATGCAGACCAGGGAACTGTGGCAGGATATGGCGAGCTGCAAGTAGTTTTATGCTGATGCATTTCAAGAGGAGTCATATTTGTAGAACTATAATTTTGAGTGGCTTCCCATAAATAATATATTCAGTGTTGTTTTTATTTTAACCTATGTGCACATTTACTTTAATATGCCTGCAAAGTGTTGTTTATTTGAGCGGTCTAGAAGCCATTTTATTCAGCGTTGTACAATTTCACATTTCCTGCACTGTGAATTAAGCACAGCTTCGCTCTGAGGATTGGTAGCATGAAGAGTAAATTATAGAAAAGCAGTGGAGACAGCATTTGTTTATGTATCTGTAGGAAAGTGGGTTATTAGTAGGTGGGGATAATAATAATACCACAATTGCCAATAGACTCTGACAAGTCTCAGTAAATTATTCCTTGCTCAACCCTTTGTAGTTTGGCAAGTGAGCTGTCAGGCTTAAATTAGGAGACTGGTATGTGTAAAGCATTTACTATCACCAAAACAGTAAATAAAGACACAATTACAATACGAATCCAACAATGTTTGTGGAGACTAGTCAGCAGGGGTGTCCTCTCTTTGGTCTTTGAGGGTGCTTGCTTCCAGCTCTTTTGTACCTATTGCTGTTCAGGGAGTCCACTCCTTTTCCTTTGAATAAGGCACAGTCCTTTTCTTGTGAAGGCTTGAGAGTGCAGCAGGTGCAGTACTTCAGAGTGCAAGTCTTCTTAGAGCAATCCAGGGGTCCAGCAGGATCCCATTTTTGTTCTGTGCCAGGCAGTGATCTGAGGAGCTCCTTCAGCTAGGCCATATTTATCCAACGTTTAGGCTTGCAGGAAGAGGGGACACTCTAACCAATATGAGTACAGCTTCCTCCCTCTGCTATGACCACTTCCTGTGAAGTGTTGCATATTTCTGGCCCAGAATGCGATATTCTCCCAAATGGAGAGAATCTCTCCTTGGTGTGTGTGTCTGTGTAACCCAACCAAGAGGTGTGGCTGCCAACTGACTACACCCCCCTTACAGCACTTCTGCTAATCCAATTAGGCGACTAACAGCTGGCTAGTGACCAAGGAAGTGTGCTGGTTATTTCTAACCTAATATGGCAGCCGCGGTTTACAGTCTAGTCCTTCCAGACACGAGACAAGTAGTAAGCGTCTCATTCTTGCTGATTCCGGCCACAATGTTTCCCGATGGCGGGGAGTGGAGATGGATTGTTTGGCAACGCGCTCTACTGAACAAGTAGGTTTTAGAAGAGTGGTCTCATATAGGATAGAAAAATTGCATCTGTAAATTTGGGGACTAGAGGCTGATGCTCACCTGATAGTAGGACACAATATTTCAAAGGAGAAATTTGAAGGGGTGCACACAAGGTAGGAGTGTTTCTCCTAAGGTGAGACCCCCACAATAGGAGCCCTATACTAGATTAGCGAACCTTGGGCACACACTATATACAGAAATGGTTAAATTCCATGCAGTTGTTGCTATTGATTATACAGTGGCATAGAAAAGAAAGTTTGTTTCATATGAAAAATACAATCATATAATTATTTGACGTCAGCAGAGATCATTTATTTGTAGATCCTGTTCGCTGTTCATGTAGCCAACACGTGTTTCGTCAGTTTAGCGACTTCGTCGGGGCTGTAAATTGCAGCGTTAAATCTGTTAAAAGGCACACTAAACTGCTGGTCAATAAGCCACATGTGAATTATTTCCGCCGTACCAATTGGGTAGATAATACTGGATTATCAAAATGTAATAATCACAATAATACCCCTTGTAGTCATCGTGATTGTATATATTAAATGAAAAATGTCCAAGGGTAATGTGCTATGTAGTCAGTAGCATTAGAGTCAGTGGTTAGTAAGTCCAGGCTCTCCCAGCGTATTAAAGACAGTAAGCCTCGAGAGTCCGAGTTCGGTCCCTCCAAGTTTTTCTTCGAGACATGACCCTTCGGTGTCCCAGGCACCACATGGTGCTTGGCATACAGTGCATGGATGTGCACAAAGTGCTTTTTAGGTCTCGCCTGGTGAAAGCTCTCTCTGCCATGGAGAAGACCTTTTGTAATCGATTCAGCCAAAGCTGAATAAATGCACGTCCAGATGGACAAACATGGCTGCTCTCGCCGCCCGCAAAGCTAAACATGCACGCGTAGGGACAAATAAATGCACGCGCATGTGGACAGCCCGACGCCATCTTTGTGCACACGCGCGGGCATTTTTTTGTCCCTACGCCTACGCTTGCATGGTGGTGTGCTTTCGCTTTCGCAGACAGTGCTGAGGAAGCTGCCGCGAGGCTTCCCGGAAGCATTGCTTGTTCAAACCGTCTCGGCTCCTCCACCGAGGGCAGGCTATGCGAGTAAATATAGGGACAGAGGCAGGAATCCAGACTACCTTTTCCCCAGCTACCTGTACTGCCCCAAGTAAACCCCCCGCCCCCTCCCCGCCCCAATACCGCATCATACTTGCCTCTGCCATATACGGCATCTGGCTCCCGTGGCACAACGGTCTATGTCTCTGCTGCAGAGCATAGACTAGTCTGTATGCACCTCAAAACCTCTCTGAAGGAAATGCGTGGGGGGGGGCTTCTCCGGTTGGAACTCCTTACTCCTTCCTCGGGTCAAGTGATCTCCGCATACCTGCCCTCCCTATCCCCAAAACACCTGTGTTTGGATCTTACGCCCACCCACCCCGTGGTAAGCAACACTTGCCAGTTTACATTTACTGTCTGCGAGATACACACCTCCTGTAAAACAGTTCCCACACTGAGAGAACCTCTGCCCTACACCCCGCCAAAATCTGGGGGCACATATGTCAAGGAGCACACGTCATAGGACGCATACAGCTGGCAGCATGTAACATATATGTCCAGGCGTACATATGTTGGGGAACACATGTCCCAGGGACAAAATATCCCCGCCAACTCACGCTTTTCTACTCTCCACTATAACCCTCTAGTTTACCCTGTTCCCCCGCGGATGTCCAACAAGCTCTCAGCCTTTGCAGACCCCTTGTCCGTATGCACTTTTCTGTTCTCCGCTCTTCACTCCCTCCATTCACCCGACACTTCCTGCCCTCAGACCTCCGTCTCCGGCTGACCTGCCTTATAGAAATTGAGTTACAACAAACAAATGATGGACGGAATGCTGACAATGCATACATTCTCCCCCAGTCAAGAGATCTGGGTTAAATCCATCGTTCTTTTGCCCACTACACCACCCCAGTTTAGACATGGCCATATGCAAATCAGTCTTGACCCTGTGCCTCATGGGAACAGTCCAGCCCGAACTGCCAAGCCATGTCTTCCCTGGACCGGAATCAAGCATCCTAGGACCGGTTTCTGGCTATCAGCCGTCATCAGCCAGGATAGCTTGACTCTTATAGAAATTGAGACCTGGTCCTCCGAGTGCCGGTGAGATTGTGTTCACAGACATTTACAACCCGTGCCAACTCTATTTGCTTGAACAGGAGGCAGTGCTCAAAGGAACACATCCTAGTGGTTAGTGATCACATAGCGATACAAACCGCATCTTTCCCTCATGAACCCATCTAATTAGCATACATTAAAGAAGCCATCGCCTTATTGCACAGCCGTTGACATGTGAACTCGCATGGCTCGCCACAACCTACCTATCAATCAAAGAGAAGCTGCACACCAACAGTTCCCATTGAGGCCCGAAATGCACATGATGCATGTGCCCAAGGTCACAGGAGGCGTCAGATGACAGAGCAGAGAAGACTAAAGCGACGGATCACGCAGTCCAACCCTTAAATGCTCTTTAATGAGTAATGTGAATAAAAGACTATGGGGCTTATTTACAAGCCCCTTGCGCTGCAGGTACGTCACTTTTTCACATATTAAAAATGACTCACCGCCAGGGCAGGAAGATTGTAAATAAGTCACTATCAGCGCGCTTCACACGCACTTATCTTTAATATTCCCACATTTCGAGTCCGTACTTGACGCTGCACTCCCTGGGACCCAGCGTGTCGTTTATGAGTAGTCTGCAATAAGCATTGGCAATTATTGTTATAATCAACAATAGTCATCGGGCGATAATAATGACCGTAAGCCAAATAAGTGGGGTAAAAGGCCGCTTTATTGGACAGGTGGCAAATATATACATCATTATCACAAAATACATATATTTTTCCTATCACCCCCACCCCTACAAGATTTCCCCAACAACCAACTTCCCCAACGTTGTTCGGCCTAATCCTCCTCCCCAAACCCCTATCTACCCCTCCTGCCTACCCCTTGCCTCCAAGCTCGCTCCCTTGCTTCCCTCTGCCCGCAACTATTCCTGATGCCCCCGACCCTTCCTGCCTGTCTTGCTCTCCCCCAACTCTGCCACCTGACCAAGCGACAACCACCCAAACAGTAAAATATACTTTTTTTTTTTCATATATATATATATATATAGTAACAAATTTGTCATTTCAAAAAAGGGGAGGGAGGGTGGTCCCAAAAACACCGCCGCCTACCTCACGCCCCTCAGCCACAATGCGCGATGTTTGCTACGCAGCTTTCGCGCTCACGCCGCTGCCAATCAACAGGCAGAGCGCGCGCCACCTGTCCGGCCGTACCACCGCCCGAAGCAACCCGGGGGTGGACAATCTGCGATTGCCACCCCCAGGAGCCCCCATCGGGCGATAATAATGACCGTAAGCTAAATAAGTGGGGTAAAAGGCCGCTTTATTGGACAGGTGGCAAATATATACATCATTATCACAATATACATATATTTTTCCTATCACCCCCCACCCCTACAAGATTTCCCCAACAACCAACTTCCCCAACGTTGTTCGGCCTAATCCTCCTCCCCAAACCCCTATCTACCCCTCCTGCCTACCCCTTGCCTCCAAGCTCGCTCCCTTGCTTCCCTCTGCCCGCAACTATTCCTGATGCCCCCGACCCTTCCTGCCTGTCTTGCTCTCCCCCAACTCTGCCACCAGGAAAAACCCTCACACAGGAGTTTTTCCTGTCCCCCCTCCCCTACCACCCGTAAAACCAACATTTCTATTGACTGGACGCACGTCCGCAGCTGATATAACACATGCCACCAATGTCGCCAAACAGGTGAAAACTTTATTCAGACATATAATCTTTGCCATATATCTCCAAATTTTCTCCATAATATTGGAAATTTCCCAAAACATTGAAATGTAAAATCCCCCAAATGCAAAAACATTAAATAAAAACACGCTTTTAAATTTTTTTGAAAGGAGCAGGGAAAATTGCGTATGTGAAGCAGAACGGACACCAAGGAAGTGGGTGAGGGGGAAAAAAGGGGGAGGGCGGATGTTCGGAGGGGTGGCACTGGCTTGTGGGATATGAAGGAAAAACCATGTCCCTGTTGAGACAAGAAAATACCAAAACATCAGAACCTTTGTTATTTGACAGGAAAACAAGCTGTCGCTAAAACAGCGTAAAAACTAACACCACGTGCTAATCCGAAAATTTTTTGAAACCTTCTCCCTTATATTTAGCAAATAAATTTCATTACCTATAAACGATAAATGAACACCATCGTGTCTGAAAAATTGATAGTCCTCTTTCGTAATTGACTCATGAGTCAACTTACCTATTCCAGCACTGTGACAAAAACGATGAAGGTCTCTATTTAATTTCCTTCGTGCTCTTTCTATTGCCGTAAACCTTTCAGCTCCTCTCCAAACTCTTCGGGGCATTAACGCTGTTAACACCATATGTGTTTCAGGCCATGTTTTTAAAAGGATTTCCAGATCTGTTTTCATATCGATAAGTAAACCAAGACCTGACAATTGCACGAGATCATTTTCGCCGAGGTGGATCAGCAACATTGCCGGTTTATCTTTACAAGACAGTTCGCTGAGCAGAGGCAAAAGCTGACCCCACTTCATGCCGCTCTTACCAAACCATGACAGCAGGATCTCTTCGGAGCGAAAACCCAGATTTCTCCGAAACTGCCTTTTCTCCGCTTGCTTAGCGGCCCACTTAATAAAAGAGTGTCCAATGATCCACACTCGGCGTTGAGACAATGTGTCACTGGCACCAAAACCTGAAAAGGAAAGGCAATTAGTATTCTGACTTATGAACCTCGCCTTCCAAATCCCGGATATACCGCAAGCAACAATCAGAAGACCATCGTCCCAATTTTTTGACATCACTGAGGGAAAAACCCCACCTGGCGGCTTCTGAAGCCGCTCCTATACGGAAGGAGTGTGTCCCAAAATTAGCGGGGTCCTCACCCACCCGTACTAGCGCCCTACGCATAATCGCTAATGCTTGGGATGCTGTGAGTCGTGAACCATCCTGATGTCTAAAATAAATGTTGATGTGGCCCCCCCCACTAACATAAATTCTGACCATGCTTGCTTGGGGCACAAAGGGCCCTTTACAGCTTGCAAAACCACCTTCGACCCTTTCCCCATCTGGTCCGTTTTTGACTGTTCTAAGAAGATAAAAATAGAAGAGTGAGACATGGAAACATTATGAACTTTGAGGCCCTCATTGTGGATTGTACCCAACAATTCTGAAACCCTAAATGCTCCAAAAAAGAGCCAAATCATACATAATTTCAGCAATTGATATTCAAAATCAGAAAAACAAATCCCGCTGAGGACACATACAATCTTGTATAGTAGTTTTAACGATATAGGTTCCCTTTTGTACAGGCCCCTCTTTTTCGTCTTAGCCCAACCTTGCAATATTCTGCGGCCCATCTCACCTGCTGAAGGCTCATAACCCCAGAAAAATTTACCATAGAATGACACCCCGGCCAATTTGCCGGCTATAGTGGTGGAAGATATATTCTTTTGGACATTGCTCATTATGAATCTAATTATGTTGTCATTTTGCTGCTGTGGGCCTGACTCAGTAGGAGATCTATAATTGGCACCTGATTCTAAAAATTCCAGCCAAGCACGTCTGTATGCCAACTTGGTGCTGGTGGCTAAGGAGCTCTCGATCAGATGATGAGTGGTCAACTCGCCAAATCCCACACCTCTCGGGGAACCGGTGTCTTCTGACAATCCGCTCCGGGTGCCAAACCACGGAATCTCGCCCACTGGAAACGAGAGAGGGCATCTGCTATGTTATTCGCCACTCCCGCCACATGTTTAGCCTTGAAGATCATATTAAACTGTAAGCATTTCAACATAAAGAGTTGCAACAGCTTTAGTAACTTTGTATCTCTGACTCTTTGCCCATTTACTAGATCAACTACAGTTCGGTTGTCCACGTTGAAAACTACTGCTCTGTTTGCTAACCGTGGCCCCCAGATAGTCAATGCCACTATAAGAGGAAAAAATTCTAGATAAGCTATGCTTCTCTTTTCAGCAATCCACGTTTTCGGCCACTGCTCCGCACACCACTTCCCCTCCCAAAATATACCAAAACCATGGGCACCAGATGCGTCAGAATAGAACTGTATGTCCCAAACAAAATCCACGTCCAACGACCAGATTGTAACGCCGTTGAATTCTTTCAAAAAGTGTAACCACACTTCCAAATCAGCCCGTATGTTGGCAGTAACTCTGATCCTATGGTGTGGAAGCTGAATGCCTGACATGGCAAACCCCAAGCGTCTGCAAAAAGCTCTTCCCGCTCGAACCACCCTACAGGCAAAGTTCAAGTGACCAAGTAAACACTGCACTTCAAGTAATTTCAATTTCTCCGCTCTTATGGCTTGTTCTAAAAGCCTGGAGATCTCAAGGACCTTTTCCACTGGCAGTCTAGCCTCCATCTTCCGAGTATCGACTTCAATACCCAGATAAGTTAAACAGCAGCTGTGCCCTTCTGTTTTGTCTGGCGCTAAAGGGACCCCCAACTCCTTAGCAAATGATTGAAAATCTTTCAACGCTGTGCCACATTGATGGGAACCTGCAGCTCCCATGAAAAGAAAATCGTCCAAATAGTGTGTTACACCCTCGTGGCCCGTTACCAATGAAAAACACCACTGCAAAAAGGAGCTAAAAGATTCGAAAAGCCTGCAAGATGTCGCACATCCCATCGGCAGGGCCTTGTCCACGAAAAATTGTCCCTCAAAATGAATGCCCAGCAAAGAAAAATCGGAAGGGTGAACAGGCAATAACCGAAAAGCCGACTTAATGTCGCATTTTGCCAGCTCGAAATCTTGCCCGTAAAGCCTTATCATGCCTAAAGCTGTGTCCACAGAGGCAAATTTTACCATAGAGTCCTCCCTGGCAATGAAATCATTGATGGATGCACCCTGAGGCCAGGAGAGATGCTGAATCATCCTAAACTCCCCTTCTGTCTTTTTCGGGACTACGCCCAGGGGTGATACAATAAGGTCCTCCAACGGCCATGTGACAAAGGGGCCTGCCATCCTGCCTTCTGCTACCTCAGTCAGCATTTCTTCCTAACCACATGTGGAAACTCATCTGCAGACTTCAAATTTTTTGCAAAGCGGCGACACCTGGGTCCTTGATATCCCAGCTTGAACCCTTCCTTAAAGCCCCATTCAAGAAGTGATGCTTCATTGCTATCAGGATAGAATCTCAAATATTCACACAATTTCTCTATCTTAATTGGTGTAGAAGCCCTTGACGCCAGATTGAAAGCCTCCCCCCCCAACCTCTCCCAGGCAACCCAACCCCCGACTGCCATTGCTCCCCGAAACATTGAGTGACGGCATGTCTCCCTCCTCAACGGGAACACTCATGCTTGTATTTACATGGATTTCTTGTGCAGAATCCCTTATTAAAATTCCAGCATGCGCCAGAATTGGGGGTCTGCTGTCTGTTCCAACTGCCCACCCCCCCCAGGGTGGGCCTAGTCTGAAAGGGCCGGCTGTGTACTGCTAGACCACTCGCAGTATGCATGGCAGGGGGTGGCCTTTGTGGATACATCCATTGCACCCAAAGTTCATTGTCCACTTCACCCCATGGTTTCTCAGGCAAAAGAACTAATCGTGCCCTAAATTCTTCATCGTAATGCAGCCATGCATACCCACCAAATTCAATGGCCGCTTTCCGGATGGTGTCTATATATTTAAAAATCGCCACTGACCTGTCAGGGAACTTCTCACAGTATATACTCGCAAAGATGAGAAACGCTGAGGTCCAGCTGTCTATATTAGTTGGTACCTTAGGTCTCCTAGCCAGCTCCCATGTCTCTTCTTTGGAACCCTCCTTTGCCTGTACTTCTCTATGCAAGAGTTTAAAAACATCAACAAAATCCCCCTTCCAGATCTTTTCTTTCGTGGCTTTGGACAAGTGGGCCCCCAATGGCATCGAGAAACCCATATAAGGTACACGTTTTAGACCTGACTGCAGTGTGCTACCCTCCTCCTTTGTCCCCTTCTCTGTATTTACGGGCTCCTGCTGTTTTTTGTCTGAGCGCACCGTGCCTGTGACTGCCTGACTTGCTGCCTCCTCCAGTGTTGCCTTGACGCCACCACCCTCCGTGCCCAAGCCTTTATCCACACCTGAACATTTGCGACGAGCTTTAAAGAATGCCTCACCTGTCCTCATGGCCAGCCTTTCTTCCGACACTCTTCTCCTCTTCTTCCCCTTAGCATCCTGACCGCTCTTGATCCCCTTCCGTGCATCATCCTTTGGTTTATCCTGCGAAAAATAATGTCTGGAAATATCTTTAGTAGACCCCCCTGCTCCCCAAAAGGAAGAGAAAAATCCTGCACCAGGGCGTCATCGTCCTCAATTTCCCCATCCTCTAAGGAAGCAGTATCAATTTGAACGGTCGTGTTTTTCTTCATCCCCTCCTCGCCTACTCTACCACCCCTTCTACTACAACCAGGTAACTCCCCGTCCCCAACACCCCCATCGTAAATGTTCCATTGAATTCCTTGCGTAAAACGAGACGCTTTCTTGGCATCCAGAGGCGCGGGAAATTTCTCTAAAAAATTTCCCTCCTTTGAACTTCGGACGTTGCAGGACGCAAAAAAGCCTGGCCGATGTATCCCCACTGCCCTTTTTTGTGCATGGCAGCGTCTCGCCCACGGGGGGCTGCAAGGCGCTTGAACTTGCAGCAACATGTGTTCTGCCCTCTTCCAACTGTGAAAGACGAGCTGAATCCATAATCTCTTTGGGCACCCAAACCCACTGCCCCTCAAACCTTTCTTCCAATATATCCCGTGCCTGACCTCCTACTGCCCTGTCTGAAAAAACTGAAGAAGGATCCCCCCACCAGCCCCCCCCACCTGATCCACATGCCAGCAAATCCCCATCATTACTCTTCTGCGACAAAAAACTGCGTTTTTCTTGCATACTAGTTACAGGTACAGTTTGCGAGATTAAAACGTCCCCTGCGCTGGAAAACATTGGTGACAAACACCTTTCTGTTGATGGCTGTGTAGTACAGCTTGAACTACTAAGCTGTCTTTTATTAAAAATACAAATATCGTGATTTGGCTTTAACAATGCTTGTTGTTTACGTGTTACCTCATGCAATTCTCGTGACAAGCCACTAGGTGGTGTATTTTCCTTCCCCAACACTCCTTGAACAGTCTGAGGAGAAAGCGAGTCTTTCACGTACTTCTCATGCTGCTGTGTAACCAATTCTTTAGCAGCCCATGTGTGTGGCCTGCCCCTCCCTCTCTTTGTCAGAGCCGGTCCTGACACCAACCCTGGCGCCTGAGACAGAAGCGCGCTACTCGCCGGTAATGTGTCACCCTTTAAATTGCTGGCGCCGAGTGAAGGCACTGGAGAGCCTTCACTCGATATACATGCTGCTACAACAGCTGCCACCCCTCCTGCTGCCTTGCGTGGTTACTTTTCCAGGCCCACCCACGCTTGTGACAGGACCCCAGGCATCACTAAATCCTCCCTCCCTGCCTCGCATAGAACCCGCAGCGCTTTGCGAACCGAAGCGGCTGCATCCATGACAAAAATTAACCTTCTCAGTAAGCGAGCCCCCAAAAACACCGCCGCCTACCTCACGCCCCTCAGCCACAATGCGCGATGTTTGCTACGCAGCTTTCGCGCTCGCGCCGCTGCCAATCAACAGGCAGAGCGCGCGCCACCTGTCCGGCCGTACCACCACCCGAAGCAACCCGGGGGGGGACAATCTGCGATTGCCACCACCAGGAGACCCAATTTTACTGTAGCACATGTACATCTGTCTGACGTAAAAACTCAAAGCTGTTTCCTAAACGACCTGCAAGCAAATTAATACAGCGAACTGGCATTTATCTGCAATATGAAACTACTCGAAGGCAATTAGGTGTTTTTGGAATTCTGGATTTAAATTTAAACTCAACATCTGATTATGAGGATAAAAGCACTTTCCATCAAATCACAATTTTGATTGTTAAAAGGTAACATTTTACTTTTCAAAATACAATAGCGGCACAAAATAAAATAACCGTTTGAACCAAAGAAGCGCCCAACCTTGCAACATTTTTCAGGAAAGATTTTCGGGTCTAACCAGAGCAAAGAAAATGTTCCATAATTGAGTGGTCATGTCCCTGCATTTTTCTTGGTAGAAATCGTACCATTCAATTAGCGAACATTAACCATGCTGTCATCCGAGAATTATGCCTTCCATGGGTTTGGCACACTTGTGCACAGGTGGCAGTCCAGGGTTACTGATGATGTCATAGGGACGAAGGTCAAGTACGCCCTAGTGTTTAGAAAGGGTTGTCACCAGAACCCTGGGAGGGCATTATTTGACCGCAATTCATATGTTAACATAAATATTTTTTTAACATGCAACACCTTTTTATATGCATTTGGGATTCCAGTTTGTGTTAAATCCAGAAATTATTGTACTGCTAATATGCTATTATAGTGATTAGTAAATCGCATCAAAATCGAGAAATAACATTATTGGGACATAATCCATATTTACATTTGTGTGGGGAGCGATTGGGTATGGGGTGAGGAAAGGGCTTAGGCAACTGCTGGAGCGGGTAATTCAGAACATTTTTGTATACCCTCTCCATTTTGCATGTTTATATTAATTTGATTAATTAACTAATAGTAATCTTATTAATTGATTTGCCATGAATACTTACTAACCTTACTAATATATGAAATACACGTGGGATTTGCAATTGCATGGCCTAATTAATATGTAAACTTAATTATGTACGCGTATTAATAATAGACAATTAGAATATTGCATGTTATATGTTGCTTTTGTGGAGTATTTGTGATTTGTGCTATATAAGTGAGTATAACCCGCATTGAGTGTTGCTTTTGCTAGATAAATACACACACATATGGGTATTAGTGAGGGAATAACATTTTATTAGTCATTTCTATGTATTAAATACGTTTTTGTGTTTCTTTGCTTAAGTTGACCATTCGGGCCTATTGTAAAATGGCCGCCTTTTGTGTTCGACGTGACTTAGGCCGCGCCATGAGGTTCTGGGTGAAGTGCGCCTGCACTAACATCAGCAACTGTGGCCTCGGCGGGACCCTAACCCGACTACCCACAAAGGACGCCCCGGGAAACAAGCCAAATTTATTGAAAAACCATAAGACGCCTTTTAAAACCGGAACAATCAAGACCAATGACCTAAGACACATTATTTGGTGTGAACCCTGTCATGCGATGATGGACTGTCCAATCAGGAGATGCGGAAACAAATATTTGTTACAATATAATGTCGATTTTCCCTATAAAAATAAGTAGAATAGAGAGGAAGTAGTCGAGCTCTTTCATTTCCTGACGGTATGCTGATGGAGAGGACGGTGACACTGCAGGACAGCTGTTTCCCTGAATCTTTGATGGACTGATCTGATGCCCAATTTCCTGATGAACTGAACTCTAAAATGTAATGGGCATAGAGTGACAGAACGACTGAATTTGACTTAAAGGACGACAATTAGCCAGAATAGGTAAATATGATGATTGCCTGCTTGAAATAACCAATGATTTAATTTGCATTAACCAGATAAAGATTGATTTGATTCATTACAGAAATGAGTTGGGTCGTTTATTTATGGAAAATGTATTAATGTAAAGTAAATAGAGAATTAGAAAATCACCCTAAACTAGCAACTAGCTGATCTATCCCCAGTCTATGAAAGGAATACCAAAGGTGGAATTTAGAGCCTAATGAGTTATAGAGGGTTATGTAAATTTATTGCTTATTGGGGTTAAGAGGTATTTCCTTTCATATCAGCGTATGGAACAACCACCTCTCTAGATGACAGACCGATGGAGAATGAATGTTGGTGTTATGGGCCCCACCAGCGACTGTATTGATTGAATGTGTGAGTGAAATCTTTGGTCTGTGACGGAGGGAGGGATTTTGTATTCCACGCTGCAACAGTTTTTCTGGTAGCAGAGTTATGGTTAGTTATTGTTTTGGTTTGGTGATTAATGCTTCTATCTTGCTTATTGATTATTGATTGGTATTGGTTTATGTACTAACAGTCTATGTTGAGTCGCGTTGAGTTTTATGTTGTTAGTACGGCTTCTGGGATGTAGGAAGTTGGAAGTTTGTGACGGTTCCGTAGTAGAGCAGAGGTAAGCGCTGCTCTCAGGAAAGACGGAATTGTTGTTACCCTGTAGGTACACAGGGAAAAACGTGTAATGATTGAAGTTGCACGGCACATTGTCTGGGATCGGTTCGGTAGCATCGTCGTGTGTTGCCATTAGTGACATTTCCTTATGAGAGAAGAGTGTATGATAGCAAAGGTTACCTGTGAAATATTGGTCTTAGGTACCAGGAATCCAAATGGCATTCCCATAACGCTTATCACTAAGAAGGTAGCAGGTGTTCTCTGAGCTTGCTAGAAGGACAAAGTAGAGGGAAGCGCTGCTTTGTTAACGAGTGTTATAAATCTGTAGCAGGACAGAATGTTCGCTGTTCTCGGGAAAGACAGAAAATTCTGTATGAATGTACTACATTTTTCCGTGTGAAAGTGCACGAATGAAAAGGCATTCCAATTAATTGCGAAACTCTAGTGTTATTTCTCAGGAGCATTGGGTCTCCAACTAGGGAGTCGATTCCGATCCTGGATAAACCAGGTACAAACCGTCGGACGGAGCGTTTTCTCCGTCCGACCCGTACCCGGTAGAAATACCTTACAAACATGCAAGTACGATTCGTACGCAAACACCATTTGCGTACGAATCGTAAGAAACACTGACCCAACAAAAAATACCCACAATTCTGATCCGTGACACCGCGGACGTGACGTCCGGACGGAGTCAGGCAGCGTTTCACGTACCAGCAAGTACGATTCGTACCGACGTCACTCCGCACGGACAATATTTTACGGGAGCCAAAAACTGCCGGGAAATCAGGACGACGCGCACAAGGAGCACCTGTACGCGACGGACAGCCATGGACCCCAACCTACGTGTCATCCCGGCCCTCATTGCAGTCCACCGGGTGTACAGGAACCAACGCAGACGCCGCAGAAGGTCAGAACAACACCCAGGGTCAAAGGGGGGGCAGGGGCAGGAAACATAACCCCCACCCAAGTCCAAAATCAAACATGCCCTGTACATACCTGACCCCCAGGGCCTGGTCACTTCGGGGGTGGGGGCGTCTCCACCAAGGCCTGTGTCCGCCACAACGGAAGTCAACATGGATGCGAACTGGCAACACAACAATTGTGGTACGCACCGGACCCACGCCTTAAGAGCGTGGGTAAGGGTCATACCACGCCCACCCCTACGTCACCCCAACAATGGCCATACCCACGTCTCAAAGGCATGGGTACGGGCCGTACCGCCATTCTTGGGGTGACGTAGGGGTGGGCGTGGTACGACCCGTACCCACGTCCTAAAGGCATGGGCACGGGCCGCACCGCCATTCTTGGGGTGACGTAGGGGTGGGCGTGGTAGGACCCGTACCCACGTCCTAAAGGCATGGGTACGGTGCGTACCCCTGCAGCACCCCAACAATGGTGGTACGGCCCGTACCCACACCCCCCGAGCGTGGGTACGGCCCGTACCACGCGTACCCCTACGTCACCGCCACAATGGTGGTACGGCTAGTACCCACGTCCCACAGGCATGGGTACGGCCCGTACCACCATTGTAGTAGTGATGTAGGGGTATGCCTGGTACGACCCGTACACACGTCCTAAAGGCATGGGTACGGTGCGTACCCCTACGGCACCCCAACAATGATGGTACGGCCCGTACCCACGCCCCCAGAGCGTGGGTACGGCCCGTACCACGCGTACCCCTACGTCACCCTAACAATGGGGGTACGACCCGTACCCATGCCTCAAGGACGTGGGTACGGCTCGTACCAGGCGTACCCCTACATCACCACTGCAATGGTGGTACGGGCCGTACCCAGTCCGTAGGACGTGGGTACGGGTCGTACCACGCCAGTGGACAGACACATAGGGGTGTGTGGGCATCAGCCCCAGCAGTGCCCAGACACATGAGGGGTGGGTTCAGAGTCCCCCCAGCAGTGCCCAGACAAATGAGGGGTGGGTGGCCATCACTCCCAGCAGTGCCCAGACATTGGAGGGGTGGGTGCCTATCACTCCCAGCAGTGCCCATACACATGAGGGGTGGGTGCAGAGTCCCCCCAGCAGTGCCCAGACATAGGAGGGGTGGGTGCCTATCACTCCCAGCAGTGCCCAGACATAGGAGGGGTGGGTGCCTATCACTCCCAGCAGTGCCCAGACACATGAGGGGTGGGTGCAGAGTCCCCCCCGCAGTGCCCAGACATAGGAGGGGTGGGTGCAGAGTCCCCCCAGCAGTGCCCAGACATAGGAGGGGTGGGTGCCTATCACTCCCAGCAGTGCCCAGACATAGGAGGGGTGGGTGCAGAGTCCTCCCAGCAGTGCACAGACATATGAGGGGTGGGTGCCTATCACTCCCAGCAGTGCCCAGGCATAGGAGGGGTGGGTGCCCATCACTCCCAGCAGTGCCCAGACATAGGAGGGGTGGGTGCCTATCACTCCCAGCAGTGCCCAGACACATGAGGGGTGGGTGCAGAGTCCCCCCAGCCGTGCCCAGACATAGGAGGGGTGGGTGCAGAGTCCTCCCAGCAGTGCCCAGACATATGAGGGCTGGGTGCCTATCACTCCCAGCAGTGCCCAGACATAGGAGGGGTGGGTGCAGAGTCCCCCCAGCAGTGCACAGACAAATGAGGGGTGGGAGCCTATCACTCCCAGCAGTGCCCAGACATAGGAGGGGTGGGTGCAGAGTCCCCCCAGCAGTGCCCAGACATATGAGGGCTGGGTGCCTATCACTCCCAGCAGTGCCCAGACATAGGAGGGGTGGGTGCAGAGTCCCCCCCAGTAGTGCACAGACAAATGAGGGGTGGGTGCCTATCACTCCCAGCAGTGCCCAGACATATGAGGGGTGGGTGCCTATCACTCCCAGCAGTGCCCAGACATAGGAGGGGTGGGTGGAGAGTCCCCCAGCAGTGCCCAGACAAATGAGGTGTGGGTGCCCATCACTCCCAGCAGTGCCCAGGCATAGGAGGGGTGGGTGCCTAGCACTCCCAGCAGTGCCCAGACACATGAGGGGTGGGTGCAGAGTCCCCCCAGCAGTGCCCAGACATAGGAGGGGTGGGTGCCTATCACTCCCAGCAGTGCCCAGACATAGGAGGGGTGGGTGCCTATCACTCACAGCAGTGCCCAGACACATGAGGGGTGGGTGCAGAGTCCCCCCAGCAGTGCCCAGACATAGGAGGGGTGGGTGCAGAGTCCCCCCAGCAGTGCCAAGACATAGGAGGGGTGGGTGCCTATCACTCCCAGCAGTGCCCAGACATAGGAGGGGTGGGTGCCTATCACTCCTAGCAGTGCCCAGACACATGAGGGGTGGATGCAGAGTCCACCCAGCAGTGCCCAGACATAGGAGGGGTGGGTGCAGAGTCCCCCAGCAGTACCCAGACATAAGAGGGGTGGGTGCCTATCACTCCCAGCAGTGCCCAGACATAGGAGGGGTGGGTGCAGAGTCTTCCCAGCAGTGCACAGACATATGAGGGGTGGGTGCCTATCACTCCCAGCAGTGCCCAGACATAGGAGGGGTGGGTGCCCATCACTCCCAGCAGTGCCCAGACATAGGAGGGCTGGGTGCCTATCACTCCCAGCAGTGCCCAGACACATGAGGGGTGGGTGTAGAGTCCCCCAGCAGTGCCCAGACATAGGTGGGGTGGGTGCAGAGTCCCCCAGCAGTGCCCAGACATAGGTGGGGTGGGTGCAGAGTCCTCCCAGCAGTGCCCAGACATAGGAGGGGTGGGTGGAGAGTCCCCCCAGCAGTGCCCAGACAAATGAGGTGTGGGTGCCCATCACTCCCAGCAGTGCCCAGGCATAGGAGGGGTGGGTGCCTAGCACTCCCAGCAGTGCCCAGACACATGAGGGGTGGGTGCAGAGTCCCCCCAGCAGTGCCCAGACATAGGAGGGGTGGGTGCCTATCACTCCCAGCAGTGCCCAGACATAGGAGGGGTGGGTGCCTATCACTCCCAGCAGTGCCCAGACACATGAGGGGTGGGTGCAGAGTCCCCCCAGCAGTGCCCAGACATAGGAGGGGTGGGTGCAGAGTCCCCCCAGCAGTGCCAAGACATAGGAGGGGTGGGTGCCTATCACTCCCAGCAGTGCCCAGACATAGGAGGGGTGGGTGCCTATCACTCCCAGCAGTGCCCAGACACATGAGGGGTGGATGCAGAGTCCCCCCAGCAGTGCCCAGACATAGGAGGGGTGGGTGCAGAGTCCCCCCAGCAGTGCCCAGACATAGGAGGGGTGGGTGCCTATCACTCCCAGCAGTGCCCAGACATAGGAGGGGTGGGTGCAGAGTCTTCCCAGCAGTGCACAGACATATGAGGGGTGGGTGCCTATCACTCCCAGCAGTGCCCAGACATAGGAGGGGTGGGTGCCCATCACTCCCAGCAGTGCCCAGACATAGGAGGGGTGGGTGCCTATCACTCCCAGCAGTGCCCCGACACATGAGGGGTGGGTGTAGAGTCCCCCAGCAGTGCCCAGACATAGGTGGGGTGGGTGCAGAGTCCTCCCAGCAGTGCCCAGACATATGAGGGGTGGGTGCCTTTCACTCCCAGCAGTGCCCAGACATAGGAGGGGTGGGTGCAGAGTCCCCCCAGCAGTGCACAGACAAATGAGGGGTGGGTGCCTATCACTCCCAGCAGTGCCCAGACATATGAGGGGTGGGTGCCTATTACTCCCAGCAGTGCCCAGACATAGGAGGGGTGGGTGCAGAGCCCCCCCAGCAGTGCCCAGACAAATGAGGGGTGGGTGCCCATCACTCCCAGCAGTGCCCAGACATAGGAGGGGTGGGTGCCTAGCACTCCCAGCAGTGCCCAGACACATGAGGGGTGGGTGCAGAGTCCCCCCAGCAGTGCCCAGACACATGAAGGGTGGGTGCAGAGTCCCCCCAGCAGTGCCCAGACATAGGAGGGGTGGGTGCAGAGTCCCCCCAGCAGTGCCCAGACATAGGAGGGGTGGGTGCCTATCACTCCCAGCAGTGCCCAGACATAGGAGGGGTGGGTCCCTATCACTCCCAGCAGTGCCCAGACACATGAAGGGTGGGTGCAGAGTCCCCCCAGCAGTGCCCAGACATAGGAGGGGTGGGTGCAGAGTCCCCCCAGCAGTGCCCAGACATAGGAGGGGTGGGTGCCTATCACTCCCAGCAGTGGCCAGACATAGGAGGGGTGGGTGCCTATCACTCCCAGCAGTGCCCAGACACATGAGGGGTGGGTGCAGAGTCCCCCCAGCAGTGCCCAGACACATGAGGGGTGGGTGCAGAGTCCCCCCAGCAGTGCCCAGACATAGGAGGGGTGGGTGCAGAGTCCCCCCAGCAGTGCCCAGACATAGGAGGGGTGGGTGCAGAGTCCCCCCAGCAGTGCCCAGACATATGACACATGCATACCCACCCCTGGTGCTGGCAGCGCAATACACACAATGAGAGCATGCAACAAGACTGTATACTCATGTGCCACCCTACTAAACTAAGAGACCCAAAGGGAACACACACTGTCACGCACATTCCAGGACTGATAGGAATGTACAGGTGCTGGGGCAGCCAACAAGTTGTTGCCTCCCATGGAAGGAAAAGGGTGGAGTACCCACAGATACAATGCCCACAATTGTCAGTCAGGTGCCCAAATACCCTGCAGAACAAGTAACACATGTGTGCTAGGCTGGGAGTACACACATGCATAGTGCGGAAAAGGGACCATGTCCACATTAGGCCATGGCAACATACTCCATACACAAGCACAGGGACTACCAAGGATGGCACAGATGATGCAGGCGGAGACATTGCTGAGCAGGCATGGGCAAAGTTGAAGGGATCCCTCACACAGCAAGGAACTGTAGACACAGGTCAGCACAACAATTGGGAAACACCCTGCCGGGAAGAAGTCAGGTGCCACAGAGGAAGGAACACTCCTTGGGACAATGTCACCATACAGTAAGAGCTTACATGACCAAAGATTATTTGCAGAGCCCTTGTGATGGCACACAGATACCAGGGTCCACCCCATGAGCAGCACACTATAACATTCCCCAGACACCTAACACATTATCACCAACAGCAAGTCCAGGAAAGCATTAGTGTGCAAAAGAAAAAAAAACTGCTTTATTCAGCAATCAAAATAAATTGTTTTAAATGTCCACTATTTACAAGGCCCATGGGCCAGGCCAACAGCAAAGTCCTGGGGGGGTACACATCGGGACGTGTGTCCCCTAGCTTGCCTGCACAGTTCACATGTCCATTTCATCCACAGAAGGGGGGGCATCATGTGGGGGGGAAGGACCAGGCACCGCAGGGACAGCAGGGGCAAGGGTAGGTGTTGTGGGTGCAGGGACGGACGACTCCACCACAGGGGGTGGGGCAGCGCCAAAGGTGGATTCCAGCACGGCGCTACACACTACTGCCAGGTCGCCCAGCGTCTCCCCTGCACCCGAATGACCCACAGGCCCCAAGGAGGGTGTGGGGGGCGGAAGGTTGGGTTGCAGCGCTGCCGGGGGAGGGTGTGGACAGGGTGGGACTCTACTCCCGTGGCCGGGCACTGCCTCCACCGCTTGCGGGGGGGTGCCACACTGGGGCTGAGGGACACACTGGGCACCAAGGACTCATTTGGTGACAGTTGGCCAGGAGAGGTAAGGGGAGTGGTTTTGGAGGAAGTGGGTCTTGAGGAATGTGGACTCCCACTCTGGCTGCGTGGCTGCCGTTTGCCCCCAGACCCAGTGAGTGTGCCTACTTCCCCCTGTGTGTGCATGACTGGAGGAGTGCGCTTTGCCTTCCCTGGTGGTGTGCTGCCTGTGTCTGGTGGGGTGCGTGCATGATGACGTCTGGGTGTGCGTGGGACAGGCATGGGAGTAGGAAGTGTGGATGGTGCAGGGGTAGTGGGGGGGACGGAGCGCTGCTGGAAATACACTGCTGCAGTCAGTGTGGAGTCTATGGACTTCAGCAACATCCGTTGATCAGACATCGCTGCTGACATGGCCTCCATGTATGACTGCATCTGTGTTAGCAGTGTGGTGTGGCCATGGAGGACAGTAAGCATCGATGCCTGACCAACCTGCAACTGCCGCAGAATGTCCACAGACTCGGCATTGATGGCAGCAGGGGAGACAGGGGCAGGGGGTGCGGTGCCTGGCACGAAGGAGACCTGTTGGCGCCTAGAACGGTGGGAAGGGACCCGAGCAGGTGGGAGGCGGGTGATGGGAATTGAGGGGACGGCGACAGATGGAGTGCTGCTCTCAGCTCTGGTAGCAGCGTCCGCCCTCTCAGGGAGCTCAGCCTCGGACCCGTCAGCATCATAGTCGGTGGTGGGACTGGACAGGTCCTTCGCCGTACTCCCCTCCGCCTCCGTGCCACTCGCTGAGCCAGACACGCCAGCACTGGTGGCACCGCTGCTGGATCCCTCCTCAAATTCCATGCCAGTGTCTCCCTCGGTTTCCCCCGACGATGCTGTGGGCAAGGTGAAGAGACAGGAAATAATCAGACACCTGTATACATATGACACATGATTCAAAACTACATAGGTCACAGTGCATAGCATGAAAAGCAACATGAGTAACATCTACAATACTACGCACATATGTAGGCCCTGCACCACACAGTTGGTTGACCCACCATGCCACTGAGAAACAATGGAGAGCATGACACAACAGCATAGAACTTGAAATCTAATTAGACTGAGGAGCTAGACTCTGGGGACAGTCGAGTACAGCATGTGGACCACACACCGTAGCCAAAAAAGGGATGAGCAGGAACCATGTCTTGTAACTTTTGGCACATGCTGCTTAGCAAATACATTTAACCCTGCCCAACATGACTGGGTCACTGCATGTTGAGTGTATGGTCAGACAATCATCACACACAGGCCAGACCTGGCAAGGACACATACGGTTTGGACATGTAGACCTTTCCCGCACAAACCCCCCCTACCTGAGACAATGTGAGTGACACAGAGGAAGTACTTACACCTCTTACTCAGGGATTACTAAAATGCCCTTCAATAAATCCTGAATGTACACGAACTAACCCTCGTGCGCCTGTCCACACATAAAATTGACAAACAACCATCATCAGATAGTTGTCCCAAAACACACTGGCACCGGCCACTGTGAGTATGCACAAGCCAAATTGGGTCACCCTGTACAGTGGACACATGTAGCACACTTTACGTATATACACATTAGGCCAGGGTACAATGCCACAGAGCTCAACCTATGGTGCAGACACAGAGAATGTCCACATTGTTGAATGGCACACATGATACCTAGGAAAAGGTGCCCCAGGGGACTGTAGTGGCCACACCCCTCCATGGTCCGGGATGGATATGACTGCAACAGAAGCAAACATCCCTGCACTATGCACATCTCCCACTCATGCACATCATGTCTGAGGCAACAACATTGGTCATGCATGCTGTAAGGCAGTACACTTTTCAGACACACTCCTACGTCGGGACTCAGCATCAGTGCCAACTAACATGGACCCCACATTAACTGTACTGGCCAGGGCACAGGTAAGGTCCCAACACATGTTACACACCACCCCCACACATGATGCTGCAAGCATTGGGCACTTGGATTAACTGGCATCCCAGATGACCTTGTGCAAGAGTGACTATACACAGACCAGGGAACACGTGTCAAGGAGGGGAAGGGAGGAAGAACAGCACCGGTTTACTATGGGGAACAGGATATGTACTGCACATATGGACCCTGGCAGTGTATCCATGCAACTGTGCACTTCCAAAAGCTGGTGACACACAACAAACACACATGTACCTACCCCTTTCCTGCTGCTGCTTCTCCGCTAGGTGCCTATCCAAATCAGGGAAGACCACCGCCAGCACACGCTTCATCTGGTGGGTCAGGCGCTGGCGCCCACGGTTCTTTTGGCTCTCAGGTGAGTCCCCCAGCAGGACCGGGCTATCCTCCTGGTCCAGCACCGGATATCCTGCCAGCGTTTCCTCACCTGGGGCAGGCGCCGCCTCCGACCCTCCACCGACCTCACGGCACTGACGGCTTCCCTCCAGATCTCCCCCTTGGCATGGACGCCTACCTGTGAGGATGACAAAGTGAGACAACATCAATACACCTGCTACATGTCACAGAGACACACATTTGAACAATTTGGCTGGTTTGAACAGGGCATAGTATGCAGCAAAATCATTGCACCTTCATCATAGGGACATTATCCCATGGGGAAGGCCAAAGTCAGGACGTGGCATTGAAAGCACACAGTTGGAATGAGTGGTGCAACACAATCACTGATCCCGGCACACGCTGTGCATCACAAGCTACACCACGATTATGTACAGCACCTCAAAGCAGTCACATGCCCCTGGCCACTGGCGCAACCTCAGCAGGGTACACAGACACACACAGGCACAGGACAATCACCTGCCATTGGCAACTGCGGGTACAAACATCACTCTGCACATGTGGCACTAGACCGGGGGGTGTCACAGGTGTGGGGCAGGCTCAGCACGTCAGACACACAGCACTGCTCCCTGCTCACATCAGATGGGTAGGGTATATGCATCCCTCATGCATCTGGGGTGCAACACTCCACATAGACACTCACCCACATGACAGGGGACTTACACACACACCAATGTCCAGGGGACGAACACATCATTTGGACACTCTCACCACAGGTACACTCAACTCACACACATCTGTGGGTACAGTCACCTGTCACACTGGGGGGACCACAGGATCACATCAGGACTGTAGAAACCACATTCCCAAGAGGATTAGCCAGGCTGAATGTGGCATGCACCATGCAGTGAGTGTCACAGTAAGCACCATGCAAGTGAGGAGTTCAGACATGCACTACAGCATGCTCTGCATGGGAGACATGAGGCATTCCCCCCCCTGGGACCCACTCTGAAGAACATTGCATGTCTGTCACACCTGGACACAATGCCAGAAGTGACAGTCACAAAAAAGGGGCACAGTCTAAGCTAATGGAGTCTGCACTCACTTGCTCCCCTGGTCTCCCATACAGGCAAGGGTACTCTTGATCACGTCCAGCAGGGCCTGGTTCTCCTCCTGGGTGAATGTCTGGGCCCTCTCCACAGACCTGGACATGGTGCCAGAGGAATCACGAGCAGCAGCAGTGGTGTGGAATGAAAGGTTGTGCAGGCAAGTGCTCTCTAATGGGGCCTGGCTGCCTTATAATTGCCTTGCTGGCCTGTTTCATTTACAGGAGTACAGAGTGATTGGTCAATCTCATTTGCATCCTATGTTTCTTCCAATCCCTTTAAACCTACCCCAGTGGGTGCCTTTGCATGTTATAAAAAATGAGCATGATGTCAAGTCAACAACCACTTTGCAACTTTGTATATTGTCTCCAACCGACTTCTGCTGGCCACCTTTGATCTTGAAACTGGGTCTCCATGACAACCAGCATGCATTTAGGCCCTTATAATTGTCCCTCATGTGTCCCCTATGTAATTTCACTATACACACACAGGTACGGGGCGTTCCACACCCCTAGGGCACCACTACTCCAGTGATACGGTCCGTACACGTGCGTGTAGGGTCCGTACCACTATGGTTGTGCAGCCGTAGTCGTACGCCATGGTGATACGGTCCGTACACGCGTGTGTAGGGTTCGTACCACTATGGTAGTGCAGCCGTAGGCGTACGCCATGGTGGTACGGACCCTACACACGCGTGTTCAGACCGTATCCCTATGGCGTACGCCTACGGCTGCACAACCATAGTGGTACGGACCCTACACATGCGTGTACGGACCGTATCCCTATGGCGTACGCCTATGGCGACACAACCATAGTGGTACGGACCCTACACACTCGTGTACGGACCGTATCACCATGGCGTACGCCTACGGCTGCACAACCATAGTGGTACGGACCCTACACACGCGTGTACGGACCGTATCACCATGGCGTACGCCTACGGCTGCACAACCATAGTGGTACGGACCCTACACACACGTGTACGGACCATATCACCATGGCGTACGCCTACGGCTGCACAACCATAGTGGTACGGACGCTACACACGCGTGTACGGACCGTATCACCATGGCGTACGCCTACGGCTGCACAACCATAGTGGTACGGACCCTACACACGCCCTCAGAGCGTGTGTACGGTGCGTTTCACATCTTACACTGGTGACAGGCGGCACACAGAAAAGGAATTGAGCTGTCATACTTGGCCGAGGCTGGACATCAAGTCATTGTCAGTGCAGTCCTACATGTCTCGGGCCTAGGTGTGTCAGGCTGTGATGTGGCACAAATCTCCTCATGTTTGAACCCAGTAGATGTGTGATGAGCTGTGTACACATGTCATGTGTCAAGCTGCACTATGTGCCACACATCCCCTTCACATCTTTGACATGTGTGCATGTAGTACAGACTTGTTGAGCACTGCGTCACTGGCATGGCACAGTCGCCAACACCCGCAACTGTCCCCTGATGCCAGGTACACGGATAATGACACCTGACATGTGACTACCGGCGTAGCACAATGTGAGTATGTCATGTGTGTGTCATGTGTTCCCATAAGCTTTCTGTTGGTGTTCTGTCAAATGCATCTGCAGTTGCTGCATCCAACATGTGCATGTGTGTGGATGGGCATGGCACACTATTATGCACACCAGGACACATGTGGAATCAGACGTAACGTGTGTATGTATGCATCGAACATGGACTTGCGAGACAAGGACATATCTGCGTAGTATCAATGTATGTGTGATCAGTTTTGACATGTACCCCTTCATGGCAAGGTGTGTGGTCTGTCCTTATTTCAGGGACATGTGACCTGTGCCTCTAGTGTTCCGCAACCTGTGTGTATGATAAACATCCTTCTTCTGCACACATGTGGATATCTGTCACTCCTGTAATGCGTCTGCCTGTTCACTTACACTGGCCCACAGCTAGTCTCATGCCATGTCATGTTGAGCTTGTGAATCCACATTTGTAGATGGCTCTTAGTAGGAGTGTCACCTGCCTGGCATACGTGTCCAGGATATATTGCACAGACCTGACTCTGCATGTAGCATATGTGTATTGGCTGTTCAACATGTGCTCAGTACATTGACAGTGTTGTTGTACTGTACTCACTCTTCGTTGTCCCTTCCTAATTACTGCAGGGCTCCGCCTCTCCCCCGACCAATCCCAGACTTGGCTGCCCTGAGGGAACGTGACTGTATACGCCGCTACCGCTTCACCCAACGGTTGATTCTGAACTTGACAGCAAGGCTGGCACCACACCTCCAACCGCTACACAGGTATCCTACTGCACTGACACCCAAGATGAAGGTGATGGCAGCCCTACATTTCTTTGCCACGGGTGCGTTCCAACATACCATTGCTCATGTTGGTGGCATGTCCCAAACCATGTTCAGCCGTGTCCTGCATGATTTTCTAGAGGCCATGTTGGTTCACCTGGATGAGTTTATACATTTCCCAACTCCTGAGCAGTTGACAGGTGTCAAGGGTGACTTCTATGCCCTGGGAGGGATGCCCCATGTCATTGGGTCTATTGATGGGACACATGTGGCTTTAGTACCACCACAGGCACAGGAGGTAGCCTATAGGAACAGGAAACATTACCACTCCATTAATGCCCTTGCGGTGTGTCTTGCTAACATGGTGATTTCCCATGTCTGTGCTCGTTTTCCAGGATCATCACACGATGCCTACATCATGAGGCGTAGCAGGGTGCCTGAAATGATGCTGCAGCTGCGCAACGACCGAACATGTCTTGTTGGTGGGTATACTCTGTTACTCCTGTATTTAGCGTCATCTTTCTGTCTTACTGCTTCTCCTGACCCACTTCTGTCCAAGTTTTTTCCATGTAGGGGACTCTGGCTATCCCAACATGCCATGGCTGATCACACCTCTCTGCAACCACAGAATGGCTGCCGATCACCGGTACAACAACGCCCATGGGCAGACCAGGCGCGTGATAGAGAGGACCTTTGGCCTCCTGAAGAGCCGATTCCGGTGCCTCGACAAGACCGGCGGCGCACTCCCATATGCACCGGTGAAGGTCTGCAAAATCTTCCTCGTGTGCTGCATGCTGCACAACATGGCAGTGAAGAAAGCTGTGCCACTCATCCTGGATCCGGATGATCAGGAACATCCACCCGTGGAGGACGAGGGGCTTGGTGACGAGGCAAGTGATGTTGAGGAGGAGGAGGAAGAGGACATCCGGAGTCGGCTCATATGCAACTTCTTTGCTTAGTGGTGAGTTGCAGTGTCTGAGTGTACACGCATTGAGCCTTGTGTGGCATGTGTTGCAATGTGTGGGTCCATCTGCATGTATGGCAAGTGAGTCAGAGGTGTGTTTGGATGTGTCACTCGAGTGATGGTGTAATGACTGTATGTCTTACCTGAGACACTATTTTCAACTAGCATGTTGACAACCTTATACGTGTTGAGAACATGCCCATGCATGCGGATGTGCTTCTTTTGGCTCACTTCTTGTGTGTCTCTCATCCCCGCATGCTGTCTGCTGGTGGCATTGTTGTGCTCCTGCTATTCCTCATGAATACAGCAACGTGTGCTGAATCAGCGTAACATGCACGGACATGTCGAAAAATCACCTTAGGGTAAGGGATGCACCACGGCTTTTTGGGTGTGCTATGTGTTTGGAATGTGTGTGCACTGCTCCTGTTCATGTTTGGTTACTTAGCATACATGTAGAATCACCATGGGTCACATGACATGGAGCTGGATTCACCTGAATTGATAGTCACACTTGGTGACAGTCATCTGTAATGTGATTCTGGATTGTGATGAAGGCATCAATGTGTGTGACACTGCCCTCGGACACATACGGGATGCACCGGCTTGACATAGTGTGGGACATCCCCATTAGTGGTTCAATGGTGAATTGCAGCCTCTCCGTGAGCAGCACGGGGTGTTTGCCTCACACCTGTCACTTGTGTGCCAGTTCTATGGGTTTCCTGCATCTGTGGTGCAAAGGGGGGTGCCAGTGTAGGTTCCACAGGTTCATCCACATGACCTGTGCATCTGTTAATATAGATGCATTTGCCTTCCGGCAAACATGACTAATAAAGGTGTCCCTCAGCCTCCAAGGTGCCTCATCTCTGTCAATGCAGGTCTCTTGCCACTGTGCATGCGGCATGTCTGGCATAGTTGTCACAGATTGTGCATATGAGTCTATGTGTAGAGTAGCAAGATACAAGCTGTTTGTCAGGGATTATGATATGTATTGTGCATGATGTACATGGCTGTGTAGGTATTTTGCCATCTCAGTCCCCACAACGGCCACTTAGCTGCATGTGCATCCATTGTCTGTGTGTGTGCCATGTTGAACCAGACACTCCTCACTTCTCATACTCCTTTTGCAGTGGTCCATTCTGACATGCTTGCGTTAGTGTGCAACTTGTGGCATGGTTTCCAGGACATGGCGCCTGCTGCTGCAGGCCCTGCAGCAAGGGCACAAAGAGTTTATAGATTAGCCCTCCCACTCACGCCTCTAAGACGCAACCCCCTTCCTCCCTCCACCCATTCATTTTGGTGTAATCTGCTTGTGTGTGACACAGTTGCGGTGGCAAAGGCTGGACCGTCTGCACATGCCACGTGCACATTGCACGTGCCTCATGTCCTTGCATGTGCCACATCACGCTACACCATGATGTTGAGGCCACCCACCAAGCAATGTCCATCCAATACATCTGTTGCATGCACTCAGGCATGCACTCATCGCCCACACAACACCTTTGCATAATGAGTGTACAACTCCAACTGCCTACACAGTGCTGGCACGCCTTCCAGGCCCTGTCACACCAACCAGGTCATGTCCCTCCTACTCCCCACCGGCTCTGTACCCCAACAAGGCCATGGGAGTGGTACTCCAGGCCTCTGCATGTAGTATGGTGTCGCTGTGGGACACATGGCACAGGTATCATGTCTCAGCGTTTCAGTCTACAATGTGTCCAGGATACCCCTCTACACCATGACATGCGCACTGCATCTCATCATCATCTGGTGTCCCATTGCCAGCCAGGTGCTCCTCACCCTCCCCAAAGACGCAGTCCTTTCCAGTTCCCATATTGAATAATGCATGGTATCCATTGGCAGATGGCTGCACGTTGGCCACCTGATGCTGGACTTGTACACGACTGAGGTGATCATCTGCGGATTGTCCCCTTACAGCTGGGTCAACTGCTTGTGTCCCACCCGCAAGGGCCCTGCACAGGCACACAGTGTCCACGCACACGAGCTGGTGTGCATCATGGAAAGCTTGCCCGCATGTGCTATGCTGATCACCAGCATCTGTACCTCAGGCCTCAGCACACTCTGCATTATGCACAAGGTCCACTGTTCGACCCACCTCAAGGCAAGACAGACCATCCCCCAGGTCAACTTCGACATCCATGTCCAATCCTACCCTGCACTCTAGGGAGAAGTACCTTACAACTCCCATGACACTTGTCCACATCCAGGGTGCATCTGCACAGCTCTGCTTCAACATCCGGCAACCCAGCCACATCACCGTCCAACAGGGATGGCGGCAATGGATCACTGTCATCTGCAGGATGACCTTCACACTCAGGATGCAGCCCACGACCACGCCTCCAACACAACCATGTGGCACTGTCATCCAAGACCCCATTGTGCCATCTCCATGCATCCAACCTTGGCCTGGCCACCATTCTCCACATCCACCTGACTCCTGCTTGCAGGACATAGTTCTCCCACCTGGCTACACATACCTGGGACTCCCACCCCAGGACACTCCACATGATCCCTGACCGCTGCGCATGACTGTTGCTCTTCGAAATAGGTCTGTCCGCACAGTTGTGCAGGCACCCCCTCAGCTGGTTGGGCCCATCACGGGTGAGTATGGTGCTCCATGTCTGTATTGGATGATACATTGTGACCCATGTGTGTCCTGTGCCTGACTCAGACCCCAGGGTATGCATGGTTGGAGTTACTTCAAAACTCAGGCATGGTTTGACTTGCCAACACACACATGTAGTGGAATAATGCTAAATGACAGCATCATCTCGTGATTTGTAATGTTTTTATTGGTGGTGGGGTACGTGTGGGGGGGATGCAATTAGATGCTGTACCAGGGGTATAGAATCCAAAGTTCACAGGGGGAGATGGTATCCTTGCCATTGGAAGTCATCAGAGTCCATGCCACAGTCTTTGTCAACATTGGTCAGACAGTGACCAGCAAGTCCATGTGGCAGAGAAAGTCATGGGATGAGGTGCTGCTGTTGCGCCAGGGGGCCAGGTGCCAGGCCAGGTGACCTGGGAGATGGTCCGCTGACTCTCACGGTCTTTTGCGTGGACGACCCACCTTCCTCCGGGGACCCTCAGATGCAGGCCTTGACGATGCTGGGGACGCTCAGTCAGATGAATCCTCCTCCTCCCTCCCTGTGTCTGGTGGTGGTCTACGCCTGGTGGCACAGGGAGGGTTTGCCAGGCTTTGGGCGATCTGACGGAGTGATTGGCTCACGTCCCTGTGCACCGCCAGGAGCTCAGCCAGTCTTGCCTCCATCCGTCCTTAGTGTTGTTGATGACTGGCATGATGCTCGACCTGCAGGTTCTTAACCTCATCGAGGGTCCCATGCATCTCGGAGAGTGTTGACACGACCTGGTCGATGCCTCTGGAGTCACGCCGGTATGTGTCCAGGATGTTGCGGACGTGTGACATAACCGGGTCCTCAGCTGCCTGGTCAGGCTTGCGCCTCCGCCGTCCTCCACTCCCACCACCCCTGCCCACTTGAGCCTGGCCTGCCCTTGTGGGCACGTCGGGTCTCCGGGACCCCTGAGGGATGGCATTTGCGGGGTCGCCTGCCTCCTCCTGGGTGCCCGGGAGCCCTCGTCCCTCCTGGTCAGACTGGCTGCGTTGTGTGCGGGCAGGGCTCCTGTGTGTATCCTGGGATGTGGCAGGAATGGGGGTGGTGGTTGGCACAGTTGTACCTGACGCAGGTGCTGCAGGTGCTTGGGCACCAGAGGGACCAGGTTGGTCGGGGTCATCCACAGTGTGGTGAGAGTCGTCGCTGCCGGTGGGATCATCATCACGCCGAGACGGGTCCTGTGTGTCTTCCCCCCCAGTGTTGGGGGGAGATCGACGACGTTGCCCTGTGTGTGAGAGAGAGACAATTTAATGGTGTTACATGCGTCATCCATGTTTCATACATATTCAAGTTGGCACAGTTGCTCTTGGTAGTTGGATATGTCTAGCCTTCCTCTCACAGTGCACTTGTGGATGGGTATGTTGCGGGGGTCAGGTTGATATGTACTCCTGGTTATTTGGCCTGTCTGATGAGTTTTGGGATGCTTAGTTGGCTATGGAATGGTCTTGTCGTGTCACATATCCATTGTGGGAGTGCAAATTTGCGTTGTGTGGGACCGGCCTCGTGGCGTCGACCCCCCCTGACCATTAGTCCCTCCAACCCGAATCATGCCACCCCCCCTGATCCCTGGTTATAGACCCCCGGCCACCATGTCCCGATGTTCCGATGGCCGACCCAGGGCCCCAGCGAAACCTAGACCTTAGACGCGCCATGCCCGGCCAAGGGAGAGGGAACCCCCCCAAGCAGGACAGGGAGGAGTAGTCTCTGTCGCACCTCTGACCTCCTCTCAATGGAGGGTTTCGATCGCCCTCCGGGCCCCCAGGGAGCTGGCTCCCCGCATGCTGGGTGTCTGGAGTCCCTCCCGGCCCTACTTCAAAGGATCAAAGAGCCGAGCGACAGGAAATCCCAACACACCGCCCCCCGACGCCAAGACCCCTCTCTCTGAGGACGCTGGACTTCAAAGGGAAGAAGGCGTATAACAGAGGGTGCTGAGGGGACTGGGGGAGAGAAGACCTGGAACTACGAGAGCCCTGAGGACCTGGTCGCGGCTCGAGAGCACAGTGGTCCGGCTGGACCCGAGACTGCACCGTGTCCCCCGGCTCGAGGATTGAGAGCTGTGCGAAGGATACTCGGCAGTGACTCTGAACCAAGAACTGTCCCGCTACCCCAACCACCCTGTGCAAGAATTACCAAGCTTATTGTACCGACCAAAGACTACCTTGCGGATCATAAAGGTCCAACGAATCTTAGATAAAGATCTCCGTCTACTGAAACCTACTGTGTGGTGTCTCTTTGTCACGTAGTGCAAGCTCAGCACGTGCGAGGCCAAGTACGAGACCTCCCTTCCTGAAGGGGCCTCACTGCCGGTGCTCGGCCTGGTTCTGGGAGAGGCGGGTCACAGGGTGGTCAGGAACGTGTTCTGTAACCCCCCTGGGATCGCCCTTCCAACACGTTGGCTGCCCCGGGGGTGGGTGCTTGTGTAAGGGGGGGGGTGTGTGACCGGGCATGCTGTTGGGTGTGGTGTGATTTGTCATTGGCTCTACCAGGTGATGTGTCTATCCCCTCATGGTGCCTGCTGGCATGACAGTGACCCTCCTCCCTCCCTCTGTCTGTCACCCTCTGTCGCCCTCTGCCTCCCTCTGACGCCCTTTGTCTCCCTCCCTCTCCCTCTCCCTCCGTCTGTCTGTCACCCTCTGTCACCCTCTGTTGCCCTCCCTCTCCCTCTCCCTCCGTCTGTCTGTCACCCTCTGTCGCCCTCTGTCTCCCTCTCCCTCCGTCTGTCTGTCACCCTCTGTCACCCTCTGTCTCCCTCCCTCTCCCGCTCCCTCTGTCTGTCTGTCACCCTCTGTCGCCCTCCCTCCGTCTGTCTGTCACCCTCTGTCGCCCTCTCTCTCCCTCTGCCTCCGTCTGTCTGTCACCCTCTGTCGCCCTCTGTCTCCCTCCCTCTCCCTCTCCCTCCGTCTGTCTGTCACCCTCTGTCGCCCTCTCTCTCCCTCTCCCTCCGTCTGTCTGTCACCCTCTGTCGCCCTCTGTCTCCCTCTGTCTCTCTCCCTCTCCCTCTCCCTCTCCCTCCGTCTGTCTGTCACCCTCTGTCGCCCTCTGTCTCCCTCTGTCTCCCTCCCTCTCCCTCTCCCTCCGTCTGTCTGTCACCCTCTGTCGCCCTCTGTCTCCCTCCCTCTCCCTCTCCCTCCGTCTGTCTGTCACCCTCTGTCGCCCTCTGTCTCCCTCCCTCTCCCTCCGTCTGTCTGTCACCCTCTGTCGCCCTCTGTCGCCCTCTCTCCGTCTGTCTGTCACCCTCTGTCGCCCTCTGTCGCCCTCTCTCTCCCTCTCCCTCCGTCTGTCACCCTCTGTCGCCCTCTGTCTCCCTCCCTCTCCCTCTCCCTCCGTCTGTCTGTCACCCTCTGTCGCCCTCCCTCTCCCTCCGTCTGTCTGTCACCCTCTGTCGCCCTCCCTCTCCCTCTCCCTCCGTCTGTCTGTCACCCTCTGTCGCCCTCTGTCGCCCTCCCTCTCCCTCTCCCTCCGTCTGTCACCCTCTGTCGCCCTCTGTCGCCCTCTCTCTCCCTCTCCCTCCGTCTGTCACCCTCTGTCGCCCTCTGTCTCCCTGCCTCTCCCTCTCCATTCGTCTGTCTGTCACCCTCTGTCGCCCTCCCTCTCCCTCTCCCTCCGTCTGTCTGTCACCCTCTGTCGCCCTCCCTCTCCCTCTCCCTCCGTCTGTCTGTCACCCTCTGTCACCCTCTGTCGCCCTCCCTCTCCCTCCATCTGTCTGTCACCCTCTGTCGCCCTCTATCGCCCTCTCTCTCCCTCCGTCTGTCTGTCACCCTCTGTCGCCCTCTGTCTCCCTCCCTCTCCCTCCGTCTGTCTGTCACCCTCTGTCACCTCAGCCCAGCTTCCTGGGCACACACACTTTGCAGGTATTTCGAAGTCCATTGGCTTGTTCATGTGGCTTTGTATGGAATCTCCCGCACCCCATTGGGCAGAGTGTCTCTGAGTCACAGTGTTGCCTCTTCATTGGCTGCTGTTATGTGCGAATTGGGCCTTCATACCCATGTCATCCTGCGACGCGGCCGCCATTTGCAGGTGACACAGTACAGTGTCGGGACACACTGTTTGTATAGCTCTGCCCTAGGCCATATGGGCTGAGGGCATTGGTGTCTGCTTCTGAGTTGCACAATGTGACTTTGGAGGCCCCACCTCCCGGCATCACGGACATCCTGTCTTGTGTTGGTGTTTTGTGTGGCCTGTGACTTGGCATGGCCTTGCTTGGTGCGTGAGACATGGAGCCGATAGTGGCATGTACATGTTGTTGCAATGTGGTTGCGTCCGGTGATGGCTTTGGGGTAGTTGCGTGCATTATCGGGAGTTGGGTTGTGGATGCGGTTCCCCCCATGTGGGGTGATTTGTTTGTGTACTCACCAGGCTCGGCGGGTCCTTCTAGTCCGTGTACTTCCACCGGCGGCAGCGTGCGCATCACCTTCTCCTCCCAGGGATGGTAGTGTACCGGTCTGCGGGGCGGCCCACCTCCAGTGATGTTGGCCTGGTTGTGTTCGTCGGTCATTTTGCGGCGGACCGTCCTCCGCAGATCGTACCACCTGGCTTGGCATTCATGCCTGGTCCTTCGGATGGGCGCAACAGCATTCACCCTCTCGATGATCCTCTGCCACATGGCTGATTTTTCTGATACGCTGGTCTGTCTGACCAATGTTCCAAAGAGCTGTGGCTCGACTCTGATGATTTCATTGACAAGGATCTCCAGCTCCGCTGTTGTGAACTTTGGATTCCTGTCTGTGGGCATGGTGTGGGGTGTGGGTGTGGATGGTTGTGGGTGTATGTGTGTGGTTGTGAAGGTGTGTGTGGGAATGTGATGAGGGGGTGTTTGTGAAGGTGGTTGTGTGAAGGTGTGCAAGTGTAAGGTGTAGTAAAGGTTGAGGTCTGGTGCTGTGGGTTGTCTGTGGGGTCTGGCAGCAGTGGGTCTGTTGCAAAGGCTCATGGTTTGTGTGTGTGGGCCCTTTTTATTGGTCCATTTGTGGGTGTGGCTGTGTTTGAACTTTGGGTGGGTGTGTTATAAGGGGTGGTTGTGTTTTGGGCCTCTGTTTACCTGTTTGGCTGTTGCAGGTCAGTGTATTGGGTGTCTTTGGGCTTGTTGGACGTGTTTTGTGGTGTTGTGCGATTCGAATTGACTCTCCTTGTGGTGTTTTGCAGTGTCCTGGTTCAGTACGTGTGTTTTTCGCGTCTGTGCAGTGCGTACATCGGCTATGTTGTTGTACAGTGCTCACATTTGCTATGGCTTGGTACGACTCGTACATGCGCAGGGCTGGGTGAGGGTGCTGGTGTTGGGGCCTCGGGGAGGGTGCGTACAGGCACGGGCAGGGTGTGGGGGCCTGGGGGTACATGCCGTACATACGTGAACCCAGGGTACGACGCGTACATGGGGGAGGCTGGGGGTACGGCGCATACATACCGGGTGCTGGGGGTACGTTGTGTGCCCCCACCCCCGTATGGACGGTGCGTACCCCCACCTCCGTATGGACGGTGCGTACCCCCAGCCCACGTATGTAAGCACCGTCCCCCAGCACATACCCCCAGCACCCCGTATGTACGCGCAGTACCCCCAGCACCCGTACGTATGCGCCGTACACCCTGCCCGCCTATGTACGTGCCATACCCCCAGCCCCCCTATGGACGGTGCATACCCCCACCCTCCCCCGTAGGTACGGAGCGTACCACCACCCCCCATCGGTACGCTGTGGACCCCCAGCGCTACGCGCTGGGGGTCCGCACCGTACATAGGGGAGGTACGCTCCATACCTACGGGGGAGGGTGGGGTTCGCTCCGTACCTACGAGGTGGGGTGGGGGTACGCTCCGTACCTACGGGGTGGGGTGGGGGTACGGCGCAGACATGGGGGGGTGCTGGGGTACGGCGCGTACATGGGGGTGTGCTGGGGGGTGTTAGGCGCGTATGCGGACACATATTTGGATGTCTCCATAGTTGCTATGGGAGTTCGCACCGTACGGTGTTTTTTACATACGGTTGTGTATTCGGACAGACGGGACGGATCGTACTTGCGCGCTCGGACTTGAGTTTCCCGATTCGTAGGTAAAACTGTCCGGGGACGTGTTGGACACTATTTCCGACCTGAGGACGTGTGGGGCAATTTTCCCGATGCGATTCGTATGGATTTTTTCACATACGAATCGTACTTGCCAGTTTGTACGTGACTTGTACGATTCGTACGGTAAAAAAAACGGATACGATTCGTGCGGGGGAAATTTTTGACGGATCGGAATCGGCCCCTAGGTGTCTTAATTCTAGAGAAGTGGTTAGTTAATACTTGGTAGATGGGTAAGGTAGAGGGATGTGCTACTTTATCAATGGAAGTAATGATTGCGTAGTAGGGCAGAGGTAAGCGCTGCTCTCGGGTAAGACGGAATTCTCGTGAGAAAGGTGTTTTGCAGTTCTTTGGTTAGCGAAGCGGACAATGGAGATGTTTTTATGTTGTTACTAACAGATTTGTAGAAATTGAAACAAAACTTACGGAGCGGGTTTTGTAAAGGAGGGGTCAGTAGGAGCAGAAGCTGCCGCAGCGGCTGCTGACATCAGAACGACCGTGCTGGGATTGGACAGTCGGTCAGAAATGTAAAACGCTCCAGATTGGTGCGTTAGTGTGAGCCGCACTAGGAGTGGATAAATACAGGGTGACGTAGACACTCCCTATTGGTGCGTTAGTGTGAAGTCGCGCTGGGATTTGAGGACTGTGACAGTGATGTAAACACCCCTAATTGGTGTGTAGTGTGAAGTCGCGCAACGATTGGACGAAATAATAGTACAGTTGTGAGCAGAGGCTAGCGATACACAGAAGACAGGAAGATGTATTACGATCCGCCAGAAAAAGAGAAGAAGTCGTGGTTCAGCAAGATCAAAAAGTGGTTCAAAAAGGATAAGCCAATTGTGACTAGGGAAGGACAGTTACTTCCTCCACCGAAAACCCCTGCATCCTATATGGTTGCAAAATATGAATATCATACTTGTATCTGGTTAGACAACTGGGTTAGGTATACTAAAGATGACGGAGTTTTAGCTTTCCCGGAACATGGTTCATTTAATTTGGTCGTTTTGAGAAATTTGAGAGAGAAAATGATGAATTTAGAACCAAGACCTAGGCCGACACAATTTGAAGCACTGACAGAATGGGACGATGAGATGCATGATCGAGAAAGACAGAGAAATGGCAGAGGATATAGGTACATGTTTGGCAGATCATACGGACATGAAACGCATGATGATCGAATGAAAAGGTGGCGGAATGCTAATATGACTGAAGGTTTGTTCCCTGTACGAACGACAGAGACCAAGGAAGGACGAAAGTGTACTGACAAAAGACATAATGTAGAAACCAGAGAATATGGAGCAAAGGAATCTGAGGATGATGTTCTTGATGACATGTTTTATAAAAATCCACCACCGTATCGACCTGAACCAGAAATGTTAACACCTAGTGCCCCAATGAGAGAAGCCTTACGAATTATTAAGACAGAATCTATGTCACCAGATTTAGAGAAAAGCTGTTCCATAAGAGAGGTAGGAAAAACGCCAGAGAATAGAACCAATGGTGAAAATTCAGCAGAGTTAGCAAAAACAACCTTAGAATTAACAGAGAAAATAAGAGAACTGACTAAAAATTTGGAAGCGGTGACTGTTCCGGTAACAATTGGACCAGTAGTGCCCATATTTGATAAACAAAAAGATAGCGAACATTGTTGCGGAGGAGGAGCCTAGCGCGCAACCAAGATGGCCACGTAGGTGCGAGGCTCCCGAGGACCTCCGCGACCTCCTACATATATCCTGACAATATCCTGTCCTAGATGAGGGGACTGTGTTGGTGAGCCCGAGCTGAGGTGGCACCCGCTTTCCGCTTCCAAATTGGACCTCGGACTCCGGCGGTAGCACCGATTGAGATTTCCGGCCTTCTCCACGCCGGGCCCCGGATTGGAGTTGTGGGGTGATCCGGAGGCAAAGTCAACAACAGCGGCGGGCTGGGCGCGGCGGCTCGCGTACCCCGCACTTTCACTTTCGCTTTTGCACCCTCCTTGCTGTTTCGGCGAGGTTGGGTCGCGGGGCACTGTGAGGTGGTGTGGCCCCGTTGGGGTGTCCTGCCGGCCCGCCGGCTGTGACTTGCCCCGTTGCCCTGTGGTGACCCCCCCCTGGATCCCGTGAACCGGCTTGCCTGCCCTTCACGACGTGCCTGGCACGGCCGTGGGACTGGAACCATGTCCACAAAGCAAGATGGAGATCGGGCAAAGGTGAAATCGACCCGACGTGGCGCAGTCCCCCAGTCTAACAGCATGGACCGCTACACCCTCCAGAAGGGATCTCCCGAGGTGCCGCGTAGGTCCCCTGAGGGCCCGACTGATGCTCCTGCTCTGCCCGCGGACTTGACCCTGCGAGACGTGATGGGCGCCATCGCTGAGATGAAGGCCTCGGTGGACCAGCGCTTTGATACACTGGCGCAGAAAATCGACTCGGTTCTTGTGGATGTTGGCCTGGTAAGGGCCGATTTATCCAAGACTAATGACCGGGTTGATTCGTTGGCCCACACCACATCGGGCCTCACGACGGATGTGGCAGCCCTCCAAAAGGAGGTGCGCCGGCTCGGCCAGGCGAGCGCGCTGATGGATCGTCGCCTGGAGGATTCTGAGGGTCGGGCCCGGAGGAACAATGTCCGTATTCTCGGGGTGCCTGAGGGACGGGAGGAGGCGGCGGCGGATTTCTTCGTGGAGGACTTGATTCTCACCCACCTCCAGCCCCGGGGACTGAGTAAACTCTTCGCGGTGGAGAGGGCCCACAGGGTTCCCGGAGGAAGGCCCAAGGCCGGAGCCCCCCCGAGGCCTCTCATCGCCCGGATTTTCAACTTCCGAGACAGAGACGCTATCCTGCAATCCTCCAGACTACAGGGGCCGGTCAGACTCGACAATATGGACATAAACTTTTATCCTGACTTCACCCCAGCGGTCCAAAAGCAGAGACTAAGCTTTCTCGGAGTTAAACGTCGTCTACGGGACCTAAATCTCAAGTACGCTATGCTTTTCTCGGCTAAGCTGCGGGTGTGGAGTTGGATGGCCGTACGCACTTCTTTGATCGTCCCGAAGCAGCCGGGGATTGGTTAGATACTTTGCCTGGGGATCGGGATCGGGGGGGGTGGGGGGGGGAGCGGTGGGGGGAGAGGGCCCGCCGGATCAGGACTGAGGGACTAATATTATGCCTCGCTCTGGACGAAATTGATGTCATTTTTGACTGTTCGCCGGTTCGAGTAAGTCTCCTCCTGTGGAGGTCGTGTGGGGTCTCTTGGGGGTTCTCCCTCCTCCTCTGGGGGTTTAGTTAGTTTCACCATCTATGGGGCGACAGGCACACTGCACTTTGGGGGGGCTGTTTGGGCTCATGCAGGGGTGCAGGGAGGGGGGAGTTCTGTTGGGGGGGGGAGTTGGGGTGGGGTGTTGTTGTTCGTTTTTACCACAAGGCAAACCCTTTTCTGTATTGTTTTTAAGGTGCTCTCCGGGGGACGATTGATGGCTCCTGTGTGTTATGGGGGGTAGGGAGTTGACTTTGCTGTCTTGGAACGTTAATGGACTGGGGGATAGGATCAAGCGAGGTGTGGTATTTGAAACGAATCTCACCCGATGTAGTCTTCCTGCAGGAGACGCACCTTATTGGAAACTCTTTTTGTGCCATGAATCGGCGTGGCTATCGTTTGGTGGCCCATTCGGGCTTCACGTCGGGCTCACGGGGTGTGGGCATTATGGTGAAGAACTCGCTCCCGTTGGAAATTGATGAGGTGCGCCATGATGATAGGGGGCGCTATGCTGTTTTAGTGGGGAGAATGGAAGGCAAAGTGGTGGTTTTTGTATCGGTATACGTCCCACCGGGGTTGCAGGCGACCACTTTTGCAGACCTGGGGCGCCTCCTCCTGGGCCTTCCGGGGGGACTCCTAGTGGTGGGGGGGGACTTCAATGCGGTGGTTTCCGGGACTCTGGATCGTCACCCCCCTAGGGACCTCCCCCGGGCCCAGGCGTGGCTATCTGGCCTCTTGGACACACTGGGATTGGTGGACTGCTGGCGCCTAAAACATCCCACGCAGCGGCAGTACACTTTCCACTCGGGGGCACATGGTAGCCTTTCACGGCTTGACCATGTCCTTGTCCCGGCGGCCTATGCTGGGAGTGTGGGGGAGGTGCGCCATCTGGCGCGAGGTATTTCAGATCACTCCCCGCTCCTGTTCCATTTTGATGTCCTTCCGAGGGGTGAGGGCAGGGTAGTTCCCATCAATGCCTGGTACCTGCGCGACCCCACCATTCGCGCTGCTGTGATTAAATCCCTGCAGCGATACTTTGATGAGAATGTGGGGTCCGTCCCGTCGGCTATCTCCTTGTGGGAAGCCTTCAAGACAGTTCTCAGAGGGGAGGCCCTGTCCCTCATTTCCCATGCCCGGAGGCGCGAGCGGGAGGAGGTTACCCGGGTGGAGGCCGAAATTGCTGAATTGGAGGGTGATTTAGAGGGCGGAGTGACGGATGCGGCACTGCATGTCCTACAGCTTAGGCAGGCGGCCTACAGGGCCCTCGTTACGGAGGCGGCCAGGGGCCTCAGTAGGCAGCAGCAGGGGCGACTGTATGATGTGGGTGATAAGGCGGGCAAACTGATAGCGTGGTTGGATAAAAAGGAGAGAGTGAATCGTGTGGTCCCGCTGATTGAGAGGACGGATGGTGTGAGTGTCACCGAGCCAGAAGAAATTGTCTCCTGTTTCGCGGACTATTTCCGCGAGGTGTATTCTCCGGTCTCTCCTTGCTCGGAGGAAGACTCCCATTCCCTGCTTAGGGATATCGCGCTGCCTTCCCTCTCGGAGGTGGACAGGGTGTCGCTGGATGCCGCTCCTACATCCGACGAAATTGCCCTTGCCATACGTTCGGTTGCCTCTGGCAAGGCCATGGGCCCAAATGGCATCCCTATCGAGTTATATAAGTTGCGACCAGATGTATTGGCGCCCCACCTCCGCGCGATGTTCCTGGCGGCCCACTCGCTGGGCTCCCTCCCGCCGGACCAGCGTCTGGCTACTATCGTGGTGATCCACAAGGAGGGGAGGCCTCGGGACCGGGTCACATCCTATCGGCCTATCTCGCTTTTGAATGCGGAGCCCAAAATTCTCGCCAAGGTGCTGGCCAATCGGCTGGTCGGCGTGGTGGGCGACCTGGTTCACCAAGACCAGTCCTGCTTTATCCCCCATCGCAATACAGCCCTCAATCTGCGGCGCTTGCACGGGGTGCTTGCACGTGTCCCATTCGTGCGGGAGCCGGCCATTTTGGCGTCCTTAGACGCCACAATGGCGTTTGACACGCTTGAGTGGCCATACATTTGGGCGATGCTGGCGAAGTTTGGATTCGGCCCGGGCTTCATCAGTTGGGTCAAATTGTTGTATTCGGGCCCATTGGCGCAGGTGGTGGTGAATGGAAGAGTTTCGGCCCCATTCGAGCTGGGCCGGGGCACGCGACAGGGCTGCCCCTTGTCGCCGCTCCTGTTCGCGCTGGCCTTGGAGCCCCTGGCGGAGTGGCTGCGGTGGCACCCCTCCATCCGTGGACTCCGTTGGACCCCCGAATATGAGGACCGCGTGTCCCTATACGCTGATGACATCCTTTTGTACCTAGCCTCCCCACGTAAGTCACTCATAGTCCTGGTTGATGTTTTACGTTCATTCGGCCGGAACTCAGGCCTTGTCATCAACTGGGCTAAATCATGCGTGTATGTGCCCCCTGGGAGGCTCCTGTCCTTCCGCGGGGTTGTCCGATTCAGATTGCCTCTCAGGGGTTCCGATACTTGGGTGTCTACATTACTCTGGACCCAGAGGCTCGCTACGAGCGGAACCTGCTTCCCCCTCTCCAGCGCTTGAAGGAGGACGTCGTGCGCTGGCGGCGCCTGCCGCTTTCGCCGCTCGGCCGAGCGGCGTTGTTTAAGATGATGTCGTTGCCACGTTTCTTATACGCTCTCCAGAACACTATGGACCCGGTCCCGGCGCGCTACTTCCGTGAGGTGGAGAGTTTACAGCGCCGCCTGTTCTGGGACGGGAGGCCGCGCATTGCCCTGGCGAAGTTGACGCTCCCATGGTATGACGGGGGGATTGCCCTCCCGGACATTAAACGGTATTACTGGGCCTCCCAGCTAGCTGCAATTAACCATGGCCTCTATGGGCCCGCCTTGAACCCGGCGTTTGAGATGGACAAGATGCTACTGCCCGGTGGCGAGTACAATCGAGCGCTCTACTCTGGCGCGCCCGACGCTCGCTTGACGGGACCTACGCGTGTCATGGTCAGAGTATGGCATGCGGCTAATGCAGCTATGGGGTGGAAGGACCGTTTGACCCGGGCGTCACCGCTGTATGCGTCTGAGAAGTTGGGCTCTCTCTGGACCTCGAAGGGCTTCGCGAAATGGGACATGATAGGCATCAGCAAAGTGGGGGATCTCTGGTCGAGGGGAGGATTTAAAACATTCGAGATGCTGCAGACGGAGTTTCAGTTGCAGGGTAGTGAATACTTTCGATACCTGCAGATCCGTCATGCACTGGGCTCCGTCTTCCCAGACGTCACCTCCATCCCGGAGTCTTCCCCCCTGGAGGATAGAGTGCTAGATGGCCACGTCCCAGATAGTACGATCTCCCTTATTTATAAAAAACTGATTAATGATCGATCGGGCTTGCTGATTGGCCTTCGCGAGGCTTGGGTTGCCGACGGTCTGGAATTGGACGATGAGGACTGGATCTCCGCGGTGGCCTCTCCGAAGGAGGTGGCTATACCGGCTCGCCTTCGCTTCGTCCAGCTCAAAATACTCCACCGGGTCTACATGACGGGGCCAAGGCTTCAGCGCATGGGCTACACTGTGGATGGTTTGTGTAAGCGTGGTTGTGGTGCCGTGGCGACCTTCCTGCATATTTTATGGGAGTGCCCGAAGGTGGAGCGACTCTGGCGCGGTGTGCACGAGGTCCTGCGAGTGGTTACGCGTGTTGCACTGCTGCCGGAAGCGAGGAGATGCCTGTTGAATGTGTGGGAACCGACTGACTACTCGGCTCCGCAAACGTGGTGGGTGACTCTGGGATATATGATTGCTAAGCGTGACATTGCGCAACTGTGGGGATCCCAGAACCCCCCGACGGTGTCGGCCTGGAAAGAGCACATGGACTGGTGCATGTTTCGAGAAAAGGTGGTATATGTGGCGAGGGGTAAGCCTGCGACATGGGTGAAAGTGTGGGGCCCCTGGAATGCCTACCGTGGGAGTATTTGCGCGCCACCATTGCTGCCTGCTGCCTCACCAGCCCCGTCCCCTTAGCTGACCCCTTCCCCTAGCCCCGGGCACAGGGTCCCCCCAGTCCTCGCTCTGGTTCCCTTCCCCTCTTTGGACTCCTCTAATAGTTGGGGTTCCCCATTGGGGAGCACGTGTTGCTATTTTCGACTGCAGGGTAGCCTTGTGGGTGTTGTTTGTTGTTTGTATAAAATGAAACCGCACTGTGACGTATTATGGCTGTGGCCCATGATGTTGATGACTCCTGCTTATGCTCCCTTGGAATGCCAAGGGTTTTATGAACGTATGCCACATGTTTCTGCCATTTCTAGCGGCCGGCCGGAAGGTTGTGGGCCCATAATTGTATATTCTTGAGATTTGTAATAAACGGTTTCAAAAAAAAAAAAAAAAAAAGAAACATTGTTTGACAGTTCCTTATAGGGGCTATAAGCAGGTTGAACAGCCAAACCCAAGTCAGAATGAGAATCCATGGAGACAGACGATGAGCATGATCAAGCCACATGTTTCAAATAACCCGTTCATAAGTCAGATTTATCCTGAACAGAGTAGAGTGGTAGAAGAACCATTGTTAGAACCACAAAAGAATCTGGGACAGGGTAACATAGAAAGCTCAGTGGGACCATCCGCAGAAGAATTGAGTGAATGGTTAAGAGGTTTGCAGAGAGAAGACAAAGAATCCCAGTCAATAGATGTGGCTAAATTACGAATGGTATTAGAAGAGTTAATAGTAGGAACTATCCCTACTGAAAAATTGAAAACTTATCAGGATGAGGAATTATTATTTTTGTGCAAAAGTGTGACATGGAGAGCGAAAAACCTACATGAAAAGTTAGAAGAAGTAGCAAATGAAATGGGAATAGACATTGAAAAGGTAAAAGCCTTGCAAAAACCCTATCAAATTGATTTCACTGAGAAAGATATTGAAAATCTGAATACCACAGGACGGATAAGTCAGATTAAAGATATCATTGTCTTGTTAAGAAAATGGGGAGATGTGGAGAAATGGAAAAGCAGTTGGTACAGGAAATGTGATGATGCCTTAGATAAGACGGTTGCAGCATTTCCTGTGAGAGAAAAAGAAAAGATAGTGACAGAATATCCTATGAGAGAGATTCCAGGAGGGGGATATGTACATGTCCTCTGGACAAGACAGGACATTTTGTCTTTTACCAATGATTTCCCTCGACTACGCGAAAAGCCTGTCGAGTGGTACAGGCAGGTAGAAAGATTTGTGAAATTGTCTAAAGTATTATGGATTGATTTGAATAGTCTATTTGATATAATAGTACCAGCAGACTTATGGACAGAGTGCAAGCTCATGATCAATTGGCCAACACAGGAATACCCTAGGGATCCAAAAACAGGAGCTCCAGACCCTGAAGTAATGAAGAAATATGAGCAGGTTATGGCGTTTCTGAAAAAAAAGGTACCTCCTAAAGAGACAGACTGGGTAAAAATTGACCGAACACATCAAGAAAGTAAGGAGTCAGTACACGACTATTACGAAAGGCTAATTTTAGCTTTTAAACAGTTTAGTGGAGATGAGAATCTGAGTGAAAAAGATTTGAGTCATTTTGTATACAGATTTGTACATGGTTTACGTCCAGAAATTAGTGAAATGATAAAACAACATACGGTTGATTGGTAAAATTAGAAAATAGATGAAGTATTGAGACATGCAAAATACTTTAGCGATGAGATTGAAGCAAAACAGCGAAAATTAAAAGAGAATGCTATGTGGGCACAGGTAAAGGTAGCAGAGAGGCAGGAAGCTCAATTAGTAGAACAGTCAAATAATACAGGAACAAGACAGAAATTTGGTTCCGGAAAAGGGAAAGGAAATTTTAATATTGAAGAAGCTAAGAAGAAGTTCCCATGCCATAATTGTGGTAGGATAGGGCATTGGAAATCAGAGTGTAAATTTCCCCCAAATACTAATAATGGAAATCAATCATTGAATCCACAGGTGCAGAGTGAGGAGAGTGGTCAACTGCAGCAACAGCAGCAGGTTGTTACACCACAGAATCAGGTGCCAAAACCGCCTTTTCCACAGAGCAGAAACACACAGAAGTATAGTAATGAATCGGGATTCTACGATGAAGAACAGGTAAATAAGCTGCCACGCGCTCGCGCTGTTTCGCAGTATTGGCTGCAACGCGATGTAAGCGACACAGAAGAAAGCTATTGACGGTGTCGAAGGGAGGAAGAAGAGTGCGTACTTGGTGCAACTCTAGAAGTTGATCAGACACGTCCATTTGTGGATGGAAAGGTTAATGATGAAAACATTACTTTCCTAGTCAATACTGGTGCTACTTGATCCACTATTTGATCAGCTGATGTTAAGAATCTTCCTCTCTCGGATGAAACAATCCAAGTAGTTGGTGTGTCCAACAGACAGATTAAAACTTATTTTACAGAACCAGTGAAAGTTAGTATAGGGAAATTTTCTGAAATGCACCGCTTTGTTGTGTGCGACAGCAGTCCTGTGAATTTGTTAGGTAGGGACCTGTTGTGCAAAATGAATTGCACCATATTTTGTACTCCGGGTGGAATAGCATTTGAAACACCAGATGATGATGTACTGTATAAAATGACAATAGCTAATCGAGAGAATGAGTTTACTGAAACCTATGCCGTATTCAATCCGGATGAATTACCTAAAGAATTGAAACAATCTGTAAAAGCAGAAGTTTGGGATTTCACTGGAGAAGATGTAGGATTAATGAGAAATGTGGATCCAATAAAAATAACTGTAAAAGAAGAAGTAAGTTATCCGAATATCCCTCAATATAAATTGACACCTGAGATAATTGAAGGAGTAACTTCTATAATAGAAAAAATGATTAAGCAAGGAATTTTGAGGGAAATAATGAGCAATCCATGTAATTCACCCATAATGGGACTGAAAAAGCCCAATGGAAAGTTCAGGATAGTGCAGGATTTGAGGAAAGTGAATACAATTGTTGTGTCATGTTGTCCAATTGTACCAAATCCATCAGTAATTTTATACCAGATTCCTCATGATGCAGAATGGTATACAGTGATTGATCTATGCTATGCTTTCTTTTCTATCCCATTGCACCATGACAGTCAGCAAATTTTTGCATTTCGTTTTGGTGAGCGTATTTTGGCATGGTGCCGAATCCCACAGGGGTACACAGAAAGCCCCTCGATATTTAATCAGTTGTTGAAGAAGTCTTTGGAGAGTCTAGAAATGCCCGAAAATTCTGTATTAGTCCAGTACATCGATGACCTCCTTGTGGCGTCGAAAACTCGTGAAGCTTGTGAGGTAGACACTATAGCATTGTTGAATCATTTGGCAGATGGAGGACTGAAGGTGTCACCATCAAAGTTGCAATTCTGTAAGAAGGAAGTACACTATGTGGGACATAACATTGAGAAAGGACTGAGGAAAATAACCATAGACAGAATCAGAATCATAAAAGGAATGAGAGCCCCCATGACCCAAAGAGAGGTCAGAATGTTTCTGGGAATGGTAGGGTACTGTCGTCAGTGGATCAGCAACTTCTCTTTGATTGCAAAACCTTTGGTGCGATTAACGAGAAGTGATGTGAAAGATCCCATTGAATTGCACAAGGAAGAATTGGCAGCATTTAAACGATTGAGTGATGGTTTGTGTGAAGCACCTGCATTAGGCATGCCTGATTATGAGAAAGAATTTGAGTTGTACTGCAGTGAGTGAAAGGGTTGTGCACTCTCTGTGTTAATACAGAAGCATGGAAAAATGAGGAGACCAATTGCATATTTTTCATCAATGCTTGACCCAGTAGCTGTAGCTTTACCTGGATGTTTGAAAGCGGTAGCAGCAACATGCCGAAGTTTGGAGCCGAGTGAAGGAATTGTGATGGGATATCCATTGAAAGTGTTTGTGCCTCATGATGTGGCGATCCTCTTAACAAGGAGTCGTACTCAATATATGACACACAGTCGGCTGACTAAGTACGAAAAGGTCATATTAGGTGCAACTAATGTAAGCCTTGCGAGGTGTTTGAATGTGAATCCTGCAACATTATTACCTGATGCTGAGAATGTGGAAGTGAGAGACGAGGCAGATCATGATTGTTTGGATGTACTTGATTTTTGCACAAAACCACGACGAGATATAAAAGATGTACCTTTGCCAGAAAGTGATTTTGTGATGTTTGTTGATGGGTCATGTTTGAGAACAGATGAAGGAGTGCTGAGTGCAGCATATGCAGTATGCACAGTCGCAGCAGTAATGGAAGCATCATACCTGAAAGGAGTAAAATCAGCTCAAGTGGCAGAATTGGTGGCCTTAACCAGAGCATGTAAAATTGGGAAAAGCGTAAGAGTGACTGTGATAACTGACAGCCAGTATGGTTTCGGAGTTGTCCATGATTTTGGCCAACTATGGCTACAAAGAGATTGCCTGACCTCAAGTGGAACTCCTATTAAGAATGCTGAAGTGGTTGGAAAGTTGCTTGAGGCGATACAGCGCCCTTGACAATTGGCCGTGGTGAAATGTGCTGCCCATAGTCAAGGTAGTGATTACATCACCACCGGAAATAGATACGCCAATGACATGGCACAGTACTGCGCACGCAATCAGAATTCTGTCAATCGGGCAAAGGAAAGGGAAATGTTTTCTTGCTCCTTGCTGTTTACTAACATTGCGGGAACTTGGGAAGAAGTAAGACAGTTGCAAGAAGAGGCAGGAGATGAGGAAATGAGACAGTGGGTAAAAGCAGGATGTGCACCAAGAGAGAAGGATCATGTGTGGGTCTATCGAGATGGAAGACCAGTTATGCCTGATAGCATGATGTCTACCATGGCACGGATTTATCATGGCCAGGGACACATAGGGAGAGACGCCATGATCAGGTCATTTAAGCAGACCTGGTACAATCCAAAATTTAGACTTGTAGCAGAAAGTCTATGTCAGAGATGTCTAATATGTCAGCAATACAACCCTGGGAGAAAGACTGTAGTGAGTCTAGGAACAATAGGCCGAGAAGGAGGGCCTTTTACCAGAATGTAAGTAGATTTCATTGAAATGCCTCCCTGTAACAGATTGAGGTATGTGTTGGTTATGGTCTGCTTGTTCTCTAGGTGGGTAGAATCATTTCCAACAAGCAGAAATGTTGGGATGACAGTGGCAAAGCTACTTTTAAGAGAATTCATCCCTAGGTTCGGGTTCCCAGTGACAATTGAATCAGACCGAGGAGGACATTTCCATAATGAGGTCATAAAATTGATTTGTGAAGCATTGAATGTACAGCAGAAACTACATTGTGCCTATCGACCAGAAGCTTCTGGTGTGGTTGAACAAATGAATGGTACTATCAAAAATAGGATAGGGAAAATGTGTTTAGCCACAGGTATGAAATGGCCTGATGTCTTGCCTCTGGTACTCATGACTATTAGATCGATTCCAGATAGAACTACAGGGTTAAGTCCTCATGAAATCATCATGGGACATGCCATGAGACATGTATTCATACCAGTCAACAAGCTGATGACTATAACTGATGACATGGTGTTGGAATACTGTAAAGGCCTGGCTGATGTAGTTCATTCTGTGTTTCATTAGGTTGGAGCGGATGCCACCACCCTTGAAAAGAAGCCAGCCCATGATCTAAGCCCAGGGGACTGGGTAAGGATAAAAGTCCACAGAAGAAGAAACTGTTTGGTCCCAAGGTGGGGAAAACCGAGACAAGTCATTTTGACCACGACCACAGCTGTAATGTGTGCTGGATTGAAAAACTGGATCCATGCCAGTTATACTCTGAGAATTCCAAATCCAGTGGACAGCACAGAAAAGGAATATTTTGATGAATCAGAGATAAGTACTGAGTCAGAAGACGAAGAGTCAAAAACACGAGAAAATGCTGTAAGGGGGGAAACAGAACCAAGTTTAGCATTTGTCCCCAGAAGTAGCTCTCTGAGAAGAAGCCTGCAGATTTCTGATTCCAGTTCAGATTCTGAAAATGGACAAGGGACACAAGGCCCTAGAAAAGAACATAGAAAGAAGAAAGGGAAAAATAATGAAGAGACAATAACAGAAATTCGTGAAAAGGAAGTACCAGATGAAAAACTGAGAGAAATTCCACCTGAAATAACCAATTTAAGTGAACAAGGGGCAGGTACAGAGAGAGAGGGACAGATTTCTGCGGAAGACCCCCGAGGAGGTGTAGGGAACTGCAACATCCAGTTAGGTGAAGAGACAAGTAGTCAGCAGGAAGATTGCGTGTCGGAGACCCGAGGAGGGACAGAAGTAGGGAAATCAAAACAAGTGGTGGAAAAAGAGATCGTTGAAAAGAAAAAGCAAGTTGAGACAGAGTCTGATGAAAGTGAAAACGAAATACCAGAAGGTCGAGTTCTAGGAAAGAGAGCTTGGAGAGATAAAAAGAACAACAAAGGAGGTAAACTGAAAAGAGCTGCAAAAGATGATGTCCTGCTATCCTGGCTGATGACGGCTGATAGCCAGAAACCGGTCATTGTCACTGAATAACTTGTTTCACTTGCTCATTCAAAGCACAAAAACGCTCTCGCTCACCTGCTGGAAGCGCTGCTGAGACGCGCTAATTCCAGTCCCCCACCCTCGGGGAATCGCCATCACTGAGAGCGCGCCAAAGGCGGAGCCACGCCCCCTGCGAGGCCACGCCCACCGACCAACTCCTTAAACGCTCTCCCAGCGCATCGACTCCAGTCACTTGCAACCCTCTGAGGCGGAAAGCCGGAGGTTTCTTTTACTGTTCAATTTTAAAATTGTCACTGAATAACTTGTTTCACTTGCTCATTCAAAGCACAAAAACGCTCTCGCTCACCTGCTGGAAGCGCTGCTGAGACGCGCTAATTCCAGTCCCCCACCCTCGGGGAATCGCCATCACCGAGAGCGCGCCAAAGGCGGAGCCACGCCCCCTGCGAGGCCACGCCCACCGACCAACTCCTTAAACGCTCTCCCAGCGCATCGACTCCAGTCACTTGCAACCCTCTGAGGCGGAAAGCCGGAGGTTTCTTTTACTGTTCAATTTTAAAATTGTCACTGAATAACTTGTTTCACTTGCTCATTCAAAGCACAAAAACGCTCTCGCTCACCTGCTGGAAGCGCTGCTGAGACGCGCTATTTCCAGTCCCCCACCCTCGGGGAATCGCCATCACCGAGAGCGCGCCAAAGGCGGAGCCACGCCCCCTGCGAGGCCACGCCCACCGACCAACTCCTTAAACGCTCTCCCAGCGCATCGACTCCAGTCACTTGCAACCCTCTGAGGCGGAAAGCCGGAGGTTTCTTTTACTGTTCAATTTTAAAATTGTCACTGAATAACTTGTTTCACTTGCTCATTCAAAGCACAAAAACGCTCTCGCTCACCTGCTGGAAGCGCTGCTGAGACGCGCTAATTCCAGTCCCCCACCCTCGGGGAATCGCCATCACTGAGAGCGCGCCAAAGGCGGAGCCACGCCCCCTGCGAGGCCACGCCCACCGACCAACTCCTTAAACGCTCTCCCAGCGCATCGACTCCAGTCACTTGCAACCCTCTGAGGCGGAAAGCCGGAGGTTTCTTTTACTGTTCAATTTTAAAATTGTCACTGAATAACTTGTTTCACTTGCTCATTCAAAGCACAAAAACGCTCTCGCTCACCTGCTGGAAGCGCTGCTGAGACGCGCTAATTCCAGTCCCCCACCCTCGGGGAATCGCCATCACCGAGAGCGCGCCAAAGGCGGAGCCACGCCCCCTGCGAGGCCACGCCCACCGACCAACTCCTTAAACGCTCTCCCAGCGCATCGACTCCAGTCACTTGCAACCCTCTGAGGCGGAAAGCCGGAGGTTTCTTTTACTGTTCAATTTTAAAATTGTCACTGAATAACTTGTTTCACTTGCTCATTCAAAGCACAAAAACGCTCTCGCTCACCTGCTGGAAGCGCTGCTGAGACGCGCTAATTCCAGTCCCCCACCCTCGGGGAATCGCCATCACTGAGAGCGCGCCAAAGGCGGAGCCACGCCCCCTGCGAGGCCACGCCCATTACTTCTAGCACAAATGTGCCGACCCCCCCAGCGCAGCGGACGAGCGCAGCGGGAGCGCCGTTTGCGCGCCGAAGGCGCGCCTAAGGCAAGCCCGTCTGCGCCCGTCCGCGCACGACCGGGCCTAGGGCCAGAACCCCTGCCTGATTCCCTCCCCTCAAACATACGGTACTCCCGGAGAGACCTTTTGAGCCTCAGACCTCCTCCGCAGTCCTGTGATTACATCCATAATCCCAAGGGACCCTTCATTAGCTGCCCCTCATGCAAACCAACGCAGCTTAGGCTACCCGCGAGACCCAGCAAGCCTGTCACCCTCAACCTTGCCTCTCTGAACTGCCGCTCTCTTCCCAAACACGCGACTCAGATTGCCGACCTCATAGAGGACCATGAAATTGATATATTTTTTCTCACGGAAACGTGGCTCGGCCCTCATTCTCAATCTGACATGGTCTTAGCAACCCCACAGGGCTATTGTATTCAGTCCTTACCCCGTCCTCTAGGTAGAGGAGGAGGGATAGCCATTATCCATCGAGAACACCTCCACTTCAAAACCTACGACGCCCAGGTTACCGACGCAGAAAGCCTGCATTTCTCCGTAACTCTCAACCCAACCACCTCCCTTACAGGACTCCTCATTTATCGCCCTCCCGGCACTCCGGGCCCCTGCATCAGCTCGCTTCTGGACCTAATTACAACCCAAGCCCACGCCTTCTCTAACTACATGATAGTTGGCGACCTGAACATCCACCTTGAAGACCCGGCCAACTCGGCAGCCCTTGACTTGATTCAAGATCTAGCGGCTCTTGACATCCGGTTACTAAACTCCGGGGCCACCCACACCAAGGGCCACCTCTTAGACCCTGTACTTACAAACTCGCCTTCAATGTCAGCCAAAGAGGCCTTGCCCCTCCCCTGGACAGACCACTTTATGGTCTCCTTCCAACTACCTGTAACCTCCAAGAAAAATCGCACACCCCCCACCTTTAGCAAGGATAGGACCTGGCCCAGACTCTCCACGGACGAATGGACTCAGACCCTGGAAAAAAACATCCCTGCCCAGGCAGAAGACCCAAATACCGCAGACAAAAGATTCAGAGATTGGATTACCGCCTCCCTAGACCTTATACTTCCACTCAGAAATAGGGAAAATAAAAACGGCAAACGTGGCTCAGCTCCATGGTATTCCACAGAGCTAAGAGCACTCCGCAAAAACTGCAAAAAGGCCGAACGTCTTTGGAGAAAGACCTGGCAAAATGCCAACAAAGAAGACTACCAGGGTGCGGTCAAAATTTACAAAGAAGCTATCAAATCAGCCAAAGCTTCCTACTATACCACACGCATACAAGAAGCATCCAATTCAGCCCGAGAATCTTTTTTAATCGTCAAAGAGCTGACCAAGGTCCCCACCACCTCCTCCTCTAACACACCCAAAGTCGACAGAAGCAATGAATTAGCCATTTTTTTCAACGAAAAAATCACCCGTATCCTGGCTTCCCTCCCTCCCTCCAGCCTTCCCAGCCTTACGGAAAGCAGTCCGGTCCCCAATTTGTCTGAAAGCAGCTGTCGTCCTTCGCTTAAGACTTTTCGACCTGTCATCCCCGCAGAGGTTGAGCGAACCCTTGTAAAAATGAAAAGTGGATCGCCCCTGGACCCAGCCCCTATCAGGTTCCTTAAAACAGTAGCCCCAGTAATAGTTCCCACCATTACGGACCTCATCAACTGTTCGTTTTTACATGGCATCGTCCCCGACAGCTGGAAGAGTGCGGTGGTCAAAGCACTCATAAAAAAACCCCAGCTGGATCCAGCAGACCTGACCAACTATAGGCCAATATCCCTACTCCCTGGCATTAGTAAAGTCACCGAGAAATTGGTAAATATCCAATTATCTCAGTTCCTTGAGACAAACAAACTGCTCAGACAATCCCAGACCGGATTTCGCCCAGGCCACGGAACGGACACCGCACTGCTTGCGGTGATTGAAGAGGCAAGGGGCTTACTAGATTCAGGAGGATCAGTGGCAGTGATCCTCCTGGATCTAAGTGCAGCCTTCGATACGGTCAACCACCGTGTCCTTCTGAGCAGACTGGCGAAAGCAGGACTTACCGGGACAGCTATCGGATGGATCGAATCCTATCTTACAGGACGCACCTTTCAAGTCTGGGATGACAGTCACCACTCATCCACCCTCCCACTCACCAGCGGCGTGCCTCAGGGCTCTTCCCTGAGCCCCACGCTTTTTAATGTCTATATGGCCCCCCTCGAGGACGTGGTAACACCATTTAACATCAAAATGGTGAGTTACGCCGATGACACCCAACTGGTTGTCTCCCTGTCCCAGCTGATTGACCATCCGGAAAACCTGACTAACTGCCTCATAAACATCCACAACTGGATGAACGAATCATCTTTGAAATTGAATGGGACAAAGACAGAGGTAATGTTACTCGGTAAGCAATGGACATCTATCCCTCCCACAATATGGCCCGATGTGTTCGGTGAAATCCCCCCCCCTAAATCTGAAATCAAAACACTCGGGGTGTGGCTAGAGCCACAACTCACGATGAAGACCCAGGCTACCAAAACCTCGGGCACATGTTTTGGGCTCATGTGCAAGACTCGTAAAATCCTGCCCCTACTCCCTCCTATGTCCAGAAAGCTCCTTATCCAGGGCCTAGTGCTGTCCCGCTTAGACTACAGCAATCTAGTCTATCTGGGTGCCCCCGAGGCTACCATCTCGAAACTCCAGCGCACACAGAACGCGGCAGCACGTATGATCACCCACACCCCCTCCAGAACATCTGCCAAGCCAGCCCTTAAAATCCTGCACTGGCTCCCGGTGCGCCAAAGGGTGCACTTTAAAGCAATGTGTATCACACACAAGCTCTACAACGGTTCCGGCCCAGCGATCCTCAGCAACATGATTACACCCTATACAGCAACCAGAGTGCTACGATCGCAAAATGAGAATCGAGTCCACATTCCCAGATTCAAAAAAGTCCGCACGGGAGGCCGCCAATTCTCCGTTCAGGCGGCCAAAGGCTGGAACGCACTCCCCCTGGCCCTCAGATTGGAATCCAATTACCTTGCGTTCCGAAAAAAACTTAAGACCCACTTGTTTCCCAAGTAACACCCTTCGACTACCTCCCGTCTCAATAGGTTCAAGTTACATAGCGCGGGGATACCCTTGGGTCACCAGGCGCTGTAGAAATCGCTAAAATAAAATAAAAAAATAAATGTATGGCCAAATAAAATAATGAAATTGAGATATCGTCTTACTCGTGTAAATTCACCAAGAGCTGAACAGGTGAATGAAGTGACCAGTCAAGGAAAATCGAAAGAAGAAACAAATCTGAATAAAGAAGGTAGAAGAACAAGGAAACCTAACCAGAAGTATAAGTCACCGGAATGGACGTGCGTGGCCCTGCCTGAAAGAAAACAAGAGGCAGATAGTCAAGGAAATCCAGAGGAGACTATACTGAAAGTGGTTGAAGAAGAGGAAGCATCAGAAATCCTGAGAGTTCTCTTGTCCGACATTGGAGACGAAGAAGCTGAAGTTCAGGAAATTCTGTATCCAGATTTCGAGAGAAAGGCAAAAGACGATGAAATGCCAAACTGAATAAATTCAGAAAGCTGCTGATGAAGAAATAGTAATAATAAGTCAAAAGATAGAAATTAGTAGAACCAAGTAGAGGCTTAGAGCCTTGGGCTAGAAAATCAGTTGTGAAGTAGAAGAGGCTAAGTCAAAAGACACGTTCCATTTTAGTAAAGATGGGTAACATAGAAAGTAGAAAAGGTAGATGTACCTTCATGAGAAGATGGTGTAAAACGTGTTGTTGTTGTACAGGATTATTAATGCTTCTATGGAGCATACTTGCTCTTGTGATCTCTTTTAAAGTTACTATAGATACACTAGAAGGACATAGTGAGAATAAAACGAATGTAGGGAAAATTCCAAAGGTAGTACCGACAGTAATAAATAAAAATTACTTACATAAAGATAGGTCTATAAACGATTTCTCTAACAATGTGTTTTCAAAGTTATTGTATGAATATGTAAAAACAATGGATGTAAGGGACTGCTACTTCTGCATGCAGTTACCAGCCTCTGTTGCCGAGGGTGTGACTTATCATCACCTTCCAGCAACATATGGAATAACTTGTAGTGTAATAGCTAGTTTGTTTTATCAGACAGGGAAACTAGAATATTATTATTCAGATATAGATAACATTTTTTCGTTAGTACCTGCTAACAATAGATTAAATAAGGTACAACCTGCTAAAGTATTAGGTGAATTTTTATTAGAGACTAATGAACTAACATTAGAAGCTATATTAAAAAATAATTTGACTTGCAGTTAGCAGAAAGAAGAAAATACATTTTTAGATATGGTCGAAGAAAGAAGTCATAAAATGCACAGAAAAGCATCAGAAGGAAGAGTGGAGAAAACAGCATGGGATATAGAAATAGAGAAACATTTGATGAAGGGAGAATCTACACCAACAATAGCTCTAGATAGGCCTCAGAAAGGGAAGCTTTGCATAAGAAGGAATCAAACTACATACGATAATTGTTTTTTGGGTAACAGTGATTGCCATGATACATACCGAATCATGGGTGGATGGGAATTTAAAGGTGGAAAAGATCCAGTTTTCCCTGGACTATATTTTATCTGTGGGAACAAAGCATACTATCGTTTGCCAGATCATTGGTATGGCACATGTTATGTAGGCCTGGTATTTCCAAAAATCTTCCATATGGATAGAGGAGAAGATGGTGTACATAGTTTAGGTAATCATATAATACGTAGAAAGAGAGAATCTTGGACAGAAATTATAGGAGATATTTTTGGAGCATTGATACCAGCAGTAGGAATATCTCTGAATGCAAACAAAATTAGAAAATTATCAACTGTAGTGGATCGCTTGTCAACAAGCACCGCTGGAGGATTCTTATTGGTAAATACTGAAATGGTTGCCATGCGTGCTATGGTGATGCAAAATCGGCTTGCACTTGATATACTTTTAGCAAAAGAGGGTGGAGTCTGTGGAATGCTAAAAGTTTAACATTGTTGCACTTACATTCCAGATGAAAGTAAAGATTTGAAGGTTTACATTAGAAATATTACTGAATTGCATGATGAAATTGTACCACTGGAGGTTGAAAGTGTTTGGAAAGAATTGGAAAGAAGATATTAGCTATTAAAAACTTCTTAGTTAAGATAGGTAGTACAGTTATAGGTAAAATATTGTTTCCGCTAACCTGTGTAATTTCAATAATATTAGTGATAAGATTAGGTTGTATGTGTTGTAAAAACCAGAAAACTAAGAATAGAATAAAAAGAGAAAAATTAAAAAGAAAAGACAAGGATCAAGATATAGATTTGGAGGAGATAACATTAGAAGAGTGGAAAGAGAGTATGTATAAAACAGAAAAAAGAGAAGAATTTGGGGAAACTGAATTTTGAATAAGAGCAAGAACACATTTCAAAATTTTCCGTAAAAAAGAACAAAATGTTTTGTAGGTGTGGTGATAAAATCACCAAAGGGGGGATTGATGGAGCGGGTAATTCAGAAAAATGTTGTATACCCGCTCCATTTTGCATGTTTATATTAATTTGATTAATTAACTAATAGTAATCTTATTAATTGATTTGCCGTGAATACTTACCAACCTTACTAATATATGAAATACACGTGGGATTTGCATTTGCATGGCCTAATTAATATGTAAACTAAATTATGTACGCGTATTAATAATAGATAATTAGAATATTGCATGTTATGTGTTGCTTTTGTGGAGTATTTGTGATTTGTGCTATATAAAGTGAGTATAACCCGCATTGAGTGTTGCTTTTGCTAGATAAATACACACACATATGGGTATTAGTGAGGGAATAACATTTTATTAGTCATTTCTATGTATTAATTACGTTTTTGTGTTTCTTTGCTTAAGTTGACCATTCGGGCCTATCGTAAAATGGCCGCCTTTTGTGTTCGACGTGACTTAGGCCGCGCAATGAGGTTCTGGGTGAAGTGTGCCTGCGCTAACCTCAGCAACTGTGGCCTCGGCGTGACCCTAACCCGACTGTACCCACCAAGGACGCCCCGGGAAACAAGCCAAATTTATTGAAAAACAATAAGACGCCTTTTAAAACCGGAACAATCAAGACCAATGACCTAAGAGACATTATTTGGTGTGAACCCTGCCATGCGATGATGGCCTGTCCAATCAGAAGATGCGGAAACCAATATTTGCTACAATATAATGTCGATTTTCCCTATAAAAATAAGTAGAATAGAGAGGAAGTAGTCAAGCTCTTTCATTTCCTGACGGTATGCTGACGGAGAGGACGGTGACACTGCAGGACAGCTGTTTCCCTGACTCTTTGATGGACTGATCTGATGCCCAATTCCTGATGAACTGAACTCTAAAATTTAATGGGCATAGAGTGACAGAACGACTGAATTTGCCTTAAAGGACGACAATTAGCCAGAATAGGTAAATATGATGATTGCCTGCTTGAAATAACCAATGATTTAATTTGCATTAACCAGATAAAGATTGATTTGATTCATTACAGAAATGAGTTGGGTTGTTTATTTATGGAAAATGTATTAATGTAAAGTAATAGAGAATTAGAAAATCACCCTAAACCAGCAACTAGCTGATCTATCCCCAGTCTATGAAAGGAATACCAAAGGTGGAATTTAGAGCCTAATGAGTTATAGAGGGTTATGTAAATGTATTGCTTATTTGGGTTAAGAGGTATTTCCTTTCATATCAGCGTATGGAACAACCACCTCTCTAGAAGACAGACCGATGGAGAATGAATGTTGGTGTTCTGGGCCCCACCAGCGACTGTATTGATTGAATGTGTGAGTGAAATCTTTGGTCTGTGACGGAGGGAGGGATTTTGTATTCCACGCTGCAACACAACCATAGGACATTTTAACTTCATGACCTGGGGCAATCTTGCTCCTAGACTCACACCAGAGCACCAAGTACATTACTCCACCACTTGGCCTTCAGAGAGGCAGGCAGAACGCTTGAAGGCCTACTTAGAGATGTGGCATGGACTAAAGACTCAGAACATTGTTTGTGCAGTGAATTAACATTCCAGCCAAAGCTGTGTATTTGAAAAAGAAAACACTTTATTGTACACAGGCAGCGTTGTATACATAGAATTATAAATATACGTGAAGAAACACCAACAATGTACCAAAATGTGAAAGTCTTTTCATAGAACAATTTACGCCTTCTTGCTTTAGGAAAGGGGTTTGTCACCATAAAAACGTGCCTGCCTATGGGCTATGATCAAAGGCTGTGATTCTCAAAGTAAAAGAACTTTCACAAGAGATCCATGGAAGGGTTTCCCCATAGTGGCCAGGCGGAATCCCTTTCTGTCTGCTCCTCCTATGGTATCACTGTAATGTATTCTGAGTCTGAGACTTGTTTCTGATTTCATCAGCCTTACCTCTGCCTGGCCATGTGTGCATGTACCACATGGGCTGCATTCATCACAACCTTTCGAATCTTTGCACCACTCTCACAATGCTCAGTCCAACTTTCTCCAAGCCAATACCCCTACATAAACTGGAGAGCTCATCTCAGCAGGAGGGGTTATAACAACAGGGTGGAAGGCCTAAAGATTTTCCTGGTGGCAGCACACCAGGATCTTACAGTGGAGAAGGCCAAAAACAAAGGTAGAACAAAATGTATGGCGCTGATGAATGCCGTGCGAGTATTAAGAAGCCTATCACTTAAAAGGCTTATAATGTTTAACATTGTGATTGGGCTTAATTTTTCTGAAGCCTTGCACTGTGCAACCGTCACCCAAGCAGCAGGCTCATAACAAGCATTGAAAATGCAATAGGTCTCACCTTTTATTAAGTTAAAGCCATTTGCTTTGCTAATGGTATTGTATAGCAAAGCAAATGGCTTTAACTTAATAAAAGGCAAGACCTATTGCATTTTCAATGCCTGTTTCTACTGCTGCCTGGGCTGCAGCACAAGCAAGCGGCAATAGAAACAAGCATTGGCATAGCCAATAGGTCTCGCCTTTGGGACCTTATAAGTGTTTAGCCATGCAACAGTTGATGTTGTTGCACCAAGGATATTGTACTGCATAACTAAATACTTATGAGGTCCCAAGTCCCAAAGGCGAGACCTATTGGCTAAGCCAATGCTTGTCTTTGTACATGCACTCTCCCGGAGGCATCATTGAGTGAGAACCTGAAAAGCAGAAGCAACAGGTGCGCGTCAGACATTGCCGCCCATCAGACCTGTAAGGGGGGGGCGGGAAAACTGTACTGCCACACCTGATTCACAGTGAATATAAGCAATGCCCTCGACTTTATTTTATTCGTCTGATGTGCAGCTTGTGGGTTTGCAAGGCCACTTTATCAGCTGAAGTTTTATTTTTGTGAGACACGTCTGTGGACGAAAGTGCCTAGAGATAAACAGATGCTGCTTATGTATGGAGAATGACTAACTAAGTTAAAAATAACTTTGAAAAAGAACCAAGAAAAATATTTTAAGACAAAATACCAAGCGAAGTACTTGAAAAGGAAGAACTTATCACTGTCCTTTTTCATACTTTATTGCATCTCTGTATTGCATGTCAATTTTTGTTGTCTAGTGTTTTAGAAGTGTGACTTCAACTCCTTTAAAAAGAATTATAGGCAAGTAATGGTAAGCGTTACTAGAACACCAAGATGACAAAATAGACCCAACTTACGCATCGGCATTTATGTATTTTTAATATTACATGTTTATTTTAAGATAGTTAGCTTTAAAATACTGTGTTCTTCAAAGTGTCAGTAACTAAGGGGCGAGCCAGCAGATTAATTAAATTTTGTGGCAACAGTAATTATTGCACAATTATTGATTTACTGCATTTGCCACATAATTCGGTAGCGGCCGTGATTTTTGCACAATTATTGTTTTACTGCATTTGCCACACAATTCGCCACATAATTTGCCACATAACTAGCATAATTTGTAGATTTCACAAACCTTTTACATCTGGCTCAAATGGTGGAATATTTTATTGCAAAAGAATGTGCCGCATAATTTGGGGGTTTGCTGCATAATTTGGATAATAGAAGCTTGTAGCCAATGCATCTAAGACCAAAGTGCTGATATTTGGTCACAAGCCAAAGAAACAAACACTGGCTTGGCAGCTGGGTCCTCTAAAGATAAGCACGACCAACAAGTACACTTATCTAGGAGTACAATTTGCAGACACCGGCAGACCTGCCCTGCAGGTTAAAGCACTGGAGGCAAAAGCAGCTAAACTAACATACGGCTCGTGCAGACTACACCAAAAGCTTGTAAGTCACTCAACGGAGGGGATCCGACGAGTCATGCAAGCAAAGCTACTGCCAACCCTCAGCTATGGCCACCTTGTCTTTCCTGGTCTATTGACTAAAAAACTGGAGGGTCTATACACAATGGCGTATAGAAAAGTCTTTAAGCTACCCCATATAACCAGGCGATCATTGATCAGACTAGAGTTCAATATTACAGCAATGGATATTGAATGTAAAAAAGATATAGTCAAATTCCAACACAACGTGACCAATGCAAGTCCGGGCTCTATCAGGGCAGCGCTGCAGGTGGTTTTCACAGACAATAACAGCCGTTGGGCGAGGTATCTCTTGAGTGCCAAACAAACACTGGGTCCATCAATCGAACCTCCTACAGATATATCTTTAACAAAGGGTAGAGTAAAGATCCTGCAAAAAAAGTGTGGAAAGAATATCTCGAGGCAACAGGACCTTGAACGGATCAGATTGGTCCATGGTGCAGAAGGCCTCACCAACTCACATGAAAGCACCACATGCCAGCCTTATTTAAAAGCCGGCCTTGGAAGAAAAGCCCTACAAAATGTTATGAGAGTGAGGCTCTTAACCCTGCCAATACAAGACTACAGAGCACACTGGAAAAACTGGTCACCAAGTGGCTCCGGCTGCTGCCTGTGGCAATATCATACAGAATCCGCAGAGCATGTCATTTGTTGTTGCCCAGTCCTGCTTTCTCCAAGGCGCCTGTACCTAAGAACCATGTTCAAACAACACAGCATGAGATCATGTAAGGAGGCCTTAAGGCATATTTACACCACTATTGTCCCGATGGAACTGGCACTAATCGGGAAGTTTTACGCAGCTGCTGAAATGCTCATACGAACAGCCAGAGAAGAGTCAGCTGAATAATCCATGTCCAAGCACCTCCGATAATTGTACTTTGCACACTCCATACGCCAAATTTTGCATATGCTGCTACTAGATGGACTGTGTTTAATCATTGTATAGTACTTCTGCTTTTTACACATGTCCTTTTAATCAGATCTTATGTTTTTAACTTGCACTTTTGTTGCTTTTTTTGTAAAAGATTTAAATAATCATACCAAGCACCTCCAACAATTGTACTTTGCACACTCCATACGCCAAATTCTGCATATGCTGCTACTAAATGGACAGTGTTTAATCACTGTATAGTATTTCTGTTTTTTACACATGTCTTTTTAAATCAGATCTGATGCTTTTAACTTGCACTTTTGTTGCTTCCTTTGTAAAAGATTTTAAATAATCATACAATAAAGGTCTTTCTAATGACAAAATAGACCCAATTTACGCATCGGCATTTATGTATTTTTAATATTACATGTTTATTTTAAGATAGTTAGCTTTAAAATACTGTGTTCTTCAAAGTGTCAGTAACTAAGGGGCGAGCCAGCAGATTAATTTAATTCTGTGGTGACAGTAATTATTGCACAATTATTGATTTACTGCATTTGCCACATAATTCGGTAGCGGCCGTGATTTTTGCACAATTATTGTTTTACTGCATTTGCCACACAATTCGCCACATAATTTGCCACATAACTAGCATAATGTGTAGATTTCACAAACCTTTTACATCTGGCTCAAATGGTGGAATATTTTATTGCAAAAGAATGTGCCGCATAATTTGGGGGTTTGCTGCATAATTTGGATCATAGTAGCACCTAGTTTGGTCCTACATGCCACATACTACTAGTGGCTCTGACAACTTTAAAGCTCTGCAGAGTAGTATGGGGGTTGTCATTATGATGATGAATCCATATTTCAGAAGAATCTGTGAAATATTTTCCATGTTTCACGGTTTCCTGCGAAACATTGGTTTTTATACCACTGTATTTTGTGCAATGAAAGATGCTTATAATACTCACACACGCGTGCACACTGGTGACTGCGATCAATGTGCTTTAAGAAATCAAGTGATATACAGTTAGCAATTAAACTTAAGTCTGTCATGAAGGGGCGGTGTGCAAAAACATGTGCAACATTAGGTGAGTACAACATCAGAAATTCCACATCCTTTCCATTTACTCTCTTTTAGGCTCAAAATGTTAATTTGGTTGAGAGGCGCTTGTCTTTGCGCTTGAGTTACACAAAGGGGACTTGCATAAACTTACCCAAAGTGAAGGCAAACAACCTGAGGCCCAAAGTATCTTTCAGAAGATGAAAAACTGCGCTCACAAAAAAAAAAGAACAAGCACTGGTATAGCCAATAGGTCTCGCCTTTGGGACCTTATAAGTGTTTAGTTATGCAGCACAAGATCCTTGGTGCAACAACATCAACTGTTGCATGGCTAAACACTTATAAGGTCCCAAAGGCGAGACCTATTGCTATGCCAATGCTTGTTTTCCTAGGGAACAGCTCCATCTCCCAATGGGGTATGACATTTTGTTTTAGCATCTGAATCTGCCTACTCTACCTGGAAGATAACATTTTGGAGTATGAGATAGGAGATGCAATGAAATCCATCAACATAAGAAAATCACCTGAAGAATATAGGTTTCCAATTGAGTTTTAGAATATTGCTGCTAATACCCCTTTCCTCCTCTACATAAAGTCTACTGTGAGGCAGAAAACAGAAGATTTCACTTATCCCTGATCCAGACAAAAACCCTCCCCTGTATGCTTATTATAAACGTATCCTTCATCAATAGAGATATTCAAATGTTGGTGGAAGTCCAAGCTGACCGGCTACTTAGTGACATTGCATATCTCATTCACAAGAATCGGCCTCGTACCCAGTAAGCTGTCCAGTGATCAGCTTATCACGCTCCTCTACCTATTACGGAAAGTGAGACATGATCATGAAGATCGACTGGCTTCTGTCCTTGTATGCTGAAAAGGTCTTTCACCAAATGAACGTGGATTACATTCCAGATGTTGGAAAGCAGAGACCCTGGCCCAAAACTGATCAGTAAAATCAAATGTCTAAGCAGCAGTACTGTGACAACAGCTTCTGAAATCAATTGACTTCAATGAAATTTAGAGAAACCTCTGGCAAGGATGTCCCCTGTAACCCTGTAACCTTTAGCGGCCACAAAACAACAGTGTAGAATCATCAAGACCCTTCCCACTCAAGCAGGGAAACTTTCATTGCTGCTATGTGCCGATGATATATTGCTGAAGATTAAAGCTACTTCCTGATGACGTGATGGTCACGTTCTCCGCATTTCCTGAATTAAATACACTGGAATAAATATGAAGTTCTACTGATGACTACTCGTTTCACCAGAGGACTGCTGCGCAAGCAAGCTGCCTTCAAATGGGAGTCAACAGGACTCTCCTAGCTGGACCTCCTGGTAAGTTGGGAATTTAGTCAAATAAAAGCTAATGTGCCAAAATGATTGCAAACAACTTTGAGAGATTTTTTCCAAATAGAAACAATTATAACTGTCACTGTGGGGCAGAGAGCAGACTTTTAAAACAGCAGTTAGATAATGGCTTAATTATGTATTCACAATGCATTCTCTTAGCAATGACCTCTCTCTGCGTATTCAAGTTAACCAGACTACGAAGGCTTAAGTCACGACTGAAAATGTTCAAATAAAAGGCCACAATGAGCCCCATCATCCTACGGATGACTTACCTTCAAACTTACCATAGGTTCCAACATCTTTCCCAGTTGGCTTATAATTTAAGCACTGTACTAATAACACCCAGCTGGGTTCTCATGTAACATGCTCTACCAGGGGACTGTCTGTACATCAGATTCTGTATCAATGCCAGGAAACTGCTGCAGGCTCTGACAATTTGATACTTACTCAAGCCAGCGTGTTTCTGTCCCACGGCTGCCCAGCTGAGAGCCGGAGATGACACAGTTGCTGTCCTGTCACGTGGTTGTGAGCTCTACCGAGTATTTCGCACGAGCATGTGTACTATGTAGATGCATTGGGGTAACACAAAATGATGCCCCCCTAAAAAAAAGTGTGCTGAGTGAGCCTCTCATAGCAGACAGATATTGTTGGAATCCATTGGCCTTGGATTGCTCGGGCCGTCTGAATGGTTTGTAACGCCTGAATGGTTTGTGGCCCCCTGCACCTCTCAGACTATAGGGGCAGTGTTACGGCCCTGTATTAAACACATCACGCAGAGCGGATTTCCTACCTGCTTATCGTTTCCGCGTGAGCGGTGCATGAGATGGTACAGTCAGGGCTTTAAGTGGAATGGAAAAACTAGGGGGTCCCTCAAAGGGGCGTGGCCAATGCAATTAGGGGTGTGGCTTAAATATACGCTAGCTTAAAATCTGTGCTTAGCATGGTGTGCCGCTCAACTAGTATTTTGATGCTTCTGTTATTGTATACAGATATATAATACTGAAGCAAAAAGTAACATTACACCTGCAACAAGCCAGTCTATTTGCTTTGCCAATGGTTGCTGTTTGTGTACGATAAATCAGCAACAACTATGGCTTGGCTGTAATGAATATTGAAAATGCTTCCGTTCTGAAATTATGAAACTGTGAAAGAACTATAGCGAGTCTCTTTCAAGTTACCTCAAAAGCAGTAAAAAGGGGGGTCCTGCTGCAGAGGTAAGATTTTCTTTCTACTCCGAGAGCAAAAAAAGAGAGCCCGATAGGGACCCGTCTTGGCACCTGCTTTATAGAACTGCTGGTGCTGATTTCCAGCAAGACCCGGACCACTTAAAGCCCAGGGTACAGTCCATACGCTTGACACGGTTTTAGACTATGAAAGTGCAAAGTGCGTGAATAGAGCGCAACTCAAACCAAAAAGCCTCTATGCTCAGCTACGAAAATGAGAGTGTCCGAATTAAAAAAACAGAGGGTCGGGTTCGAAGAGAAGTACTTTGGGGCTTTTTTAAACACACGTTTGAAATGATATCATGCACGCGCACATATTCTGCATAACTGTTCAGAGCAAGAACAGTGAAAGATAGCGAATTGAACATAGTTCCAAACGACTTGAAGCCAAGAGAAATAGTGTAAACAAGAGAGAAAGAGTGGGGAAGATAGATATATAGAGAGACCCAGGCAGAGAAAGAGAGGGAGTGATAAAGAGGAACAGAGGGAGGAAGAGAACACAAAAGAAAATTAGAGACAGAGAGAAAGGATGACAGGGGCAGGAAAATAGGGAGAGAGAGAAGTAGAGAGAAAGACACACAGCGACAAGGGAAGGAGTAAGATCGAGAAACAGAGATCGAGAGAGACAGCCACACTGACAGCAGAGCAAGAAAGAGAGCGAGAAAGAAAGAAAGAGAGTGAGTGAAAAAACGAGAGAGCAAATGGAAGAGACACAGGACAGAAAAAGAGAGGTATAGAGAGAAAGAGAAGCTGAGGGAGGGAGAAGAACGAGGCACAGAGAGGTGAGACAGACAAGAGAGAGAGTGAGAGAAGAGAGAGTGCGCGACACAGGCAACTATAGAGAGTTTAATATGATAGAAAGAGAAAAAGGCAGAGAAAAAGCAGATCAAGTGGTAAAGGGAAATTGATCTGCTGAGATAGCCCTAGAGTGGGATCGAGTGGAGAGCGAGAGAGAGAGAAAGAGAAAACAGGTGGGAGTGAGCTAGAGAAAGCGAGACCAAGGAACTGTTTCTCAGATGATGGCCCATCACAAACTACGGTGCTTCTAAGCATTAGGGAGGCTTCTAGGCACTAGCAAATAACCTCATTTCATGATTTGATAAAATGGCAATTGCCGTCTACCAAGTGATCTCATGTTATGCAAGGTGCCCCCATCCATTCCTGGGTTTTCAACATCCTTTCGGGAGTTGTAGGCCTAATATTACAGCGGTTAGTTGAAGCACCGGAAAAAGCGAAAACAGGCGAAAATAGAAACAAAGAGCCCTCCCCAGACTGGGAGTGAAAGCTGTGTGCACGACATGGCTGCGCGCGTGCACTCTCACGTACACGCAAGCTTTAGGCCACAGGCAGCACTTTGAAAAGCCGTACACTAAATGTCTCGGCCAGAGCAGCGCAAGCGCTGGATCAGGCGAGACCTAAAAAGCACTTCCCGACCCGACCCCCTGCACGGAGGTCTCATCCTAATTGGATGGATTGGACTGCCGCCTTGTTGTCAGGCGGTCTTCTGCCAGCTGTGATGGTGATCGGTGGTCCCAAGGACCACCACTTGAGCAAACCACTTGAGCAATGGCAAAGAAGATCGATAGTCCTGTGATGTCAGTTTTTGTGATGTCACTTCTTGTGAGTTCACAAGCAAATTGACGGGGCCTAACATCTTCCCTTTCGCCCAGGGCCCAGGGCCTAAGACCCGCCCTGGCTGTAGTATATTGGACTCTCCCTCGATGACGTCTTTGGGTCTCTGCAGATCCTAGTATCCAAGGTACCGGTGACAGGGCGCGGCTCGAGGAGAAGCGTGCAACGCGCGGCGCCCGATCGTGCACGGTGACTTTCACTTTCCATCTGGGAGGTTTCAGAAGGGAACAATGCAGCTCTCTGTCAACAAGGGCTGTGTTTCTTCTTAACGCTGCACGTAGCACTGGTTCCGCCAGACGCAAGCTTCACAGGCCACCAGAAAGACACAGAGACGGTTCTATCTGCGAGCTTGCACCTCAGCGCCTCGAAGCACCGAACTAGGGAAAGCGCCACGGGTGAGACCATCTTCCTGTTCTCCTTCCTGGAAACATAGCCTTAGTGGCCCACATAGACTTTACACCTCATACATTCCTGATATTAAATTGTTGTAGGTTTCGTTTCCAAAGGTGTCAATTTAACTGGTCAAATATATTTTTGTAGATGACAATGCTTATTCATCAACCCATTTTTAAATTGATTAATGGAGTAAATAGTTACAAATCCGCTCAAAAAATATATAAAAAATATTTTTGGGCATTGTTCACTAAACCTTTGTGGGGGCTTGAATGGGAAAGGTTTGCTAGTTTCTGTATTAAAATACATTCATAGAAGAAGCATTGGCAAAGTTGAAATGCCTGGTTCGGGAAAGCTCGGGCAATGGCTGCGTTTTGTATTGAAAGCACGTTACAAAAATAAAAATAAAATAAATAAAACAAAGTACCTCCAAAATGTAGAGGCCATATGCTTGGATTTTCTTTAGTATTAAAAAAATAAGCGTTCCCTTCACTTGTAATAGAACAGTGCTTCCTAATAAGAAGGTGTGCTTTGAATGGCCGCAGAAACCCTTTCAGTTCTAATGCACATCAGAGGGAAATCGGATTTTATTGCTACAAAGAAAAAGTTCTATTGGCTATGAATGGAAATAACAAGCATTGGCAATGCCAATAGGTCTAGCTTAAGAATGAAAGTGCTTGTAGCGTCACTGATGAGTGTAGACAGACACTCAATAAGGCATCATACACACGCTCTGTCACTCAACTTCCCATTCAAGCATTGATTCATGAACCCGCTGACTCATCCTTGCATTCACCCTCTGCCACAACGTCAGAAAAACATATACAAGCTTAATATATGCAAGACAATTGCAAAGAATAAAAGGAGAAGAAAGAAAGCATGCTGCTTTCTAAACACAGCGGGCATGTGATTGCAAGAACACCGAAACAAAGGGACGTTTTTTGGCACACCAACTATACGTGTTAGTAAATATTTGTTAGTAAACCCTGAAGCCATGAGGTTTCCACGGCACCCCTGCACCTCAATTATGATCACAATCCTCTTTCAAAAGTAAGTCCCTACTACCGAACAGTGTACTCGCTATTACTAACAAGCATTTGCAATGCAACGGTCTCGCCTTTATGATCTTAAAAGCCATGCAGCACATTATCCTGGGTGTAATATTAACTCTTCTCGTTTAGCCTTACACAACTGCTATAACCGGATGAAAAGAGCATTTGTTCTCAGTGGGGCGCCATGGAAAGGGGTTCAGGGAACTGTTAGTCCCAAACAATAAAGTTTTACAAAAACCAACATGCATTGACAAAGCTAATGCATTGACAAAGTCAAAAGGCTGGCAGCATAAGGCGGACCAGCTAGCTTTGCAAATGCTTGTGTTACTTTGTCAGGGACATGGAGCAGCAGAGGAATGTGGAGGTAAAGAACAGTGTGGACTCGAACGACACAAGCTGAACTTGAAATATGATCTGCGAAACAAATATGATCTGCAAAACTTATTATGGTTTGAGATCCGGCTAACCTTCACTGGAATGTCAAGGTTGAACAAGCACTGGCAACGACATTAGGTCTGGCTTTACCTTTAAAAGAATGTTGTATTGTAATGTGAAAAGAACAGTTGATGGACAGAATGCAGAACAATGTCATACATTCACCCAATGTCATACATTCACCCCAGTACAGAGATCAGGGCCGAAATCCACCATTTGTTTTGCTCACCATGCCATTCCAGTTTGAACCCAGCCATATGCAAGCACGTTTTTGTGGAAGCACATAACTTCTGTTCAATCAAAACATGTACTTTTGGCTCCCAAGATGTGGGCGTAGCCAAAGCCTCCTCTCCCAGTGATTCTTTTTCACATAATTTTCTGGCGATAGTTGCGCTATAAGCCAGGCCAGGCCATAAACACATTTTTTAAAAGAGAGCTGACTGAAAGGGTGGTATTTTAGTAGTTAAAAAACCATGTGTTAAAATCCCAATATTATTGGTTGTGGACTAGATTGTGAAACTTTCTATTTGGCTTTAGTGATATTTAGAGACATTCTGACCAGGACAAAGAAGCCTGGACACCAACTAAAGGTATGGTCCCTGATTCTGCTAGGTTTGCTTATCGCCTGTATCATCAAGTTGTTTTAAAACCTATTTATTTTATTAAAGATCATCATGAGACAAGAGTTTTAGCACTTGCTCTGAGGCCAGCAGAAGTCTGCAGAATTTTAATGTTATGCCAATGTAGAAAGGCAAATTTCAACTAGGATGACATCAAAACATTTGAACCAAATTTCTTTAACAGCAACAAAGATGCTGCCTGTCCATATAGCTTTAATTCTGCCAACATTTGGCATAGTGAATTCAATGGAAATGCTGGGTTTATTCAGTACTTTTCAAATACTGTGTTCATACCTCAAGTTGGTGCAGACACATCAGCAAATGGGATTCTCTCATTTTCCAAGTAGGCACTCCCTCATGCACGAGGTCTAAGCCACCACCGAGTCTACACCGTCTGCTAAGGCAGTTAATTTCTTATTAAAGAAGGGACTATGCAGACTTTTTGTAATTCAGATGTGCACCCCATACAAGGCATAGGCTAGAAAAAAACACAATAGCATGTAAATTCGTGTCTTCTCTGCAGATGGTAGGATCAAGTTAGTTTGCAGTGTAAATTGACTATTGACTTTGGTCGTGTAATTAAAAGCACCTGCCGGTTACCATTAAAAACGGGTTTAAAATATTTGCCCATGAGCACCGGAGCCAACCTAGATTTTTAAGACAACTATTAGTTATGTAAACTACTGTTATTTCAATTTATTGAATGTAAATATTTCTAAGCTGGATACACTGAAACTCTCTCTGAGTAAGGCACTCAATATGTTTAAATGGCCAGATTAGTGATCTATTATAAATCTCCAGCATGTCTTTTTTAACAATGTTCTACATTTTCAGTTTGGTTCCAGGTAAGGAGAACTTGTGTGGAAGGTATTTTTACTGGAGAAATTTTTTTTTTTATACCTGGAGGGGAACCTATCATTGTGACATGATTTTTCCTCCTCAGTTGTGAGCGTGCTCAGTCAACAGCGTGACATCATAGCTGCAGGCTGTCTTTCATGCAGTGACATGGGAACAGGCCTCACGGGACACCGTATGTGAAAGTACCGCAAATCATACCGACAATAATAATAACACAAATAGTAAATAACAATTACTACGAAAAGTAGTAGTGACTGCATGATGTTAGGATGCATTTCCTGTATTGAGCTATTGACAATAAGTCAATCGTGAATAAACATACACAAAAAACCTCACAGGTCTAGAGACCTATCTGATAATCCTTTTGAAGGGGCCTCTTTTTCCAAAAGAGGTGAGGTTGAGAGCTGTAAGTGCCTGGGTTACTCATTGCACAAGCACATACCCACCCTTTGGTAAGGGCGTGATACATAGGCACATACTTCACAATTTTCCTTTTTGCAGTAGTCGTAACGTGGTTCAATACAGTTTTAAAATGGCATTTTATTCCATTACTGTATCACAAACCATCTTGATATCACGATAGATGTCCCATGTGTGGAGTTAGTAGGTCCTCCAGTCCTGGTATTTTCTTTGCACTGTGGTATGTGTACTTTTAATCTTCCTAGTTATTATACAGTACTATAAGTACCACAATGCACATAACACCTGGCATAGGGCAGCAGGAGAAATCTGCATGAATGTAGTAATCGTATCACAGTATTTACTTGGACGCTTCAGTATGATCTGAGAATGCCATCTGCCAGTTGTGGGTAAATGGCCATATTCTAACTGTTTTTGCTGTTGTCTGGTAGGTGCAATCGTAAATGTGTTGCGGCTGAGACCTCCCTACCAGTGTCCAGGATGCATGGGATGTTCAGTCTCCATTGCTGCATTACAAGGAATGTCGAGAGCGGGCTGAGCAATCAGACACTTCAACATTCAGTCTGTAACAGTTGATATTGGACTGCTCTAGAACAAACTATTTCAAGTTCTAGTTAGGGTATTCATGTTCTACGACGGGCAGTCAATATTGCAGATAGCGGAACCGAGCCACAAAAAGATAAAACAAGTTGCACAAAATTACACAATAAGGGAACATAGAGGCACCGGGATTAGAGCTCAGGCTCACCTGGTACATCTCTCTCGCTCAAGTTTGTCATTCGTGCTCTCCTCCTGCACCCTCACTCGTTTTCTCTCCTCCTCTCGCTCTTTCATTCTCTGTATTCGCTCTCTTTATCTCCCTCACTCTTTTCATTCGCAGTCCTCTTGTCGCTTCTCAAAGGGAAGAAAATAGTCTTAGGAGTAAAGGGGCTAATAGCTGTGGAAGGATACAAATGATGACTGAGGAGGGACTAACAAGCCTCAAACCAATCAAAAGGCAGCATTTAAGACAATAGCCAATGGACAGAGAGTGAGCGGAGCTTCCACGAAGCTTCCACACTACAGTGTATACTGCATGCCTCGCAAAGCGATGGCATCGCATTCGCTCTGCATCGCTAGGCGAGACCTAAAAATGACTGACCATGCTATTATACATACACTCAAGTCCTATTTGACAGACTTGCAGTCCCACTTTAATGAAGTTGCGGCTAAGAATCATGATCCTTGGTTTCACAGGGATTGTGTCATCACTAAAATAAATTTACAGAAAGAATTGCACTTTCAAACTGCTAATTCCACTAGTTCATCAAGGGAAACAGCTCAGACGAGGCACCATCTAGCACTTGGAAGTCCACCTGTTTGAGATCATTTTTTTGTACCAACCCACCCCTTTGGTACAAAGCAATTTCTCCATCCTAGTCATAGGAACCTCCCTGGTCGAAGTAGGATCGATCTCCAAATAACTTGTTCAAAATGATTGAGACTAAAGCTTTCTATGTTATTGTTCCACTTTCCAAATGATGAAAAACATGCAGAATATATCTCAGATTTTTCTTTTCTCTGCAGTCAACACGTTTCAGTGTCTACTATAATGGCCCCAATTAAGAGTCTGGCGGTCCACAGACAGCCAGACTCACAAGGGCGCAGTGGTGGCGGTCTCCTGACTGCCCTATTATTAGGTGGGCGGTGGGATCGCCAAAGCCTCGCCCCAGCCACAAGGGAATCGCCATTCCCTGGTGGTCCTGCGGCGGTCAGGAGGCAGTAATATGCTTGGCAGGAAAGAAACAGTCACTATTGGTCCATAGCAATTGCATTGGCAAATATTAATATTTTTTATTAATTGTGGTTTGGCCTGGATGCCCCTTAGAAGTGAACTTGTAAATGTCGACTCCTTTGGATTACGTTCCCATCCATTATCCCAACTAAGGAACGAACGCCACCGCCAGGCCAGTGGTGGCGATCATTCCGCCATCATCATGAGATTTACCCCAGCCACATTATGATGGCGTGGGTACCTTGGCTGAGGGAAAGTCCGTCCGCCGCTTTCCCACGGGTAGCAATCGTCACGATTGCCTGGTGGAGCGGTCTGCATGCTCACAATGGCGGCGGAGCCTAGCAGGCTCCGCCAGCACAATTATGATGCCGGCGGTAGCCAATCTTTCCATGGCGGTTGAACTGCCATTGAAAGGCTGCCAGAGAATGCCTTCCAGGACCCGTTACGGGCACCCCTTGTGTTGGGGGGAGGTGTGGGTGCACTGGGGGGTACCCATGGTACCCCCCTACATTTCACTGCACCAAGTGGCAGGCACAGTGTAGTGCCTGCCACGTAGTGCAGTGAAATGCACAACATGCTCCTTTCAACATCACGGCGGTGCTGCTGTCAGCAGCCACCGCCACAATGTTAAAGGTGCGGAATCAGACCGCAGCGGTCCCATCATAATTGGATAGGTGGGACCGCCGCACGCATGGCGGTCCGACCCAATCACCGCTAAGGTGGCGGGCGGATCAAATCCGCCCGCCATCGTAATGAGCCCCTAATAGTGAATGGTAGGTCCATACCAGCACTCCGGTGGCATCTATTGTGCCAGAGACATTACAGCTAATGGTGAACAGTGAGTGAGTGTCAGTTAAGATGACAGTGATTGAAATTCTTGGATATTGTAGTGTAACCAGCCAAGCAAATTGGCGATTCTCTAAATGTGGTTGGTATAATCAAGAGACACATCTACTGGTAAGAGGAGCATCTTTCTCCCTCTCTTAATCTGACCTTAACCCAGATATGACTGTTTATAAAAATAATATATGGTAATACTTGTTACTTTGTGATTTCTGGTAAATACTCTGTGGTCCCCTGGACCTCTGGCCACGTTAGCTTTGCACTCTCTTGATAAACAAAGGACTTGCTAAGGTCTGTAAAAGTGTCTTCCTTCCTCCTTTTACATCAGTGCTTAATTTGAGCCGATGGTTTCTGGTTCGGCACCAGCACATAAATGTCAGCACCAACACTTATGACAGTCTACCTAACTAGCGATGATCACAACAACAATGGTTTATTAATTGAATACACATTAACAATTACTAATAATACTATTACCTGCCACCCAAGCCATTCTTGTAGCTGTGGGGGCCTGGAATAGTATGAATTTCCACACCTGTAGGAGTGTGATGGTGAGTAGTTGGTACTGCCATTGGCAGCGCTGGCGGGGGCAATGTGTGCTGCAAGCTGCACTGGCCTCCTGACGAGGGCCTGGCATTTATTTGTTTTACAAACTAAGCACTGCTTTTCTTCCTATGTTTCCTTCTCTTTATCATCTGCTCTGCGCCCCGTTTTTTCTCTCCCTTTCTCCCACCCTCTGCACTGTTTCCCTGAATGATCTTGAAATGCCCCCATCACCCCGACAAAATATAGTCCATTTACTGGCTGTGCACCCTGCTTTTTCTGTCCCTTCCTGTCTGCCCCCTGACCCCTTCCATTTTAGGGGATCCGCTCCCTTTTATTTGCCCTGCTTCCTTTCTTTGCTGCCACTGGCTCCCACTGTTTATTCGCACCTGCTCTCTCTGGCCCTTTGATTCTCCACTCACATGCCCCTGCTGGCTTCTTGGGCCTGCCTACCAGCCTAAAAAGCTGTGTATTCCTTGACTGAAATCAAGCAGGAGGGGCTCCAGCGCTATGGCAGAGGAGCGTCGACCCACTGCTAAAATGCCTAAATGCAAAAAGAACTATTGATGGACAGAATACAGAACAATGTCATACATTCACCCAATACAGAGATTTGCGCTTAAATCCATCGTTTTTTTGCTCACCATGCCATTTCTGTTTGGACCCAGCCATATGCAAATCAGTCTTGACCCTGCGCCCAATGGGAATAGTCCAGCCAGAACTGCCAGGCCAGGTCTTCCCTGGACTGGAAACAAGCATCCTAGGACCGGCTTCGGGGTTTCACCCCTCTTCAGCCAGGATAGCTTGATTCCAGTGGCATGGAGAGTACGGGACTCACGTCTGAGCATACCCTTCCCACTCGGGGTGACAAATACAAAAAGAACTATTGATGGACAGAATGCAGAACAATGTCATACATTCACCCCAATACAGAGATTTGGGCCTAAATCCATCGTTTTTTTGCTCACCAGGACCTGGTTTGGCCGTTCGGGCTGGACTGTTCCCATGAGGCACAGGGTCAAGACTGATTTGCATATGACTGGGGTGGCATGGTGAGCAAAAGAATGATGGATTTAACCCAGATCTCTTGACTGGGGGTGAATGTTTTGATTTGTTCTGCATTCCGTCCATCCATTGTGTGTTTTTGCTTTCTCGCCCTAAGTGCGCCAGGTATGCTCAGACGTGAGTCCTGGGCTCACTGTGCCACTGGAATGAAGCTATCCTGGCTGAAGAGGGGTAAAACCCAGAAACCGGTCCTAGGATGCTGGTTTCTGGTCCAGGGAGGACCTGGTTTGGCAGTTCGGGCTGGACTGTTCCCATGAGGCACAGGGTCAAGACTGATTTGCATATGACCAGGTCTAAATTGGGGTGGCATGGTGAGCAAAAGAATGATGGTTTTAACCCAGATCTCTTGACTGGGGGTGAATGTTTTGATTTGTTCTGCATTCCGTCTATCAATTGTGTGTCTTTTGCTAAAATGCTGAAATGCAGCAGACAGAAAAAAAACAAAATGACAATCAAACAATTTTATTGTCATTGTATTTTTACTTCCAGTCCACCGAGTCGAGGGCAGGGAAGGGCCAGGCTGAAGCGTCATACAGCAAGAGGAGGAGCGATAGGCACTGAAAGTGCGCATGTCGGATTGGCCGACTGTCCACAGCTGGCCAAACAGACATGCGCACTTGAATATCTCCAGGCTGTTCCTTGGAGATATCCTAGTGCTCAGAGGCACCAGCTCCCAGTCCCTGCTGGAGCGTGAAACTGGCCCGCTCCACCCAATCCAAGCACTTTTCTCATACCGGGAGTAATAGCATGAGAGAAGTACTGGGATTGCGTGGCGTCTGGGAGCCTGTGCTCCTGGGTATTGTAGTGCCGGGACAGGAGCAGAGCAGCAGGGAGGCACGGAGCAGGAGATCGCGGCGGCTGGCAAGACGGGTAAGCTTATATATATTTCTTTTTCGCCCCATCTTGGATTGGCAGCAGCTGCCACCGAAATCGAAGTGCTTGTTTAGAGCTATAGGGTAGCATTTTTGATTTCAAACTGTGCTTCTGTCCATTTCAAAAAGCGACATTGTAAAAGTGTGTGATTAGTGATCATTTCACCCACCATTAACAAACTTTTACTGCTAGGAAACCCAGTTTCCTGGGTACCACCAATGCAATTCCCTCTTCATACCTGCTCTCCGACACAGTTTGTGGATTGCAATGCTGACCACACCACTCCTCCAGGTGCACTGTTTGGCCTGTTGCTGGGCAACTACTTGGCTGACCTTGCAGCTGAGCCTAAGAGGCTGATAAAGGGTCACATGACCTCCCCAGCAGCCTTCGCATCTGTGCCATAATATCGATGCCTACAGTATCGAATCGTAAAAATATCGGAAAATAAATATTCTTAACAAAAATAGTGCCTTCCTATACTTGACTAACAAAACCACAAATATCAAGAACACAATTATAGTTGTTTAAAATATAAATTTTTACTTATATCGAAAACACAAATATTATAAGCAGAAATATTGTCACCTTTAAATAAGCATATAATATGTCAAAAATATTGATTCACCAAATATCAACTACAATAATATTGTCAAAATAATTACATCATCATTAATAAATATTAGGAAAACAACTTTTTATGTAAAACAATTATTTAAAATAACCATAAAACATTTTATACACTTATTTAAAAAAAATTCCATGAACTACAAACATTTAAACAACTTAAATATTAATCTCTCTCTCTCTCTCTCTCTGTAGATATATATATTTATAAACTGAAAAAACCATAGGTTTCAGGAACGTTATAGTTAGTTGGGCATTTCACTCGTAAAAAAACATAAATATTCCGGTGTTATAGTTAGTTCAGCTAACTATAACTCGCTCCCCGCAATGCAATGCTGATGACATCACATATTACATCATTCATGACATCACTGATGACATCATCCAGTGACTGTGTGTTTCTGTAAAGTTTAATTTTGTTTGATATATATGCCAAGCTGTATTGAGGAATGAGTGGGTGTATAAGTGTCTGTATGGAGGATTTAGTAGGTACGTGACTGGCTGTATAAGTGAGTGATTAAATGTGCCTTACTGAATGCATGGGTTAGTGACTAAACTGTGTGAAAGTCTGTCTTTTGTTGTGTAACCTGCTGCATGGGTTGGTGAGTAGCTGCATGAGTATCTATATGGGTTATTGATTGCTTGCCTGAGTATTTGTATGGCTGCCTGAGTGTGTGGGTGGGTGTGTGACTCTGTGCATAGATGTGGGAGTGGTTGATTAATTAGGTGTATGGGTTCAAGATTGCATGTGGAAACAGCTGTATGGGTGGGTGAGTGTGTGTATGGGTGTGTTGGTAAGTAAATGGATGTCTCAGTGGTACATGTGCAAGTAACTACATATGTAAAAGGCAGTATATGTGAGTGATGGTGTATATAAATAACTATATGTGAGAGTCAGTAATTGTGAGAGTGGCTGCATGGATGAGTGTGTATTTGTATCAATGATTCTATAAGAGAGTAATTATGTGTTAGTATCTGTACGAATAAGTGAGGTTGTGTCTGTATAACTGTATAGGTGAGTAAAATTGATTCTTTGCATGACTGACTAAGTGTGTGAGTAACTCTGTATATGTGGCAGCGTGTGAGTGTCTGTATAGGTGTATGAGTGCATATGATAGTGTTGTATTGATGAGTGACTGCAGGTATGAGTGACTGTATGGGTGAATGATTGGATGTGTGTGTGTAGACCTAGGAAGGAGTCAGTGTGTATTTAGTAACTGGTATTGATGTGTCTATGTTTTCAAAAATGGTAGTCTGTATATTAGAGTGGGTGTATCAAAGGTTATATTCAGGTGTGAGGAGGTGCATCAGATTTTCACGTGGATGATATCATCAGTGATGTCATCAGCGATGTCATTTGAGATGTCATCAGTGATGTCACTGACGGCAGGGTGCGCTTAGGCTGCGCTTAGGGTACACAGACCCTCCGAGGCCATAGATATATATGTACTTTTAAATGTCATTTTCTCAGAAAATACTGAACGGATTTACACCATTTAAGCAAAAGGCGCGAGTCTGAACTAAGGACTACCTATTTGCCAAATTTGATGTAATTCCGTTCAGCAGTTCGGGCTGTAGCTGCGGCTAAAGGTCCTATGGGAAATTGCATGGGGAAAACGTGTTTTGGGACCCCCCTTTATTCTCGCCCCCGCTTGACGGAGCTGGCCAAAAGTTTTGAAAATTTCGCGAAGATTCGTCAATCCGCGCCAAAGTTATTCCAAATAGAATGTTGCGGATTTCCTGTGGAAAATAGGTCCTAACTATATCTACCTACTGGCGACCGCTAGTAGGTAATATATATACACATATATAAATATATTTAAAAATAAATTGAATAATTTTTAGTTAGGAAAACTATATTCATTCTTTTTGTTTTTTAAATATTATACAGAAGTTGCGCACCCTACACGATGGCTGCGAGCATTCCGGTAGCCATTTTGAAAAGTCACGCTGGGGTCGCGACTTCAGCCTAATTGGTAAAGTATGAAATATCTTTAAATTCATTATAAATAAAAGTTTTCCTTTAAGTGGTTGTGTAAATGTATTAATTAAAGTATTTTTTTGATAAACAAATTTTATTCGTTTTACAGAAATAGTACACCAGCCAATCCGCACCGTATTGCAATGATTGAGGATCATAGTCACAGTTTCCCAATGCCCAACGTACAAACATCAATAGGCAAAAGTGGAATGTAAATAGACGAACCCCCCACAGTCAGACCCCCCCTCCCAACCATTTCCCCCAAATTCTGCGGGTATTTCTTGGGGCAACCCCGTGCTGCATACATAACCTTCTCCTGTGTGGCGCACCAGTCCACCCCATTCCGCCAACGCCTAATAAAGGTAATTTTAAGGTATTATTTTCAATATAATTTTGACTAAAAATTATTCGATTATTATTGGATTCGGAGGTTAAGAGGGATGGCCATTTTGCTCGATCTGTTTTGCAAGATTTTTTGGTCTAGTCAAGTGGACACCCTCCTCCGGGTGAGGTACGGCTTGAGGATTCTATTTAAAAGGTGAGGAATCAACAGGCAGAAGTATCCATCAGAAGAGCAAGGTACTTACCTTCGGTAACGCTTTTTCTGGTGGATACAGTATCTGCCTGTGGATTCTTCACTGTCCCACCGCCTCCCCGTTGTCCACCGGTTTCTACCAAAAAGATGCTTTTACTGTTTGGCATGAATGTTTCTAATATGTCTTAATCATGCTTATGTTTTAATAGTGAGAAATGCTTAATATGTTGCTATTTCTTTATGCCTTTATCGGTTATGCATTTGTGTGTGTGTGTATATATATATATATATATATATATATATATATATATATATATCTATCCCAAAATTACGTAGCCGATAAATGCGCTCTCAGTAACACAGAACTCCACAGCAAATCTCTTTAAGAGGTGTTTAATACGACGCGTTTCAGCTCCTTGCAAAGCCTTGTTACGTGAACAAGGCTTTGCAAGGAGCTGAAACGCGTCGTATTAAACACCTCTTAAAGAGATTTGCTGTGGAGTTCTGTGTTACTGAGAGCGCATTTATCGGCTACGTAATTTTGGAACATTTCAGCCGGCATATGCGCCACCTCCCTCTGGTCCCATGCGGTCAGAAGGAGCGAGATTTTGGGAATATATATATATATATGTATATAAATAAATATATTTAGTATACATGTGAAAATGTGTCAGTCCATCTGTTTACCTCGGTGGCACAGAAAAAATGAGTGGAACTGACGTCAGCACGCCGACGAGGTCCTCTTATGGCTTCCATGACGTTATACAGTGTTGCGAGCGGAGCCGTGCTATTTTGACATCGTCGACGTGGCAGAGCAAGGAAATAATTTACTCGGAATGCTGGCGCAGGGGATATTCACCTAAGTGTTCAGGCTAGTCCTTTGGGAGAAACTGTTTATGTTGCCACCCCAGAAACTGAAACCAGAGATCTGAGGGCAGAGGTCCTGCAGATGGCACACGAGGTGGGGAGCCCAGTCATGTGCACCGGCGGGGCAGAGAAGTGACAAGCACCACTACCCACAGAAAAGGTAACAAGGGCACTGAATAACACAGGATCTTCTCTTTGTATCTGGCAGGAACAACAAGGTTAAAATGCCCTAGTTCCAAAATGTAGGATTAGTGCTACAGCGGTCTTCAAGAGGACCTGCGATGGATGCCGCTTCTGCCTTCCGTACACAGGAGGCGGCACATGGGTCACGCGGTACGGTCATACTAAGGTGGGATGCACACTCGTTGACCTCTCATGGCACTGCTCCACACTTCGGGGACAACGCTTTCCATTAGCTGTGTTTTCTGATGACGTGTCATGCCGGCCCCGTCCTACAGCAGAACCCCTTTAGATCCAGACTCTTCCATTCTCTCACTGGAAGTGAAACCAGGCCACGCGGACACTTTCACAATACAACAGCCGGGAATGCACTTTTCGATAAAAAAAACACATTCCTTCCTCCTAATTTATCAAATAAACGACTCACTGAAGAACAGGGGCCAGCATTGATCGGTAAATAGCCGTTACAACAAATCTTTTACTTCGCGATACCATTACAACGCATGCATTACCACGCATGCGCTGTACATCGCAAAGTCATTACTACGCATTTTTTTAGAACGCATGGTCATTTACCATGCATGCCTTTACAACGAATTTTGTTGTAAAAGTATGTATGGTTAATGACCATGAGTTCTAAAAAAATGTAGACGATCCACGTTGTAAGGAAACAGAGGCTGTTCCGTTTCCTCACAACGACGTGCACCGCCCCAAAGAGACAACATGTAGCAGGAACCACGAGGAGAGAGGAACCACGAGGAGTGAGAGGTAAGGGGGATTGGGCATGGGGTGGTGGTTACTTTTCTACGGTTTAGGGTAGTGCAGTGGTGTTTGGGTAGTGTAGGGTGTCGTGCTGGGGGTGGTGTTTCAGGGTTTAGGGCTGTGCAGTGGTTTTCGGGCAGTGTAGGGGGTCGTGCAGGGGAGTGGTGTTTCAGGGTTTAGGGCAGTGCAGTGGTGTTCGGGCAGTGTAGGGTGTCGTGCTGCGGGTGGTGTTTCAGTGTTTAGGGCAGTGCAGTAGTGTTCGGGCAGTGTAGGGGGTCGTTGGGGGTGGTGTTTCAGGGTTTAGGGCAGTGCAGTGGTGTTCGGGCAGTGTAGGGGGTTGTGCTGGGGTGGTGATTTAGGGCAGTGCTGTGGTGTTTGGGCAAGGTAGGGGGTCATGCTGGAGGTGGTGTTTCAGGGTTTAGGGCAGTGCAGTGGTGTTCGGACAGTGTAGGGAGTCGTGCTTAGGATGGTGTTTCAGGGTTTAGGGCAGTGCAGTGGTGTTCGGGCAGTGTAGGGGGTCATGCTGGGGCTGGTGTTTCAGGGTTTAGGGCAGTGCAGTGGTGTTCGGGAAGTGTAGGGGGTCGTGCTGGGGCTAGTGTTTCAAGGTTTAGGGCAGTGCTGTGGTGTTTGGGCAGTGTAGGGGTCGTGCTGGGGCTGGTGTTTCAGGGTTTAGGGCAGAGCAGTGGTGTCCGGGCAGTGTTGGGGGTCGTGCTGTGGGTGGTGTTTTAGGGCAGAGCAGTGGTGTTCGGGCACAGTAGGGGGTCATGCTGGGGGTGGTGTTTCAATGTTTAGGGCAGAGCAGTGGTGTTCGGGCAGTGTATGGGGTCGTGCTGGGGGTGGTGTTTCAGGGTATAGGGCAGTGCAGTGGTGTTCGGGCAGTGTAGGGGGTCGTGCAGGGGTGGTGTTTCAGGGTTTAGGGCAGGGCAGTGGTGTTCGGGCATTGTAGGGGGTCTTGCAGGGGGTGGTGTTTCAAGGTTTAGGCCACTGGTGTTGGGGCAGTGTAGGGGGTCTTGCTGGGGGTGGTGTTTCAGGGTTTAGGGCAGTGCAGTGGTGTTCGGGCAGTGTAGGGGGTCGTGCTGGGCTGGTGTTTTAGGGTTTAGGGCAGTGCAGTGGTGTTTGGGCAGTGTAGGGGGTCGTGCTGGGGCTGGTGTTTCAGGGTTTAGGTCAGTGCAGTAGTGTTCGGGCAGTGTAGGGGTCATGCTAGGCTGGTGCTTCAGGGTTTAGGGCAGTGCAGTGGTGTTCGGGCAGTGTAGGCGGTCATGCTGGGGCTGGTGTTTCAGGGTTTAGGGCAGTGCAGTGGTGTTCGGGAAGTGTAGGGGGATGTGCTGGGGCTAGTGTTTCAAGGTTTAGGGCAGTGCAGTGTTGTTTGGGCAGTGTAGGGGTCGTGCTGGGGCTGGTGTTTCAGGGTTCAGGGCAGAGCAGTGGTGTCCGGGCAGTGTTGGGGGTCGTGCTGTGGGTGGTGTTTTAGGGTTTAGGGTAGAGCAGTGGTGTTCGGGCAGAGTAGGGGGTCATGCTGGGGGTGGTGTTTCAGGGTTTAGGGCAGAGCAGTGGTGTTTGGACAGTGTAGGGGGTCGTGCTGGGGGTGGTGTTTCAGGGTATAGGGCAGTGCAGTGGTGTTCGGGCAGCGTAGGGGGTCGTGCAGAAGTAGTGTTGCAGGGTTTAGGGAGGGCAGTGGTGTTCGGGCAGTGTAGGGGGTCTTGCAGGGGGTGGTGTTTCAGGGTTTAGGCCACTGGTGTTCGGGCAGTGTAGGGGGTCTTGCTGGGGGTGGTGTTTCAGGGTTTAGGGCAGTGCAGTGTTGTTCGGGCAGTGTAGGGGTCATGCTGGGGATGGTGTTTCAGGGTTTAGGTCAGTGCAGTAGTGTTCGGGCAGTGTAGGGGTTGTGCTAGGCTGGTGTTTCAGGGCTTAGGGCAGTGCAGTGGTGTTCGGGCAGTGTAGGGGGCGTGCTGGGGGTGGTGTTTCAGGGTTTAGGGCAGTGCAGTGGTGTTCGGGCAGTGTAGGGGGTCGCGCTGGGGTGGTGTTTCAGGGTTTAGGGCAGTGCAGTGGTGTTCGGGCAGTGTAGGGGTCACGCTGGAGGTGGTGTTTCAGGGTTTAGGGCAGTGCAGTGGTGTTTTGGGCAGTGTAGGGGGTCGCGATGGGGCTAGTGTTTCAGGGTTTAGGGCAGTGCAGTGGTGTTCGGGCAGTGTAGGGGTCATGCTGAGGCTAGTGTTCAGGGTTTAGGGCAGAGCAGTGGTGTTGGTGCAGTGTAGGGGGCTGTGCTGGGAGTGGTGTTTCAGGGTTTAGGGCAGAGCAGTGGTGTTCGGGCAGAGTAGGGGGTCGTGCTGGGGGTGGTGTTTCAGGGTTTAGGGCAGTGCAGTAGTTTTCGGACAGTGTAGGGGGTCGTGCTGGGGCTGGTGTTTCAGGGTTTAGGGCAGTGCAGTGGTGTTAGGGCAGTGTAGGGGGTCGTGCAGGGGTGGTGTTTCAGGGTTTAGGGCAGTTTAGTGGTGTTCGGGCAGTGCAGGGGGTCGTGCAGGGGCTGGTGTTTCAGGGTTTAGGGCAGTGCAGTGTTGTTCGGGCAGTGTAAGGGTCGTGCAGGGGGGTGGTGTTCCAGGGTTTAGGTTAGTGCAGTGGTGTTTGGGCCGTGCAGTGGTCATGCTGGGGGTGGTGTTTCAGGGTTTAGGGCAGTGCAGTGGTGCTCGGGCAGTGTAGGGGGTCGTGCTGAGGGTGGTGTTTCAGGGTTTAGGGCAGTGCAGTGGTGTTCGGGCAGTGTAGGGGGTCGTGCTGGGGGTGGTGTTTCAGGTTTTAGGGCAGTGCATTGGTGTTCAGGCAGTGTAGGGGGGTCGTGCTGGGGGTGGTGTTTCAGGGTTTAGGGCAGTGCAGTGGTGTTCGTGCAGTGTAGGGGGTCGTGCTGGGGTAGTGTTTTAGGGTTTAGGGTAGTGCAGTGGTGTTTGTGCAGTGTAGGGGGTCATGCTGGGGTAGTGTTTTAGGGTTTAGGGCAGTGCAGTGGTGTTTGTGTAGTGCGCAGCGCATGCGCTGCGTCACTAGGCGACAAGTAAAAAGCATTGCACCAAGATGGCTGCCAACACTTCCTGGATTGAAGTGTTGGCAACCAATTAGAGCCAAGCTCGTGCTTGTGTAGTTAGGTCCCGCCCGGATATATAAAGGTTTTTTTCCTTTAATATCTCGAAAACTACTGAATGGATTTACACCATTTAAAAATAAGGGCGCTTTGTGAACCAAGCACTACCTTTTTGCCAAATTTGGTGTAACTCCGTTCAGCAGTTTTGGCTGTAACCGTGTCTAAAGTTTCTTATGGGAATTAACATGGAGAAAACACATTTAGGGACCCCCCTTTTTTCTTGGCCCCTGCTTGGCGAATCACCCCGAAACTTTCAGGATAGGAACTGACCGGAGTGGGACCAACGTTTTGAAATTTTGAGAAGATTCGTCAACTGGCGCCAAAGTTATTGGGAAAAGAAAAAACACTTTTTAAATAGAAACTATACTAGCTACTGGGGACCACCAGTAGATAATATATATATATATGCACTTAAAAAACCATAGGTTTCACACATGTTATAGTTAGCTGGACATTTCACTCGTAAAAAACCATTGAAATTCCCCCGTTATAGTTAGTTCAGATAACTATAACTCGCGCGACTGCAATCCACTGCTGATGACGTCACATATTACATCACTCATGACATGGTCAGTGGCATCACTCATGACATCACTGATGACATCATCCTTGTGATAGAGTGGCGGTCGCGCGAGTTATAGTTATCTGAACTAACTATAACGGGGGAATTTCAATGGTTTTTTACGAGTGAAATGTCCAGCTAACTATAACATATGTGAAACCTATGGTTTTTTAAGTGAATTTGCAAGGTTTTTTAAATGCTAATTCCTAACTATAACGTGTGTGAAACCAATGGTTTTTTAAGTGAATTTTTAAGGTTTTTTAAATGCTAAGTTATGTATGTTTTATTATATTTTTTATATATTTATTTTACAATAAGCTACCTATGTATATAGTTATAGATTGACTGTATCCTCTAATATGGAATGGCTCGTTTAAAATGTTTTTTTTTTTAAGGTTTTTCACCGTGCGCGCACCGTGCGCGCACCCCGCGATTTTTTGAAAAAAAATAAATGTTTTTTTCACCCTTCGGGGTCCATCAGGGACCCCCTGACAAAGGCTAGGGGGTCAGGAACTCTCTACCCTGCCCCCTTTTCACGTTCTCCACCTTTCTTTTTCACTGTCACACACAAAACACACAAAATGGCGGCCGACACTTCCTGATTTCGACTCATTTGAATGTTGACTGACATGTAACCACCAATCAGAATTACGCTCGCGCACGTTATGGTGCGCGCACGGTGCGCGCACGGTGCGCGCACGGTGCGCGCTTATAGATATTTATGTGCTTTTAAATGCAATTTTCTCAGGAACTACTGAACAGATTAACACCATATATACAAAAGGAACATGCCTGACCTGAGGACTACCTCTTTGCCAAATTTCAAGTAATTCTGTTCAGCCGTTCGGGCTGTACCTTCGACTAAAGGTCCTATGGGAAAATGCATGGGGAAAACGCGTTTTGGGACCCCCCTTGTTTCTCAGCCCCCGCTTGACGAATCACCCCGAGACTTTCAGGGTAGGAGCTGAGCGGAGCGCCCCATTAGTTTTGGAAATTTCGCGAGGATTCGTCAACCGGCGCAAAAGTTATTCAAAATAGAATTTTCAGATTTCCTATGGAAACACGGTCCTAACTATAACTATCTACTGGCGACCGCCAGTAGGTAATATATATATATATATATATATATATATATTCACTGAAAAAAAACATAGGTTTCAGGCACGTTATAGTTAGGAATTAGCATTTAAAAAACCTTAGAAATTCACTGAAAAAACCATAGGTTTCAGGGGCGTTATAGTTAGCTGGACTTTTCACTCGTACAAAACCATTGAAATTCCCCTGTTATAGTTAGTTCAGCTAACTCTAACTCGCGCGCCCGCAATGCACTGCTGATGATGTCACATATTACATCACTCATGACATGGTCAGTGACATCACTCATGACATCAATGATGACATCTCAAATGACATCACTGATGACATCATCCTGTGAATGTGTGTTTTTCTGAAAATTACATATGTTTTATATATGTATATCTCAAGGTCGATGGAAGAATAAATGGGTATATAAGTGTCTAAATGGATGATTTGTTTTTGAAAAATTGATTGTATAACTGACTGATTAAGTGTATCTTAGTGAATACATGGCTTAGTGAGTAATGTTTAAATGTGTAAATATCTGTATCAGTCTCTCACTTTGTGTATAAGTGGCTGCATGGGTTGGTGAGTAGCTACATGAGTGTCTATATAGGTTATTAGCTGGTTTTTTGAGTATCAGTATGAGTGTCTGTATGGTTTGGTGGGGGATATTACGTAGTGCATAGGTGCATGAATGAGTGACTCACTGTTTGTATGTGTTGAAGACAGCATGTGTGCAGGACTGTATGGGTGGATGAGTGTGTGCATGGGTGTGTTAGTGAGTGATAGACTGTCTCAATAGTGTCTTTATGAGTAACTACATATGTTTTAAACCAGTATATGTGACTATTGGTGTATATAAGTGAGTATATGTCAGAGTGAGAGATTGAAAGAGTTCCTGTATGAATAAGTATGTGTTTCTATAAGTGATTGTTTAAAAGACTAAGGGCCATATGTAGGTAGCCTAACATTTACCACTTCATAAATACCGAATTTTACCGATTCGGTATTTATGAAGTGGTAAATGATATGTAGGTAATTAGTCGGTAAATATTACCGATTCGGAAAAATTCGGTAATTACCGAATCGGTATTTACCGATTCGGTAATGAGGCATACCTTCCCATTGATGGGAAGGTATGCCTCATTACCGAATCGGTAAATACCGATTCGGTAATGGGGGAGCACATGCAAGGGTGGCAGGGTGTCACATTAACACCCTGTTGCATCCCTGATTCGGCCATGTGTGCACATGTGGCACACATACATGCCCTAAGGGCATGTATGTCTGCCACATTGCACACTTTAACGTGCACAAAAATGCTTTTATTAACCTATTCGTCATTTACCACCAACCTTTAGTTGGTGGTAAATAACGAATCCCCACGACACCCACACACTCCCCCTACATCTCATTTCTGTATTCGGAATTTACCGAATCGGTAAAATTACCGAATCGGTAATTTTACCGATTCGGTAATTTTACCGATTCGGTAAATTCCGAATACAGAAATGATCCCCCTACATCTCAGAAGCCTAAATACCGGTCGGTAACGGTATATTTACCGAAAATCGGCCGTTACCGACCGGTATTAGGCTTCCTACATGAGGCCCTGTGTATGTGTAAGTTTCTGTAGAAGTAAGTGTGGTGGTGTGTGTATAACTGTATATGCAAGTAAATGGATGTTTGATTCTTTATTAGCATGAGTGACTATGTGTGTGAGTAACTCTATGGATGAGTGGCGTTGTGTAACAGGATGTATAGGTGTGTGAGTACATATGATGAGTGAGTACATGTATGAGTGACTGTATAGGACTGTTGGTGAATGAGTGGATGTGTATGTGGATCTTAGAATTACTGAATAGGTTTTTGTAACTGGTATTGGTATGTCCATTGTTTTGAACATTGTAGTTTCTATTTTTGAATGTGTGTATCAAAGGTTATATTAGGGGAAGAGGAGGTCTGCCACTCTATCACAAGGATGATGTCATCAGTGATGTCATTAGTGATGTCATTTGAGATGTCATCAGTGATGTCATGAGTGATGTCACTGACCATGTCATGAGTGATGTAATATGTGACGTCATCAGCAGTGCATTGCGGGGGCGCAAGTTATAGTTAGCTGAACTAACTATAACGGGGGAATTTCAATGGTTTTGTACGAGTGAAAAGTCCAGCTAATTATAACGCCCCTGAAACCTATGGTTTTTTCAGTGAATTTCTAAGGTTTTTTAAATGCTAATTCCTAACTATAACGTGCCTGAAACCTATGGTTTTTTCAGTGAATTTCAAAGGTTTTTTAAATGCTAATTTCTAACTATGCCTACAGAGATAGGACATGTGAAGAAAGAAGAAAAAACGCACAGAAAGAAAAAAAAGAAATTCAGAAAGAAGCAACAGAAGTCCTCAAAGACGAAGAAAAGTGCAGGAAGAAGGATAACGTGCAGAAAGAACAAACAGAAGAGCAGAAAGAAACCTTGTTGCAAAATCATCCTGTACCGGATGCTGGATACTGGTGGTAACTGATTCTGACTAACCAGTCCTAGAGCCAGTGCTATGTTAAAAGACACTCAGAATAGAGTGAAAACACCTACATACACTAGGGAACACTATGCGTTGGGGTCCCCCTGTGATCAGCATGACCCCTCTGTAAGCCCCTAGTATATAATAGGGCAGGGGATTAAAACTACCTCTTAAAATGCGCCACAGGGCGTGTTTGCACACGTCACCTCAGGCCCCGTCCCCTCACTTCCCCACTGTGTAAACACGCCCTGTGGCCGTTTTAAGTTGGAAGATTAAGTCCCCTTGAATCCTGAGGGTCCCTAAGGTCCAACTAGACCACTAGGTACCTCCAGTAAGTGCCACAGAGCTGCGTTGCAGAGAGATGTAAAAAGGGGCACGGCCTAGACCACCTCTCTGCAACGCAGCGGAGTGGTGCTTACTGGAAGCACCTGGTGGGCTAGTTGGCCCCCAGGGTCCCTCAGGATTGAAGGGGAATTATTTCCCCAACTTAAAACGTGCCACAGGGCTTGTTTGCACACGTTAACTCAGGCCCCGTCCCCTCCCTTCACCACTGTGTAAACACGCCCTGTGGCCGTTTTTAGTTGGGATATTAAGTTCATTTGAATCCTGAGGGTCCCTAGGGTCCAACTAGCCCACTAGGTACCTCCAGTATGCGCCACAGAGCTGTGTTGCAGAGAGGTGTAAAAAGTGGCACGGCCTGGACCACCTCTCTGCAATGCAGCTCAGTGGCGCTTACTGGAATCACCTGGTGGGCTAGTTAGCCCCCAGGGGCCCTCAGGATTGAAGGGGAATTATTTCCCCAACTTAAAACGCGCCACAGGGCTTGTTTGCACACGTTAACTCAGGCCCCGTCCCCTCCCTTCACCACTGTGTAAACACACCCTGTGGCCGTTTTTAGTTGGGAGATTAAGTTAATTTGAATCCTGAGGGTCCCTAGGGTCCAACTAGCCGACTAGGTGCCTCCAGTATGCGCCACGGAGCTGCGTTGCAGAGAGGTGTAAAAAGTGGCACGGCCTGGACCACCTCTCTGCAACGCAGCTCAGTGGCACTTACTGGAAGCACCTGGTGGGCTAGTTAGCCCCCAGGGGCCCTCAGGATTGAAGGGGAATTATTTTCCCAACTTAAAACGCGCCATAGGGCGTGTTTGCACACGTCACCTCAGGCCCCGTCCCCTTCCTTCCCCACTGTGTAAACATGCCCTGTGGCCGTTTTTTAACTTGGGAGATTAAGTCCCCTTGAATCCTGAGGATCCCTAGGCGCAAAATAGCCCACTAGGTACGTCCAGTAAGCACCATTGCAGAGAGATGTAAAAAGGGGCACGGCCTGCAACCCCTCTCTGCAACGCAGAGCAGTGGCACTTACTGGAATCACCTGGTGGGCTAGTTGGCCCCCAGGAACCCTCAGGATTGAAAGGGAATTATTTCCCCAACTTAAAACGCGCCACAGGGCATGTTTGCACACGTTACCTCAGGCCCCGTCGCCTCCCTTCACCACTGTGTAAACGCGCCCTGTGGCCGTTCTAAGTTGAGAGATTAAGTCCCCTTGAATTCTAAGGGTCCCTAGGGTCAAACTAGCCCACTAGGTACCTCCAGTAAGTGCCGCAGAGCTGCGTTGCATAGAGGTGTAAAAAGGGACGTGGCCTCAGAACACCTGTCTGCAACGCAGCTCCCTGGCGCACACTGGAGATACCTGTTGGGCTAGTTGGCCCTCAGGGACCCTCAGTATTGAAGGGGAATTAATTCCCCAACTTACAGGGGGCGCATTTGAAGGGTGCTGCAAGGAGGGGGCGTGGCCTCCAGCGTGATGCCGGTCTTTTATTTATTTTATTTTTTTAAGAAGGAGGGCTGTGTGGCCCCCCTTCTTTTTCTAATTTACTGGCCCTGGGGACCCCATCCCCCAGGGCCTGCACCCTAATTGTTTTTGATAAAAAAAATTATTTGGCCCTCCCAAGGCCTTAATCGGCCCCGGGGACCCCAACCCCGGGGTCATGGCCTTTTTTTAATTTAAATTCTTTAGGAGGGGGCTGCGTTGCCCCCCTCCTCAGGCCACTTATGGCTCCGGGGACCCCATCCGCCGGGGCCGGCCTTTGTTTTTTATTATTTTAAAAATCTATATATTTATAGAAACACCTAGGACATGCTGGACAAACCGTATGTACCTATCACCATGACGATTTGCGTGATATTCATTAAAAGGCGACACATAGAGTGAATCCACATGGAATGTATTTACACCGCTAGTGAAGCTCTGACGTGTCTGACGCCCTACCGTGCCTAATCCCGGCGCCCCCGCCGGTGGGTTCTCTCCAAGTAGACACCCTTGTCGCTTATTTATACAAACATGGGTAGCTATTGACGGGCACATTTAATATACACGCACACCAAGCCATTCAAAGGGGATTCAACAAAAATTCGACCAAACTATGCAAGAAACCCTCCTCACGGTTAATAAAAAACACATCCACCGCCGGATGTGTAATACTTTTTATTTTACTCTCGGGAAAGGACACAAACCTCACTTGAGAGTCACAGCGTGCTCCTGGCTGAGCCCAATGCTGTGTTACACCCACCAGTGCCCACCGATTGCCTCACACCTCTGTGTTGTATTCCACCAGCTAGTGCGTATGCTATGACACTCTCTAGCCCATGTGCACTGTAACACCACCCCGTGAATATGTCATGCCACACTTGCCTTCGCACGGTTTATATTGCCTCATCTAACGTGCCTTCCACGGTGTGTATGTTATAATGCACAGCGCTATGCCATACATATTACAATCTGGGATCCATATCTTTGTCACAGTGCATATGCAACGTTACACTCCCCAGCACATATTTTAGATTACAACTTTAGAGACTAGCTATGTAACACAACACTGCAGTGTGCATATTACACTCCAAGGCGCATATCGCATAGCACGCGCTAGTGCCTGTGCTATCTCGCGCTCTCCAATGAATCTGTCATTGCGCACAATGTATTGCATATTATATTTCACGCCCCGGTTCATCTTATATCACACTTTTTGGTGCATAGTTTATACCATATACTACATCTAGTTTTCATTTTCAATCGTGCTCTCAGGACTATGTTCTATATAACACTGCGTCCACCTACCCTTTTCACGGGCATTACATTTTGCGATGGGGGTGGAGGGTCAGGGGGTGTTTCTGCCAAGTGAGCCCGGAGTCACAGTCACAAACGTCCTCTTCTTCCTGAATAAAAGTGAGATTATGCTGCATACTTGTTTATATTTTAAGTAGTTCGCACAGACACACATTTTAAAAACAATAAAGTTCCTAAACCCACCTTCTCTGAACAGTTAGCTTGCTGCCCCATCCACCTCCTCCCTATCCTCTGTTGTCTGAATCCATGGACTAGCCTCCTCCCTCCTGCCATGCATGGTCTGATGTGCTGCCACTGCCCTCCATTTAGCATGATGTACCAGTCCACTCCTCCAGCCCTCCATTGCCCAATTCTATGGACCATCATTGACCTCCTGCTTAGCCTCTGCGCTTAGCTTGCTGCCCCTATTTTCCTTTCCCCTGCCCTCCGATGTCTTTGTGCATGCCCCTGCCCCATCCTTTTTGCCCACTATGTTCCATGGACCTGCCACTCCTATCTACTCTGAGTGTTCTGTTGAGCTGCTACTCCCCTCCCACCTGCCTAGCATTGTCAGATGACTGTAACCTGTCCCTGCCACCTCCACCCTGCCTGTCCACATGCCATGCCCCTATCCCCTTCCTCCTGTCCTCCATGGTCCATTTTACTGCCACACCCTTCTGCCCTCACTGATCTGTTGTGCTGCAACTGCTCCTCCTGCCTGCCCCGCACGGTCTGTTGTGAGGCCCCTTCCCCTGAACTCTCTTGTCTGTGCCCAGGTCCTGACCCTCCCTTCTATCCTCCATGGTCCTTTGTGCATGCCCCTGCACCCTCCTTCTTGCCCATCATAGCCATTGTGCTGCCTCTAACTCTCCCGCCTGCCGTGCATGGTCTTCTGTGCTGCCATGGCCCCTCCCACCTTCCCTGTGTGGTCAGCTAGCTGCCCCTGACCCCCTCCCACCTTCCCTCCATGTTCTATGTGTATGCCACCATAGTCTCATTGTTGCTCTCCATGGTGTGTCTTGTTTCTAGTGCCCATCCTGCCTGACCTCCATGGTCATCTTGCTGCTCCTGCCCTGCCACCTTGCCCCCAGCCCTCTGTTTCCATGTGCAGACCCCCTATTCCCTCCCTCCTGGCTTGGCTGTTCCATTGTAATGCCCCTGATCCGTCCCTCCTGCCCTTTATGGTCTGTTATGCTGCAGCTTTCTCTCCTGTCTGTCCATTATGGTCAGCTAGCTACCATTGCCTCTTTCCCATCTGTTCTCTGTTGTCCATGTGCATGGTCCTGTCCCCTCCCTATTGCTTTCTATGGATTGTTGTGCTGCACTCCCGTCCCGCATGCGCTGTGTGGTGTATTGTGCTGCTGCAAACCCTGATGCCTGCCCTGTAGGGTCAGTTTGGTGCACCTCTCCATGTCCCTCCTGTCCTCTGTTATCCGAGTCCATGTCCCTACCCCAATTCCTCCTGCCTACCATGATTCAATGTACCATACTTGCGAACATTTTGAACTTGGTAAAAGGGAGATTTTGAAAAAAAACTGGGGTATTGATTTTCCCCTTTGAGTTACATTGAAAAAGAGGAGATTGTAGACAGGAGACAGATCAAATAAAGCCCATTTGAGCTTAAAAACATTGGACGTTTCCTGGCTGAAACGGGTCTGTTGGCATGTATGGTTGTACTACCACTGCCTCTTCCTTCTGCCCACAATGGTCTATTATATTGCCACAGCCTCTCTTGCCAGTCCTGTATTGTTGGTTTGTTGCCCCTGCCCCCCTTTCCACTACCCTCCATAGTCTGTTGTGCTGCTACTGCCCTTCCTGCCTGCCCAGTGTGGTCAAATTGTTGCCTCTGCACTCTCCTACCTGCCTTCAATTTTCAGAGTCCGTGCCCATGGCCTCTGCCTCTCAACAGTATCCCAATGAACAACTAGATTAAGGCGGGAGGTGAGAGGAACATTGGTAGCATCCTGGTGTCCTAGGAGGTTGATGCCGGACTGCCCCTGCACATCCCAGTCGTTCCAGTGCACAGCGCCAGCAACTCGCCGGACCCGCTTCGCGGGTCCCGCTTCGCGTTCAGTCACCGCGGAGGATTGCTGATTGGGATTGCCTCCCATCTGGGGGAAAAGAATCAGGACCGGGGCTGCGAGCAGCAGGGACTCCATAGTCCAGGAGTCCCTGCGAGCCCAACCACCAACACCTGGGCTGCTCTCCCTGGCCGACACGCCCCCAAGCCCACGGAAGTAAAAGACGATTGATTTCTCCCTAACAGCGGGACAACTACTTGCTTACTTCAAGGTTGATGCCGGACTGCCCCTGCACATCCCAGTCGTTCCAGTGCACAGCGAGGTACTTTCAGAACCTAACCGTTCATTAATCCAGCACATCGTTTGAGAGCACTAAGTAGCCTGGTGTAAATTCTGTTTACCAAATTTTGTTGCCGATTAATTGTTCCGCCCGATTGTGGAGATGGTTCTTACGAGAGGGTCTAAAGATAAAGTAAAGGGAGGTGGGGGAAAACGTTTAGGTCCTATGGATGACTTTATTACCAAGGCGAACAATTTTATTGACCAAAGTATCACCCTAATAGAAGGTAGGGTCTCTTTAGATCTAGCCCTGGCAAAGCGGTCATCCATGGGAAACTTGAAGAATGAAAAAACCCCCGAGACCCGCCAAATTGGGGGCTGTGGCCCCACTCCCACAGGTAGGAGAAGTCTACCAAACAATGTAGATCTATCAGCTTCACAACTTTCCGATTTTCAACTAAGTCTTGATTTAGAAAAATCCCCAGTACTAATCCCCGAAATAACCCCGGATGAAATAAGGATTACTAGAGGGAAAAGGGAGGGGGCAATTAGGAAAAGAAGAACAAAACATAATAAATCGATCCCACATGACTCTAGTACTCTAGACGAACCAAAACCTTCAACACCCACATCTGATAATCCCCACTCTGGTAAATCAGTTATTAATCAGCTTACGCATGAAAATTTAGATTCGCTTAGCGTACTTAACTCGATTTCATCTTCACCTATTTACTCGCAAAGAGACAATTTAAACCCTGTGTCAATAGCCAACATAGCAGACCTTCTAAAAATTACCATTACCCCACTCGAATTAAGGTTGTCTCGGATGGAACAACAATTACAGCTTCTTATAGACATTATGAAACCAAAACAAGTAATAGGGGGGGGGGGGATAAAAAAAAAAGAGAAAAAAATCAAACCTCCCCTTCAAAAGGCGTCATATACGCAAAAACAAACCTCTAAAAAGGCCCCTTCTGATTCTACATCTAAATTACCACATCCCGAAACAACCATCATAGAGAGAATAGAAGATCCTATTGCTAACTCCAACACTTATTCTTCTCAGAATAGTGTTATGGGAGCAGCAACGCCAGGGCCAAAAAACCCCCCTCTTAAGGGAAAAAAGACGCTCCAACAAAACAAACAGGTCCCTAACCAAGTAACAACTGATCACACCATAGCTGACACGAGGGGCTGCAAAAAAAGGTTGGCAGTTGACCTACCTCCAGAAGCAAGCCCCTATGTGGTAGTTATGGTAGGAGTTCCCGAGCTAGAAGATCACGTTGTGGAAACTACCTGGTCACTGAAAAATAAGGTGCAGTTTTGGTTAAATAACAACTGTCCCATTACTGAACCCGGGTCATCTAGGATCCTGATGGTCCGTAGAACCCCGTGGGTGGGAAATAGTAGGAAATCAATTTCGGGTGACTGTATTCTGATTTCCTTTGACCACCCATGGGTGGTGGACCACATATGTTCTTGGGAGCGTCCAAACACCCATGGCGAAATAGGTATTAGGCGTCTCTCCTTTTTTTACCCCTCCAGGTTGCCTAGGGAGGCTCAAATCACCAATGCTCCTTATTGGGAAACTATAGCCCCAGTCCACGATAATTACTTCAATCGTTGGAACACAGTGGGCCCTCGTTTCCACGAGCATGGTGGTTATAGGCCAAATCCAGGCCCACAATTTCGGGGAAGAGGAAATGACGACTGGGGCTTCCATCAATTGCGGACGCTAAATAGAGAGCCAACCCAAAGGGAAACCTGGTTTGGGATTCCCACGGACAACAGATTTAGTGTTCTTGAAATGGTCGATTGACCACCAATCAATTCCAAATCCATCGATCATAGCTCTTCTCAATTAACATCTAATTCCACAATGGATTGTTCAATCCAAGAAACAGTGTATAATGTAGATCTGCATTCTCTATCCATTCTTTTCTGGAATATAGCAGGGCTCCGTTCAAAAATCGAAGACGGTTCACTGATACATTTTTTGGAAGGGGGGAATATCATATGTCTCCAGGAGACTTGGTCCCTGACAGAGCTTCACCTCCCTGGCTATAAAACGTATTTTACGCCAGCGTTGGGCGGTGGCTTTGGAAGACCCAAGGGAGGGTTGACTACATATATTGCCAACACAATTAATGATCTTAAAACATCTTTGGTGCTGTCTGATCCAAATTTCCAACTATTGAAGCTCCTCTTTAATAAATTTGAGCCTATCCTTTTGCTCAATGTTTATAATAATCTTGATGAGGAACAATTCCTGTCTCTCATCAATTTAATTAAGGAGAAATTGGGACATAACTCTCTACTTGGTAAGGGGCCAGTCCACCTCATATGTGGAGGAGACTTAAATATCCACCCATGCCCTCACGTCTGGAAAAATAGATGTGGAATTGTGGATGAAGAGAACGCTCCTATTATGCACTTTAATCATAGTAAAGCGGGGATTGCAATGAACAATATGCTGGTTGATTTAGAACTGGAAATAGTAAACAAATTGATTCCAGATTCTAATCTTTTACAACCAACGTATGTGGGTAGGGGCTCCAGTACGACAGTGGATTATATTCTTCTCTCCCCAGGCTTATTACCTCGAGTAAGGTCCTGTGAGGTACTGTTAAACACTTTTAGCGACCAGTCTGCTCTTAGACTAGATATCCAACAATTGAAGGGACAACCGGAAATTAGTGTAATTGCCTCAACGCTCGCTCAAAATAAATTGGAGTTGGGCAGGACAAATGGTTACACAGTAAAGTGGGAGACGCTGGATCCGGAGATAATCACGGCGAAATTGGTAACGGAGTCATATTGAAATATAACCAATTGCCTTGATCCAACGTTACCTGAAGAAGCTGTTTTAACCAACTTTCTATTAATACTGGAAAAGATTAAGGAACTACTTACAATAACATCCAGGAGGTCACCCTCGATTAAAAAAGGCTGGTTTAATCATTCCTGTACCATGGCCCTGTCCAACTTAAAAAAGGAACTAAAAAAAACAGTGAGAGATTCAGAAACGATTCAATTGCTGAGGCGTCAATATGTCTCCGTACGAAAGCAAAGAATCACTGAATTAAAAATGAAATTGTGGGATGACTTACACTCTAGCGCTGTATCTAAGGATAGTTTGGCTTTTTGGCGTACTGTCAAAACTCCATATCTCTTGGGCGCAGACACCCCTAAGATAGAAGTGGCTATCGATGAGACTACGTGGGTGGCACATTTTTCTAAAATTTTTAAAAACCCAGTAAATATCAGCAAAAGACTAGAACACAGTCTCCCAAACGTCAACTACCCCATCTCCCTAACTTTTGATATCACTGAAGTTCTAGCGGCCTTGAATGCTAGCAAAAGCGGGAAAGCTCCAGGCCCCGATAGGGTCCCAGTAGACTTGTTTAAATTTAACCCGGATATCTGGACCCCCATTTTAACTAGAGTATACATAGCAGTGGCAAAAGTGGGACTGTTGGACTCTTGGACAAAGTCTATCATGGTCCCAATTTTTAAAAAAGGTAACCGCCAAGATGTCAATTGTTATCGTCCCATTTCCCTTTTAGATTCGCTAGGCAAAGTGGTCGGTAGAATTGTTCTTGAACGACTCCAGCAGTGGGCAGAGGAGGGAAACATTATTTCAGACCTTCAATTTGGATTCCGGGAGGGGTTTGGAACGGTAGAGCAGGCCCTGAACCTTAGTCTGATCCTGGGAAAATACTGCCAACGAAAAAAAGAAACTGTGTATATGGTCTACGTAGATTTATCTGCCGCTTTTGACTGTGTCTCACACACGAAACTTTGGAATATTTTGTTACTCATGGGAGTGGACTCATCTCTCGTAGATTTTATGAGAGAATTATATTCGGGCGCCACCGCTAGGGTGCATTTTGGCACAAAGGGTGAATTGACTGCGCCGTTCGGAGTGGAGCGAGGCGTCAGGCAGGGATGTGTCCTCGCCCCCTTCCTCTTCTCCCTGTACACAAATGGCCTGGAGGCGGAGATGTTGAGGGGGGCTCTGGACCTACCCCGGGTCAAACGGCGATTGATACCCACCTTGCTCTACGCCGACGACGCGGTCATTCTGGCCCGCACCCCACGCAAACTGCAAAAATCCCTAAAGAGATATGTTGAGTTCATGGGTAGCCTGGATTTACAAGTTAACGTGAAAAAAACATTTGTCATGGTAGCCGGGCGAGCCAAAAAGTGTGTAAAGAATATTTTTCTTAAAGAGCAAAAACTTGAGGTGACTACGAAGTACTGCTATTTGGGGATAATGATTGACGATAGGCTTAACTGGAGAGCAGCAGTGGAGGCCAGATGTCATTTGTTTAAAAGAGCAACAATGTCCCTGATAAGTTTTTCACAGAGGCTAGGGAAAAGGCCTCCAGTGGAGCTGTTAAAAATTTACGTAGCTAAATGCCAGGCAATTGCCCTTTATGGAGCAGGCCTGTGGGGAATCGCAGAAATCAGCACCCTTCAGGTTGCCGAAAATAACTTTTTAAGATTTCTTTTAGCAGCACCAATGAGCTCCTCAGTATATGCCCTTCATCTGGAGCTTGGTATTCCCTACCTTGAGGACCTGATAAGAATTCAACCGCTATTACTCTGGCGACGTATCTGGTCTTCCGAGAACAATGTGTTTTCACAAGAAATTCTGATGGACTCAATGGCCATAGACCACTCTGTAACAATTCAATGGTTGTGCTATGTAAAAAATTTTTTTAAGGATCTAGGTTTGGAGATCTATTATACAGATCCCCAAAAAATTAACGAATTGTCAAAGAAAGGACTTAAAAAATTGGCTTTAACGCATCTGGAGTCCCTGAGGCTGACTTCCGTGGCATCGAAACCCTCGGTTGTTCATGCTAATTTAATTCAGACCACTTACTCCATTCAACCTTATATGACAATACAGATTAGCACTTATCACAGAATGTTGTTAACAAGATTTAGACTTGACTCCTTCTTTAGGCTAGTATCCTTCCCCAAGAGTAACAGCTGGGAGAAGGTTTCCACTCCTTGTCCGTGTGATGAAGTGTCAACTCAGTCAAATTTACACACTATCTTGTTTTGTAAATTTCATCATCCACACAGGAGGGTCTGGTTACTACCCATATTAAAGAGTTGGGGATTAAGACAGTGTCGACTGGCGATGTTACGCCTTCAAAGCCTAGATTCCGAATTGACCTGTTATCTTGTCCTTAACTTTCTAAAATGTATTCTGAAACATAGGAATAATTTGTAAGCAGCGGTTTGATCCCAGTATTTGTAAATGAATTGAATCTTTGTAAATTCTTGGTTTTAACTATATGAGCTGATAATTGATTAGTTTTAATTTTCATTATTTTCTATTTTAAAATCTTTATTTTAACATTGTAAAAACCGAATAAAGAATTTAATAATAATAACTAGATTAATAACATTCTATATTTATTACAAAAGTGTGGAACGCCGGACGTCATCTTGATGTAATCAAAACTGTAATACCTAGAGTATTTCCGTTAGAAATTACATATATGAGAGGGTCTTATTTGCATCAAAATTATGGTTAGTGCTCTAAAAAACTAAAATGAGGACATATTTTCTGAGTTTTCAAATAGCGACAAAGAACTTTTAAATTATTTGTAATCTTTATGTTTTTTTATCATCATCATCAAATCTTTATTTCGGCCTCCAGGGCCATAAAAGAGTACAAATATACATCATTACTTAAGCAAGATAAAAGACAATAAAAACAATTCATAAACAATAAATTGAGCTCATCAGGGTATAGGACTCGGTGGGAAAGACTTCAGGTGGCGCATGCGAGTAAACCACATTGATGTTAAAAATATTGCCACCGCGAATACTATTGGAGGGGAGAGGTCTGATTTCAGTATTCTAAAAGCGGGGTCAAAATGTCTAAAACCCATGTTAGTCAGAAGGGGGCGGAGCCAGTAGTTCCTTGCTCTGCGATAGGCCGGGCAGAAAAATATAATATGTAGATCCGTTTCCTCAGGGAGTGAACATATGGGGCATTGAGCAGTGTGGTTTGAGTGTGCCCACCGTGCCGTATAAGCCCTTAGGGGCAGTGTGTTGTAGCGCCATTGCATAAAGAGTTTCCTCGTTAGAGGCGGGCCCATATCATCATAAGTGAGCTCGAGACGGAAAAAGTCTTTGAATCCTAAAAAATGTGCTGTTTGTGAGCCCACTCGTGCGCTCGTAATTGCCAGATTCAGATGATAGTCATAATAAACTTTGGATATGAACCTTCGGGAGACCTTAGGGCAGGCCGATGCCGGATCAAACCACAATTCTGATCTGCCAAGTGCTTCACAGATGCGTTTAATATAACTGAGCCATGGGATTGGAATACCTTTACACAAACGCAGAATCTCCACCAGCTCAGCTCTATATTTCAGAAGATCCGGAGAAGACCAGATTTTACACCAGAAGGTCAGGGGTTTGAGACCCAGGACCTCTGAAATCGGTCTTATGCCCAGATCCAATCTTAACGGCAAAAGTGGGGTGCTAATTGGTAAGACAGTCAGTTGTCTGAGGAAATTGTTTTCCGTGGTCTGGAGCTTCAGTCCCAAAGTGTGGCCCCATAATTCAGCTCCATATGTCGCTGATGCTCTGGCTTGGGTTTTGTAAATCTGCAAGCGGGGCGCGAATGGCCTGTACGTTAATCCTTTCGCCATCCTTGCAATGCCCCCCACAAGCTGGGAGAGTTTCATATTCATCTTGGTTAAGTGAGGGTCCCATGACATGGACTGATTTAATACCAACCCCAAGTATTCAAACGTGTACACCCGTTCTAAACTTGATGTCCCTATAGAGGGGGGTGCTCGGGTCCTGGAGGGGGGATTGAAGATCATGTATTTTGTTTTTGCAGCATTGATCTCCAATCCCCGGTCCGCACAAAAGCACGCGAACCCGTCCAAGACCCTCTGGAAACCCATGGGGGATTTAGAAAGCAGCAGGGTGTCATCCGCAAATATAATTGCGGGAACCCTGCTGCCGTCAAGCCTAGGGGCGTCGATGTTACTCAGCTCTTGAAGAAAGCTTATGACCCCGTTGACAAAGAGGCAGAAAAGGGTAGGTGCAAGAACGCACCCCTGTCTGACCCCCCTGTCAACGGGGAAAGCATCAGAGAGGGAACCATCCCTGCCACACCTTACCCTGGCAAAGTTCCCCTGGTGCAGTCTCCTTAGAATCGTTAGAATGTCAGCCGGGACCCCCAGGTCCAAAAGGACTACCCACAGTTTGTCCCTTGGGACCAAATCGAAGGCGGCACGTAAATCCACGAAAACCGTGTATAGACTGCCGCCCTCAGAAAGAACCGTCTTCCAGTAGATGAGGTGCAAGCGGAAGATTTGATCAGTAGTCGAGATGCCCCTTTGGAAACCTGCCTGATATGGGCTCAGAATCTCATTTGTTTCGATCCAATCCTGGAGGCGATTTAACATGAGTCTACCAAAGATCTTTTGTGGGACATCAATAAGGCTAATAGGTCTGTAGTTGGCTGGGAGCAGAGGAGAGCCCTTCTTAAAGATTGGGACAATCTCTGCGCCCAGCCAAGTACCCGGAATAGCCATGCTTTCAAGGATAGCATTAAAGAGGATCGTAAAATAGGGCGCCCAAACATCCGGCTCCTGTTTAAATAAGTCACCAGGCATACCATCCAACCCTGGTGCCTTTCCAGATGCCAGGCCGGCTACAGCCGCGCGCACCTCTATCCACCTCGAAGAGTTTCCCCGTCCCTCCTTGCTGTGAAGTAGAGGTGGTACTAGTCGGGGCGTCCTGCGGTAGTTTATAAAGAGACTGGAAATGTTCCTGCCAGACCTTTGGTGATATATTGAATAGTGTGGCCGGGGTCAGCTCTTCCAGGCCAGAGTTAACACAACACCAGAATTTGCGTGAGTCTCCACTGGCCAGGAAGGAAGTCAATCTTGCCCATTTATCATGCTCCCATTCACTTTTAGCTTTAATGGTCAGGGATTTATAAGCTACTCTGCTTGACCTGATTTCAACTTTACCCTTTCCCTCTTTAATGAGGAGCAAAAGTTTGGTTTTTGCCTTCCGACAAGCATTGTTAAACCAGGAGGGGAGGGAAATTTTCCTGCCAAGCCTATTTATATTTTGGGTTAGACATTTGGAAAGATGTTTGATCAAATCCTCATGAATCTGTCCCAATTGCATAAAAATGTTCTGGGGAGTTTCTTCCATTTTAAGTGCCTCAAGCTTTTCAAATATGGGAACAACCTGGGCATATAGTAAAGGTATCTTCCCATGGTGTGAGGCTAGGTGCTCCCATCTTATTCTGCACCTATTATTAGCGAGATCGAAGGAATTCTCTGCGTTGGTCCTTGGAATGTCTCTAACCTCCAACCCAGGGTGATCATAAACTAGTTGAAGGGCATTGTGGTCGCTGTCCTCCCTGGCTAAAACACTAAAGTCCCTTATGTGAGTCCATGAAGACAGGTGAACCATAACATAATCTAAACGCGATTCGCTGCCCCTTCGATTAAAAGTACATCTGGAAGGGATATCTGACTTAAACCTTCCATTGCAGGCCCTGAGACCAAATTGGAGGGACAGGGAAGTGATTTGTAAGGCTAGGGGGGAGCATGCTCTAGCAGCCGGGGCCTGTGGGGGAGGGATGGACCACAGGAGATCTTCTTCCGAGGTCAACCCCTCCATTATACCTGGGAGGGGCTCATACTGGCAGTTTAAATCGCCACCAATTATAAAGGGGGTGCCCTCCGGGTTTGTTTCCAGGACCGTCACTAGCTCCGCAATTGTAGACGATTCCTGTGCAATGTTCACTGGCCTGGCATAGATATAATCAATAGAAGATTATGAGAGTTGGGCCATTCCAACAGTACGGCTAAAATATCTGCGGAATCTGTCGGGAAAATGGAGGCCTTACACCCCAGATCAATAGCCACCCATATGGCTAGGCCTCCGGACGGGCGGCCTTTCCCCCCCCAGGTCACATGTGCTGAAAATACAGCGAAGCCAACATGGGAAATCTCCTCCCTTGCCCAAGTCTCCTGGAGCAGGCAAATATCTTTATCCCCAATAAAGGAGCTCCAGGCCGGATTGATCCATTTGGTGGCTAGGCCCGCGACGTTCCAAGATAAAATCTTGAGGGGAGACAAAACATCCGTCGCGGGATATGCAACTGGGATATGAGCCGGTTCGGAGATCGGGCCCTTGTGTGAGTTAGAAAAGGAATTAGGGATATAAGAATTCATAGCCATGGTCGAGTTAGGCGGAAAGCAGATAACCCCCACGGGACCTTCTGTATTTGGATGATTACAATCCGAGTGGGTCAAATGCTCCTGCACAGTTGGAGTATCGGGATGGGCAAGGGGAATGCAGGGCATGGTTTGATGCAGGACTACGCCACCCCCCCCAAGCGGGCGGTCAATCCACCATATCTAAAGAACTAAATCTATTGTATGTGGGGAAATAGTCATAGCGAGAAGGAACCATAGAAAGGTGGTCCCTGCTGAACCCTTGGCCACCCCGTTTCCCTCTCCTGCCAACCAGTACCCAGCGATCTTCCTCCCGGTCGGGCGTCGTGTCCGGGTAGAAAAATGACAGTGGGTAGGGTTGGATAGGGGATCCCTGGGTGGTTTGAGGCCACCTGCAAATATGAGAAACCGTGCGGGGGTCCCTGACATTCATCAGTACACAGTCTCCTTTGATAGATTTGCTAGTATTTCCCAGCCATGGGGCCCTCCTCACCATAAGAACCTCGCTATAAATACCCTGGGGAAGGGGTCTATTAAGAGAGAGCCAGTGGATGACCTTATTTTTTAGAGCATCAACTGGTTCTTTAGCAAGAGGTCCTAGTTCGGGGATGCCGGTTAAAATGACAGTGTAGGGGGCAGCCTCCGGCGGCAGATGGATTGGCCTGTGTCTAATGTCAGTATCTTGCGTCCCTGCTATAGATTCCAATGCCAACCCATGAGAACTGGAATCGGTAGTACAAGGTACGGTCGAGGGTTCGATTATGTGAGGGATAGGTGCAATGAGGTTGCGTGGCTGGGAAAGCTTAGATGGAGGACAGCCTTCTTTTACTGGAAGTGTTTGGGTGGTGTTTACCTGATGGCTATCTGGTCTAGGTACTTCTAGGAGTGATTGGATTCCCCTCTGGAGGTTCACTAAAGATGTTTCTATTAGAACCAAACGGTCTAGTAGTGGAATAAGTGATTTCTTCAGGAGTGAACTTAGATCCAAGGAAGAGAAGCCAGCCACAGATGGTGTTGGGTTATGATTCTGAAGTGTATAGGCAGGTATATCTAGTGGAACTGACCCTGTTTCAGTTGGTCTTAATTGATTAGGTACACTCCTTAAGTTAGGCTTGGCAATTTTGGGCTTTTGCCCTCTGATAGTTTGCGCCTTTCTTTTCCTCTTCGGGATTGCACCTTCCCGCTCCCCTTGGCTAGGTTGTTTAGTTGGAGAATTGCTACAAGGGGTATTAGCCTGATCAGGGATTAGAAGGTTTGTATTATGTTGAGCGGGGTGCGATCTAGGTGGAGGAAGGGAAGAAATACTTAGCTCAGTTGGGGCTGAAATGTCGTAATCAGTAACAGAAGAAATCAGCAAATCTGGTTCAGAGATACCGGATTCAAGGGCTGCATTGGGTGACGTGAGGTCATGGGCGTGAGCTGGAGAAATAGCCTGTGCAAGAGGTCCCAAGGAGGATCTCCTTACCCAATCAATCTCCTGAGAAATGCGCCTTTCTAAGATAGAAATTTTGTTGATCAGCAAAGAGCCAGCCTTAGCGAAATACCTATCCAAAGTGCCGGAGGCAGCTCGAGCAGCGAGCGCAGATTTACTTCTGGTTTCTCTAGCAGACATGATAGGGATCAAGCGGGGAACCTCAAAAAGCCCTTAGCTTACCACAATGAATGAAAGTAATGGGGCCTGGGCCTGGCTCGCCCGTACTCGAACGGCCTCAAACGGCCCGCTCTTTGCCCGGTCTTCTCCCCGGGCTGAGTCCCGCACGCGTCACGCTTGCGCGCGGAGTCAGGGCTGTACTAAAACAGGCGAAGGGGCGGAAAGGGAGGAGTCGGGAAGAGGAGACAGCTGCGATCACCGCCAAGCAGCCTGGTCCTCGCAGTCCTGGTTTACGATGGTCCTGGTAAGTAGCACCCCCCAAGCAGCACAGCGTCCTCGCACAGAGCCCACAATGGTCCGGCAACAGTGGCAAGCCTACGAGCGGCTCCCGCGAAGCGGGGGCCGCGAGGCGTCAAGTACCGTCTGAGGGAGGAGTCGGGAAGAGGAGACAGCTGCGATCACCGCCAAGCAGCCTGGTCCTCGCAGTCCCGGTTTACGATGGTCCTGGTAAGTAGCACCCCCCAAGCAGCACAGCGTCCTCGCACAGAGCCCACAATGGTCCAGCAACAGTGGCAAGCCTACGAGCGGCCCCCGCAAAGCGGGGGCCGCGAGGCGTCAAGTACCGTCTGAGGGAGGAGTCGGGAAGAGGAGACAGCTGCGATCACCGCCAAGCAGCCTGGTTCTCACAGTCCCGGTTTACGATGGTCCTGGTAAGTAGCACCCCCCAAGCAGCACAGCGTCCTCGCACAGAGCCCACAATGGTCCAGCAACAGTGGCAAGCCTACGAGCGGCACCCGCGAAGCGGGGGCCGCAAGGCGTCAAGTACCGTCTGAGGGAGGAGTCGGGAAGAGGAGACAGCTGCGATCACCGCCAAGCAGCCTGGTCCTCGCAGTCCCGGTTTATGATGGTCCTGGTAAGTAGCACCCCCAAGCAGCACAGCGTCCTCGCACAGAGCCCACAATGGTCCAGCAACAGTGGCAAGCCTACGAGCGGCTCCCGCGAAGCGGGGGCCGCGAGGCGTCAAGTACCGTCTGAGGGAGGAGTCGGGAAGAGGAGACAGCTGCGATCACCGCCAAGCAGCCTGGTCCTCGCAGTCCCGGTTTACGATGGTCCTGGTAAGTAGCACCCCCCAAGCAGCACAGCGTCCTCGCACAGAGCCCACAATGGTCCAGCAACAGTGGCAAGCCTACGAGCGGCACCCCAATCCAGTTGACCACTTGATTAAATGTTGCACCTTGGCGAGAGGATGTGGTGTTACTTCCAGAGCTGCAGACTTTGCAACTGGGGAACCAGGTTGGAGTTTCTGCTTCAGCTCAACATTCTGTGATTGTGGTCAAATCACTTAATCTCCCCATGTCTACAACCAAAATGAATTTGATCTTGTGTGATGTAACCAATGCTCATGTAAAGCATTCCAATACCTGACAAGTCTGCACTATATAATACTGCAAATACACAAAAAATAAGTGTTTTGCACACTTCTGTCATTGGGCTACATGTGGGCTACATCTGGGTGATATTTGTGCTGCATTTAGGCACTTTTGTGTCTGGTGGCCATCTTGCGAGATTTATTTGTTATGAAGTTTCCTAATTTCCGCATTTACTACAGTCTCCTCAGTAGGAAATGCTTTCAGTTTTTTACTTTGATTCCATCAAGAAGGTATTCAGATATGTCACACATTTGCCATAAATTCTGAATGTTAGCACTCTAGTTGCTCATTAGATCACTGTAGTAAAACTACTGCTCACCAGGGAAGTCTGCTGCTGGTATTCAAAGTGCATGTTTCAGTCTGCATGTCAGAATTTGTTTATGAAATAGATGAGGATTTGAGAAGTCCAAATGTGCCCTAATTTTTCTTTCTGCAGAACTAATCATAATTTCTATGGCAAAATGAACCCCCTCATTTTGTTCCTTTGTAAATTAAATGTTTTAAGTGTTACCACTTTATTCCATTCAAGATGGCTTCAGGTGTGCCATACTTTTGTCATAAGTAAGACTGTTAGCGCTCTAGTTGTTCGTTAGAACACTCTGGGACATTCTGTCATTGGGCTATACCTGGGCTACATCTGGGTGATATTTGGGCTACATTTGGGCTCTTTTGTCTCTGGTGGCCATTTTGGGAGACTTATTTGTTATGATGTTTCCTAATTTCCTCATTTACTACAGTCTCCTCAGTAGGAAATACTTTCAGTTTTTTACTTTGATTCCATCAAGAAGGCATTCAGATGTGCCACAAATTTGCCATAAATTCAGAATGTTAGCACTCTAGTTGCTTATTAGATCACTGTAGTAAAGCTACTGCTCACCAGGGAAGTCTGCTGCTGGTATTGAAAGTGCATGTTTCAGTCTGCATGTCAGAATTTTTTAATGAAATAGAAGAGGATTTGAGAAGTCACTCAAAATGTGCCCTAATTTTTCTTTCTGCAGCACTAATCATACTTTCTATGGGAAAATGAACCCCCTAATTTTGTTCCTTTTTAAATTAAATGTTTTAAGAATTCCCACTTTATTCCAACCAAGATGGCTTCAGGTGTGCCATACGTTTGTCATAAGTAGGACTGTTAGCGCTCTAGTTGTTCTTTAGAACACTCTGGGAAGCTGCAGTAGAACACAAAGGAATCAACTGACAGTCTCTACCCTTGTTGGATGTACATGTTTTACTGAGAATGTCAGACTTCATTCTCACATGACTGAGAAAGATAATGTGAATTTACAGAAAATATGCTCTCAGTTAGCTTATAGATCACCTTCCAAACCTCTGTGGGAAAAGCATAAGAAAATAGTTTTCTCTCAAACATGATTCATGATATCACAGCAGAAGGCTTTTTCACATAGTAAAATCACCTTAGAACACACCACAATTCCTAAAATGAGTATGGTACCATCAACAAATGATTTATAATGTAACTAAAGTCTTAAAACCTTCTATTAACTGCAATGCTTTTTAATGAGGTGCTATCATGTATATTGGTCCCAAGATGGCTGCCAACAATTCTTGGATGAAGTGCTGACAGCCAATCAGATCTCACGATGAGATGTGTGGTCAGGCTCCGCCCAGATATATATGTGATTTTACTTTTGATTTTCTCAGGAACTACTAAACGGACATGCCTGACCTGAGGACTACCTCTTTGCCAAATTTCAAGTAATTCTGTTCAGCCGTTCGGGCAGTACCTTCGACTAAAGGTCCTATGGGAAAATGCATGGAGAAAACGCGTTTTGGCACTACCCTTTTTTCTCAGCCCCCGCTTGCCGAATCACCCCGAGACTTTTAGGGTAGGAGCTGAGCGGAGCGCCCCATTAGTTTTGAAAATTTCACGAAGATAAGTCAACCGGTGCCAAAGTTATTCAAAATAGAATTTTCAGATTTCCTATGGGAACTCGTTCCTGCTAATAACTTTGGCGCCATTTGACAAATCTTCACAAAATTTTCAAAACGAATCGTTCACTCAGGTCAGCTCCTGTCTTGAAAGTTTTGGGGTGATTTGTCAAGGGGGGGCCGAGAAAAAAGGAGGTCCCAAAACATGTTTTCTCCATGTTAATTTCCATAGGAAACTTTAGGCACACCTACAACCTGTACTGCTGAACGGAATTACACCAAATTTGGCAGATAGCACACTTTTTTTAAATGCTGTATTTCCATTCAGTAGTTTTTGAGATATTTAAAGAATTACAGATATCGATATTTGAGAATTGTGAGATCTGATTGGCTGAGCCTCTGAGCACAAGCTTGCCTTTGATTGGCTGCCAACACTTCAAACCAGGAAGTGTTGGCAGCCATCTTGTGCTTCAGACCGAGGGAGAAGGAAAAAGGTGAGAGATAGATTAAAAACAAGAAAAGGGGGCAGGCTAAAAACACCCTGACCCCCCAGGCTTGTTCAGGGGGACCCACAGGGACCCCCAGGCCCCAAAAAAGCAATGAATATTTTTACATTTTCGTCCGGGTCGCGCTGGGTGTACGAACGTAGTGCGGTCTCCCGTGCTTCGTTTTTTAAAGCCCCCAGATGGGCCAGGTCCCGGGCCAGGTCCCGGGTGCAATCCTGCATTCTGTAGCGGGGTCCCCCCCGGAAGGGGCCACTTCCCCAGGGCTTTATATTTTATGTGTGGGGGCACGTGGCCCCCTGCAGCCTCGGGGACTGCCACCTCCCCGGGACATCATTTGAATAGGGTGGGGGGCCTCGCGGGCCCCCCAAGCCCCGGTGACTGCCACCCCGCCGGGGCTAAAATAAATCATAAATAAAGTGTGTGGGGAGCTCGAGCCCCCCATACTGTCCCAGGGACCACCACCTCCTTGGGGCACTGTTTATTCTAATGCGGGGATCTGTTATGTACCCCTGGGCCTGGGGGACCACACACGGGGCTTTAAACACTTGGTAGGGGGGCCACGCGGCCCCCCTCCTGGAGCCCTTGATGGCCCTGGGGACCGCCACCCCCTAGCGCCGGCTCCTGCAATGTCCCAGGGTGCCTACCCCGTGGACATTGCCGTTTGCTATGGCAGGCCAGGAGCATTGCTCCCGCCCTGCCATAGCAAACACTGCTATGCTTCATTGAAGCGAGAGCACGAAAACCTGTCTCGCTTCAATGAAGCAAGGCAGGATTGCTTTTGATCAAGGGGAGCTGCCTGTCAGTAGCTCCCTTTGCTCAAAAGCAATTCTGGCTCCTGCAGGAGGCAGGGAGCCGGCGGTACCGTGGGGGCATTGGGGCTCCCCCAACTGTCTCCAACAGTGAGACCAGGCCCCGGGGGATGGGGTCCTTGGGGCCAGAAGTGGCTTTGGAGGGAACCCACGTGACCCCATCCCCAATAATTAAAGAATACATTTTTTTTTAAACGGAAAGGCTGGCCTTGGGGGATGGGGTCCCTGGGGCTGTAATTGGCCTTAGGAGGGGGGCCACACGACCTCTCTCTAAATATAAATTAAAAAAAAAAATTCTGGTCATGCCCCGGGAGATGGGGTCCCCGGGGCCTAAATTGGCCTCAGGAGGGGTACCGCGGGGCCTCTTGGCGCACTGCTGGTGGGGCGATGATCAGGACACAAATAGACTTCATCCTCTGAGCAGCAATGCGCCAGGAGCCGCGTTTGCAGAGTGGTGTAAAAAGGGGCGTGGACTCGGACCATCTCTCTGCAATCCAGCTCTGTGGCACTTACTGGAGGTACCTGGTGGGCTAGTTTGGCCCCAGGGACCCTCAGTATTCAAGGGGAATTAATTCCCCAACTTACAACGTGCCAGGGGGCGTGTTTGCAGAGTGGTGGAGAAAGAGGGCGTGGCCTGGTATGAGAAGTTAGCAATCCTGCTGTGTGGGACTTACTGGAGGTAATAGGAGGGGTCGTTGGCCCCCAAGGTTGATGTTGGGGCTAACTACCCCTCCTGTTACCTCTAGTAAATCCCACAAAGAGGGATTGCTAAGAGGAGTTGGGAGGCTACGCTCACCTTTCTCCACCACTCTGCAAACTCGACTGCTATGTTATAGTTGCAAATTAGCATTGAAAAAACCTTAGAAATTCACAGAAAAAAACAAAGGTTTTAGGGACGTTATAGTTAGTTGGACATTTCACTCGTATAAAACCAGAGAAAGTTGAACTAACTATAACTCGCGCCCCCACAATGCACTGCTGATGACGTCACATATTACATCACTCATGACATGCTCAGTGACATCACTGATGACATCATCCATGTGATCATCTGATGCACATCCTCACACCCTAATAAAACCTTTCATACACCCACTCTAAAATACAGACTACCAATATGAAACCATACACACACCAATAGTAGTTAGTACATACCCGCTCAATGATTTATACGTCTACACACACATCCACCCACTAACCCATACAACCACTCATACGTGCAGTCATTCATCAATACAGCCACTAATATATCCACTCATACACCCATATAGACACTCGCACACTGCCACTCACCCAAAGAGTTACTCAAAAACCTAGTTAGTCACCCAAAGAATTAATTACACTGCCATTTACTCCCCTATACAGTTATACACACACCACGTCACTTATTTATACAGACACGTACTGTCTTCAACAATTACTGACATAGCACACACTTATCCATGCAGCCACTGTCACAATCACTCACTGTCACATACACTCACTTATATACTCAAACACTCATAAATACTGCCTTTCACATATGTAGTTACTTACACATATACCACTAACACATCCATTCACTCACCAACACAGCCATACGCACACTCACTCACGCACACTCACTCACTCATACACTCCCTAAAACTCGCACTTATAAACGCATACACCCAGTGAATCACCCACTCACATATCCATGCAGGGAGTCACACAGCCCCCAAACACACAGACACTCAGGCACCCATACAGACAACCAATCATTCTTGAATATACCTTAGCATATATAGATATAACGTTCTTGAAATTTTTAGAAACACTCAGTCACTGGATGAGGTCATCAGTGATGTTATCAGTGATGTCATTTGAGATTTCATCAGTGATGTCACTGAGCATGTCATGAGTGATGTAATATGTGAGTAAAATGTCCAACTAACTATAAAGTCCCTGAAACCTATGTTTTCTCCAGTGAATATATATATAAGTTTATATATATTATCTACTGGCGGTCGCCAGTAGATAGTTATAGTTAGGACCTATTTTCCATAGGAAATCCGCAACATTCTATAGGGAATAACTTTGGCGCCGGTTGACGAATCTTCGCGAAATTTTCCAAACTTTTGGCCAGCTCCGGTTCGCTCCTATCCTGAAAGTTTCGTGGTGATTCGTCAAGCGGGGGACGAGAAAAAAGGGGGTCCCAAAACACGTTTTCCCCATGCATTTTCCCATAGGACCTGTTGATGCAGCTACAGCCCGAACTGCTGAATGGAATTACACCAAATGTGGCAAAGAGGTAGTCCTCCGCTCAGACTCGTGCCTTTTGCTTAAATGGTGTAAATCCGTTCAGTAGTTCCTGAGATATTCAAAAGTAAAAAGATAGATATATCTAGGGCCGCGGATCCACCCGAGCATGAGCTTTATGCTAATTGGCTGCCAACACTTCTGAATCAGGAAGTGTTGGCAGCCATCTTGTGCCTCGGTAGAACCAAGGCACAAGAAAGCACAAAAAAAACAGCAAAAAACACAAAAGGGGGCAGGGTAGAAACACCCTGACCCCCTGGGCCTGCTCAGGGGGTCCCACAAGGACCCCTAAGGCCAAAAAAAAAAGAAAAAGATTTTTTTTAAACCGCGGAATGCGCTTAGGATCCCGCGCTTCATTTACAATTAGCCCCTGGGGTGGCCAAGTCCCGGGGCCTGAGGTGACATGTCTGCAAACACGCCCTGTGGTGCGTTTTAAGTTGGGGAATTAATTCCTCTTCAATCCTGAGGTCCCCTGAGGGCCAACTAGCCCACCAGGTACCTCCAGTAAGCGCCACGGAGCTGCGTTGCAGAGTGTTGTAAAAAGGGGCGTGGTGTCTGAACACCTCTCTGCAATGCCGCTCCCTGGCGCGTACTGGAGGTACCTGGTGGGATAGTTGGCCCCGAGGGGACCTCAGGATTGAAGAGGAATTAATTCCCCAACTTAAAACGCGCCACAGGGCGTGTTTGCAGACATTTCACCTCAGGCCCCGCCCCCTTCCTTCACCATTGTGCAAACGCGCCCTGTGGCGCGTTTTAAGTTGAGGAATTAATTCCCCTTAAATCTTGAGGGTCCCTGAGGGCCAACTAGCCCACAAGGTACCTTCAGTATGCACCAGGGAGCTGAGTTGCAGAGAGGTGTTCAGAGGCCACGCCCCTTTTTACACCTCTCTGCAACGCAGATCTGTGGCGCTTACTGGAGTTACCTAGTGGGCTAGTTTGACCCTAGGGACCCTCAGGATTCAAGGGGACTTAATCTCCCAACTTAAAATGCGCCACGGGGCGCGTTTACACACTGGTGAAGGGAGGAGACGGGGTATGAGGTGACATGTGCAAACACACCCTGTGGTGCGTTTTAAGTTGGGGAAAACATTCCTCTTTAATCCTGAGGGACCCTGGGGGCCAAGTAGCCCACCAGGTGCTTCCAGGAAGTGCCACTGCGCTGCGTTGCAGAGATGGTGGTACAGGCCGTGCACCTTTTTACATCTCTCTGCTACGCAGCTCTGTGGCGCTTACTGGATGTACCTAGTGGGCTAGTTGGACGCTACAGACCCTCAAGATTGAAGGGGAAATATTTCCCCAACTGAAAATGCGCCACAGGGCGTGTTTGCACAGTGGTGAAGGAAGGGGATGGTGTAGGAAAGTGGCTCTAAATTTACTGGACCGAAGTAAAATCAGCCGAACTACGAATTCCGATATACTCACCTGTAATCAGGAGAGACTTCATATCTTTAATGCCAGTACTGATCCTGAAAAGTAATTCTAACCATACTTACCAGTAAGTTCCATAGGCTAACATTGACTGGTTTCACTTGGAAATTCTTCTAAGTGTGGAGTTTTGTAACGTACAAATATTCCTCTAAAATCAGCCGAACTGCGAAATCTGATTTACTCACCTGTTATCAGGAGAGAACCCAGTGCTGCATCTTTTAGCCCAGCACTGACCCTGAAAAGTAATTCTAAATGCACTTACCAGTAACTTGTATTTCCTTCCATAGGAGTCCATTGTGTGGTTTTCAGCAGAAAAGTTTCTAAGTGTCGATTTTTGGAACGTACAAAAATACCTCTATAATCAGCCGAACTACGAATTCCGATTTACTCACCTGTTATCAGGAGAGACCTCAGTGCTGAATCTTTAAGGCCAGTACTGATCCTGACAAGTAATTCTAACCATACTTACCAGTAACTTGAATTTCCTTCCATAGGCTAACATTGACTGGTTTAACTTGGAAATTTTTCTACGTGTGCAGTTTTGGAACTTTAAAATATTCATCTAAAATCAGCCGCACTACAAACTCTGATTTACTCACCTGTTATTAGGAGAGACCTCAGTGCTGCATCTTTCAGCCCAGTACTGATTCTGAAAAGCAATTCTAACACTTATAAATTCACCCAGGCACTCTCCTTGCAGTACTCTAATCATTCAGTCAGTATCCAAGTACTCATGCAGCGAGCCAGGCATTAGCACATGGACCGCCTCAAACCCCTATCCACTATGCATGCAGTATCCTAACTAAACAACACACTTATAGTTCTGCACTTATACATTCAACAAAAAAAACAATATTTCAGTTTCAATTTTAAAAAACATTTTTATTTCCATTTATATTAAAAACATATAATGTAATTTAAAAAATAAAATATGTAAAAATAAAGTTACAAAACTGTAAAAATCAGTATAAAAAAATACATATAACTATTATTACATTTAAAATTCATCATTTAAAAAACCTTCGAAATTCATTGCCCAAACCATAGGTTTCAGACATGTTATAGTTAGGAATTAGCATTTAAAAAACCTTAGAAATTCACTGAAAAAACCATAGGTTTCAGGGCTGTTATAGTTAGCTGAATATTTCACTCGTACAAAACCATTGAAATTCCTCCGTTATAGTTAGTTGTATTCACTATAACCCGCGCGCCCGCAATCCACTGCTGATGACGTCACATATTACATCATTCATGACATGGTCAGAGACATCACTGATGACATCTCAAATGACATCACTGATGACATCACTGATGACATCATCCACGTGAAAATCAGATACACCTCATCATACACTAGTATAACCTTTCATCACTCACTGTAAAATACAGAGTACCATATTTGAATCCATTGACACACCAATACAAGTTTCTAAAAACCTACTCAGTGATTCCTAGATCTACACACACATCTAAGCACTTACCTATAGATTCACTCATACATGCTGTCAATGATCAATGGAACACTATCAAATATACTTATACACCTATATCGACATTACACACCAGCACACATCATATTCACTTATGCAGTCATCCTACTCATTTATGCAAACAACAAATCCTACTTACATTTACTCAGCTACACACATATACAAACACCACTTCATTTATTCACATAGATAGCAACTCATACTTAGTGTGTTATAAAATCACTATTACAAGTATACAGTTATCCATATAGTCACTCATAAAATCACTGAGTCTTATGTATACTTATTTATATACAACAACCGTCACATACACTGCCTTTTATTTTTCTAGTTTGTTGGATATGTACCTTTAAGAGATATATTTGCTCACCAGCACACCCATAAAGATATTCACTCACCCAAACAACTGTTATAACATGTAGTCTTAACCTCAAATACCTACTGAATCAACTATTCACACATCTTTCGGCAGTCACACACACCCCACCGAACCACACACACATTTACTCTCCCATACAAATACTCAGTTAACTAATCAACAACTAATATAGACTTTCACATAACTAGTAACCAACTGGTACAGCAGTATACAGAACAACTGACAAAGTGATACAAATATTCACACAGTTTGTAACTATCCAATATATTTAGTGAGACACTATAAAATAGTCAGGTAAACAGTCAATCACACTGCTTCTAAATCCTCCATCCAGATATTTATATTTATATATCCACTCATTCTTCAATGCAGATTGCTATATATTTCATACATATTTAAGTAACAAACCAAACCACATTCACTGGATGATGTAATCAGTGATGTCATCAGTGATGTCATTTGAGATGTCATCAGTGATGTCATCAGTGATGTCACTGACCATGTCATGAATGATGTAATATGTGACATCATCAGCAGTGGATTGCGGGCGCGCGAGTTATAGTGAGTACAACTAACAATAACGGAGGAATTGCAATGGCTGTGTACGAGTGAAATGTTCAGCTAACTATAACAGCCCTGAAACCTGTGGTTTTTTCAGTGAATATATATATATATATATATAACTCAATGTGCTCCAGCTTTTCAGAACACCAAAGCACAAGCCCGTGTGAATGTTGCAGGGGATTTATTTCGCTGCAGACAGCGTGCCCAATGCGTTTTGGGGAACATTTTCCCTTGGTCATGGGACAGAAAGTTTACGTAGCAGCTTAGTTTGTGATTTACATAACAGTGCATTCAACTAACATGAACAAAGGACTACAATATAGATATTAGAAGGGAAACAACATGGGTGCCATATTAGAGTAAATACACATTATACACTGGCTCATGAGCATAGTTAACTACTCCATAACGTATGCAGAATTAGAACATCCTATGTAACATCTACAAGATGGCTGCCATGATTTTTTAAGGGGTCAGTTATCATTATGCACTGCTTTGTTGCAGACAATGGTTCGGAATTGTCTATATGTTATTTACTTTGATTTGTGAAAAGTGTCTCATACCTAATTTCCTAACAAAGGTCTCTATACATTTGTTATGTCATGCATACAAGTTCATTATTGAGTAAATGCAGTTGTACAAAGCATGTTCTAATGTTGCATGCGTTATGCAGCTGTTTTATTTTGTTCATGTTATTGGCGCTAGGCAGCAAATTGTGCACCAGCGCAGGAGGAAAAGACAGGAATGCACCGTATTTCATAAATGCAGTGTATTCCTGCCCTTTCACATTTGCGTAGGATAGCGCGGCAAGATGTGTGGCGTTGCCCTACACCAGTTCCCATAAATGAGGCCCATAATGAATCACAAAATATAACCTCAGCCCAATAGCAAGTTAAAATAAACTTACGGCCTAAACCTCTACAAACTAACAATAACTAAATAATTAACATGAAACTGATACTTTTTTTTCCTTCAAACCGAAAAGAAATCACCTGCTCCAAATTAAAACTATCCCAACTGAAAAACTGCAAAACAGTGTGAAGCATCTAAAAAGTACAAAAAGTAGAACTGGTTACATCATTTTATAAGTAAATAACAAACCTGTAAACTTTAATTTTCTTTCTTTATTTGTACTATTTCAGCACTTTCAGATACAATGACAGAGCGAGCCCAATACATAACATTCCAGGAATTAAAACAATTACTAAGGGCCTCACTTTGATGGTGGTTGGACCGCACACCGACAGGCTGTCAGTGGCGGTCCGACCACCAACTGCCCTTAATTCCAACCCCCAGATTACAATCCTAGCAGTCGGACCCTCAGTGATCCCGACAGGGCAGCTATAGGAATCGTATTCCCAAATGGCAACGGCACATGGTGCATGGAGGTGCAGGACATGCTCCATACCACATAAGCTTGTTCTGAGTCCAAGGAAAAGGTCCTGTGGTATGGAGCACTTTCCAACCGCCAGCATGTCGGTTGGTCAGACTTCCGCATGCTTGTCGAGCAGTCTCCTGACCACGGCAACTGTGGACAGCGGTCACACTGACCGCCATCAAAATGAGGGCCTTAGTCACATGCAACCATGAAAATGAAATGACAGAAAATGTGAATTGGAAAGGTTCCAAATATCATTCTAATGTGTGCTACGGGAGGGCCATTACAAAAGATGATGTTGTTATTCATGGAAGAGAACATGACCACCCACCCCATGTGACAAAAATAAAAGTAAGGGATGAATTGAAGGATATAAGAGAAGCAACTACTAGCTCCCAGGAACCAACATCCTAAAATGTGTACTCCCTAAAGTCCCCAAACAAAGCACAGGCCAACCACCATCTATACCCACTTTAAAACACTGAATTGCACAAACTAAAAAAGCAACCAGCGATACTCCTCCTGCCCCTAGAAGATATCAAGCCCTAAAAATACTTGATAATTTAACAATTAAACAAAATGAGGAACCTTTCTTTTTACATAACAACCTAAACAAATTGTAATATTCTCTACAGCAGATAACTGTCAAACCTAGATGATGGATGTCCCAAACCATTCGCTCAGATATACACCATACATGGTGAATATCAAAACGCAAGTATCCCTTTTTAAATATGCCATACTACTAGAACTATTTTCACTAGAATCTAAAACGTTATGCAGGGTGATCCAGACTAAACATCTTATACACACAATCATTACTTCACATTCATCTATAAAATAAATGGAATTTTACATTAAAAAGACACTAAACAAAGTTAAAAACCTATATATTCATATTTAAACATTAACATATACAATATTTTATCACTATTAATAATTAATATAATTTTTAATATTTACTATTATTCCTAAACTTCGAAATATGAAATAAAAATTAAATCCTAATCCAAAATTAATAATAATAAATTAATGCAAATATAAAACCAATTTTTACCATTAAAATTAAAAAGAATATTTCTGCAATGACATTATAATATTCTGTCTGACAGAACTTACAAATATTTTAATTATGAATTTTCTTTTCACAAACTGTAACATTTATATTTTTTATTTTATAAAAAGTAAACTTAATACACTTTACTAAATGTTATTATAATATATATTTTATATTTTATTTTGTGCATTTAAATATTTATTTAGATATTTATAATTAAAATATAACTTTTTAGATGTATCATAATGAATATATTTTATTGAATCATAAATTATTAATGTAAAAAAGAAATTAAAAAATATTGCATTAATTTGCATTTCAAAATTAAATATACAATAAAATATACACTTTTCAAAAATCTCCTCAACCTTATCCCCTACAAACCCAATATCCCACTGCCAAAAATAAAATGATGAAACCATTATTTGTATGCATTAATACAAGAAAAAACACAAATTGAAACAATTTCATGATTAATAAATTAAATTACTAAAAACACAAATAAATAAATGTATAAACATATCAATTAAACACAGTACAATACATTTCTTACAAAATATCACTTACTAGCAATATTACATGCACCAATATTTTCTAAACCGATATTTTTTATGATATTAAAAACAACACTTGAAAGGATATTTTTACCTTTGATATTCCTGTTGACGATATTTTTGACATCCTTATATTCTTGACACAATATTTTTGTATCAAGATATTTTTATTCCATGTTTTGTCTAAACACCGCCCTTGCTGCAGGGTGTCTCAGTCCGGACGTAAAGACTAAGGGCAGATGGGATGAGGGCATCACCTGTTTGGTCCTGTTCAGGCTCGTTAAGGCTGATGACCAGAGATGGTGCAGTTTTACAATCCACAAGCGCATTCCAAGACACAGCCATACACAAAATCATGCATACTAACACTAAACAAACACACACCAGTTTCAACCAACACAGAATATCACTCAAGCTTTCACTCACTCATTAAACTTAATCCAACTCATTGCAACATACACTTGTACCCCTACAGCCACACACTCCTACATAAACCACAACACTGTACTACAGCAAAAGAAAAAATACATTTAGCTTATTTACCCATGAAACAAAACACACACAAGTAATTTCACAAAATCCAACCTTCACTAATAAACACTTTCACCACCCTCTGGCTTCTCCTAGCATTCCCCATGCAACCCGTCCAAACCCTTTCTTCTAACATCTATAATACCACATTAACACATAGCCTTCATTTTTTTGCAAACACAACCAATGAAAACACTCTTTCAAAATCTCATCCACCATTAAGGCACACGTATGCCCCTTCCCAGCCTACAACAATCTCTCAAAAGATTATTTTTCAAACCTGCACACTACAGAGAAACTTGGCTGTCAAACACTATGCCACCTTCACTCTGTCAACCGACTCGACTCACCACTCCCTCACCCACAAATCCTACACCTCAATCACTACCAACACACCACAGAATACTGCCCCACTAAAACAAAACCGCACACATCCAAAATTCACCTAAACAATATCTGACACTTTCTAAACCCTACCACCATCACAACACACCTACCGTAAGAAATGGGGTTACTGGTTAAGGGAGGCATGACCCTACTCAAGCAGCAACCACAATCCTTGCCAGGGTGAAGTGACAAGGAAACCCTAAATTAACCTGCGCTTAACCCTCTGGTAGCTTGGCACAAAGCAGCCAGAGGTAATGTAAGGGCAATGTGCAAAGTATTTATGAAGCACTTCAAACAACAATAAAGTGAAAACACCACAGAAGACAAATCGAACACCAATTTAGAGTAAACTTTAATAAATAAATCAAGACCAAAACAACAAAATTCCAATTAGTAATGTTAATGTTAAAAATGACTTGTAGAGCGCACGTACACTGGGTGGTTTCATGAAGCAATTAGTTGAAGCGGCAATATGACATTTTCAAGATTTTAGTGAAAATAGCACAAAAAAGCACAAAGCTCCAAGAGTGGACATCTGGTTGCTTTAAACTGGGACTAAGTCACAAGTTCAGGCCTACTGCCATGGAGCGGTGGTGGGCTACAAGGACCTTCTTAGGCCTAATGAACAGTATCTTTAATCCTGACTGCATTGCAGAGTCCCGCTTCAATCATGGCCCACGCAGCAGCACAGACTCAGAGTCCTTCTGTGGAGATGTGTCATACAGCTATGAGTCCTGGAGGCTGCTGTAGGCGATGCAAAGTTTCTTGAGCAGACATGTAGTGCGCAGTGGCAGTTCCTGAAGGTTGGTAGAGGCGATGCAATGTTGCATAGAGATGTGGCATGCAGCATTGCTAGGTCCTTGCGTGGAGTAATACCAAGTAACTGATGCGATGCATCGGTTCTGCTCAGGGTTGCGCCGCAGAGCAGAGGAGATGCATCAGTTCTCCTGATCCACAGATGGGCTGGAGAAAAGTACCTCATGCCCACTTCCAAGGATCCAGGACTGGGGTGGCACCACTTGGACAGACAGGACTTATAGATGGCAAAGGGCAGATGACTGTGTAAGCTTATGGGAAGCCTGTTGTGTCCCTGAGCCTTCTGATCAGGAGACCAGCCAACTAGTCCTTGGAGTCACATTGGAGTTCTGGGTTCAAAGATGCAGGTCCAGTCATACTTACCCAGGCAGCGAGCAGAGGGGCAGAACAGCAGGGCACCAGTCCAGCTGAGTTGCAGTCCATTCAGCATCACAGCAATGTTTCTCCCTGGCAGAGTCCAGGGATCCAGAAGTGTACTGAAGTGGTGGTGTCCGAGGTCCAATATTTATACCTGCTGACCTACTTTGAAGTGGGAGAATTTGTTAGAAGATTATGCTGGTGCCCTTGAGTGTTGCCCAGGGGGATGGCCATGTGCAGGCCTCTGGTTGGTGGCAGCTGGGTGTGGGCAGCACCCACAAAGTTGAGATGAGCCTTCACAGACCGTCGGGCAGAGGCAGAGGGCAGAGGCCTTATCCTCTGCTGGCTACTACGACTGGGGCGGCGGCTGCTAATGTCGGAAGCAGCTGGGGCATCACTCAATTTGGAGCAAAGAAGGGTGTTATTAAGGGACTCCCTCGTCATGAATGTAATTTGTGCAGGCCACAGCTGATGTGCGTAATGTACAGTTACAAAGATCTGTACCCCGCTCCTAGCTGGTAGGTTTGGGCCGATCCACGAGCGGTCTTGCATCCCTTTATTTATGCACCTGGCCATGCTCAGCCATCGGGGTTGCGTGCATGCTGTGCATGGGTTGGCAGTCACCCAGTATGGACCCAGTGGCTCACTTCATCTCAGAGCATGTGCAATGAGTGTTATGGTAATAAACACAATATATGCCTCAAACGTTATTGTGAAAACTCTGCATTTAGAATTTGTCATAAAATATTCTTATGTCAACCTGCCCATTTGCTTTGCTTGCTGAGCCATGCAGTACCTTCCTGCATACTTGCTGCAGAAGGGATGGTCTTCAGTGTATCACAATAAGCGTCCTTTGAGATGTCTCTCAGGATCTTAGCTGCCTTTCAACCCCTACTAAATGGGGGAAGCTTTTATACCCTAAGCATTCTAATTTCTCTACTGGGCTGTTGGCATCATCCTCCACAGAACCCCAAGTTAGGCAAAACAGCAAAGCTTGCTTACAACCATGCTTTATCTGAGACATTAGATGTATTCATGTATGTAACAATTAGACTAGAGTACAGAAGCCCGAGACCTCACAAGGGCACATGAGATGAAACGTTTCACCTCAAAGCTGCAGTCGAAGGCATAGACATATATTAAAAAAATAAAAATATCACTAAGCAAATTTCTAATCAAGTCCAAGTTTAGCAACAGTTGATCTCCTCAGAGTATACAACCACTTGCTCCATGACTGAAACCAAACTTGTGTAAAGCTCTTGTTAAATAAATATGCATGCATACAATTCATGTTCATAAATGTCATGGCCTGTCATATATATGAACATCAGTATTTATAAACAAATCTCTCAGGAACACAGAGAAACATAACACAGAAAGACATAACTTTTCCCACGTCGCTGAACCCAGGATCCTGGTGTCTTTCTGGGAAAGAGCTGTGTCCCTGCATCTAGGGTCTTCTGTCTGTAAGTGGCCCTTAAGCACACTCATTGTACTGGTAATCCGCTTTCCATCAGTCTCCACGTGACAGGTTTCAGTGTTATTTTCCATTTGCCATGGACTGGTCGCTGAAAAGATATGTGGGCAGTAGTGAAAAGCGGTGCTTCTCTCCTTGTCGTGCTTTTCTTGTTGCTGTTGGTCTCTAAGGGGGGTGTTGGTCTTGTCAGGATGAAGGGTCGACGGGCTGGAGTGAGGGTGGAGATGTGCAAACTTCGTGTCTCCCCAGGAATCCTCACTGGTGGGTGGACTAACCTCTGCGGTCTCTTACAGGATGGACAGCAGAGAGTCTGCCGAAGCACTCATTCTCAGGCATGCTGCTGACAGTGGGAGATGTGTGCTCATCGAAGTTACTAACAACTCAGAATTATCATTAGAAAGCAAACGGTAAGTCCTATCTTTAAACCATTTGATGATGAAAAGATGCACACAGCATTAATAAAACCTATTCAGAAGCAACAGCGGCTGTACTAAACTCCTAAAATATCTTCCTCTGTGAAATGTACCTCCTCAGATATGGTGTCTCTGTGGACAGTAGCTATCCCAGGACATCTCTCTAGATGCAGCATTTATCCAAGAGGCTTGCAGTGGGTGTCTCGTTAACCAAGTGGTATCTCTCAGCAGAACATATCTAATCCAGGGTATTCTGTAGACTCAGCATGTATCCATAAGACATGCACTGTCTGTTAAAGATCCAAGAGGTATCTCTCAGCAGAAAATATCTAAGCCAGGGTATTCTGTAGACTCAGCATGTGTCTATGAGACATGCACTGTCTGTTAAAGATCCAAGAGGTATCTCTCAGCAGAAAATATCTAAGCCAGGGTATTCTGTAGACTCAGCATGTGTCCATGAGACATGCACTGTCTGTTAAAGATCCAAGAGGTATCTCTCAGCAGAAAATATCTAAGCCAGGGTATTCTGTAGACTCAGCATGTGTCCATGAGACATGCACTGTCTGTTAAAGATCCAAGAGGTATCTCTCAGCAGAAAATATCTAAGCCAGGGTATTCTGTAGACTCAGCATGTGTCCATGAGACATGCACTGTCTGTTAAAGATCCAAGAGGTATCTCTCAGCAGAAAATATCTAAGCCAGGGTATTCTGTAGACTCAGCATGTGTCTATGAGACATGCACTGTCTGTTAAAGATCCAAGAGGTATCTCTCAGCAGAAAATATCTAAGCCAGGGTATTCTGTAGACTCAGCATGTGTCCATGAGACATGCACTGTCTGTTAAAGATCCAAGAGGTATCTCTCAGCAGAAAATATCTAAGCCAGGGTATTCTGTAGACTCAGCATGTGTCCATGAGACATGCACTGTCTGTTAAAGATTCAAGAGGTATCTCTCAGCAGAAAATATCTAAGCCAGGGTATTCTGTAGACTCAGCATGTGTCCATGAGACATGCACTGTCTGTTAAAGATTCAAGAGGTATCTCTCAGCAGAAAATATCTAAGCCAGGGTATTCTGTAGACTCAGCATGTATCCATGAGACATGCACTGTCTGTTAAAGATCCAAGAGGTATCTCTCAGCAGAAAATATCTAAGCCAGGGTATTCTGTAGACTCAGCATGTGTCCATGAGACATGCACTGTCTGTTAAAGATCCAAGAGGTATCTCTCAGCAGAAAATATCTAAGCCAGGGTATTCTGTTGACTCAGCATGTATCCATGAGACATGCACTGTCTGTTAAAGATCCAAGAGGTATCTCTCAGCAGAAAATATCTAAGCCAGGGTATTCTGTAGACTCAGCATGTATCCATGAGACATGCACTGTCTGTTAAAGATCCAAGAGGTATCTCTCAGCAGATAACAACTAAGCCAGGATATATCTCCATAGGCAGGATATATCTATGAGTGGAAACATCCTTTACCCCGCATGCGTTACTCCGCCTGCCATTACCCTGCAGTTTTTACACCGCAAATGCGTTGTTATTGTTTGCGTTGTAAAGCCCTGCGTTGTAAATGATTCTGCAGTGTAAAAACTGTGGGGTAATGGCATGCGGAGTAACGCATGTGGTGCAAAGTGTCCTATTCATCAATGAGACATGCATGATCTGGCTTGGAGAACAAAGAGGAATCTCTGCAGATAACAATTAAGCCCGTCCATCGCTGTAGACTCAGCTTGTATCCATTAGACATGCAGTGCTTGTCTCAGAGCACCAAGAGGTATCTCTCAGCAGATAATATCTAAGCCTGGAATAGCCCTCTAGGGTCAGCATCTGTCCACGAGACAACATCTAAGAATACCTCTCTTCACAAGGTCTTTCTAGCCTCTACACAAATCAACTGCTGCGTAGAAAAGGACGCAAGCATTATGGGAAGGGTTGGAAAGTCACCACATCACCCACGCTGCAGCACATCTGTGCAGCCAAGAAAAACTCAAATGCATGCTTCACGAATCATTCATTTTAGTAATCAGTGAGAGACGATGGTGTTCAGTTGCCAGTGCATTATAACATGTTGATGCCAAAGCTGACACTACAGTGTGACCTATCTGTTACAGTCCTCGATCAAGAAGGAGAAGTTGTCAGTTTTATTGTCTGTTAGACCTAAAATCGTGGTCATAGTATTACCCCACACTTTATGTCTTCCTCCCTGCTTTTTGCTGAACTCTCTTTGGCTGGTTTTAGAACACTGCACAGTTTACCACTGCTAACGAGCGGCCAAGTGCTTCTGCTCTCTCCATAAAAGGTGGTAAAATTGGCTTACACCCAACTGGCATATTTAATTTACTTATACATCCTTAGATTATGATACTACTGGTATCCAGGGCCTGTAACTTAAATGCTACTAGTGCTAGTGGGCAGCAGCACTGATTGTGCCACCCACTTAGACCTGTCTTAGGCCTGCCACTGCAGCCCCTGTGTGCAGTACTGAACTGCTAGGTCAACCTGGCACAAAACGGGCCTAACCTTCCTTTTTAATACTCATAAGTCACCCTTACGGTAGTCCCTAAAGGCGCACAGGGCAGGAAGTTTTGTATTTAAAACTAGTACATGTTTATTATGTGTCACATGTCCTGGAAGAAAAAACATGCAAACTACTTTTTCACTGCTGAAAGGCCTATCTCTCCCAGGTTACTGTATGACTTGAAATAAGTGCTAATTTCAGAAATTGAAAATACAATTTTAGATCCTCTTTAATGCTAAACTCAGATTTCAAGTTAAAAAGATATTTTGCATTGCAGCTATGCCACAAATGTCTGCAACACAGATGCAAACATATAATAAATCTGGACCACAGTTTCCCACATTTCGATACATAAGCTCCCTGTCCCATCAAAAACAACCAATCAAGTTAAGACATTTTGAGATAGCTGTAACTCCCCTTGCTACACATAAAACTCTGCAGGTGAATTTTTCAACTAATTAATACCAGTGGTGGTTGGTAATTAGAGTATAAGGGGACAAAAAGGACACATTTGCACACCTGCACATTCGCACCTATGCTGTCTTATGTAAACACACACCCGATCACATCACTTACTTACATAAACACATACACGCATGCACCAAACATTAAATAAAAACATCACACTTACCTTCTGCAGCATCTCTTGAGGGAAGCCTTGGAGGTTTCAAGAGGTCCCTAGGTTAGCCAAAGAAAGTAGGCGGCAGTCTCTTACTCGTTAGAAAGAAGGATGGAGTCAGTGAGACTGCTTACACCACCCCCACTCTGGGAAGTGGTGTCACTGAGAAAAACTTGGCCCCTGGCACTGCAGGGCTTAAAATGGAAGGACCCAGGTCTAAGGCTGTCACTGACACTCCCCCTCATCATGAGGGGGAGGACCTCGAGGCACTCTGCTGAGCTGAGTCGGTCTTGTCAACCGGGCTGTGACATCCACAGCCTGCCAAAGTTCAGCTCAGATGCCAGGCGCCTGTGCAGTTAGCGCATGTACAGCGCCTGGCTGCCTGGCATGAAAATAAAGAGTGTCTGTCATGCTGATGTGCTCAGCCTGACAGATACTATTTATGATGACCAAAAGGTTGAAGGGTATATTAGACAATATGTAAAAATGACTGGACTGCCGCACCTCACCACAGTACAGAGGAAGTTACCTGAAGGCCAGGAATTAAGAGGAATTACAGGAACCATCTAGAAGATTGAATATTGGACTGCCTCTGTTGGAAGTAGCCCTCTCTGCAGTGTCATCCCCAAATCTTTTACCTTCCTCCTCCCACTTTTTAGTCAATTTGTTTTTGTTGGCTTTAGGACTCTGCACTTTACCACTGCTCACCAGTGCCAAAGTCTCTTATAGAGTGGTATGCCATATACCCAGGGCCTGTAAATAAATACCATCAGTGGCCTGCTACACCTATTTTGCCACTCACTTAAATAGCACCTTAAAAATTGTCCCAGGCCTGCAATTCAGTCTGAATACAGTGTCACAATGCCCTGTCGACTGAGCATTTCAAGCCCCATGCCAAGCCTTAAACGCCCCTTTAATTACATATATGTCATCCCTAAGGTAGTCACTAGGTAGTGACCGGGGGAAGGGTGCTGTTTAATTAATAGGTAGGCCCTCCCGTGTGATAATATTGGGGATTCCTTATTACATTTAATAAGCTGTAACTCGTAAATGAACGTAGGTAGATGTATCATGTTTGGTACCTATGAACTTGTAATGATGAAATGTATCATTACGAGTTTGAAAATGCCACTTTTTGTGCCAGGTATGCCCAGACGAAGGTCCCAGGCTCACTGTGCCACTGTATTCAAGCTATACTGACTGATGAGGGGTGAAACCCCTAAACCGGTCCTAGGATATTTGTTTCCGGTCGAGGGAGGACCTGGCTTGGCAGTTCGGGCTGGACTGTTTCCAGGAGGCACAGGGCCAAGACTGATTTGCATATGGCCAGTTCTAAACTGGGGTGGCATGTTGAGCAAAAGAATGATGGATTTAACCCCGATCTCTTGACTGGGGGTGAACGTTTTGATTTGTTTTGCATTCCGTCCATCAATTGTATCTCTTTAACTTTTTGAAAATTGGCCTTTTCCTGCCCTCAGCCTTGATGGCGGAGCAGACCCCCAGGACAAAAAAAATGTTAAAAATATAATTGTGGGTCAGGTTCTATGGTTGAAGGCTATGCGCGGAGAGTGGTTGGCTGACTGCGTGGGTTGGGTGCAGTGCTGGGCCACAGGCAAGGCCCGGGATCAACCCCATGCTGCACACAGCTAAAGGCCATACATGTAGGCAGGTTGGGTGATTGTGTGGTAAGAGGGTGCCCGCGGGGTTTGGGTGCCGGGCCGCAGGGGGTTCTAAGATCTTACTTTAAATTAAAAAAATACATAGAAATTCACTGAAAAATACCAAGGTTAAAGTGGAGTTATATGTAAAAAAATAATGTTTTAAAAAAAAAATGATATTCACCAGTTATACCTAACTCACCTGAGTATAACTTGCACCGCTATAAAGCACTGCTTATGGCCTCACACATTATATCACTGGTAACATCTGATATCTATGAGAGCCCTGAGATAGGTAACTTTCTCTCTAGCTCACATTGGTCTATTTCTCTATCTCTACCTTTATTGTAAAATTCAATATTGTTTGACATTACGGCACTTGAATTGGCAGAAAATGGGCAATAAGAACCAATAAATTTCCAAACGGAGGCTCCTAACATCTTGCCCAGGCCCCAGGTATATAATGACCAGGACCCCTAAGATCCTTAAGATGACACTGGTGCGGTCCCCTTTCTAGTGCAGCGGACCGCCCCCTGCTCCACTTTTGCTCCCCGGCTCCATTCCAGTTGTGTGGATGGTGGATATGACTCCCCGTGGACCTGCCCATATCAGCTCATTCCCTGCTGCATTGGACAATGTGGGTGAGCCTGGTGGGGCAAGTGGGGACTTCGAGGGAAGGGCACTACTATTCACCACATGAGGTTCTGTGGAGTTCTATGCCCATCCTTCCCCAGTGCCATATGGCAAGAGGCCATTTAGTTTTGAGACATAGAGTCCCACCGCCGCCGCCTGGAAAAAGGCCAATAATATCTCATCAGCGTCCATATGAGGTAAACTTCTCCCTTAGTGGGTACTAGACTAATCTCAATGCCTCTTCGTTCTTGCCTCGCTCTCTGCGAGACTTGGTGGCCATACTTTGTGTAAGATCATTCCTTGTTTTCATAAAGGTGTCTGGAATTTATGTTTGAGAGACACACCAGACATTTCATTATTTAAACCATACTGACATCATGTAAATCATGGAACCCAGTATTAAATTCTCTAATGCCGCCATGGTTTATGTGTACCTGTAAATATTTTTCACATGTAAACTGCATATTTCCTTTCAAATTTGTTGTGATGTGAACTGCTTTCCAGCAGGTGGAAACTATTCTTCGGTAAAATGCCCCGATACCCTCTGGGTAAAAGCTAGGGCTTGATTTTATGAAACCTAAAAGTAGTTTCAGTCAGACACATGTTAGGGGTTTATGGCAGATGAGAGACATCCCACCACCTCTTCAGTAGGATATTTTAGTTGGTTGGAATCGGGGTATCTGGGATGCTCAAGGAAATACATGAGAACCACATCTCTGTGGCTCTCTAGGATTGTACCGTCCACCCCCTAGTTGTTGATCGCAGGTGAGTGTTTAACCGTAAAGTGCATGTGTGCTATATTGTGGTGCAACGAGGATGTCCTCCTCTTCGCTGAAGTCTTCCTATATTTTTTCTTGTATTATTTTGGTGTACTGATTGAAGCCACCACCAGTCTTACAATGGAACCTCTGCCTGTACTCAGTGTCAGTTTCTAGTACTACCTCTTGTAGGTTTTCTACATCATAAGCAAGTGGGCGACCATGTGACACCGGCTCTCCTAGACTCACAGGTGGACCAATTGACTCCCAATCCCAGCCCAGCCACATGGCACTAGGCAACCAGGTATTTGGCAACAAGGGATTGTCATCTCACCTACACATTGGCCATCTGCCGCCTGACAGGACAAGACAAGACGTGAGGCGGCCCGAGCTGTGCTGTCAGGCTGGGGGCCTCCAAGCACTTCTAGTTCGGGCCAGAGAAGAACAGCCTGTTTTTTCCCTTATGCTTCAAAGCAATTCATGAGATACCCGCTAGGGGATAAAAGGGTGCAAACCTGAGCAAGGGGCAGTGGCAGCATCTACTCCTGTCCCTCGAAGCAGTTCCCACTGACTTTGAGGGGCCCCAGAGAGGAGCCAGGGTTCTATAATGGCCCCAGCTCCTTCTCATCCAGGCTGCCCAGCCATCTGAGGTGGGCTGCTCCTCAGTCATTCGAAACCCAGATGGGCTAGAATCAGGCATGGGAGGGCAAAGACGGTGGGGTGCTTCGGGGATCCCAGCCCGGGAGAGTCATGCTGTGGGAGCATAGGTTCCATCCCGGGATGTTTTTTTCACATTGTGCCCCTCCCAGAGAGGACGGGGTCACCAACCCAGGTCCCATGTGTGTCGGTCGAGCTTTCCTGGGTGGAGAAGGCTGCCCCACACCCAGTCCTCGGCCAAGCACCTTACGGCTGCAGACTGCACAACTGGCAGGGCCCAGAAGGCGAGGCCAGGCCCTGTGCCTTGGATTCCATCTGGGAGGAGGCCAAGGGCTCAGCTGGTACTGTCAGTTGCTCTGCCTGCTGTGCTGCTAAGGATCCTTTACAGGTTCACAAATGCTACGACTTTTACTTTCTCTAGCTAGTCAAGTTTGATCAACATCTGGGTATTTCACCACTGCCATTGCCGACCTCGAGGAAGCCTATCAGAGGACCTCACTAAACCATCCAATGAGTAAGTAGTCAGGGGCGGTCTGCACAAAGGGAAGGAACTCAATCAACCCAAGCTTAAGACCTACACATATTAGGAATGCCTCACTCATGAGAAATAATTGTAATCCCATCACAAACATGGTTCAGTGACTTACCCACAGCTGTTAGCGAAGGGTATACACACATCTGTTCTGTCGAGCCCCAGACATCTAGGCATTAAAAACCTGTTATTGCTAGATCTTGTGTAATTGAACGCCACTTCATACTCTAAGAAGTTGAATGCCGACTCCTGATGTGGAAGTCTAAAATGAATGAAAGACATCAGGCAGTGAGATTTCCAATGTATATTATTATTTAACAGCTGCTGGGGAGCCAGCTGCCATGTAGACCCTCTCAAAATACAGAAGTTAACATGGGTTTTATAGATTACAATACATATTGCATATATTGCACAAATGATACACAGCTAATGAGAGTCAGCTTCTTGGCTAAACATTAGGGGTTTTCCACTCATTATTCCAATCATTAATCAGAATTTATGATGTCAGCAAGACAAGCATAGCAACAGCTTGTCATGTGCACTTGTGCCTTGGTCAGTTCTTAAGGCCTTGCAGTTACAGCAAAAGTATAGACAGTTCAAGTTCACCTAAAGGCCAAGTGCCTGTGCACCTTCTACAGGTTTGCTCCTATTGAGTGTCACAAAATGGAACCTGAAATAAACTGGATTCAACACTAGGAGTTGCCTAAATAGATAGCATGAAGGAGTATCATTCATTCTCGGTACTAACCAGACAAATCGCTCCACCACCCACATAATTCACAGCTATCAATCTGTCAATCCTTTTCATATCCAGGCCGGGTGAGGTCTCCCATGTTCAGTAAAATTAAGCCCCAGGTTCCACTGCTGGTGCTGCCCTTCCGTCAGTTCCTTTAAGTTTAAGCTTTACTACCATATTCTTCCCAGAACTGAAGGATTTCGTTTTCCCAAAATCAGCGCTGCATGTCACAGGAATAAATAGACACTTCGATTAGGCCGCCTCTGTCTGTCTTAGGCAGCATAGCTCTCATCAAGATGGTGGTGTTCCCACAGTTTCTGTATTTATTTATAAATATACCTCACCCACTTCTAAATAGTTTTTTTCATAATCTACGATATTTAATGATTAAATTAATCTGGGCAGGAAAACAATCTCATATTTGCTGAGAGGTTTTGGCACTTGCTTGTGAGTTTCAGGGGGGCAACTCTGTGCCACTGTGTGATACCGGTTGCACCCTGATGCTCATCTGCCTTTCATAAGACTCAGAAGGAAACAGACGTACCTGCTGCCCACAGGATTACCGAGACCCAATTAGGAAATAGCTACTGTGGCTTTAAGGTGCTGGGTGTGAAGAGTGGCTAGTTGTATGTCAGGACAGACATGGCTATATTCCCCTGCGATCAACATATTTTACAAGCCTCAATTCACTGAGCAGAGAACAAAGTGCAATGCGCAGAATGTCAAGTGCGGGACCATACACTCAGGGCCACTGATTGTGTGAAGGTCCATTTCTCACCCTTGCACAATCCAAGAACACACAAGCTACTCCACTCCTTGAGGTATTCACTTGCAAAAGGGCACAGACCGTGAGGTGATACCTTGGGATTCTTAAGCATGGAGGCCAGTGCCAGGGAGGGCAGCAGGACTTGGAGATAAAGGGAAAGGCAGGCATGTGGAGCGCAGCGTAACGGGGCTGTACGGACAAGGGCACTAATAGCATATGGATAGGAGGGGTTACTACAGCAAACTGCAGGCCCTGACATGCTTCTATTAAGACGCTGTCACTGGCTGTGGGGACTCGAACTGTCTAACTGAGAAAGCCGCTAGCCCGGTCATACCCAGCGGCACGGAAACAGAACACACACCAGCGCACCGGCCAAAGGCCCTGACATGATGCGCATTATTCTTAGCATCCATAGCAAAATGTTGTAACTGATATTTGAGGGAAGTCTATTCATATGATTTCCTGTTTTCACTTTATAGGGAGTGTCAATGGCAAAATGCTGACCAGTGTATACTGGAGGAAATCTTTAGAGGTACCCATGTCATGAAATTTCTGGCACTGTGATATTGAATGTACTCCTTAGCATAAGCGGCTCATCCATGAAAAAAGGATGAACTTGGTATAGTGGAAGTAATTTTTGACTTAAGACATTGGAAAAAAACGAGATCTACTCTTAGGAAAGGGCAGGTTTCCCTGGTGCACCATGAAAGCACTGGAATATTTCATGAATGCCCTATAAGGGTCTATGGCGTTTTAGCAAGTGTGATCCCAAAGTTTCAAAAAATCCTTAGAGGAAAAGTCTACTTTCCCTTAAATCATCTGCAAGAAATCTGTTAACTTGTTTTGCGTGCTGGAGTTTGGGGGAAGTATCGCGCCCCACCACTTACATAGATATTTTACCTCATAAAATGGCTATGAGTTTAGCTCTCACCCCATTTCTGGAAATGCTTGTCCTGCCCCATTACTGGGAGTGGGCCTGACTTTAGTGTGGTGCGACCAGTGTAGCTGCAGCTGGCGCTGATGTTAGTGGGGTAGGGGGTGCTGTGTTTTTGTCTAGTAGCAGTTTTGCCTCATAAAGTAGCACGGAGGGTTAATGTGCCTGCTGCAAAGAACGTGTACCATGCTGAACATAGAACTAAGTGTGAGTGAACTATGAGTAGCACTATAAAACAAGCATTTGCAATGGAATAGGTCTTGCATTTGAAGGAGTTAGAGATATTGGCGTTGTAAATGACAGTGTCTTATCTATGTGCTTTCCTTTACAGTACAGTGGCCCCTGGGACCTTAAGTGATTAGGAATGCAGTATATTATCCTGGGTGCTGTCTGTGGTGTTCATCGGCGTAATCAGCTGGTTAAGAATCAAACCAGTTTTGTGTAATATCAGTAAACACTGCGCTCGCCCATCCTTGTGCATTTTGATATGCTTACGAGAATGTCCTTAAGAGGTGTGAATGCTAAGGCTACACTCGGCGAGAGAGAGCCTTTTCAATGTGACCTAAATTCAGTGTGCAGTGGCTTACCGCCATGCCTGCTCAGATCTAGAAAGCTTTTTATGCAGCTTCGAACATATAACAAGTTGAGGAAACCGTGTGATCCTGGGCAAATCACTGTAACTTTGAATGCTGCTCTTCCGTTATCTGCAAAACACGGATGCCAAGGAACACAATAATTGCAGCATTTTTTTTTATTCCCTTGTATTTTAGGGACTGCTGAGTGTACAGATGGATAAGAAACACAGGGCATTTGGGCTAGTGGACAGATGATGGCAGTAGTTCTTGAAAGAGTGTTTAAATGGCCGGGTGCCAGTGTGTTGGAGGTGACAACACTTGGTTTAATTTAGCCTCGCTGGCTCCAAACCAAAGAATCGCGCAGGAGGCTCGCTCTGTGTGACTGCTGCGAATCATTGTTATGAGGTTTGTGTGAATAAATGGTACACATGCAAGTAACCCGCGACGACTAGACAGCCAGATTGGTAGTGGCAGGAATTCATAACACCGACAACACTAAGATGACTGTACCCGCTCTGAGACATGGATACAATTAAAATGTACATGTGTTGTGCCTCAAACAGTAAAAGGCCTTCTTACCGAACTATACAATCGATTCGGCTGAAGCACAACTGTTGTGACGCTGAACCAAGCATACATTGACGTCTTTCAGTGGGGGATTCTGCAGGCAAGCACCCCATGCTTCTGGGATTATATCCAACTGTTGTCAGGGCTGAAAACAAACTCCTGGCGTTTTGCTAACTACTTATGACCGGTTGTTGAAACAGATCCTAACAGATGCAACGGAAGCCATGCTGCCCGCAGACAGTGTGCTGCCATCTAAGATGTTCCGTCATGCTGACTGTGTGAGGGGGCCAGGCTGCTCCCAGAGAATGAGATGCACAGAGCCTGGGAGCACCTCTGATACTCAGAGAAGCAGCCAACTGCCCAAACCAGATCACGGGAGCCCTCTGCGATGGAAGGAGAGACGCAGCCGAGTTTGGGCACACGAACCGGGATCTGGCTGCAAGCTGACGCACGTTGCACTTGCAGGGGCGTAGGAGACACTAAAATTCTGGGGGGGACAGGGACAACCTTGTGCACTTTCCAGTGACCCTATTCAAATCACCGCCCGTTAAACAAATACAATCGCATACTTTCGAAGTGAAATATTGAGAAAGGCAGGCATGTAGTCACAGTTTGCATGTATGCTTTATTGTTATTTACATTCATATTGTAATGAGACCAAATGTTTAAAAAAACACATATATATGAATCTTGCATCTTAATGCACAAAGCAAACAAAGGCCGCTGATTTAGGGTGGGGGCGTCGTGTTTGCAAGTGCATTAGGGTTTGAAAAGTACCTGCTGCTGCATTCCTGGTCTCCAGCAATTTTCAGGCAACAATAAAAATGTGAAGATAACTTTGGTGATTAATGTTCTTTTTTTGAGAGAGATCGAAGGTTTGTCTAGTGAAAGTTTTAATTCAATAGGTCAGTGAGTTACTGCTTTTGTCTGAGATATTCTTTTGGTATTTGAAGTTTATAAGTTAAAATCCTAACATTGAACAGTGAGCTATTAACCGTCATCAAAGAGCTGCATAAAAACTTCAATGTATAGATTAGAACGTCATGATTTTTCTCCAGTCTTTCCCTATCCTAATGTTGGAAAATGGGTTCATTAGGATAGAAATCAATTCTGATTATTGAAGAGAACCCCCCAACCATGGTGTTATGTTTTACATTCTGAGTTTGTGTTTCTCTAGTGTTGCAAAGCCGCCCTGGGCACTCCCCAACGTTTTGCTGACTGGTACTGGTGGTACCTGACTGACTGACCCTGGCCTCTGCCTAAACAGCCAGTGCTATTCTGAAAGAGGCACTTAAAAATACAGTGAAAACACCTACATACACTAGGGTGCACTATGGGTTAGGGTACCCCTATGATTGGCATGACCTCTCCTATAAGGCCCTAGTACATATTAGGGCAGGGGGATTAGAACTACTTTTAAGTCCCTAGAATATAATAAGGCATGGCAGTTTAGAGGCCAGCAGCCCTTTCTGCGCTTGCATGTGTGCACTGCTGAAGCCTGAGGTCAGTTTAAAAGTAGCCCTGTGGTATAGGGCTGCTTTTAAAATGCAAATTGTGCCCAAACTCGACTTTTGGGTTTGGGGAACTTACAAATTGATCAACTACAATGTTGGGGCAAAATTAAGTGGAAAAATGTTTTCCACTTAACTATGGCTGCATCATATTTGCCACATAATACATCATCTGCTGCATAATCTAACGATTTCCTCCAAAACAATTTTGTAGCTCAAACGGATCCCAAATTACTAAAAGAAATGTGACTTGTGTTGCTGTGAAGTTTAGGGCCCTTTGCAAAGGTTAGTAAAGAAAACAATTCCTAAGAAAACAATTGGTCCCAGACACTCCTAATGACACTCAAATTAATACCTGTAGGAGAGTGTAGTATGCAATCAATTCATACAACCAAAATGTATAATGTAAAGGCACATTCAACAGGGAAATCTCATAGATAAGAGGCCAACCAAAGTCAATTAAATTGTAAACATCAATTTATTTCCCGCTGAATCATATTCATAAAATGCAAACTTAGGGGCTGACTACGATGGCAGGCGGACTTCAGTACCACCGCCATCGAATCGGGGAATGGGACCGCTGGCCTTCAAGGTGGAGGCCCCACGATAGGCATTACAATGCGACTGCCACTACGGTGTTCGCAGTGCCTATCTTTTACATTGCAGCAGGTGCTGCTGGCTGCATCATCCGCCGCAAAGTAAAAAAAAAAGGAACATGTTAAATATATCGGTGCCTGCCACATGGTGCAGTGATATGTTGTGGGGCATCATAGATGCCCCCCAGGACCCATGTCTGAGGGCCAGGAGTAAAGGGGCCTGCTACGGGCCCCCAATGTCCCTTTCGCCAGCATTTCCATGGCAGGTGAACCGCCATTGATAAGCTGGCGGGTAAGGGACATCGTAATCCCTGCTGCGGTGCATGGTAGGCACCACCAGCATTGTAGGAACCACGAGCCCCTCCACCACACCGGCGGGCTCAAGAAGCCCGTCGGGTGCGTGGTGGTTGGTGTTTCCGACCGCCAGGTAACCACCCGCCATTGTAATATGGCGGGCTGTGATGCAGTCACCAATGGCGGTGGGACCGCCACCGACGGGGTGACGTGGCGGTCCCACTGCCATTATAATCACCCCCTAAGTTTGGTGTGCATGCAAATCCTACATTGCCAACCCCTGGCAAGTTGCACTGCTAGTGCTGGAAAAAGGCCAATGGAGGTACCAATGGGTGAGGTGGACTGGCCTCAAGGGTCTTGTGACCTCAGTGACAGATTCACTGTCGATCTAGGATGTGCTTCTTCATATGCCTGCCCGTAAGACTGGAAGTGAACTGCCGTATGGATTGTGGTGGACAGGTCCACCTGCGGGTGCTAAGACACCTGGCTTCTAAGGTCTATCGGGCCTTCTAAGGTGTAGCATCGGAATAAGCTCTGTCAGGAGTGTGGTATGGTGAACTGGTCATGAAGGTCTGAACATGGTTCTCCAGTTCCAAATTCAGCAGCTCTGGCCAGAGTGCCACATTCTCTCCCACACTGAACACCATACTGCCCCACTGAGAGAAACTCGCACTGCCTTCAGCACAACTCAATTGTGCTGCGACTAAATTCAAATTATGCACTAGACAACAGTAAAATGCTGATTACAAATAGGGGGAACAGAGGGGGCTATTTCCGCTCGCAGGGGAGTGGGAGGTCCAGTCAGGTGGAGTGCCCCGACAGTAAGACTACCAAGAAGAGTTTTACCTGCTGTTCCTCAAATGAAGGAGAAAAATGGTGAATCAACAAGAAGGCTGGATTAGACTACATGCACATTGTGTATGAAGTTGGTAATCCTTTTGTTGGATATTAATGCCCTCACACACCCTTTCAGGTGTCATACTTCATCATCTGGGCTGCTCCTCGTCGGGCCGGCGGTGCAATGCCTAACGGGCTCCCTAAAAAGGGGCACTTAATCGGAGTTCTTCAATCCAACCGCCGTTTGGTGAAGTGCGGGTATGGGGGCCTGGTCGATGTAGATGTGGAAAAGTGATTTTAAAAACAGGGTTGCTAGTACCAGTATAGGAATTACATTTTATTCTTAAGGTCTCCTTCCCTGATTAAAAAAGTGTAAGTGGCACTCAGTAGAGTGTAATGTCTCTAATTAGAGTGCTTAAAATTAGTGTTAATGGTCAACATGTTTCTCGCTCGGAGCTCATGCACTCGCGATTCTTCAGGACCTATGATAACTATCTACAAAAAATATAGTCTTCCCTTTTTTGTAGATAGTTATCATAGGTCCTGAAGAATCGCGAGTGCATGAGCTCCGAGCGAGAAACATGTTGACAATTAACACTAATTTTAAGCACTCTAATTAGAGACATTACACTCTACTGAGTGCCACTTACACTTTTTTAATCAGGGAAGGAGACCTTTAGAATAAAATTGAATTCCTATACTGGTACTATCAACCCTGTTTTTAAAATCACTTTTCCACATCTACATCGACCAGGCCCCCATACCCGCACTTCACCAAACGGCTGTTGGATTGAAGAACTCCGATAATGTGCCCCTTTTTAGGGAGCCCGTTAGGCATTGCACCGCCGGCCCGACGAGGAGCAGCCCAGATGATGAAGCATGACACCTGAAAGGGTGTGTGAGGGCATTAATATCCAACAAAAGGATTACCAACTTCGCACACATTGTGCATGTAGTCTAATCCAGCCTTCTTGTTGATTCAACAGTAAAATGCTGCCTGAAAAAAAATGAACACCACCCTGGAAAAAGCAAACACTCATAGGGAATGCAAGAATAAGCAAAGCATGTGAACTGTATTCAGAAAAAAACATGGTTACCTTAACGGTTGTAAACTCATTATTCAGAAATCAGTAAGTGATTTTGCCTGAAAAGTTCAAGACATGGCTACAGGACCAGGAAGGGACCCCTTTCAATGTCCATTGCTTATATTCTTTCAAAATGTATGCAGTTTGGTTTAAAAAAGACCACATCCCCAAACACAGAGCCGCATTTTATAAGCTAAAATAATTAAAAAGTTGAAAACGATCATATTAAACGTTTCCACTCTACCCATCAACCAGGTATTGCAGTCCCTTTAGGAATGGCGCACTTACCTGTAATGTCGCGATACTGACGTGACACGCACAGGCGTGCGCGTCAGGTCACGTGTTTCTAACGCAGTAATAAATATGACGTCATGCGTGCACGTAGGCAGAACGGCCACGGCAGCAGTGACGAAGTAACCACACATACGTGTCCCGAGTGTTCCTTGCCACGTGTAGGGACCAGGGTGCCAGGGGCCCCACAGCGGTAGCACCCCAACAACACCACACTTACCCACCCTGGGAAAACAATGTTGTTCAAAGAAAGAAGATAAAAAGAAAGTAGCGCCTCACTGGCAAACTCTGTAAAGTGGCGCTAATGTGTGTGGGTGTAAATAACAGTCTGGCCTGTCTGCTGTCCACTCTGTATTGCTTTATTTAGGTATTTAACTATTTTTCTCTCCATTCCGAGGTTTTTCTTTTCAATAGAAAACGGTCAGAAAATGAGGACATATACAGCCAAAGTGTTCAGCCTTTTTTGGATCAATTTCACAGGGGAACAAATAAAGAAAAGGAGAGGCAGGAGAGAGTACCTTAAGAGCTGCCTCTTGAAATCAGCAAATAAGCAGGAGCGAGACAGAGACAGAAAGAGATGGAGGAATAAAGAGAGGAGGGCAGCCGCCAGAGGCAGATCAGGAGTAGTGGACACGGTCCTTGCCATGAAGGAAAAGAGACAGCGTTTATTTGTTCTCCGTTCTCTGCCCTTCCCAGAACGGCTGAGCCTTCCTGCAGCATAACAAAAGGCAGAGGGCGGGTGGCCTCTGACTCCAGGCAGGTCAAGTGCAGGGCCATTAGTTAGCGCTTTCGCGTGCTAATGGCCCTGCGATAACAGAAGCGAGAGGGGAAATTCCTTTGTCCCCTCCCCCCCACCCTTGTCCCCCGTGTCCCCCCCCACTCCAAAATCTGGGGGGATATATCCCCCGCGACCCCCACACTTCCTACGCCCATGTGCACTTGTGCCTTTGTGTTCAGTGGTTGCTCCCGGGGCTCACAGGTACAGTATGGTTGCAGAACCACCATTATTTTCTAAAGTTGTTCTTACAGGAGGTGTGGCTCCCTGTAAAAAACAAAATTCCCACCTTTGCCACTATTAGAACGATGTCAGGACCAAGGCAGGGGGAGGAAATAGGGAGGTGGACGGGGGTGAAAGAGTGGGCGGTGCCTGTCTGAGGAGGCAGGGCCTGCCCTGGGTTGTGCGCCTTAACAAGAAGGAGGGACGTTATTATGTTTCGTGCGTTCCTTCTAAGCCCCGCCCACCCCTCGTTACTTACAGTGCTTGCTCCCAGGGCTCCTATGGACAGTATGGTGGCAGAGACACTATATTTCTAAAGCTGTTATTACAGGAGATACGACTCGATGTAGAAAAGAAAATACCCGCCTTTTGCTGCTTTTAGAACGGCATCAGAACCAAGACAGGGGGAGGAAGCGGAGAGGCGGATGGGCGTTAGGGAGTGGGAGGTGCCTGTTACAGGAGGCTGGGCCTGCCCTGCCCTGGGCAGGGCACGGGTTATGGAGCAGAAGGGACGCTATTACAGCCTGGGAGAATGATGTCCCATCTGTTTTAGGCAAGTGCCTGGGCACTGCTTGGTTGTGCGCTCTCGGGAAGTGCCGCCTCCTCCCACCTCTCCTCAGCCGGAGTTGGAGCCTGCCTCATAATCAGGCTGCCAGATCAGGGTGAGTCAGAGAGGCCGCAATGCCTCTTTCCTTTTTAGGTCTCGCCTAGCTATTGCGTTTACGCAATCGCTATTGCGTTTACGCAATCGCTATGCGAGACTCTAGTAAGAGGGGCATTTCAAAGTGCTCCCAAAAGTGGATTGCATGGCGAGCACGCGTACAATCACATGCATCGTTCTGCCATGCAATCCGTTTGGGGAAGCGCTTCAGCCCACTGGCGCGTGCATGTGTAGCCACAACCTCAGCATCATACTTCAAAGGGTCCGCTCCCCCGCCTGGAATGCGCTCCCCCGCCCCGCCACATCATGCCGAGAGATTGTTTCCTCATGGCGCCTCTCACAACTGTCCCTCCCCCACCACAGGGCTAGTCTCACAGACGCATTGCCATCCATCGATTTCACTTTCTGCCTTTCAGCACACATCCCGCCCTCCCCCCTCCGTGTTTTCTTGCAGCTTTGCCCAGATCTGAGTCTCAAACAACCAAAATAATAAGTTTGCCCTGCACGCTTTCTGCGCTTACAAAGTTAACATATGCCGCGCTCATTTCCTTTTCATCCTTCTAAGGTCGATAACATTAGCTCCATTAATTCTGCGTCTAAGGATTTAAATAACCATATGTTTTCTTGCAACTTTAGGCACTTCACACACACAGCCCCACTGCTCACACACACAGGCATCAAGGTAGCAACAGAATGCTCTGAGCCCCACCAGTGTTTGCCACACACACATGCCTCTCGCATCTCGTGTTTTCTTCCAGCTTTGGCCCGTGTTCTCTTTGCCTTTCAGCACTCAGCTTTCCCGTAACCACCATTTAACTAACATCCTGCCACACTCATTCCATTTTCATCCTCGCTTTCACTTTCATGCCCATGTTCTCTTTGCCTTTCAGCACACAGCTTCTCCGTAGCCACCATTTAACGACCATCCTGCCGTAAACACCATTTAACTACCATCCTTTTAGTTAAAATAAAAGAATTGCCTCTAAGAGTTCAAGGAACCATAGAAATACAAGGCAAGGCAACATACACTCCAAATGCCACTCAGAGCCACATAATTACATGCCACATAACTACAATGCACTCAATACAACAGACACTCCAAAAACCAATCAGTGCCACATAGTTACACACCACATCATTACATTACACAGCGCTCAATGCCACATACACTTCAAATACCACTCAGCGCCACATAATTACACACCACATAATTACACTACACTCAATGCCACATGCACTCCAAATAACACTCAGTGCCAATTAATTACAATGCAAACAATGCAAGATACACTCAAAATAACACTCAATGCCACTAAAATCAACATACACTCCACACAAAACCACTCAGTGCCACATAATTATATTCTACATAATTACACTCTATCTATCGCCCTCTCTATCTATCTATCTATCTATCTATCTATCTATCTATCTATCTATCTATGTTCTCTCAATATGTAGGCTTTATTACAAATTGCACAAAAAAAATGATAATATTTAACTTCTGTTCTTGGATTTTAGGCGCAATTCAATACACTAAACATAATCTTCACAAGAGTTATTAACAAAAGTTTAAACGATTGCCATTATAATTTACATTAACTTTTATTTAAGTATTAATTATTTGCAAAAATTAAAAGCCATTGTTATTTGTAATATCAATACATCTAAGTCACGTAAATACAACACATATTGCATTACAATTGCTATAGGTGTCACATTGTACATGAGAAAGCTAGTAATTTCAATATTTTCAATACCAACACATAAATAAAAAATTAGTCAATTTACAATACAAAAAGCTCAAACTTTCCTAATGCGAGACCTATTGCACTGCAAATGCTTGTTAGGAATTAGACTTCAACAAGCCCAAACCAAACTACTATCAAAAGTAGCACAACTGACGTAGACATTGAAAAGTACAAAACAGCGAAGAAAAAAAACACACACACAAAGGAGCGGGAGGCCAAGCGCGGGGGTGCACGAACACAACTGTGGCATTAAGAGAAAGTGGGAGAGAGTAATGCTATAGTAAAATCTAAGAAGCTATGGCACCAAAGCTGAACAAATGCAGACTGTAACAGAGCAGGAAACCAAGAGCAAAATAGTCCACCAAAGAACATATAAAGAACCATAGCGTAATGAGACAGCACTTAGTTCCTGCTGCATGGGAGGTACTGAAGAGAAAAAGGAGGGACAAATACGCAGCCTTGACCACTAGCAAGCAAGGATTTTTAAAAGACAGTGAAACAAACAAATAAAAAGCAGGGGAATGGTTTTAAGCTCACAAGAGAAGTTACAACAGGTCTCCAATGATGGACCTAAAAAGTAAAGGATGTGGAGAGATGAGGTGCACTTTTGGAGAGAGGGAGTGAGGGAATTCATGGTAAAGGAGGTTATGGGTAGGAAAGCACCAAAAAAGACTGTCACACTGTCTTAGCCCCCCCTCGAAGTTTGGGTCTAGTTGCACCCCTTCTCTCCAGTGCCCCAGAGAGGGAGCAGGAGGTGGTGCAGCCAGCTGGTCATGAGACTTTGGCCCAGAGGAGCAGATGCTTCGAAGGTCCTACTCTGCATGTCCATCCCTTTATTGTCCATCATAGAGAGTAGGTAGGCCAGTGCCATTGGCCGTGGACAGACTAATCGCACTCTCTGGGTGCCAAATATAGCCAGAAATCGTTGAATCAATTGCAGCAGTAGGGTCACAGCTCTTCTCTTTTCCGACTCGGCATTGCTCTCATATCACTTCCCCATGCACAGTTTTCTCAAAAGTCTCCCCTTGGAAGAGATGTTTTTAAGTGGCGGTGGAAGTTCCAGAAGTTAAGCACTTATGTCCAACCATAGGGTGACACATCATCTCCTCTGTCCCAACTCTCCGGCACAGCATGTGGGATTTTCCAGTATGGCTATTGTAAATATTACTCACAAAGAGGTCTTTGAAGAGAAGTTTATTCTTTGTAGAGAAACCGCACACCAGAGCAGGAGGACAGCGCAGTAAACCACAATGTGTCGACTCCCCAATGGATCTTTGCAACTGACACTCAATCTGCTGGCATTCTAGAATGCCCACTGATTTCATCACAATACCGGTAGGTGCCTAGAGGGTGAGGGGTGGAAGCTTCTGGAAGAAGACTTCCAATGCAACACATCTCCTTCCTGACAAGGAAGGGAAAAGGAGAGAAGGATAAGAGGCAGAAAAACAAGAAGAGGGAGAAGGAGTGAGGGTGAGAGGATGGGATGGAGGAGGGGTAGTGAAAGAGAAAGAAAACAACAAGAAATATGCTTAACAACAAAATGCAGACTGTATATAAGCTTTACTCATGTAAAATTAGGCAGAAAAGACTAATAGCATTCAAATTTCCAAAACCAACTAGGTTTAGCTATTACACGCCCACACCTGGTCATACTGTTTTCCTCCATCACATCATCACCAAAGGATCTGTCACAAATACCAGGTTGACTCGTGAGAGCCTGACCCTGTACCACCCTTAGATCAATAGCATTGTTGGCAGTACTTTCTTGTTGGTCTACAACTTGACCATGGGCAGATGTGACATCAAACTCCTGAGGCTGGTCATCCCCACAACCATTGCCTTTGTCAGAATCATAATCATACATCCACTCCATTCTCTGCTTATCACGTACAACATCCTCTTGCACGCACTGATCTTCTTCTGGAGGTAAGCATACATCACTTTTGTCTAACGCCCCAAAATTCTTTCTCTTACCCATAGAGAGTGCAGAGAAATCGCAAACCTTACCGTCACTAAACAAAGCAGAATTGCAAAATACTTTCTTTACCACTAGAGGCTGCGTAACAGGACTCTGACTTTTCGCAATTAATCCACTACTCTTGACTCTAACAAAATCACCAATAACAAGGGTCACTAGCATACACTTGTGTTTCGAGTCATGATGTTCTTTGCTAACTCTCTGAGAACGTAACAAATTCTCCTTCACTGTTTCTGGAGACCACAAGGCTCTCTTAGCTGTTTCTTAGCCATCCAATATTGTCTTTAGACATTGGCGTTCTTCCTCTCATGAATTCTAATGGGCTGGAGGCTGTGCTCTCACTAGGAGTTACTCCGTAAGCCCACACCATTTTATACAATTCGTTTTTCCAGGCCAATTTGTTATTGTTGGCTAACTGCACTATGCCCTTGAATAACTCGGTTAAACCGCTTTGCCGCTCCATTGCCAGCAGAATGGTATACAGAGGTTGTTTTGTGTACGATACTATTCCTTTCAAGGTACTTTTTAAAGTTTCTGAAACGAACTGTGGTCCACTGTCACTCAGGATGTACATGCGTAAACCCTCTCTGGTGAAAACGTTGTCGAAAATTTGATAATACTGCCTGAATCCGTCTTGTGGAATATGTCAACTTCAGGCCACTTAGAGAAGTGATCCACAGCTACAACAATGTACACCTGTTCACAATGTATTCTTACAGGTCCCATTATGTCAATACCTATTCTCTCCCAGGTAATACTCGGGCTGGACAAAGGGTGTAACGTGGGCCTGAAAGTAACCTGCGACTTGTCAAATTTCTCACATTTCACACAATTCCTCACCTTACTTTCAATTGCAATGGCCATCAATACCAAAGCTTGACCCTGCACTTGGTTTTATTGATTCCTAAGTGTACCTTGTGGCAAATTTCTAAGATTTTATCCATTAAAGTTTCAGGGGGTACCACTTAACCTTGTCTTAACATTAGACCTCCTTCTAATGACAACTCATGTCTCAGTTCCCAAAATGTTCTTAGTTCCTTATGTATATCTTTCTTTCCAGGCCATCCGCCCAGTATCATCATGCCTAATTCTTGCAACAATACGTCCTCTTCTTGTGCTTCATCTACTCAACCTTGGAAATACCCGGGAATTCCTCAATGATATTCGCAACGCAAAATTCCTCTTCCATGTTTTCTACATTTTTACTCATTGGGAGGGGCAACTGACTAAGGAAGTCAGCAACAACATTCTTTGTACCAGGTACATATTGCACATCATAGTTGAAATCCAACAGTCTCACCGACATGCGAGCCAGATTGGGTGAGGCAGCATACAGCCCTTTAGTGGTTAACACTTTTGTAAGTGGTTTACGATCACTACGTAGTAACACTTCCTTACCCCCAAAAAATTGCCGCAAGTGCTCCAGACCCCACACACACGCAGAGCCTCATGCACAATTACAGAATATTTCTTCTCAGTAGGTGTTAATGAGCATGAGGCAAACGTGATGGTGTCCTTGGTACCCAGCTTGTTCTTCTGGGTAAGCACAGGACCTACGTCCCTTCCGCTAGCATCAATAGTGACAATACAAACTTAAACCTTGTAAGGCGGGGGCATTACAAATATCCTCTTTAAGAGAGACACTCTTTTTTGACAGTTAAGGGTCCATTCAAATTTGTTCTTACATTTTAACTGTTGTCTGATGTCATAAGTTTTGGTGGAAAAATTCTTCACAATCTTGGAATAGAATTCCACCAACCCCAAGAATGCTCGCACTTCATCTCTATTTTTAGGCACTGGTGCATCTCTTACGACCCCCAACAATTCTTTTTTTTTTGGTTTAATAACCTCTTTTCTGATTTCATGGCCTAAATATATCACTTGCTTCTTGGCGAATTTACATTTGTTGTATCTTGTAAAATGTAATACTTTACACAAATTTTGGTCGTGTTCATTTTTGCATCTACCCATTACCAAAACGTCATCCTGAAAAATGAGCAGATTCTCAAAACCCTTGAATATCACATGCATAAGTCTTTGGAACATTGTGGCAGTGGACGCTAAACCAGAAGTAACTCTTTTAAATCTATAACAACCAAACTAACCTTAAAAAGGTTGTTAAGTTTCTGCAGTCCGGATGTAAAGATACCTAATGGTAGGCCACCGTGAGGTCAATGATTGAGAACCTTCACATGTTTTTAGTATGTGCAAGCATCTCATTAATCTTAGGTAGAGGCTGCTGGATCACCTGGATGCTCTGATTAAGGTCATGTAAGTCGATGCATAGTCTCAACTTTCCATTGGCTTTCCTTGCTACGACCAATGGTGCAACCCACTCTAAGGACTCAGTGGGTCCTATGACCCCTGCTTTATGTAAAGCTTCCAGTTGTAATCTAACTTCTTCTTTTAATGCGAAAGGAATATTCTCACCTTGTGTATGCACGGTATTGCATTGGCTTTGAGTTGTATTCTCTGTTGGAACCCTTTTAACTTTCAAATGCTCCCATCGAATACCTTGGGGAATTTCTTGGAAATGACTGCTCCTAACTTTTTTTCGGCCTGCATAAGTAAAACTGGTTCATGTAAGTCGATGCATAGTCTCAACTTTCCATTGGCTTTCCTTGCTACGACCAATGGTGCAACCCACTCTAAGGACTCAGTGGGTCCTATGACCCCTGCTTTATGTAAAGCTTCCAGTTGTAATCTAACTTCTTCTTTTAATGCGAAAGGAATATTCTCACCTTGTGTATGCACGGTATTGCATTGGCTTTGAGTTGTATTCTCTGTTGGAACCCTTTTAACTTTCAAATGCTCCCATCGAATACCTTGGGGAATTTCTTGGAAATGACTGCTCCTAACTTTTTTTCGGCCTGCATAAGTAAAACTGGTTCAGGGCTGTTAGGATTGAGGGTAATGCCTAACTTGCCTTGATCTCTCCAACCTAACACGAATAGACCTGTAGCGGAAACATACAATTTGCTCATAGTTTCTCTATTTTTTTTATTTTTTTTAAATTTATTTCTTTATTATCAAATTGCTTGAACTGACATACATCATAGTACGCCTACAACCCTGAGGCCGGCTGTTATACCATATCACGCCACAGCAGCCCGACAGCTTATCCCACATCCCGGAGGCCGGGCATCGCTGCACCCCAAGTTAGTCCCGTTGTGAGGTCTTACAGTATGATAGCAGTATGTCTCAGCCCGTGTACACTTCCCCACCGGGGAACAACAGTTTTTACCACTAATCTAATCAAACTCCCCCAACACCCTCCCCATTCCCCCCACCCCCCCAACATTTAGGCGTCCGAAAAGATTTTCTCCAATAATGCCAATCCCGGTGTCTACCAGCTTAAGCGGTCTACCCGTACTCCACCCTATGCTACCTGCCGGTCCCAGGTCACCCCCGCATCATTATCTCCAATATCCCCGCCCCTCACGTCCCACTGCCCCCAGCTAGCAAGTGCATTTCCTGGCTATCTGCTCACAAGTCGGCTCTCCCGTTGACCAACGTTCACCCCCCAGGTAACCTACTGCACTATCGCCCCCTGTTCCCCCTCAGCTCCCGACTCCGCGCCCCTCTCCGATGGTCCCTCCTTCCCCCGAGGCGTTCTGTGTATAGTCCCCAGAAATTTTTCGGTCGACTACGCGGCGGGAGCAGCTCACTAAATACCTCAGTCTGCGTGCAGCAATACAACACGTCCCGGGCCCACTGTTCTGCTGTGGGCAATGGCCCCCTCATCCAACACATTGCCACCCGTCTCTTAGCCATCAGCAGCCCCATGTCGACCATCTTGCGCACGGCTCTAGGCAGCTTCTTCGAATAGCCCAGCAGAGCTACTGCTGGATCCGGGTTAATATCTAGTTCCATCAGTTCCCCCAGTTTGTGGAAAATTGCGAGCCAGAACCTATAGACCTCCGGGCATTCCCAGGCCAAATGGATAAAGTCTGCCGTGGCGTGTCCGCATCGCTCACACGCAGCCTCATCTCGCAGACCATAACGGTGTAGTCTGGCCGGCGTATAATATACTCTATTTATGTACTTAAAATGAAGTAACCTGTGCCTCCCATGGAGCGATATCCTACGTGTGCCAGCGCAGCAATACAGCCACATGGCTTCGTCTATTACCATCCCCAGGTCCCTTTGCCAGGCCAGCCGTGCCTTGGGGTACCAATGTATGCGTTGCTCCATAGTTATCTTATAGAGTCTAGATATTAGCCTGCAAGGGCTTTTGTTCTTGATGATATACGTTAATTCCGGCACCTCCGGGGGCTCCGCCATATCGTCCCCCAGTTGCCGCCGCAACGCCCCCCTCACTCTATGAAATTGGAAGCGCTGCAGCGCCGACGGGGCTTCCGCCCCTGCAGCCACCTCATCCCACGTTATCACTGTGTCATCCACAAACAGGTCTCCCATCACGTGCAGGCCGAGTTCTTGCATGGCCCGCACCACGCCCTTATCCCTGCAGGGAGGCAGCCATCGCGCCCATTCCACTGGCATTGCCGGGGAATACAATAATGCCCCAGCCGTGTTCCGTAGTATACTATCCCAAGCATGCCTCGTGGAGTTCAGGGAGTCCAAATAAACTGTGCGGCGGTCGGGTGTTTCAAAGAGAATCGCTGGCAACGGGAGGGGGTCCGCAAACAAACTCTCCAGTATAAGACACGGTACCGATTCCTCCCCGTTAATCCAGCTGTGTGCATGCGCACCCTGAGCCACCCGATAGTACAGTTCCATATCCGGCGCACCAAGTCCTCCTATATGGTACGGAAATGTGAGCACCTGCCAGCTGACTCGAGCCTGTTTGCCCGCCCATGCCAACTTCAATAGAGACCTACGTAGCCTATCAAAAAATACCCGCGGCAACACCATGGGGATATTAATGAACAGGAAAAGGAAGCGAGGTAGCACGACCATTTTCATAATGGATATCCTGCCAACCAAGGAGAGTGGGAGGCCAATCCAAATCTCCACGTCGTCCTCAAGTTTATCTATAGCCCTGCCATAATTTTCCCTCATTAATATTTCAGGGTCCGTGTGGAGCCATATACCCAAATATGACCGCTTCATCCGACCATTGTAACGGGTACTCCATCTCAAAAGGGGTCATGGAGGGGGTAAGCGGAAAGGCAATGGACTTATTCCAATTCACCTGCAGGCCCGAGAGGGCACCGAAGTGCACCACTTCTCGCAGCACCAAAGCTAAATTACTCTCTGGGTCGCGCACGTACAGCAGGGTGTCATCTGCATACGTGGAAACTACTATTTTATAGGTGGGGAAATTCACCCCCCTCAGGCCATGGTATTCACGCAAAGCACAGGCTAATGGTTCGGCCACCAGAGCGTATAGTATCGGCGACAGCGGGCAGCCATGACGCGTTCCCCTGGAGATGTGAATAGCCTCCGTAACGCGCCCCCCTAGTCGTATCCGTGAGCTTGGCGCCGTGTACAGGACCCCCAACATTCGTAGGAATACCGGGCCCAGGCCCATTTTAGTCAACACCTGACTCATGAAAGGCCATTCAACTGAATCGAACGCCTTCTCCATGTCTAGGAACACCGCAAGTGCTCTAGTGTCCCTGCGGACATGCTGCATGGTGCCGAACACCGTTCGAAGATTATAGGTTAAATTCCTACCTGGCATGAAGCCCGCCTGCTCCAGAGCCACAAGCTCCGGTGTCAGCAGCGCAAGGCGCGTAGCCAATATTTTCGCATAGATCTTAGTGTCGACATTCAGTAACAACAGTGGCCTATAGGAGCTACACTCCTCCGGGGGCTTCCCAGGCTTAGGGATGGCGACCAATAATGCCTCGCTCATGGATTTTGGCATGTGTCCCGTGTCGCACATGTCATCAAACAGCTGCGAAAGATGTGGGAGGAGAATATCCGCATAGTTTTTATAGAAGGCTGCCGTCAAGCCGTCCGCCCCGGGTGCACTGTTCGCATGCATGCCCGCCAGAGCTTCGAGGATTTCATCCCTCTGTATGGGGAGAGCCAGAAATTCACTACGGGCATTGGAAAGAAAGGGCACTTTAATGTGGTCCAAGTATTCCCGAATTTCTTCATCCATCCCCGTCTGCCGAGAAGCATATAATGCCGCATAGTATGCCCTAAAGCAGGCTGCGATCTCCGCCTCCCCCGTCAGCATCTAGTTTCTCTATTTTTAAAAACAAATTTACATTTTCTGTAACCCACCATTTCAATTGGTTCGCCTGTGAATGTTTTACGGGAAACATCTGCTTGGGTTAATTCCTGTCCCAAAGTATGCACACATTTTTGCGTCCCATTTGTCCTTATTAACAATAGTGTATGGGGATCCGGACTCGGCTACACCACCAATTGTCATATTGCACATGTTTTTTTTTCTCTTTTCCTTGTCTCCTGTATCTATGTCAAGTACTTGCACATCATCCACATTAAGAACACACGTATTAATGTCAGAATCATCTGATGTCTCCGGATTATACACCTCAATCTGCTCAACCGACTTAACTCTATTGTTTGGTTTCTTCTGGCATACCAAGCCTTCTGGAAATGACCAACAATGCCACACTTGGTACATTTTTGTGCGCGTGCAGGGCACCTTTTGTCATTGGCCAAATGTTTCGTGCTTCCACACCTGTAGCACTTCCTTTGTGAGAAAAGTTTAATACTGTTGTTGGTTCTTCATGCTTTAATTTGCTCTCTGACACTACTACTTTGGCACATCTACCAGTTAACTCAGCCATTTTCACAATGTCGATCACATCTTGGAGGGGTTTTTCTCCCTTGGTCCATAGCGAGTCCTGGATGGCCAGATTAGCTGAGCGCATAACAATCTGATCTCTTATGTGTTTGTCATGTAGTTCTCCAAAACGACATGTTAGAGCCAAATTCTTAAGAACCTCTAGATAATCCTCTATCGACTCTTCCTTACCTTGTTTCCGGTGGTAGAATTTATATCTATCCTCTGCAACGCAAACATGTGAGTTTGTAGTAATTGTCCAAATCCTCCAATGCATTTGTGTATAAATCCCCCTGATATCTTGAGCGTTTTTTAAAATTAATGCAATTATATACTTTGAGCCCACCCACTCCCAAGCAATGCAATTAAAATTTATTTTTCTTCTCAGGGGTTAAGTCTTTCTCCTCATCATCGAATGCAGAAATGTAATTTGTGAAATATTTACGCCATACCTCCCATTTTAAAACAGGCTCCCCTGCTGCTGGTAAGAACGCTTGTGGTGGTGATAAATTATACACATTACCTGAAGCCATGGTGAGGTTGTGGTTGAAGAATAACTACAAATTTGCAAACAAACTGAGTACCACAGAATGTAGAAAATAGGTGTTAAAACTAGACCACAAATCTAAAGTTTGATAACAGCTCCCCACAAGATGCAATGCTTAAATAGGGCTGAAAGCATTGCCAGAAAAAGTGGATCAAGGGAGTTAACAATCTGTCGAAAAAATACCTTTGAAGTCAAGTTTGTGAAGAATTCACCTTCGCTCCTACTGTGGAATCAACTGCGCAAGAAAGTGGTCAGGTGAGGAGAGACTAGATGTGCACGATCATATGGTTGTTAGATGTGTGGTAAATAGAAAACTCTCCCCAAAGATGGCTGCACGCCCAAGTTACGCTCGTTGAACGCTGTGTGTGCGTTTCAATGATGTCACACAATTCAAAATTTGCGAACATACGTGACAAGAATTTTCAATTCCATTAAGAACAAGGAGGCGAGGATTATGCTTTCTCATTTCTTTACTAGAAATGCTCAGCAGCCAATAAAAACACAGTATATGCAAAGAAAAAACTACAATACCCATAAACACAGGGGTATGACGTGAACAACCATAGAGACCATAGTATAAAAGGTCATGTAGAAAGTACAACATCCTCTTTCTTTGGTGAGGAGAACAGTTCAAAATAAAAAGAAAAAGTTCAAGAATCACGATGACCATCAGGAAGAACAACCATCAGCAACGGCAGAAGTCCATATGGAAGAACGCAGCACTGGAAGGCCACAGGACCCTGGGAACAGAAGAACATCGGATGCAGAAGAAAACCAGATGAAACAGTAACACCGTCACTTCAGGTCAGAACCTGAAAAGAGACAGACTGCCGTAAAACACATCCAATAGATAGTAAAATACAATAGGGGGGGAACATCAGAGAACAATTAATTATCAGAAATATAATGCATATGCAAAACAACAGTATTATTGCAAAATATGTATATTAGAAAAAACAATGGGTGGGATAATCCTCGCCTCCTTGTCCTTAATAGAATTGAAAATTCTTGTCACGTATGTTCGCAAATTTTGAATTCTATATCAGGACAGGAGGCTCTGATTATGCTTGTTCAAAGCTTATCCACCACTACTGAAGCCACATGATCAATAGGTTTGTAATAGAAAGATTTAAACATAGAATCAGAAGACCAATCAGCGGCTTTCATAATGTCAAACAAAGTAACACCCATCGAGAATGCTTTAGAAGCCATAGCTCCCCGTGCCGAATGAGCACCAAAAATGGACACATCAATGCCGGCCTCAGACATAAGCCAACGACCCCAACGAGCTAAAGTAGCTGGGGTAACAGGGCGAAAGGGCTTCTGCAAAGCAATCCGCAGTTGACCCTGCATATCTGAACGTAAAGGAGCAGTACATACCTCATAATCCTTGACGCATTGGACCACACAAAGGTTGGGATGGTTAGGAAAAGAAGGATAGGTAATCAAGGAAGTATTTGTTTTGGTACGTCGGGAAAGTCGAAAAGTGACACCCTCAGGGGTAAAACTGCGACCTGCCAAGTCCAATGCACGAACATCAGACACCCGTCTGCAAGAAACTAGGCATAACAACATGGTCAGTTTGGCTGACAACTGTTTGCGGGAGAGCAAAGAATTGGAAGGCCAGGCGTCCAAAAACTTCAAGACAATGGAGACATCCCATAAAGACGTGTATTTTGGACAAGGGGGAGTCGCCAGACGTATACCCTTAAGCAATTTAGTAATCAAAGGGTGTTCACCCACGGGTTTACCATCAAGAGGGCCATGGCCTGCCGAAATGGTAGAACGGAAATTGTTAACCGTCCGATAAGCTAAACCTGAGGAAGCAAGAGACGCTAAAAAATTAATAATTAGAGAGACATCCGCTGAAGCGGGATCAGCTTCCCGTTGAACACACCAATCACACCATCGTCTCCAAGAACCTGAGTAGCGTTTGTGAGTGTTGGGTGCCCAAGATCCACTGATAAATTTGCAAGCGTCTCGTGAAAGGCCTGGGACCGACCAACGGTCCCCGAAAGTCGCCAAGCCAGAAGACGGAGAGAGCCTGACTGGATCAGGGGATGCGGATTGCCGAGAGGGTCCAGCAAGAGATTCCACTTCTGGGGAAGAAGGATCGGCACTGCACAACACATTTCCAGGAGAACTGGGAACCAGACTTGAGCCCTCCACAGAGGAGCAATCAGAATCAGCTCTGACTGATAACGCTTTGTGCGAGCCAGGACTCTCGGAATCATCATGAACGGGGGAAAGGTGTAGCACAGAAGGGGAGGCCAGGTCTGGAGAAATGAGTCTGTGGCCAGGGCTTCCGGATCCGGCCTCCAGCTGAAGAACCGGGGAAGCTGCGTGTTGAGGCGAGAGGCAAACAGGTCGATGTGACACTGCCCCCAAAACCGACGGAGAGAGCGGAAGATGCGAGGATGAAGCCTCCAATCGCTGTAATCCCGAAGGTGACGCGAATGCCAATCCGCAATCTGATTGTTGCGGCCGGGAAGATACTCGGCAATAACAGTGATCTTCTTCTGCAGACAAAAGTGCCAAAAATCTTTGGCGATCTCTGCTAAGATCTTGGATCTCGTGCCGCCCAACTTGTTGACATAACGAACCGCAGACACATTGTCCATGCGGAGAAGAATGCAACAATTGGACCGAAGAGGAGTGAAGCAACGGATCGCAAAGGACCCCGCCAGGAGTTCCAGACAATTGATGTGGAGAGACAACTCCTGAGGGAATTGGACTGCACCGGGCTCCCCAGCCCCACAGGCTGGCATCGGACTCTATCACCATCTCCGGTGAAGAACCGAACAGGGCTCGCCCATTCCAGGCCTCCATGTGATCCAACCACCACTGCATCTCGCACCTCGCCTCCTCCGACAGAGGAATCTGATCTGAATAGCGAAGGCCGTTCTGGAGATGACGGATCTTCAACTGTTGTAATGCCCTGTAATGCAGAGGACCCGGAAATATCGCCTGAATTGAAGAGGCCAAAAGACCGACTACACGAGCTATAGATCTCAATGACACAATCCGTTTGAAGATAATCGAAACCAACTCCCGTTTGATGTAGCAAATCTTTTGATTGGGTAAAAGAAGCTGACAGGTCAGAGAATTGACCTGGAAGCCGAGAAAGTCTATCACCTGAGATGGGGCGAGAACAGATTTCTGAGGATTCACAAGAAATCCCAGGGATTGTAAAAGGTCGACCGTTCATTCTAGATGCAAGATCAATTTGTGTGGACAATCTGCCATGATCAGAATGTCGTCCAGATAAATAATCATGCGAAGACCCCGAGCGCGTAAGCATTCCAACACTGGCTTCAGAAGCTTCGTGAAGCACCAGGGCGCCGACGAGAGGCCGAACGGGAGGACTTTGTATTCGAAACAGTCCCCTTGCCATTGGAACTGGAGAAACCGACGATGTGGACCGAAGATTGGAATTGACAAATAGTTTGGATGACGGGTAGTTCGAAGAATAGCCCCTTTTGCAAGAAGGGAGTCTATTTCTGATTAAATGATCTCCCGATCCTGAAGAGAGAAGAACAACGGGGTTGGAAGGAGGGATTGAGGCTGGGGCTGATAAAATTCTATCTTGTAACCCTGAACAGTGTCCAGTACCCAAGCATCGTTGGAGATTAGCTGCCAATTGTGGAGAAAAAATTGGAGCCTTCCCCCAAAACCACTTCGGAAAAAGGAATCTACCTCACCTGAATTGTTGGAGTCGTGATGACCTCCCTGTTGTCCTCCGAAGCGACTTTTCCGGAACTGTCCTTTCCCTTTGCGAGAGGGATAGAAGTTGGAACGGGTGGTAAAGCCGGAGTCCTGACCACCCCCTCTGTGGGACTGGAATCCTCTCTGGGAATTCTGCTGAGATCCTTGGCCGAACGAACGCCCCCTAAGACATCCGGCCTTTGCAAAAACCGGCCGAAACGCCCGCCGCAATGGGTAAGTTCTTTCAGAAACGGCTGACCAGATAAGAGCCCCTGAGCCAAGGGGCCGGATTCTGAAGTGGAGAGCTCCGCTAGCTTGGGATCCAGGCGGAGAAGAATGGAGCGGCGTCACTCACACGAAATCGCGCAATTTGCATTGCCCAATTGACAAATGGCCCTCTGAGACCATTCAATGAGTTCGTCCGGATTTACAAGAGCTGAAGACTCCTTGGCAAGAACGCCAAAATCCAAAATCTTAGTGAGCGGGCCCAATAAATCCAAAAGTTTATCTTGGCAGGAACGCCAAGACCTGTCAAGACCTTTTTTGGGATCTCTGGCATACTTCTCAAGGTACGTGACCATAGTAGGGTCAACCTCCGGGGTCTCGGCCAAATGGTCCGCCAAATCCGGACGTGGACACTCGGATCTCAGGCGGGCCCTGACATCCTTTTCAAAAGGCTGGCGAATATGAGCTTGCACATATTCCGCCACCGCTGGAGAAGGCAACCAAGAAGAAGAGTGGGGATGCACAATTTCAGAAGGTTCAAAAGCGAGAATGGGAGGCTGAGAGGGGGCGTCCACAAAGTGCTCCTTACGAGCCTTTTTCCGTGGAGGAGGTTCAAATTCTGAAGAAGTGGAGGAATGAGCGTCATCAGTATCAAGGAGGGATGAAAAAGAGGTCCCAGCCGACCCTTTAGCAGTAGCCGTGTCCGAAGACAGCGTCTTGGCCAACTTCTGAAAATCAGACTTATGAGGATTGACGGGGGATTTAGACGCACGCGCAGCCGGTAACCAACCCTGTTGCTGGGCGTAGAGAGATAAATGACGCTTTAAGGGATTTATTGCGCGAACAAGCGCTTTATTCACAGATTGTTGTACCCCATGATCCAGCGCCTCCACCAAATCTTGCTCCAAAGAGCCAGAAGGATCCTCATCATAATAATAGTCATCCTCATAATATTCCGCCATCCTGACACAAAGTGTGCCAAGAGTCAATGCCCACAGGAATGACGACAATCAATAATGGCCAAAGGCACAATGCAGGGGGAGTGAAAAAAACCCACAGCAAGCCAACAGTGCAGATTTGAAAATCTGAACACTCAATAAATATATATCTTCAAAATGTGGAGGGAGGGCTTGCTGACAGAAAAACTAGCACTCTAGGCAAAGCCTATGCACAATTATACAGCCCAAATGATGTAAATAGCAAATGGGCGTAAGGAGGGGCGAATACTCAGGCTGTGGGCTCTCGGCGCAACAAGCGACCGTTCTGACAGGAGAAAACACCTGATTTTAATAACAAATATGGCCGCCGCGCATGCGCTGTAACAACCGCCCGGTATTGGAAACACGGAGCACTCGCAGAGCTAGCGCGAGCCCCCTAGCCCCTGTCTCCCTCTCCACAATAAACTGAGACGCGGGCGCGAACCGCCCGTCCCCGGGAAGGTGGAACCACACGCTCCCCGCACGATGTAACGACCGCGGCTAGCGGAGGCAAAAACCACAGAAGTAACCCTGGAAACGTATACAAAAGCGTGAAACACGCGGAAGCAATACGCTCACAATAACAATGCATGCACAATTGCAACAGTAATAAGCGTTTAAAATATGAAAGAAGAAACACTTAACTGGCTGCGGAGCAGCAAAGAAAGAGGATGTTGTACTTTCTACATGACCTTTTATACTATGGTCTCTATGGTTGTTCAGGTCATACCCCTGTGTTTATGGGTATTGTAGTTTTTTCTTTGCATATACTGTGTTTTTATTGGCTGCTGAGCATTTCTAGTAAAGAATTGAGAAAGCATAATCGGAGCCTCCTGTCCTGACATAGAATTACTCGCGTATGGCGTATTGAACGTTCTTGAAGAAACTGACAACATAGCTGCCGCAAGCGCAAGGCTATCCTGGAACGCAGCTTTCGCGTGTCAATGACTTCGCTTTGCCAATGCCTCACCAAAGTCAAAAGTCATCGCAGGAAGGAGACGAAAAGATCAACAGGAACAAACCACTTGGCTGGCAAGGAACACCTGTGCTCCAGAATCTCCTAAGACCGCTGAAGGCCGATGCTGGAACTGCAGTTAGTGGAATGCCTTAACACGCGCTGGTTCGCTGGTGTGTTGTAATCATCGCCATTGTTGTAAAGAATTACTCTCAAAGAGGTCCTTGAAAAGAAGTTTATTCTTTGTGGAGAAACAGCACACCAGAGCGGGAGGATAGCGCAGTAAATCACAATGTGTCGACTCCCCAACGGATCTTTGCAACTGACACTCAATCTGCTGGGATTCTAGAATGCCAGCTGATTGCGTCAAAATACAGGTAGGTGCGCAAGAAGGGTATGGGTACCTAGAGGGTGAGGGGTGGAAGCTTCTGGAAGAAGACTTCCAATACAACAATGCCAAATTTAGTGTTCTGGTGAAAGACCTTCTCTGAGAGCTTAAGCCCTGCCCCTAACAGCCACAAAAGCCTCGACCCTTAAAGGAGTGGGTGTAACTTGCTGTAGTGTCATTGTGCAAAATTACATGAGCTTATGTGGAATTACGCGAAGTGCATAGCCTAGCATTTACTGCTGTTTCCTCAGTGTAACATGTACCCTCACATCTACAATGGACACGAGGATGCATTTTGCACCTCGGAAATAGCCTAAACGTCAGAGAACATGAACAACAGCAGCAGCAACTCGTGCATGCTAAGTCTGTTGATCCTGTGTTTCTGCGTAAGGATTTTTCCCCCAAATGACACAAGTCTGCATAATTGCCTTGGTAATTTTGCATCACAGGATTAATGCAGAGTTACCAAAATGACTCCAAAATTTCACCCAAGCCTAGTCCCTTCCTTCAAAAACTTCAATGAGTAGCTCCTCCTGGAACTGGCTCTTGAGGTCTGGCTACCGCCCTTTGTTTCTGTGGGGTCCAGCATTCCCAGGCCAGGTGCAGTACGCAGAAGTAATTAGCAAATGCAGTCAGTTACCAATCTTCCCTCTACCAGAGACAGCCTGATCACTGTCAAATGGTCCAACTGTGCGGGTTAAACTTTGGTCCACCTGTTCGCTGGCAGAGCAATTAACATGGCCCAGCTGGGTGAACAAACGCCAGAAATCTATTATGAACTGTGTCATAGAAATTTGAAAAATCTTGAAGTGCCAGTTGGAGTACAGATATGTAGAAATTAACATCAAGTCTGCCTTTGGGATCCTGATTTGCCATGATTATAATACTGGTGTGTCTAGGCCTAACGGTGGTGAAACTAATTTGGTGCAGATTTCGTCTATAGTGTACAATCAAGTTCAGCACTCAAACTTTTTAGTAAATCACTTCATAAATGCATACACTATAATTGCCCACTCAAATTATAAGACCTGTCAGGTCAGCAACAATCCATGAACGAAAGTAGAGCCTTTCCTGGGGGAGGAGCTAAAATCAAGGGTAATAACTATGAAGAAGAATACTCGAACTAAGGGTAATGAAACTTCATTCACATGCAAGAGAAGCCTAGATTGAGGCTCTCCTGCACCCAGGAAACATGTGCACATGCTCCACTCACATGCTGCATCACACATCAAGTGGATCTTCTGAACACCCTAGCTTTGTTCATGACTGGTATTGACTCAAAACTGGAAGCCATGAACAGTTTCATTAAAAGGGCGCAACTGAGTGAACTTCCTTCATGTATGACAGAAGTAATATCAGCCTTAAAAGCAAGGCCTAATCAGCCTCCCCGGTTCCCACAACAAGAAAGAGACATCGTGCCGGGTATCTTTTACATTGAAACATCATTCACAACAAAATGGGGACCGCCCATATCTAATGACCCCAGGATCACCCGAAGCAGTGCCAGACTGGGAACCCAACCGGCCCTGGCAAACTGCTCAGCTGGGGGGGGTGGGCTGCGGCCGAGCTGCTTGCTATGGCCTGTCGCGGCCAATTTTGTTATATGGGGCAGATATTGTTGGGCCCCAGTAACAAAAATGGCCCCCAGGGGCCCAAACCTAGCCCCCACCCTGGTGGCCCACTGGGGAAACGCCTGGGGCCTGCTACAGCCACTCTGGCCCAGACCCCAATAGACGGGCCAGCCTGCACAATCACTTCCTCCCCCACAGCAAAAGATGATATCATTAGAAGCACTAACAACCTGCTCCACACTGGAGACGTTATGTGCCCGGAGGGTAAAATGAGACCCCTAACTAAAAGAGAACAAGCATTGGCATAGCCAATAGGTCTCGCCTTTGGGACCTTATAAGTGTTTAGCCATGCAACAGTTGATGTTGTTGCTGAACTGCTGAAATAAGCTGATCCCAAACTTACTCTATGAATTTTATATTCTTTTGGAAAAACAAAAGGTCTTGGATCACGTCAGATCTAAACAGAACTCGGCACTTAAAACTAATTTATATAGTCCTTCAGATTGTGGAAGCAATACTATCCAATTTATGAAACTCGGTCGGATAAATAAAAGCATATAATATTATCAGCTCGCTCTGTAGGAAATGCAGATTTTGTTTCTCAAGGATAGAGTCCTAGAACCTCTGCTGCATTTAAGACTCCTTAACTAAAACATCTAGGGCCATATGTAGGTAGCCTAACATTTACCACTTCATAAATACCGAATTTTACCGATTCAGTATTTATGAAGTGGTAAATGATATGTAGGTAATCCACCGGTAATATTTACCGATTCGCAATGGGTCGGTAATTTAGAATCGGTATTTACCGATTCGGTAATGATGCATACCTTCCCATTGATTCCTATGGGCCAGGAGGCCCATAGGAATCAATGGGAAGCCAGTTACCATTACCGAATCGGTAAATACCGATTCGGTAATGGGGGGAGCACAATCAAGGGTGGCAGGGTGTCACAGTGACACCCTGTTGCACCCCTGATTCCTGCATGTGTGCACATGGGGCGGACATACATGCCCTAAGGGCATGTATGTCTGCCACATGGCACTGTTAGACCAGCAAAATATTGCTTTTTGCAATGTATTCGGTATTTAGCACCAACATATATTTGGTGCTAAATACCGAATTATTTTCCCTACACATCACTCATTTGAGTGTTACCTACATATCATTTCTGGATTCGGTATTTACCGAATCGGTAAAATTACCGATTCGGTAATTTTACCGATTCGGTAAATTACCGAATCCAGAAATATGCCCCCTACATAGCAAAAGCCAAAATACCGGTCGGTAACGGTATATTTACCGAAAATCGGCCGTTACCGACCGGTATTTGGCTTCCTAGATATGGCCCACAGTATCTGAGGAATGTGGCTGGTGAAGGAGTAATAGAAGCCATGTAAAGGATACTACAAGAAGGTAAAGTGACATATGTTAAAATGAAAACAGCCTTGAATGTCAGATTTAATCCAGTATATTAAATGAACAGGGTAACACACTCCTTGGTTGGATAAAGTAATGAGTATAGTAATCCGGTTGGTGGTGCAATTAGGTAAGTCCTCCTGAGTATGAGGATATCATAGAATGTGGTCGCACTCCCTAAAACTTAGAGAGTGTCTCCCTTTTGCACTCAAAGAATAGGTTAAATGATTTTTGTAACAGTAAACAATTCTTCAGATGCTGTTAGGTGTGAATGTCTTTTTATTATTCATGAGGTTAATCCATAATCAATTTTTTCATTAAGACGCGCTTATAAGTCCTTTGAATTAATGTTCATTCAAAGTGTCCAGTGCCCAATGCATTTCGGGCCTAGAAGCCCTTCATCAGGGGATAATGTGCTGTAAATGAGGGAACAGGGTATCAGCAAATGCAAGAACTTGAGGTATAAGTAAAGAAGTTGTGATGTTAGACAAGTGCACCATATGTGGATACATAATTTTCTAGTGCGTGTGGTGCGATCAGTAAATCGGTAAACCAGAGTATTAGCTGGTGCAGAAATTCAAAACCATCGGCTGTTACCGTATGGTTGTCACTCGGGGGTAACAGAAAAGGTGCTATGGTAAATAAGTCCGTAGCGACTGTCTGCGTGGTGACAAATAACGGTTCGGTTAGTGTACCGTGCAAGGGCATGCTGTGTAAGTGCGGTGACCGTCGGTGTTTGAAAACTCGCGTGTTGTTACGGAAAATGCCAGTGCTGTGAACAGTAACTGGTGTCTACTTAATTAACCATGCTGTATGAAACGGGTATAGGCTAAACCATACTTACAAAACGTGCCAAAAGGATGCGCGTTGAAGAATTCGAAATTCACAAATATTTAGAAAAACGGAATGGTATAACGTGAAATTTCAACCAATTGTATCGTGGATTAGCCACAGGATAATCCTGAGGTGAAAGTGACTTACTGGAGTTGATGCACGTAGTGTCATCTGGCGGTTGTCGTCCGGAGAAAGTCTGTGGTGTCTCTGATGTAGGTACTCATAGATTGAACAAGTGGTTGTAGATGTTTGTCTAAATATCTGCCAATGGGTTCGTGTATGGAATTGATAGTTGAGATGATGGGTCTGAACGGAGGAATTGTGGCATGTTTGTGAATCTTGGGGATCATATAGATATATGGTATTGCTGGATTTGTTTTGATGAGGTATTTTTTGTCTTCTGCCGTGATTGTGCCTTCTTCTATGGCTTTGTTTAAGATGGTCTGTAGAATTTTCATGAATTCATTGGTTGGATCAAAAGATAACCTCATGTATGTGTTGGTATCCTGAATGTGCTCTTGGACGTTTCTCTCGTAAAAATCAGAGTCCATGATTACCATTGCCCCTCCTTTGTCCGCCTGGCGGATAGTGATTTCACTTTTAGCTGCAATTTGTCTCAATGCTTGTTGTTCCTTTTGGGTGATGTTGGTATTCTTGGATATTTTCTGACTGGAGACTTTTCTTAATTCCTTCAGAGTGATGGTTTCAAATGCATCTAACACTTTGTGGCTGATGGGAGCCATGAATGTGCTTCTGTTGCGTAGTCCCATTAAGGTGCTTTCTTGTGGTCTCTGTGTTGGTTCCATGATGTTGTTAAAGAAGTGCTTTAATCTAAGTGTTCGCATAAATTTGAAGAAACTTATCTCTACATCCAGGGGATTAGAGTGATGGGTAGGAACAAATGATGATCCCTTTTGTAAAGTTTTCATTTGAAACTCCGTCAGTTTATGCTTGGAAATATTGATCACGAGGCTAGTGCACCATTACGAGAACTGCCAAAATTAGTGTGTCTTTTCATTTCTCAGGTGAATGTGATTCCGAAAAATCAAACACGCTATTGATAATGCCCCTGAAATGGCTTACTTTGATCCCAATCCGCATACTGAGATTGTCGTTAACACTCGCCCTGTCGGGTTAGGTGCAATCCTGGCACAGCACAATGGATAGCCAAATGCCCGGAGACATATCGTGGCATATGCCAGAAAAAGCCTGTTACAAGCAGAACAAGCTCACTTGCAACTTGAGAAAGAGAGTTTGGCAGTGATCTGGGCTTGTGAATTTTTCCATGTGTTCTTATATGGAAAGCCTTTCACAGTAGTGGCTAATCATCAAGCACTGTTGACGATATTTGGCAATCCCAAAGCCAAAATGCCTCCTTCAATTGAACGGTGGGGTTTGAAATGACAAGACTGTAACTATACAATTCTTCATCGTCCAGAGAAAGATCAGAATCTAGCTGATTAGCTTTTAAGAGTACCATTGCAGTGCCCTGGTAGCCCATCCAAAACAACAGAAGCCTATATCAATTTCATTGTGAAATTGAGCACACCAGATGCCCCGTCTTTAGATAAAATTGACACTGCCACGAGCCAAGATAGTGACCTATTAAAGTTAAAAGACATTATTGCTCATTACTTGTGTAACCAGAACTCTAGACCTCACTAATAACCGAGAGTACTTGAAGTTCAGAAATGTACGGGATTCACTTTTAGTGACTCAAGAAGGCCTCATTCTACGAGGTACAAGAATTGTCATTCCCGAGAGTCTACAACAAGATGTGATCAATGTCGCCCACGAGGGACATCGAGGAATAGTTGCTACCAAAAGAGCTCTCAGTGACTGAGTCTGGTTTTCATACCCCAAAGAAAGGGTTGAAAAAGAATAAAAGACTTGTCTCATATGCAACCGTCTTTCATCCCAAGTCATTCAGCATCCTTTGAACATGTCAGACTTTCCACATCATGTTTGGGAGAAAATTGCTATTCATTTCTTTGGTCCTCTTGAAAACGGACATCTCATTCTAGTCATCATTGATGAATACTCCCATATTCCAATGTTAGAAGACCTTTCTTCCACTTAATACGAAAAGGTCATTCAAATATTAGATGGCATCTATGCAACATGGGGTGTACCTGAGATCTTGTAGTCTGATAACAGCCCCCCTTTTAATAGTAAAGAATTCAAAGACTTTCTACATCACCTTAATATAAAGCATTAAAAAAGCACTCCTCTTTGGCCCCAGCCCAATGGTCTGTTAGAACAGATCATGTGTACTTTAAAGAAAGATGTTCAGTGTGCTGCATTAGATAAGCTTGACCTCAAAGATTTTTTAAACACTACTCTTCAAGCCTACCTTTTGACCCCTTACTCAGCAACAGGGGAAAGTCCTGCGACTCATGTTTGGAAGAGTTATGACGACCAAGCGGCCCCAATGGACCAACCTCAGATCCAGGAATGAGGAAAATAATCATACTACAGACTTTGGTCGCAAACAGAAGATGAAAACGCGGACAGACGACGTCTTGTAAAAGATGTTATCTTTACAAGAGGAGTTTGAGTGCTTGTTAGACAACACAGAAAAAGAAAGTCTGATGCTTCTTTTGAGGCTGAATAATTTATCATCACTAACACCAAAGGACCCATGGTGACTGTCCAGTGTTCTGGGGAGTCCCTTACGAGAGATTCATCTCATTTGCTACATGTGGCCCATCACTCACCCAACATCGATGTCAATATAGAGACTGAGTCTAGACAGACTGTTGATTTAGATTTCAGCAGAGGGGTTGCTCCATCACAACGGTGACTGATAGCCCATCCACCGAAATATAAATCCCATGGGACATAATGGGGTATTATATTTCAGTGGACGGGATATCTGTCACAGTTGTGAAGGAGTAACCTATCCGTCGAGATCTAAATCAGGCCCCTCTGTGTCCGCTAATGATTCCACCTTTCCTGAGCAGATCACGGACACTTCGACTGCCAGTATTCAGTTTCCAGTGACCCAATCAGGACATGTGATTCCGGACCGGCACCAAACTGTTTGCAGCCTGCAAAAGTCATAACTCACAAAAATGTGGGAGGTGATAAACAACCACCAAAAAGGACAGGTAGCTGCCAACAACGCTAACATCTCAGAAGATGCATGGGTTTCACACTTTCGATCCCCGGAGCAGGTGCGGGACTCAGGAATTCCACCTATGCCAGCTCTCCAACCTTCTTCTGCCATTTCAACCGCTTGGTGCGAAGAATTACCAGTAGAGCGCATTATCAGTAAAAGTAAGGCAGAAAGAGCTCCAGGCCCCAACAGCCTCCCCATGGCACTATTTAAAGCCAACTCACCAACATGGGCCAAAACTTTAACACCGCTCTACATTCAAGCTCTTCTGAATGGTCAGATCCAAGACTCATGGCGCCATCATATATCCAATTTTTAAAGGCGGATACCCCTTAATTCTTGGAAATTAGTGGCAAATTTTGTTGCTGGACAACAATGTAAAATACTACAGGGGCCTCCTCCAGGAGGATCTGGAGTCATTGGATACAGGCAACAACATTATAATTATAAACCAAACTGGATTTAGAAAACGAATGGATACCAACATCAACCTAACGGCCATCGCACTCTTGATTGAAAAGACAAAACAAAGTCGCTCCTCTCTCTACTTTTACTTTGTAGACATTAAGGTGGTCTTCGATCCGGTCTCAAGATCTCTCCTATAGGCAAAATTGCTGCTAGAGTTCCACACCAACACGTGGGTGCGCATAATGGTAGGGGATGAGAGCACTGTCTCAAGAAAAATCCCTTCCACAATCGGCCTGAAACACATGATGTGTCCTTGCACCGCTCCTCTTCAACCTCTTTCTTTCAGATATGGCAACCGCTCTGAACGACCTCTCGGCTCATCCACCTAAACTAAGCGGAAAGCACCTTGGGACCCTGTTTTATGCAGAAGACACACTCCTGATGAGCCATACCCAAAATGCATGCAGAGACAGTTAACTATCTTACATTCCCACTCCGTCAAGAGCCAGCTTGTGGTAAATTTAAAGAAGACCAAAACGATAAGAATAGTTCCTAAATAACAGCAAGTTCCCCAAAAACAGCACTTACATGTGCCCAAATCGACAGCAGAGGATCCTTTCTACCATACAAAAGTACATGCGTAACAAGGCCGGATTCCTCGTACATGCCTTCAGAGAAATGGCAAAGCACTTGCCTGGTTCCTCCTCAAAACATCTCTTAAAGATAATCAGGGCAAAACTGATAGTGACAATAACATTTTGTTCAGAAGCTCTGTATGGTAGAAATGCACAATTCCTTGACACTCTGGTCCAGAGAACATATTAGAAGATCTCTTTATTACCTCCTGGGGTATCCCCGGCCCAAATACAGCTGGAGATCAGTCGCACCAGCCAAAAAGCTATGCACCAGGGTTCTTTTGTAAACTTTTGTCACAGACTTCGCTGTTCGCAACCTTACGAATTAAACCAACAATTATGGAAAGGAATGGAGGCCCACGGTGCGTCCTTTGCACCCTGGGCATACCTGGAACAGGCAGTTAAAAATCTGCAAGTGGGTGCAGTATGGAGTAAGGTAATCACGTTCCTGGCTTTCAGAACTTTAGTAAATAAAGCCCCTCACTGTCTTTCTCTTATAGCAGACAAGAGCAAATTGGCAAAGAGATCACATGCTTATCTGGTCATAAATAGGTAGAACCCGATCTGGCTGCTGGCCTTTCTTCAATAGTGAAATTGCAGAGGATCAGAAGTCGGCTTGGAGACCTACCAACTCTAGACATGGCGGAACCAAGATGGCAGGATCAAATGCCGGCTATGCAACTACCACCGGGAATCCGTCAAACATATAACATGTGCCTGCACTGCCCTCCTGGTAGAGCATAGATATTGGCTCAAACCAATCTTCTTGACAAGAGGAATAAGAACATGTAGAAGAGCAGTGTTAGACCTGTCAGCCCTTTGGGTGGTCCCTCCTCATCATTATTTATTTTGTCCCACTTTTGCCTCAAACCCTGTTTGAATTTTTTCCTTTTTGGGAACCACCAGACTTTTTCGTGTTGCTACAGCTTCAGGGAGCCATTTTAGCTACCCCTGAAACTTCTGTCTGAGGGCCTGAAGCACAAAATGGTGGCCACCTGTGACATCACCAGCATCCACTGGAACCTACCAGCACCTTCCAGAACATTCCAGGAGATTCCAGAACTGTGTGACAGTTGGAAACCGTTTAGAATGTTGGGAGGATAAGAGAGGCAGTTGGCAGTTGGAGCTGGCAGTTGGCACCTGACTGGTGAAGAGAGAGGAGCACAGCAGTGAAGGAGGAAGGAGTGAAGCAGCAGGGGTGGAAACTTGTGCCTGGAGTGGGGTCCATAAACCCACCCTTGATACTTGTCCCTACTGATGGATCCCAGCCTATAGCCCTGTGTGGGAAGAAGACAGAAGAAAACCATCCTAAGGACCTGGACAGCAGGAACAGGCCTTAGAACCAAGAAAGCAGCAAGATTCTGACCTGAGAACTGGTTTCCCTGGAGCCTGGCGTCGAGTAGCCGAAGACCTGGAGCCCGAGGTGGAGAAGCGGCGCTGACTGAGGTAGCAGACGTCGTACCCGGAGCCGCCTGAGGTCGTAAGAGGGCGCCGGCGGAGGTCGAGAGGAATACCAAGGGTCGAGAAGGAGGTGAACCGAGGTCGAGTGAGCGGCGTCATCGGAAGGGTGAAGTCCGCCCTCCGGAGTCGTCGGAGACCGAGGTAGAGGAGCACCGGAGGTCGGGAGTGAGGATCGCACTCCGGAGTCGCCCGGAACCTGTGAGGAAGAGCACCGGAGGTCGGGGGTGAGGATCGCACCCCGGAGTCGCCGGAAGTCGACAGCGAGGCCAGGCCGGCCGACGTCATCGGAGCCGAGAGCGCCATCGAACCGGAGCCGGCCGAAGTCGACATCGTGAAGAGACTGCCCGACGCCCCCGAATCGGAGGTCGAGATCGAACCGAGGCCACCGACATCGGACCGGAACCGCCTACCGGCGTCGACAAAGAACTGACACTGTGCCGAGGCCGCCGAGACCGAACCGGAACCGCCCCACGGCGTCGACACGACTCCAGCGGCGTCGGAACATCAGAAAAGGGCAGTAAGTGGAGTAGAGGGCGCCTAAGGCCCTGTGGAGACCTGAGAGACTACTCTAAGGGGCTAGGGAGGTGCTGAAACCCACCTGACTGTGCCTGGGGTGAACTGGGACTAACCTAGAGAGGTTGTGCGGAGAGGAAAGCCAGGGCATTGGAATTCCCCCCTTTGATCTACCTCAGTTTAGGCCTCAGCCTTTGCCTCAGCCAGGGAGTAGGACCCCCCCCAAGCCTTCCACACCCTACAAGCTGTGCCTGGGCCAAATCAGCCCTTAAGTATTGAAGTGTCATCTGATTCATGAGTGTTACTGTATACTTCTAATTATTTATTGGGGAAACTGTATTTATTAAGTTCTTATCTATTTAATACTGCACTGTATTTATAGGTCCACAGGACTTGTTGGTGTACAGTATTTATTGGTACAGTATTTATTGGTACAGTATTTATTACCTCAAAGTATTTAATTGTCTGTATATATTGCACTGGTATTTATGCCCTGTTATTTATGATCACCCCTATTTATTTCAGCAACAGCAAATATTTATTTGACCTGCACTATTTAAAATTGTATATTGTGATTGACTTATTTATTTTTCCAATCAGCAACTAAGAGAAAAAGATAAAGAAGAATATTTTCATAATTTTTACGGTGTAGAGTCGTTTTTGGAACGGATGCACGCATGGTTATTGTATGGGTATATTGTATGCTTAGCACTGCGCCTGTTTCCTGACCACTCGAGCCAAGCTACCCCATTGTGTTGGGAAGGTCCACCACCACCCTGCGGAGTGGGAGTGGGGCTGTTTCCAACATAAATTGGTGTTCAGTGGTGGGATAGAGCTGTGCCTACATATACTCAACAATAACTGTGGGTAGTCCATAGGCCTACACCGGGAGTTTTCTCACAGCGGCCTTCCTAATTGTGGGTTTTTGTTTTTTCCAAATTTACTCTGGTGGTGGGAGGAGGTATTACTAAAGGTACCACCCTACATTGTTACTGCACAAAACCTGTCCTCTAACCTGAGTGGGCAAGATGGAGTTTGTTCTGGAAAATCTAGACACGTACACTGTGGCCCAACTCAGGGAGTTTTGCCAGCGAGAGGGGGTGTACTGTCCCCCAGGAGCAAAGAAGGGTGCACTTCAAACCAGCTTAAGGGCTTGGGGGGAGGCACGCAGGGAAAGCAAGGCTGAGGAAGAAGACAGGGATGGAGAGCCTGACCCCGAGGGGGCTGAGATGTACCAACCTGAGGTGGGGAACCTGTCCGCAGGGCCCAGGACACTTTCTAGGGGGGCAGCCGTGCCTCTAGCGGGGGCTTGTCTGAAGTGGAGTTAGCAGACCGGAGGGAGAAAAGACAGCTCACATGGGACTTAGCAAAGCTGGAGAAGGAAAAGGAGGAGCAGAGGATGGCCCATGAATTGCGCCTGAAAGAAATAGATCTTCAGATTTTGCGAATCGGGGCACAACCTGTTCCCAATGGTGGCAGCCAAAACCAAGAGTCCACCAGGGAATCCAAACCTTACCTGCCAAAGGACATTGTAGCGAGCTATGGGGCAGGTGACGACATCGCCAAGTGGCTAGCAGCCTATGAGGTCTCATTGAGGGCCCATGGGGTTCCAGCGAAGTATTGGGGAGGGGGACTGTATAAATACATGCCTCCAGCTGGTAGGGATGCTTTATTGGCCCTCGAAGAGGATGAGCAAACCCACTACCCCACCATGAAACTGGCGCTCATCAGGAAGTTTGGACTTACTCCGGAAAAGTACAGACAGAAGTTCAGGGGTAGTCACAAACTGGGCACACAGAATTGGGTGGACTTCCTGGACTATGCAAAGAAGGCACTGGAAGGTTGGATTCAGGGCAGTGAAGTAAGGAACTACGAGGAGCTGTTTGACCTAGTATTGAAGGAACACCTACTCGAGAAATGTTTCCCTGAACTGCGGCAACACCTGGTGGATAGCAAGCTGACCAGTCCCCGGAAGCTTGCTGAGGAGGCGGACATTTGGGCTAGTACCCGGGTGTCCACAAGGGGGACTGGAGGGGATACTCAAAAGACCGGACAGGGCGCCCCCCAGAAGAAAGAAGGAGGGGAAAAGAAAAAGGAGTTCTCCAAAGGCCCCCAAAATAACTTCCAAGGGAAGGGAACAGGATTCACCTCTAAGGCTAACCCTCCCAGAAACCCTAATCCTGGCCAGAGTCAGCAGCCAAGGGTTGTCCATTGCTACGAGTGCGGTGGCGTTGGACACTATAAAGGAGATCCGAAGTGTCAGAAACGCTCACCCCCTCCCACTGGAGGAAAGCCCCCCGGAGTAGCTAGTGTAGTGCTCGGGGAGGAGATGCCCTTAACTAAGGGAAGGGAGTGGGCGGGTGTCACTTTAGTGTCCCTGGGAGAACGGGAGATGGTTCCTAAGATCCAGGTGCCCGCAAATACTGCAAAGTATGGGCAGTGGATCACCATCAATGGCCAAAGAGGGGAGGCTCTGAGAGACACAGGAGCCAGTATGACTATGGTACGTAGCCAACTGGTGTCTCCAGAGCAAGTCATTCCCGATGTACTCCACCCAGCCGCGATGGCTGACGGCAGAACCGGCCACTATCCCGTGGCTGAGGTTCCCTTTGAATGGGGGGGGGTTGCAGGTTCACTTCGAGTTGCCGTAAGCCCTGCCGTGCCAGTCGATTGTCTGCTGGGCAATGACATGGAGCACAACGCTTGGAAGGAGGTGGAATACCGGACTCACACCGAGATGCTGGGTACACCTGACTGGGCCTGTGTTAGCACAAGGTCCGTGACTACCCGAAGAGGGAGTTCATTCCGGCTGGAGCCTGGAACAAAGGCCCAGCCAGCTGCCAGTCAAGGGAAGAACCGAGGACAGGAGGAGCCTGCCTCGGCGTCTCCACCCCGTAGGACGGATAGGCCACCGGAGGTGGTGGACCAGGAGTCTGCGGAGGGGGACGTTACCAACCTGGAGGACCTACCCATCCCGGCCGAGTGGCACGTGGAGGGAGGCCCGTCCAGGGAGGAATTCTGCCAGGGCCAGAGGGAGTGCCCTACCCTTGAGGGGCTGAGGCGACAGGCCGAAGCCCAGGCAGCAGGGAACGTTGAAGGGAACTACAGTGTTTACTGGGAGGATGGCCTCCTCTACAGTGAACCCAAGGCACCCCTACATGGATCGTCACGAGCCTTGGTAGTCCCTCAACGTTATCGAGCCTTCCTTTTAGAGTTGGCTCACGAGATACCATTGGCAGGACACCTGGGGCAAGACAAGACCTTCGCCCGTCTTGTCCCACACTTTTATTGGCCTCAGATGAAAGTGTCGTCCGATACCTACTGCCGGACATGTGTGTCTTGCCAAGCCAGTGGGAAAACAGGGGTGAAGCTGAAAGCTCCCCTGGAACCACTTCCTGTCGTTAGCACCCCCTTTGAAAGGGTGGGCATCGACATTGTGGGTCCGTTAGATCCGCCAACATCAGCTGGTCACAGGTTTATCCTGGTTCTGGTGGATCATGCCACACGGTACCCAGAGGCAATACCTCTGAGGACCATAACAGCACCTGTTGTGGCTAGGGCCCTGATGGGAATCTTTACCCGAGTGGGTTTTCCCAAGGAAGTTGTGTCCGACAGGGGGACCAACTTCATGTCGGCATATATGCGGGCAATGTGGAAGGAGTGTGGAGTGACCTACCGGTTCACAACTCCTTACCACCCCCAGACCAATGGTCTGGTGGAGAGGTTTAACAAAACCTTGAAGGGCATGATCAGAAGTCTGCCTGAAAGCCTGCGGAGGAAATGGGACGTCCTCCTACCCTGTTTACTTTTTTCTTACAGGGAAGTGCCACAGAAGGGAGTGGGCTTCAGCCCCTTCGAGCTTCTGTATGGGCACCCTGTACGTGGACCTCTTAACCTGGTGAGAGACGGATGGGAAAGAACTCCCAGAAAGCTTCCCCAGGATGTGGTGAGCTACATGCTGGCCTTCCGGAGCCAAATGGCTAAGTTGTGGAAGCAAGCTTCTGACAACCTGGAAGCCAGCCAAGCAGTGATGAAGGCGTGGTATGACCACAATGCTCACCCGGTGGAGTTGGAGCCTGGCCAGAAGGTGTGGGTGATCGAACCAGGAGAGCTTAGTGCCCTCCAGGATCGCTGGTCAGGACCCTTTGAGGTGTTGGAGAAGAAGGGTAAGGCTACCTACTTGGTGGACCTGAAGACCCCTCGTCAGCCCCTGCGGGTGCTGCATGCCAACCGCCTCAAACCCCACCACGAGAGGCCCGAAGTCATCTTGATGATGGTGACTGACGGAGGAGAGGACGTGGAAAGCGAGCCTCTCCCTGATCTGTTTGCGTCTCAAGAAAAGGATGGGTCGGAGGAGGGAGTGATTCTCTCCCCATCTCTAACTCCTGAACAGCAGGAGGACTGTCGCCAGGTCCTGGGGCAGTACTCCTCGTTGTTCTCCCTTGTCCCGGGTAGGACTCACCTGTGCGTCCATGACGTGGACACAGGAGACAGCCCACCTGTGAAGTCCAAGATCTACCGGATGTCAGACAAGGTGAAGGCCAGCATTCATAGTGAGGTCACTAAGATGCTGGAGCTAGGAGTGATTGAACCTTCTAGCAGCCCCTGGTCCAGTCCGGTGGTGCTAGTACCGAAAGCTGCACCACCGGGTGCCCAACCAGAACTGAGGTTCTGTGTGGACTACCGGGGACTGAATTCAGTGACAAAGACTGATGCACATCCGATCCCTAGGGCGGATGAATTGATTGACCGGCTGGGAGCTGCCCAATATCTAAGTACCTTTGACCTTACTTCAGGGTACTGGCAGATCTCGTTGACTGATGGAGCAAGGGAAAGGTCAGCCTTCTCCACACCCAATGGCCACTACCAGTTCTGTGTGATGCCCTTTGGGCTCAAGAACGCACCTGCCACGTTTCAGCGCCTGGTAAACCAGATCCTCACCGGAATGGAGAGTTTCTCTGCTGCTTATCTGGATGACATAGCCGTCTTCAGTAACAGCTGGGAGGATCACTTGCGTCACCTGCAAGCTGTTCTCCAGGCCCTGAGACAAGCTGGATTGACGATCAAGGCCAGCAAGTGCCAGATCGGGCAGGGGTCGGTAGTGTACCTTGGACACTTGGTGGGTAGGGGAACGGTGCAACCCCTCCAGGCGAAGATCGAGGCCATCATGGCCTGGGAACCCCCCAAGACACAGACTGAGGTCCGAGCATTTTTGGGCCTCACGGGATACTATCGCCGCTTCGTGAAGGGGTACGGTACCATCGTAGCCCCTCTCACGGAGCTCACGTCCAAGAAACAACCTCGACGGGTAGTCTGGACGGAGGCTTGTCAGCAAGCCTTTGAGAAATTGAAGAAAGCCATGTGCGAGGGCCCCGGTCTTAAGGGCCCCAGACTTTTCCAAGAAGTTCATTGTCCAGACAGATGCATCAGAACATGGCATTGGGGCAGTGTTATCGCAACTCAACGAAGAGGGTCTGGATCAACCCGTGGTCTTCCTATCCCGGAGACTACTTCCCAGGGAACAGAAGTGGAGTGCAATAGAGCGTGAAGCCTTTGCAGTGGTATGGGCTCTGAAGAAGTTGCGGCCATACCTGTTTGGCTCGCACTTCCTGGTTCAGACCGACCACCGACCCCTTCGTTGGCTGATGCAAATGAAGGGGGAGAATCCCAAATTGTTGAGGTGGTCTATTTCCCTACAGGGGATGGACTTTCAGGTGGAACATCGGCCTGGAGTGGACCACGCCAATGCAGACGGTCTCTCAAGGAATTTCCGCCTTAGTGATGAGAACTCCCAAGGGGTTGGGTAGCTCTCCCCACTTTCAGCTGGGGGGGACGCGTGTTAGACCTGTCAGCCCTTTGGGTGGTCCCTCCTCATCATTATTTATTTTGTCCCACTTTTGCCTCAAACCCTGTTTGAATTTTTTCCTTTTTGGGAACCACCAGACTTTTTCGTGTTGCTACAGCTTCAGGGAGCCATTTTAGCTACCCCTGAAACTTCTGTCTGAGGGCCTGAAGCACAAAATGGTGGCCACCTGTGACATCACCAGCATCCACTGGAACCTACCAGCACCTTCCAGAACATTCCAGGAGATTCCAGAACTGTGTGACAGTTGGAAACCGTTTAGAATGTTGGGAGGATAAGAGAGGCAGTTGGCAGTTGGAGCTGGCAGTTGGCACCTGACTGGTGAAGAGAGAGGAGCACAGCAGTGAAGGAGGAAGGAGTGAAGCAGCAGGGGTGGAAACTTGTGCCTGGAGTGGGGTCCATAAACCCACCCTTGATACTTGTCCCTACTGATGGATCCCAGCCTATAGCCCTGTGTGGGAAGAAGACAGAAGAAAACCATCCTAAGGACCTGGACAGCAGGAACAGGCCTTAGAACCAAGGAAGCAGCAAGATTCTGACCTGAGAACTGGTTTCCCTGGAGCCTGGCGTCGAGTAGCCGAAGACCTGGAGCCCGAGGTGGAGAAGCGGCGCTGACTGAGGTAACAGACGTCGTACCCGGAGCCGCCTGAGGTCGTAAGAGGGCGCCGGCGGAGGTCGAGAGGAATACCAAGGGTCGAGAAGGAGGTGAACCGAGGTCGAGTGAGCGGCGTCATCGGAAGGGTGAAGTCCGCCCTCCGGAGTCGTCGGAGACCGAGGTAGAGGAGCACCGGAGGTCGGGAGTGAGGATCGCACTCCGGAGTCGCCCGGAACCTGTGAGGAAGAGCACCGGAGGTCGGGGGTGAGGATCGCACCCCGGAGTCGCCGGAAGTCGACAGCGAGGCCAGGCCGGCCGACGTCATCGGAGCCGAGAGCGCCATCGAACCGGAGCCGGCCGAAGTCGACATCGTGAAGAGACTGCCCGACGCCCCCGAATCGGAGGTCGAGATCGAACCGAGGCCACCGACATCGGACCGGAACCGCCTACCGGCGTCGACAAAGAACTGACACTGTGCCGAGGCCGCCGAGACCGAACCGGAACCGCCCCACGGCGTCGACACGACTCCAGCGGCGTCGGAACATCAGAAAAGGGCAGTAAGTGGAGTAGAGGGCGCCTAAGGCCCTGTGGAGACCTGAGAGACTACTCTAAGGGGCTAGGGAGGTGCTGAAACCCACCTGACTGTGCCTGGGGTGAACTGGGACTAACCTAGAGAGGTTGTGCGGAGAGGAAAGCCAGGGCATTGGAATTCCCCCCTTTGATCTACCTCAGTTTAGGCCTCAGCCTTTGCCTCAGCCAGGGAGTAGGACCCCCCCCAAGCCTTCCACACCCTACAAGCTGTGCCTGGGCCAAATCAGCCCTTAAGTATTGAAGTGTCATCTGATTCATGAGTGTTACTGTATACTTCTAATTATTTATTGGGGAAACTGTATTTATTAAGTTCTTATCTATTTAATACTGCACTGTATTTATAGGTCCACAGGACTTGTTGGTGTACAGTATTTATTGGTACAGTATTTATTGGTACAGTATTTATTACCTCAAAGTATTTAATTGTCTGTATATATTGCACTGGTATTTATGCCCTGTTATTTATGATCACCCCTATTTATTTCAGCAACAGCAAATATTTATTTGACCTGCACTATTTAAAATTGTATATTGTGATTGACTTATTTATTTTTCCAATCAGCAACTAAGAGAAAAAGATAAAGAAGAATATTTTCATAATTTTTACGGTGTAGAGTCGTTTTTGGAACGGATGCACGCATGGTTATTGTATGGGTATATTGTATGCTTAGCACTGCGCCTGTTTCCTGACCACTCGAGCCAAGCTACCCCATTGTGTTGGGAAGGTCCACCACCACCCTGCGGAGTGGGAGTGGGGCTGTTTCCAACAAGCAGTAATTGAGTCCCTGCTAGCCACCAATCTCAGGCCAACCACTCGCTCTGCCCGATTTGTTGGCTTGTGTAGTAAAGAGACTAAAAAACAGACGGAAGAGACTAGTCGATGACCATATCAATGCTGTACTTAGCCATACCAATTTGTTAGATCTTTTTATTTTAAAACATATTTTTATCTTTTAATGATCCCCAACCTGGCTTTAACAATTCCTGTTTAATCCAGGCGGCCTTAAGAGCTGTTTTGAGATGAACACTTGTATTATGCTTTTAAAGTCTCTTTGTATGCAATGGTTTCCAGTAAATCTGAATGTATTTAATCAAATAAATAAATAAACATAGATGGAAGTGACAACCCCCAGTCAGATGGGACTGGCAGAATCTTTTAGCATGTCCTTCACTAGAATCCATGTTGCCACCACTGCCAGTCCTTGAAAGTCTGCTTAGTGAGTCTTATACACTCTGTAAAAGAGAGATCTCCCTCCACCTATGATCAAATTTCTGGGATGTCAGTCAGTGTAAACAGCAGGTCCATGAGTGGAACCAGGTGTGTGTTGTGTTCACTGCCAGAAACATGCATGGGACATTCCTATTGCAATAGTCTTCTTCTTTGTACTTGTACTTGTGTAAGTTCATTTCCTGTATAGATACTTGTACGTATACATTTCAGACACAGTCTGTGCACTTTTACATCTTAAAGTTACAAAACAGTACACTAGGCTAATTGCACTCCTCCCACCCCTCTGGTGACCCTGCTAAATTCTATACTAAAGGTCATCCTTAGGCCTGATACAGTGGATGAGTAGCTTATGTTCGAGCCATATGAGCGTTGACATTTGATTGTGTAATTCTGTTGACAGTCCTCCTTCTCCATTGACATCTTCAAAACAAATCCACAGGGGGGTCACACTGGGGTCTCTGAATAGAGTTTTCTGTAACTAATAGAATGTCAATGCAAGATAATTGTTTTGTCTCTCCCACAGGTATTATTGCAAGAGTGGAGAAATCTTACATCATGGCCTGGAAACCATTGAACCTGGTGCCAAGGACTGTACACTCTTTGTCAAGAAGTCCTTCACGGCCTGCGGGAGTGTGGGAGTCCTCACCTTTCAGCTTAATGACAGGCAGTCTCAACGCTTGGCCATCCTCTTCTCCAACCCATTCAACAACATTATCTATGATCGCACATTTGGCCTGCACTTCACCAAGACTGGGGCTAGTGCTAGGCAGCTCTATGTAGACATGTATTCCCATGGAGAAAATCTGGAGAACTATATAAAAGCACGCACGGACTCTGTTATTCAATTACCCCACAAGCTCGTTCACAATGGGGTTCAAGTGACGGCCACCATGTCAGCCGAGAGCAAGTCAATCCTGAGAGTAGTCGTTGAAGACTTCAATGAAGACAGACCAGCTGCTGGCAAGGACGACTCTGGCAAGACTTATCCTCGGGGCTACTCTTTACATGTCAGTGACATGTGGCACCACAGCGAAGAATTCAAAATGTTATAGTGGTTCGACCTTTAGATAATACAGATATCAGAAGCCATGGATCATGTCAGAGCAGATTTATTGACAAAACTTCAATGTACATTTTTGTGCTTAAGTTAGCATAACCAAGCTGCAAAAATACATCTGCCATTTTGAATTGACAGCTGATGTGAACCTGGCTTTTAAAAACGCTATGGAAAGTTTTCTGTGTGCATGTTTTTCTCTCTACAGTGCATTTTTTTCATAAAAGAGTTAAAATGGGATTTGTTTTGTGGAAAAGCTTCATGTATTGTGATTCTCGTGCTTCGAAGTAAGCCATAATGGAGATTTTCTAGTAATGTTGCAAATAATCAAGGTTGTTGCTGCCTGCAGCCACAACTGTTTGCTTATTCTTTTTAATAGTTTACTGTTTAGCAGTGTAATGTCATCTTCCCCTTATATGTAGGGTAAAGGGGATACTTGACTATTAATTTTAGATGGGTTCCTAGATAGAACTTGTTTTATGTAATACTATTCCTCAAATGTTGATTGTTTTTTGGCATGTAACTTTTATAGGTACAGCCCATGGTACCACTTCACACCACGCAAATAGCGTCGTCTTCTACTCCTAAAATGCTATGAAATGTGCTTTTCAACCTGAGCAGCCCCTTTGTCAGATTGTTTTTTGTCTTTAATATTTGGAAATTTTTAAAGATGTTTTCTTGCTTTCTCCAGAGACAGACTATGTTGATCCTCTCGCGGATCCTATACTTGGATTTTCTTCTTGACTTATGATATATTGATGCTGATTTAAATTGAATAACCAATTGACTTTTTGTTTTCTGTAATGATTCTTAAATTTGAATAAAATTTCATGGTTTGCACTTTGAATCTTGTTTTCTGTAGGTTTTCTTTATATGCCAAGGGCACTTGTCCCTTGGGACTCAAATAGGCTCGATCTGCCCAATCAGCCATTTTGCAATTTTATTAATGCAAAGCGCTGACAACCCTTTCATAGAGTTTAAATCCCTGTCCATTCCTGTGGGGGACAAGTGTTAATAAGATCCAATGGTGGTCGCCATAATTCACATTTCCATAAGTTCTCCCGTTACCCAACATCAATTGTTTCCCAACTTCTAGCTCTCGGTCTGTTTCTGTATCTTCTGGTAGATGTCTTGTACATTTTGTATATATTTTCAGACCCTTATTTACAATTTAATCTTTGTTAGAGTAGACAACAGGTTCTGATTTTCATGCAATAAAAATAAGAACATGAATGTAACAAATGGAAAGAACAAATGCTTTCTACCTACACCATGTGAGCTCTTCCAGCCTCATCATCTCTGAAATGTCATTGTTGCTATGTAAAGCTCTTGTTATAGAAACGCTACTGAATTAAATAGATGCCGGAGAGGACCACATAATGTACAAATAATCTCCTTCTGCTGTGTGTGACATTTTGTTCAATGCCATAGATTGTATCTCTGATGACATCTGCAATTTTCGCTTAGTGGGAAACGTAGCAAGCAACTACAAGCGAGGATACATTTAGTTCCATATGGTATGTATGTATATGTAATGGCATGCAGCCTTCAACCCATGCTCATAAGTAAATTTAATTAAACGCAGTGGCCAGGAAAGTATTGACATAGTTGCATCTGCAGAAAGTACAGAAGTTTCGGCAGCAATATATACATCTCCTGAGGTGTAATAAACAAATTCCGCATTCTTGGAAAAGTATTTTAGTCATAAAAAACAAGCATTGTCATCTGGGGACACAGATGGCTATCGAACTTGGAGAGAGCTAGTGTGGGCCAGCGTGTATGTGTCCAGATGTCCGGTGTTGGGACCGCGTGATCACTACGTGTGGTCCTAAATAGGTAAGGTATCTAAGCACCAAATTGATGAGTTTTGTCAGGCAGAGAATTTCCAATTAATACCATGTTCAACAATGTGGGTTTCCCAGACCGCGGTGTCTCGTTTCTGGTATATGTCAAAAACCACATATTTAGGATCTTCATGCTACTTTAGTGGACCACAAACACTGGTTGTATTGTTGAGGACATTAAGCTGGATTGCGATGCTGTGTCTTTCAAAATAAGTGATTAAAACACAGTTTTAAACAATATTGCCCTTAGAAACCCTATGTTTAGGTGAAATTTGTTGGATGTGCTTGTCTATAATCCTTGAAGAGGAATGCAATAAAAATAAAAAAAATTGCAAGCAAGGACTGACTCCTCTTGTTCCCTTTGTGCCCTGTAAATAAATCTTTGTTTCTCATACCTTGGTTTTTGTTGCCTCTCATTCTATGTTATAAAGTGTCTAATGTATGACCAATTGGTGGCTGGTCATTTGAGGTGGGCAACTTTGTTTATTAGATGGTGTTTACTTCAGGTGGTGCAGCAAAAGGTCCCCTGGCTGCCAATATTTGTTTCAATAGTTCACCACACTGACAGTAGATATCCATCAACGTGGAGTTGCCCCTTTGCAGATCCGGTATATGTAGTATCGTGCCACAGTTTTCGTTGCTGCCAAGCAGTATGGTTCCTTTGCCTCTGAAAACAAAGAATACAGCATACAGTTCTGTACAATTTAGGGTTGCCTCTTTCCCTCCAACCATGTGTACCTATTAATCTTAGTATCCCATATTTCCTGTCACGAGATGTCTATACTAGTGTTAGAAACCACTCCCATGAGACTCATTTCCCCTGGTGTGATCGAGGGGAGCGGCCCTGCACTGGAATTCCATGGCTGGGGTCCACTTGTCATTAAAGAAGATGGTCCAAAAAACATTAAGGACCACCCTGGGACTGCAGACGGAGGTGGGAGAAGGTGTAATTGTGCACTGGTGCTTTGGACTTGTCTTGGAAACCGAAAAAAGACTCCTGAAGGCGAGGTAAGTACGTGGTAGGCTTTCTTAAGTAGAAGAGTAGCCAGCGGTAAAGACGTGGCTCATCCCAAGCCAGCCTGTCACCAACTGACTCACAGAGAACCCCACAACAGTAAGTGGAATGTGAAATGCACTTGGCACAGTGCTTCACACCACACACATTAAAAGTAGTAGTTACAACACATCCCCTTTCCTAATAACAATAAATGAAAGAGAAGGAAAAGGGATAGAAGAGGGAAAGGAGAAAAAATAAAGAAAAAGAGAAAGAGAACTGAAGTTGTGAATGCAGTCATTGAGAAAAATAAACCAAAGAGAACTCAAATTGCAAAATTAATCATTGAGATATCCCGGAGGATGTCGTCCTCTTCTAAGTCTCACTTCCCTCCCAACAGGAACACAAAGATCAAAGTTGGTGGAATCATCCCCACCGCCCTGGGTAACGGCCACGAACACCAGAATTGGCACTCGAGGAATGGGTCAGTTCACTGTCAGACATTGACATGAAAACATTGTTGGCACCTTGATCATTTTGTTTAAGGACAACATTGTCAACATCATTGCCCTTCTGGTAAAGAGCTACAAGTCTGTAGTTCCATTTATCACCATTCTCAAGAACAACAGAATGAGGTAAGGTACGCAACACTTTGTAGGGCCCCAAGAACTTGGATAGACCTACACCAGTTCTTCCACAACGTATTTTCAGCCAATCGCCAGAACAGATGCATTTGCAAAACTTTCTCTTAGTATGCAAAGTTGTAGAAGAGGAAATGGGAGAAGAACTTTTAATCATGAGAACTTTCATCCAAGTAGGAACAAGTGTGGTATTGGGTTATCTTCCACGCATCTTCTCAAAAGGTGTTTTTCCAGTCACACCATGCAAACTTGAGCGCTAAGCCCACAACATTTCCAAAACCAACAAGTTAACCTCACTCCCACAAGACATGGCCATTTGAATGGTACCTTTAATCAACCTGTTCGCGGTCTCAACCATACCATTGCCTTGTGAGTTATAAAGTGATGTGCGGTTGTGCTTTATACCATATGTGTTCAGAAAAGTATGCATTTCCACAGAAGTAAGCTGGGAACCATAGTCAGTGATTAAGACAGAGGGTAAGCCCTCCTCACCTCAAATTTCTTTCAGAGTGTTGACAGTAATTTTAGTTGTGGTGTCTTTCATAAACTTCACAATCAACCACTTAGTGTGAACATCAATCACTACCATGGCATACCTAGTCACTCGTGGGTTCATTCATGGGACCAATACAATCCAAGCAGATGGTGTGACAAGGTAGTCCATTGTCTGTTATTTGCCCCAAAACTGCTTGCACCCCTACCTTTAAAGGTTTCTCACTTTCTTTGCAAATTTCACATCTCTCCACCCAAACATCCACATCAGAGTCCATTCCAGGCCACCACCAATTCACTCTTAACCTTTTTTATGTTGACCCTCGTGTGCCAATTTGATACGTTTAGTTCTTAATCCTGCAGGATGAACAAATAATTCTCCTCTCATAATTACCATCTTGCCACACACAGACAATTTTTCCAGTATTTTCACAAAAGGTCTAATAGAAGGAGACATTGAACTTTTTCTCAAAATCAAGCGTTTGAGTTCAAGCATGGAGTTACCAGAGCACATTTCTTTAACCCATTCACTCTCAGTGATAGCCTGAGCTTCAAACACGTTCAATACTATCTTGTATGGAAGCTACAACTCCTTCCGTTTCATTTGCTAAAACAGATGACTTCTCAACACCCTCCCATTCAAGAGAAAGTCTTGGCAAGCAATCAGCCTGAACGTTTCTCCAACCATGTATGTACTCTTCTAAGTCTCACTTCCCTCCCAACAGGAACACAAAGATTAAACTGGTGGAATCATCCCGTGGGTAAAGCCACGAACACCAGAATTGGCACATGAGAGATGGGTCAGTTCACTGTCAGACATTGACATGAAAACATTGTTGGCTCCTTGATCTTTGTGTTAAAGGATAGGTGTCAACAACTACATTTTGATTGAGGGACTTCAAATCAATACAGAATCTGAGTTTGCCATCAGATTTTTCCGTGATAACAACCGAAGAAAACCACATGAATCTTTCTACAGGTTCAATAACACCTGAAGACACAATATCTTTAAGCATATTCTTCACAGCTGCTCTGGCTACTAAAGGTATTCTGCGTACCTTGTGTTGTACAGGAAGTGCATCCAGTTTTAATACTATTTTGTGGACGTAACCCTCAAAGCATCCTAATTTTTCTCTAAATACCTCCTTGGCTTCTTCTAGAATGGCTTCCTAGGAAGGATTCTCCACTACCATGACCTGGGTGAATGAGGAAATAGCGTTTACAACGCTGGTAATACCACGCGGGTAGATAACAACATGAACGTTACATCATCCGCGTTGTTACCACGCATTGGCATTACATCACAAGTCGTTTCAATGACTTGTGCTAGATGGCTCGCAACACCAGGGAATGTTTGGATTTTAAATCCAACACATTCCCTGCTGTTGCGCTAACTGGAGTAGGAATAGTAATTTATACTATTCCTAAGTCCAGCGCGCCATCCAGCGCAAGTCGTAGAAACGACTTGCGATGTAAAGCAATGCGTGGTAACAAGGATGTAGCATCCGCGTTGTAACCTACTGTGGGGTAATAGATGGCGTAGTAACGTCATACATTCGGGTGGGTGCTCTGGGGTCAACGATGATACACAAATGATACTGGTGCATCGATCCAAGAATGTGTGGACCATCACTAGCTACATACACTTTCCCTTGTACTGACTTACCTCGAAATTCTATATTAGTGTTCATAAAACCCAAAAGGTTTATGGTTTCCCCTTGATAACCGCCAAGGTTGATGTCTTTAGGAAAAAGTGTTTAAACCTGACCAAAACATGTCAAAGACTGATTTGGGAATGATGGTATACATGGAGCCAGAATCTACCATAAATTGCCCAGATTGTCCATTAATTAAAAAATCTGCTTTGGGTCTATTTCTTCTACCCTTGTCATCAGAGGGATCATCAACACTTCAACATCAAAATGTTATCATTATGAGGAAAAGCCTGCAAATCTTCATGAAATGAGTCATTACAACGAGACATAACTTTTGCATTATCATCTACCATGGCAATACGCTGTTTGAATGGTTGTTTGCACACATTATGGCCCTTGTGTCCACACTTCTGGCATATTTTGTCAATGGCAATGCATTTGTGATATACTGTAAATGGGCTAGGGCAACTTCAATCTAAATAACAGTACATTCAATAATCGCTGATCAATACATAGATAAAAAATTAGTGACACTAATAATTAGAAAAATACAAAATATTTATTACTTCTACACTGTAATGAATCTAAGCAAAAGTGACTGAATCATTATACATGTATGGGATAAAAATTGATAAAAGATAATATTTTGACTACAGACATTGATCCAATAGTTCAGAGTAAATTTGCAAAAAAATATTTCTTCAATACAGTTATTATTCTTATTAGTATCCAGTGAACATATAAATTGTTGGGTGGTTTCCAAGTTGAATGTCAACGCGCGTTTCGGCAGCTCGCACTGCCTTCCTCAGAAGTTCCACCTCCGAAATAGTATGTTCGCTAAATAAGTAGTGATGAAAATAATAGAAGAATGTTCTTGATGTTAGGAAAGTATATATACGGCCAAAGGTACTGAGGGAGCAGATAACTTCCAATCCTCAATGATAATCAGTATGAATTAGATATTGGATTGAATGCTTAACTACGGATTCCCATATAGGGGGAACAACCTTTACAACGCAACTTTTACAACGCACTACCATTACAACGAAACTGTTACAACGCGAGTGCATTGACAACGCAGGACATTACAACGCAAGTCTTTACATCGACTTGCACTAGATGGCGTGCTAACATTAAAAATAGAGTCGTTTACTATCCCAACACCTTCCCTACTGTTACGTGGACTGGAGTTGGAATAGTAAATTACACTTTTTTAATGTTAGCACGCCATCTAGTGCAAGTCGATGTAAAGACTTGCGTTGTAATGTCCTGCGTTGTCAATGCACTCGCGTTGTAAAACTTTCGTTGTAACAGCATGCCTTGTAACAGCATGCGTTGTAACGTCATACATCCCCATATAGTTTCAAACATTGGTAGGGGAAACCTTTAGGGGCCAGAGAATAGGGCTAAGAAGGCCAAATATCTTCAAACAGTTTTCCTAAAGTATACTAGATATCAATAATAGTTGCTTATGGATGAGTTGCTAATCCAAAGGGTTACAAGACCTCTGCTGTGTATCAAAGAGAAAGGAAACAGTCTAAAGGATGTACAGGGCCAGTTATACCAACCATTAGGATGAGAGCAAAAGGGCCAGCAGCTCAGAGACTCATGCTGATGTGTGCCATGCTTCCAATGGCGACGAAAAGTATTTGTGATAGTCAGGATTGTGAAAAGAACTACCACATCTATAACAAAATCTAGATTGTTGTTTATTTCTTTGGACAGGTTTACCATACTAAAATACTGCAATTTATTTTTTTATTTATTTTATTTATTTGATTTAGTTCTCTACTGAGAACAACAAATAAAACGATAAAACAATAAAATTACATTTATAATTAGAAAAATTGTGAACGCTTATCCTAATACAAGTTTAAAAAAGTTTTTAAAAATTTAAACAGATTATTGCATACAAATTTATTGGGAGGTGATTTAAGAATGGAAATCAAACTCTATACACTTGTAGAGTTACACTCTACAATTGTTTGAATTGGTTTTAAAAATCGCTTTCTGGCGACGACTACTGTGGAGTTAGGACAAACAAACAAAATATGCATCAGATCTTGAACTCCTCCTTTGCAAAGGTCACATAAACTGCTGGGATTATTGCCATTTGTCCATTTACAGAAAAAAGATTTGAGAGGGAGGATCCCAAACCGAAGTAAAATCATACAACGCTGGGCGCTGTGTCTTAAAGTGAAAGTAAGATATTGTTGCCTTTGTTTAAATTCAATTGACTCAGCATATGCCCTATAACATTGCAATTTTGTACAGTGCTGGAAATCGAGATCGTAGCTTATCCTTGGAGTCAAGTGTTTTAAAAAGAGTTTCAAATGTGCTGGGGTCCAGGTTTTCAGCAGATTGATTGTACATTCTGACAACTTCAGTGCAAACATTACATTTCGATAAAAGACATATTTTGAGGATCCTTCGTCAAAGATTTCCTGTTTTAGTAGAGCTCTTAAAGAACCTTGTTCAGCATGTAAAATGTTATATGCCCATCAAATAATACTAGTGATTCCTCTAGCGAATGTACTAGTTAGAGAAAACACGAGGCGCAGGACTTGCACAGGTACAGCTTGAGACATTTTGGTTAATTTCCGAAGAATGTTGCTTTCTTTGAGTTGTATTGGATGCCATTGATTTATTGGAATATGCTCAAGAGCGTATGAAAGAACTGGAGGGATCTTGATACTAAAAACCTTTAAAAGGGTTGAGTGCCTATGCCCGGTGGAAGAGTATAATCTTTGGAGAGCCCCGGCATGATCATCAGCTTTGGAGGACAGGTGCTGGAGATGGAAATGATTTTTTAAAGTTTGAGAAAAAATACGACCTAAATAGATGTATTCGTTCACTATTTCTAACAGTTGCCCTCCTAAGGTCCAGTTATATTTTACGTATCTTGCTCTGCCTCGAAAAGGAACTATTATTGTCTTGTTAGGGACCAAAAAACACATTTCTGCATATAACGCAAGTGCGTGCAAGTTCCTTTGGAGGCCGAACGGAGTAAGATCAAGGATAATCACATCATCTGCTTACAACAATGTATGAATTTTGTGCTGTGATATTTTTGGAGGGAAATTAGCTATCTGCATAAAACAATCTGGGAGATCACTAAGGTAGAGGGAACATAGTAGAGGAGCTAAAAGACACCCTTGTCTTAGTCCAGTCGATGTTTTAATTGGGGATGTGAGGCCCTTCCCTTTCCCCAATAATACTTGGCACAGGTTTCGGAGTGGAGTGACATAATTATATGTAATAAGTTATCCAGGATTCCCAGATTTTTTAGCTTACACCAAAGTGTTGGTCTGTCCACTCTGTCGAATGCTGTTGAGAAATCAACAAAGACAGAGTAGACGACCTGTGATTTCGAGACCACATATTTATCAATTATTGTTTGTAACATCGTGAAGTTATCAGTTACAGAATGTTTGTTGCGAAACCCAGCTTGGTTAAATGGGATTGATCCAGTTGAGAAGGACCACTCTTTAAGATGGTCCAATACACAGGCCGCGAAGATCTTTCCTGTCGCATCGAGCAGGGCGATCTGTTGGTAGTTGCCGGGAGACAGTCGGGAGCCCTTCTTATAAATAGGGATAATTATACTTCCTTTCCACGATTTGGGAATTTCACCAGTGGTGAAGCTATGGGAAAAGAGGGAGGCTAAAAACAAACTCCACTCCTTTGGATTCTTTTGGAGCACCTTTTTTGGAATTTGATCTGGACCCATTGCTGCAGATGTTCTTGCATTTCTTATATGAAGTTCAATTAGAGATTGTGAAGGGGCGGGATCATCGAGAGTAGTGACCCGTTATAGGCCGATCTCGCAGCTTCCAATGCCAGCAAAAATCGTTGAGAAGGCTATGAATAGTCGGCTTAGCACCTATCTTGAAACTAACCATATACTTGACTAAACGCAATTTGGTTTTAGAGCCGAACATAATACGGAATTGCCTCTAATTAGGTCCTTAGACGAAGTTAGGGAGGCCTTGGACGGTGGTGGGAAGGCTGTGATGATCGTGTGGGACCTTTCGGCAGCTTTCGACACGGTCCATCATGTGGTTCTGATGGACTGTCTGTCGGAGGTGGGAGTACAAGGGGCGGCTTGGAAACTGCTACATTCTTTTCTCTCCGACAGATCCCAGACTGTCAATTTGGGTAACCATAAATCTGATTCCTTCTGTCTTCCCTGTGGGGTCCCTCAGGGATCCTCACTAAGCCCCACCCTTTTTAACATGTATATGATTCCGCTGGCTGGTCTTATAAAATCTCATGGCTTTCAGCTTACGTCTTATGCGGATGACACTCAATTAGTGTTATCATTTAAGGATGGCAAGGAATATCGTCACTGTCTCCTATTGGAGTCCTGTGCTTTTCCTCTTGTAGCAGACTTTCTTCTAGACTGCTGTTGGTGTTAGAAGAGCGAAACTGCTGGGTGTTAGAGGATTGACGGTACCCCTGTTGATGATAAGGCTGGTACCGGTTAGATTGAAATGAGGATCTTTGATGGAACTGACCTCTTGATCTTCCACGAAAAGACTGAAATCTTCCTTGTTACAAGGACCCAAAGGCTTTTGCGGTGTCTGTGTCCGCTGTTATTCCTTGCAAGGCATCATCGATATGCTTTCCGAAAAGATTTTCCCCATCACAGGGCATGTCCACGATCATCGTTTGGACTTCGGGCCGGAAAGACGTAGCCTTCAGCCACCCTTGTCTCCTAAGCGCTACACCTCCAGCCATCTGTCTGAATCCTATCGATGAGATATCCATGGCTATATCGATGGACTCGAAAGCTGCTCTAGCTCCATCTTGCAGGATTGTTGACGCCTCTTCTTTTTTGTCATCAGAAAGATGAGACGAAAGTGGAGCGATGTCCGACCACATTTGTCGATATCGGCTGACAAGTGCCAATGCATTTGTGGCTTTGATCGAAGCTGCTGCCAGCACCGCAAAGCATTTTCCTGCGCCATCCATCTTTTTTCCCTCCTTGTCCGGAGGAGCCGACAAAGCAGAGGCCGGGTTCTTGGAGCGTCTCTGCGCCGCCTGCATAACTACTGATTCAGGTTGAGGATGACCAATCAGGCACGCTGGGGATGTTTCGGGGGCACAATACTTTTTCTCAATCCTAGGAACTGAGGCTGCAACCGTGGCAGGATTCTTCATAATCTTCAGCCCCTCTTCCCAGATGTGGTTAATTATAGGTATTGACCTAATAGATTCCTTAAAGTCATAACGGAAACACTCATTTTCCTTTACCGGCAGAGGAAGTTCGAACCTCTTGGAAGCTTTCTCCATTAAATCATGAAAGCCATCGATGTCTTCCGGCGGTGAAATTGCCGGAGATGGAGATGGTGATGGTGAAAGAATAACATATTGATTCCACTCATTGTCCCCTGGATAGTCTTGTAGTAATTCCCCTTCCTCTGGCTGTTCCTCCTGTTCGCTTTCCACAAAGTCATCCCAATAGTTATAATTTTAGGGGTACACACTTTTTGCACCAGAGGTGGAGGTTGAATCGCCGGAGTCTGAACCACCGGCTGTGGAACACTTGTGGTGATGGAAGCAGAAGTATTGGCATCTGGGAAACAACGATAGTAGTCATTAATCATGTGCCTTAGGTCAGAGACTAGAGAGATAGGCATGGATATTGTGTCCTCTCTGACATTATCATCCTATTCCTAATCATAATTGTAGGCTTGCTGGAACGATTCATACCTCTTGGAGCCTTGTACTGGGCGATCTGTAAAACAAATGTTCCTCCTGAACTTCCTGGTATTCCTCCTTATCTGTCTCCTGGTTTTTAATATGAAGCTGCGAGGGGCTATAAGCCACTTCGTCTGCACCATCATCTTTTGACTCCTGTAAATCCAATAGTTTAGACGGGGGAAGCGGCGAGATCTTGGTCCATGAGAATTCTGTAGTTTTCGTTTCCGTAGACAAGCCCATTGACGGATGGAATCTCTTTATGGAGACGGTTGATCTTGTCGTCGGCGATTTAAAATTTTTTGAAAACGAGGTTTGCACACTTGTCGTTGATGGTGTCGTCGATGACGCCGCCATCGACTGTCCCGTCGACGACGATGTTGTCCTCGTAGATGCTGTCAATGATGCAGTCGGCGTCGAGATTGTCGTCGTCGACTACGCTGTCGTCGTCGAGGTCGTTGACGTCTTCTTCGGCGTCATGACAGAAGGCACTCTGGTCTTCGATGACGGGAGCAACGATGGAGTCTTCGTCTCTGAAGGCTTTTTAAGAGGTGTATGAGGCAAAGAAGAGGACGATGGCTCTTTCACTTTAGATTTTTTACTTTTCTGTTTCTTCACCTCAGCTCTTTCCTCAGAGAACTTCCTCTTATGTTTTTTAGAGGAGTGTCCTTTTCCTTCATCAGACTCAAGAGTCTGAGGTGGTCTTCTTTTTCTGTAGCCATAATAACAGGCGAGCCTCCCTGTCTTTTAGGGTTTTAGCTGAAAAGGTGCAACAGTGTTTGCACTCCTTGGGGACATGCTTAGGGTAAAGGCAATATAAGCAGTCTTTGTGGGGGTCCTTAGAATATAATCCGGCCTTCCCGCAAGATTTGCAAGATCTGAATAGCCTCTTCTTAGAGCTGTCAGACATGTTGAATAATTAGAGGAAAAAACAGTACCTCAATCCAAAGCTGAAGAAAAGGTCAAAAGTTCACCAAGTAACCAGAAAAACTGAGCAGAGCTCAGGGAGACTCCTTCTCACACGACTGCGGTTGGAAATCTGAGGTATGGTGGCTCTGCTGGGGAGTGTGATGTCAGGGCTGGCAGCTGATTGGCTGACGTGTGGACCCCATAACGAGGTGGATAGACTACCAAACTATTTACTTCCCTATGGTATTTCTAGGCAGTTTTTTATTTTACTGCTGTTGTTATTCTTTTACCGTGAGACTCCCACCATGACGATGGGGAAGATACAAGCATGTGAATCTATGAAAGATTCTATACTGGAGAAAGTTGTGAATACATGAAGTACTGACTTATAGGTGTGCAGATCTGTTAGCATATCCACTTTGTGTACGCATATGAATGAACTATTAGTTGATCACGGACATTTTCATCTGACATTGTTCCAAATTTACATTTTAAAAACAATTCTCTAAGTTTGGATACAAAGTCATCAATAGATTGATTCTCCTCTTGACAGTGAGTGTAGAACTTATAGCGATTCATGACAATGTTAATCTCTTTGACAAACCTACATTCCAAACGTTTTTTAGCTTCAGCATAGACATCTTCAATTGGATCATCATTAGGTAGGGTGACAGTAGGTAAGTATTTAAATAAGCGTTGACCCTCCTTGTCTAAGTTGCTCAATAAAAGGGCTTTTTTCCTTGCAGCACTGAACTCAGTGCCATCCAAAGCTTCTAAATAGTTTTCAAAGATGGGTAACCAATCATCCGATTCAATAGCAAGTGGACCAGGAGAAGATAAAGAGATGGGAGGAGAGATAATTTCTCCTGAAGAGTGCAGCGTAAAGACACCAAAAGAACATGGAGTATGAAGAGGGTAGCTGTGAAAGGTATGGTAAAATTATACAATAGTGGTTGTATGAAAATGAAGAAAAAAAAATTAAAGTATAACCGATGTACCAATGCAGGTATAAGTTAATAATTGAAAGTACTGAGAGTTTAAGAGACAAAGTGTGTGAATCACTGTAAAATGGATTCACAGTTGTAAGAAGAGTGTAAACCGCAAACTGTGGTCATTGCTCTGTTAAGGTGCACATAGTGAATAAAACCGGAGAGGCTTGCTGTTTCGATGGTGTAGTAATGAAGCTAGCTGCCCACTAAAATGTAATCCGGTGAAGGTTGACTCACTTTTGATCAAACGATTGGATGGGTGGATGGGTAGATGGATGAGTGAAAGGATGGATGTATGAGTGAAAGGGTGGATGATAGGCAAGTGAATGGGTGGATGTATGAGTGAAATGATGGATGGATTGATGAATTGACAAGTGAAAGAGTGAATGGATGGACGAATGAGTGAAAGGGTGAATGTAAGAATGGATGAGTGAGTGAAAGGGAGGGTAGATGGACAAAATAATGGCTAGATGAGTGAAGGAGTGAAAGGATGGATGAGAGAAAGGATGGATGGATGAGTGAAAAGATGGATGAGTGATAGGGTCAATTAATGGATTCATGAGTGGATGAGTAGATATATGGGTGGGTTGATGGATGGAAGGATGGCTAAGTGAAAGGGTCGATGGAGAGGGAAAGGGAGTTTGGGTGGATGACTGAAAGGGTGAATGGGTTGAAGGATGAGTGACTGGGTGGATGGATGAGTAAGTGAAAGGATTGGTGCATGGGTGAAAGGGTAAATTGCTGTATGGATGAGTGGATGGATGGGTGGAAGAGTGGATGGATGATTGTACGGATGGATAGGGTGAAAGGGTGGATGGATGGATAATGGATGGATGAGTGAAAGGGTGGATGGAGGGGTGGAGGAGTGAAATGATGGATGGAAAGATACATGATGGATGGAAGGATACATGATGGATAGGTTTGCAAATGGTTGAATATGTTTGGATATGGATGGGCTTACTTATATACTAGTATGCAACCACCTCTGATGTGTCTATAAAAATTACCTTTTGTCCTGAATCTTGACCTCCTGTCCTGAATTTTTTTCCTGAATTTTGACCCTTTGTCCTGAATTTTTACGCTCACCGTCCTGAATTTGCACCCATGCCAGTTGGTCACTGTACTCTCCTTGCTGTGGTGGGCTGCACATTTAAAGGTGTGATGTTTACCCAGTGCACAGGTGTCCTTTTGACCTGCCTGGGCTGGGTTCAATTGTGAGGGGAAGTGGATGTTTAATTTTTAGGCCAATGTTTTCATTGACTCGTGCACGTCCCTTGGGTTTCTGCATGTGGCGTGGAACAAGGTTTTCTCTGATTGGGTTGAGTTACTGTGTTACGCTCTCCTTCTGGAAGATTGTGGTGTTTGGGCTCCTTTTTTGTGCAGATTCCATTGGGCATTTACCTGTGGTTTGGGTGCAGCTGCTTCTGATACAGCATGCTGGAGGTAGTTGGAGGGTCATTTGGACTTTGTGTGCTCTGTCTGATATGGGTAACGCTAATGAACTCAATGGATTTTTCCCTACGGAATGGGGTTGTGTGGTTGCTTCTTTCTGAAGTTTTGTGGATGTCCCTGCCCAAAACATGTGAGAAACCTGGCTCCCCTCACTGGAGTATTTGCCTAGTTTTGGAACCATGGAAGGGTCTCCATTTGGTGGAAATCCTGGGGTTGGTGAGCCTTACATAGCTGGACCTGGGTGCTGGTTTTATGCACCAGTTGGGGCCTGCCCTGCCCCCTCATCAGACTGTCTTCCCCCCAGGGGCATGGTCAGCCAACCCGCTCCAGGGGATCAACAGTGGAGGGGGCCTAGGCCCCTATAGGCACCTGGATGGCGAACTCCAGTGAGGATTCCTGTACAACATAGTATGGCAGCCTTAAAAGCTGGCTTGGTGAAAACTAAAATTAAGTTAGCTGATTTTTTAGAGTGCCACAAACTAGACATGATATGTATAAGAGAAACCTCCGGCCCTGACCTGGTCTCCACGATCTCAGCCAGGTATTCCATCTTTAGGCTACACTGAATGGGAAAGAGGGGTTGGGGACTAGCTATGATCTACCGTGACCAACTGACTGCCAGTTTCTCAGGTGTTTCCCCAATGTTTGAGTGCGAAGGACTTTTTAAAAAAATTCAACTCAATAAAAACAGTACATTCAACTGACTTTTAATTTACAATCCAGCAGCCTTCAGCCAGTTAGTGGAATCTAAAGTTAATTTTGCAGACTACACAGTCCTTGGAGACTTTAATTTCCATGTGGATAAAGACTCAACTACTTATTGATATAAAAAAAGTTATTGAAAAAAGTTAAAGATGTAGCTTTTCAGTCAAGCGCAGACTAGAGTTCTTTAGTCCCAGACCTATGGGGTGTATAAATCCCTAGCATGTGGACAATCAAAATGGAGTAACCTAGTGCTCTATAAAATTTGAACATAACATATAACATATCATAACATATGAGGGCTGGCTTAGGCCTAGCTCAGCTGGTCGATGCCCCAATTTACGTGGCGGGCCACCTGCTGGATGGGATTTTTTCAGATAATCCCTTCCTCCATTCTATGTAACATACAACAATATCTCAACAGGTGATACTGAAGGGTCGTGGCCAAGAGCATGGCCGAGTGAGACGCTAATCTTCGGAGCTCTCCGGCCGGAGCCTTAATCCTTCAATATCCTGCCGCTTTGCGGAACTCATGAACCACTGTAACAGATCCTGCATGTCCCGCGACACCCCAGTGGCATTAGAGGTGGACCCGGGCCCCAGAGGGCCACGCTGTGGTGGTGTTGGGCTGTGCGGCGCGCTCCCCTGCCTGTGTCGATAATGGCAGACAGATGCATGTGAGGCCCTGCTGTGTGGTGATCGTGGACCGGGGGACAGGTGGCTTGCTGCTTGCCTGATCCAGTCGTAGGGGCCTGCCGGTATTCCAGACCATGCTGGTTTCCTGGCAGAGGGGGAGGGGCCCCAGAGGAGGCAAGATCTGGTAGCGCCTCACTGGAACTGAGAACGTGGGTTTGAGTGCCGCTCCTTGACATATTGCCCCAGCGTGCGGATATCTCCGATGTGGTCCCCGAGGGCAGCGGGATCCTCGGAGCTCCGTGTGGGCCGGGACTTGTGCGGAGGTGGACTGCAGCTCTCCGAGGCCCTGCATGTCCTGGCAGTAGCGCCTCTGTGACTGCACCTTTGATTGCCTTCCTCGGCTGGGCTGACTACTGCTACGGTGAGTGACATACCATCCCCCCGAGGCTGGAACCAGGGGGGGTGAGAAGCGGTGGGGAGCCAAGGGCCACCTGATCCGTAGGTGATTTTGGTCCTGAGATACCGTGCATGAGGTGTTAGGATAGGCCTTTGGACCCTTGCCTGCCCTGTCCCCCCACGTATTTCTGTATCACTGTCCTGGCTTGAGCTGGACAGGTCAGGGAGGGGCCCTGACCTGGAGTAGACCTGTGCGGACGCACTGGTGAAACTTGAAGGTGGTGCCCTGCAGGATTTTGGTGTGGGGTGTGCTGGATCCGGACTGGGCCATCCAGTCTTCCAGGGAGGCATTAGAAAACAAAATCGGAGGGTTGCGCTCGGAGGTCACGGTGTTGGGGCAGGATCTCCGGAACATGTCGGAGAGGGTCACAGAGGCGGAATCCCGGGTCTCGGAAGTCTAATACACAGTGAAGGATTTACAAAAAGCTGTGGTTGAGCTCCGAAGCACCAGTGGTGACCTGCAGTGGCGCGTGAATGACGCGGAAAACAGGGCGATAGAAATAATCTCTGTTTCGTGGGATTTCCGGAAGGCTTGGAGGATCGGACCTACCCGCGTTCCTGACCAAATGGCTGAAAAACATTATCCTCCCTCAACACTTCCCTACCTGCTTTGTCCTTAAGCGGGCGCATAGGCCCCTGAATGCTCGGCCTCCTCCCGGTGGTCCTCCAAGGCCCATCATTGCAAAAAGCCTTAATTGTATGGATCAAGACATTATCCTACGAGAGGCACGCAGGCTGGGAGAAATCAGACATGAAAACTCCAAGATCATGATTTTCTCTGACTACAGTAGGGATGTGCAGAAGCAGAGAAAGACTTTTGATTCCGCTAAGGCCAAAATAAGATCACTACAAATCCAATACAAGCTGTTATTTCCTGCGAAGCTGAAGGTCATATATAATAAAAGTGCACAGTCTTCTTAGAAGCCGGAAGTAGTATGGGGTTGGATTGAGGTGAGGCCTACCTTTTGCCCACTCGAACACCGGACCAGGGGGGGAGGGAAGAACATGGTCAATCAATGGATCGACAACAGAGAACCAGGAGAAGCCAGTGCGGAACAAAGAGGAACAGTCCTGCGACGCCCTATGCACTCAGGAAACCCAGCCAAAAATCTGGGGCACAGATGGAAGAGAAGACACACGGCGAGACCGCGGAGGGTGACGAAACATACAGATCAAGTCAATACGACCTGCTGGTGGAGCCGGAGGACTCACGAGAATCCTCTGGGGAAGAGAGCACCCATCCCCTTGTGGCAGAGATCGCAGCCATGGAGGGGGGTGCGAAGGGCGGGCGACTCTCGCCAACGAGTGATAAAGGTCCCTCCTGACTCTATACATGTTCACATAAAAAGTACCAACCTCGCATTGTTATACAGTCAGGGCCAGCAAGCCCCCAACAGTTTGGTTTTGTTTAGTATTGAGTTTTTTTTTTTGATCTGCACACTCCCTGGCAGTACAATACAGAACAGTGTTGCAGATGAGACCACCTGAGACTATTGTTTTCTTTCTTTTTAATGAAAGGTCTGTATATCGGAAGGGTGTAGGGAAGGTTCTTTCTTTACTTTCGGGTGAGGTGGGTGTCAGACCTCTCTAACTTTTCCTAAACAAGGGTGGTGTGCTGTATTGTTATGAATTTGGGTGTAGTGGAAAGGGAAAGGGGGGTGGGGTGGGTGTTTGGGGGCCAGGAAGGAATCGTTGTTTTTTATGTTGATATTGTCTGCACTGGACCGAGTATTGATACGGTACATCACGGGGGACCTACAGCAGGAGGAATAGGAACATGGTGAGGGCCGTACCTCTGTTACCACGACACTCATGTTCCCACACATCGAAGAACAGGCCATCTCAGTCCTAACCTGGAACGTAAATGGACTGGAAGATAGAATCAAACGCGGACTGGTCACCCAGTACATAAAACGCCTGAGGCCAGACATAGTCCTACTTCAAGAAACACATCTACTGGGTACACAATGCAAATTCCTTGGGAGGGCACCATATACGGTCCTGGCCCACTCGGGCTTTACATCCGGGACAAGGGGTGTCTCTATTCTGTTAAAAAATTCCCCTCCTTTCGCAATGACACGTAAATGGGTTGAGCCTGACGGCAGATTCGTTGGGGTCACCGGAACATGGGGTCGACGAAGCATGACCATCATTTATGCATATTCACCGCCTCGATTGCAAGCCCCCGTACTCAACAAAATTGCAGATATCCTTCTCGAGACCCCCACGTCCCTCCACATTATGGGGGAGGATTTCAATGACGCCATTAACACATGAATGGATCAGTCTACCGGGTCAGCGGGAACTACTGACATAACCCCCCTCTACCGTTTCACAGACACTATGGGGCTTACCGATATATGGAGATTCCTACACCCACATGCCCGACAGTATTCCTATTTTTCGGGAGCACACGGAGTTTACTCCAGACTGAATTATGTGTTTGTCCCTAAGGGAAAGATGGGAGTGGTTGGCAAAGCTGAGTATCTGGCTAGGGGTCTATCTGACCATTCGCCTCTGCTGGTTTCGCTGGGGCAAAAGACCTTAAAAATGTGGGCCTATATGGAGGCTTAATACATGGTATCTTCAAAAGAAAGTGATTTTAAAGGGGCTTTGGAGCAATACCAAAATTTCCTTTCAGGAAAACCTGGGCACAGTGGACTCAGGGGTTGTACTTTGGGAGGCATGCAAAACCGTGCTGCGGGACTTGCACAGAACCGGATAGCCTGGGAGGAAAAAAAAGGATCAGGAACACATAGAACGCATATTTATTTATTTTATTTATTTATTTTATTTACTTGAGTTTTATACAGCCGGGCTAGACTTGGCAGTATCAGAGCGCTTTACATGAGGAGAGTTACATAGGTTACAAGTTACACATTGTTACAGAAGGTGCGTCAATTACAAGTTACATCCGTTGGTTCAAGGTGTGTAGAGGGGAAGGGGGTAATGTAAAAGGGCGAAAGGGAGGGAGATTAAGCGGAGAATTGGCACAAGGAAAAACAGAGCAAGTAGGGGGAGAGAAGAAAGGAATGGGGGAGGCAAGCAAAGAATGAAGGAGGAAAGTGGTGTGGGGGTAGAAGACACAGCGAGGACACGAGGAAGTAACTGTGTCTGATGTCCGGCTGGGTGGGAGATGGCTCCCCGCGGTAAAGGGATCATTCCCAGTCTTCCATTTAGTGTGATTCCCTTGTCACAGTGGACTCTCTCAGCGGGGTCGCTGAGACTCCAGGGCATAAATGCTGTATCCCTTCCCAACAAGGGGAGAGGAGTGCTTTTCTCATGGGCAAACTCATAAGAATGAAGGAGGGAGGAGGAGGTAGAAAACCCAGCATGAACACAGTATCAGACTTCCAGCAGGGTAGTTGATGGTTTCCAGTGGTAAGGGGATCAATCCCAGTCCTCCACTATGTGAGACTCTCTTGTCACTGTGGACTCTCTCAGAAGGGTCTCTGAGACTCCAGGGCAAAAATGCTGGATCCAGCCCCAACAAGGAAAGTAGGAGTGCTTTGGACAAGGGCGCACTAGAGTAGGGCCATAATAAGGAGTCGGGCTGGTAGGGTTGCATAGGTTACAAATTACACATTATTACAGAAGGTACATCAATTACGAGTTACATCCATTTGTTCAAGGCGTGTAGAAGTGTATGGGGATAGTGTAAAAGGGCGACGGCGAGGGAGATGTGCGGAGCAATGGAGCTTAGAAGGGTAAGGGGTGGGGCAAAGGTATAGGAGAGAGAAAGGATGGAGATAGGATGGTGGAGAGACGAAGGAGAGTCTGACCAAAGTCCGGCTGGGTAGGTGACGGCCGAGGGGGAAGTCCACAGCCCATCTCCTCTATAGCTACCTGGTAGTTCCACCAGGCATCAGTCAAGCGGCTAGGTCTCAAAGAGAAAACACTAGGAGAGCAGAGAGGAGGGCTAAATGGAGCATAAAGGAGGAAGCGGGTGGAGCAAAGGGGGAGGAGAGAGAGTACAACGGAGAGACGAAGTAAGGTCTGCCCAATGTCCGGCTGGGTAGGTGACGGCCGAAGGGGTAGTCCACCGCCCATCCCCTCTATAGCTATCAAGTAGCTCAACCGGGGGCGGAGCTTGCCGGTGCCGAAGATGGCCGTCTAACAGAGGGGCTCCGCACTTCTAACGCACTATCCTTCATAAATCCTGCATTTGCTTGAGGCTACGATCCCACAAACCAATGCTCTGCATAGCTGAGAGGATTCGATGCCTAATGAACCATCCAGGCTGCGCGGCAGCGAAGTGTGCGCAGAGAGACGAGTGATACCAAGCAGTGAGCAACCTAGGCCGCGAATCCCCAGACCCGAGTTATTTCCCTGCTGCCCGGAAGTAAGACCAGGCTGGGCGACTGTGCCTACGTGTGCTGGTCGGAGCCCTGGGGAAGCGCATATCGCCCTTGTAAGTGGACGCTGACTGCGGAGGGTAAAGTGAGGTATGTGACACCCTGTCCCAGCATGAGACAAGGCGCAAAGGCGCAACAACGTGCCTACCATGCAGGCCGCTGTTGGTGGCGTGTGTCCCATGATCGAGGCTCGCTGGCAGGACCGGATCGGAAGTGCGGTGAGCGTGACGAGGCATTCATGCTCTAGAGCACGCCCCGGTCCTTGGGAGCTCAGCTACGTGACCCAGACAGCATAAATTCGCCATCGGAGCCTGAGAGTGAGGTGGAGAGCGTGGTACGAACCGCCATTGGCTGCCCCACCAATTAACCCACTGCGATGCATACTGCTCAGAGGAGCTTGTCCTGCTCCCTGCTTGGCCCTACTTTTTGAAGACACCTAGCTCCTAGTGTGGAGGAGTGTGGCTCAATGGTTAGAGCGTTAAAGATGGGTGGTGAGCGCACTCGATTTTAAAGAATAAACGAAATTTAACCGGTAGGCGTGCAATATTGCCTTATGCTTGCGTGGCACGTGTTATGTAAGAGAGGGGGTGGCCTAGTATGAAGTTTACTAGGACTGCAATATGCACAGCAATGAAATTTTTCAAACATTTAATTCATTTTACATCAAAATAAACAATGATCATATTCAATTTTTCACATGAATTTACACAAAATACATGATTATTCAGTGTATATGCATTTATGCAATAATAAACATAAGTAACTATTTGCGTGACTTTTCAAACACCCAATGCATTTCGGGACATTTGTGGTCCCTTCGTCAGGGGTAAACTGTTGGAGAAGAAAGGAGAGTATATATCAAAATCTGCACGTTGCGTGAACAGGAGGTCGTATTATTTGAAATTAAAATAGGTATACGATACCTTGTCATAGTTCACATGAGTTACATGTTCATGTTTCTAAGGAAAAAATTCAAAATAATGGGAATATGAGAAATACTGATCTCACTGTTAGTTAGTGATGATTAATAATGCGAAAAACCCCGATATCGTACCTGATCAGTTGTGTCATATTACGTGATGTTCGTATTGCAACGTAAAAAATCTGCAAAAATGAAAACTATGTGTTAACTATGCTGTATGAAGCACTATATCTGGGTACGCTCCATGCTTAAAGCGAAGCTTACCTTGTTGTTGAAAATTCAGGTGGCGGTGAATAACCGTTACTGAAGCTAAGTGTTGCTGATCTGGAAATAAAGGGCAAAACCTTATAATCCAGTCAAATATGCTTATGAAAACCCATAGAATTGGGGTCAAAAAATAGAATGTGCTTACCGATTCAGAAAAACGTTCGTGGAGCGGTGTGTTTCCCCGAGCGCCCTCGATCGAGGTTAGTAGCTCGTCAATTTCAAATGAGTAAATAGTCGCGCTGCGAGCGTAAGCTTGGGAACTAAAAAAAGACTATGAGGAAACTTAGTCGAAAAGAAAGACTCAGGTGCTACTCGTATGATCGATACGAGCCTAAAAAATCTAATTATTTTTCAGTGAAGTGCATATGCGATCTTTGTTGGAAATCAAATCAAGTAAGAATCACTACTGGGTAATTCGGCTGATTTACGAAATTAAGTGAAAGCACCGTGAACGTGCTTATCGTACACGGATCGTTTGTCAATAAAGTTATAAAAAACGAACCTAAGCGGTTGCAATAGGTGAATGTGATTGTAGATGATACATTTTGATGAATAAGGTTATATAATCGCCAGGATTTGCATTACCTGGCTTCATAGAATAGTGTGAATAAACATAGTTTACACAATGAACTTTAGCAACAATATATCAATTCGAAACATGTTCTGGTATTACAAGTCGTGTGGAATGTCTGGATGGTTAGAGCGGCAGACCCTGAAGCAGAGTTCTGGCCAGGGACCAGGGTTCGATTCCCGCCTCGGCGGGGTTCGGGCTCAATTTCCTCGGACCTGTCTATTCTCGCCTCCGTGCCTATTCTAATCACGGGCCCCACGCTGCAACTCTGGGCAATAGCTTGCTTAGCCTCCACACCGGCCCCAACAGCGCTAAGGATGCCTGGCTTCACCCTGGGGGCGCCCAGGAGTGGATACTTCACAGGAAAAGCCAGGAGGGGTTCCACAGCGGTATGAGTATCAGCGCCAGGAAACCGCAAAGGCGACACCGCAAGGTGGCCGTCTGGTGACAGTGCGCTCTATAAGTACCTTGACATTTACATTTAGTGTTGCTGCCTCTGCTGTGAACCCCTGCTGCCACGGATATTATAACTACAACTAAGAATTGCGAGGGAGAAACAGACTTTGCATTATAAGGGATCAACGCTCGCATTATTTCCAGACTTTACTATGAAGGTGCAAGAAGCGCGTCGCCAGTTTGTGCCACTCAAAAAGCAGTTAAAGGAACGAAACATTGACAATGCGATGCTATACCCGGCTCGCCTGTGCGTTAATCACCAGGGCACATTTTTACAGATTCCAAGACGCTGCAAAAAGCCATGAAAGACTGGAACAGGGAACAGCGGCGCAGCCTAGATAGGGAAGCCTCGACTCGAGCAGTTGGAGGATCCCTGGACGAGCAGGACTGAACTTTGCCTGATCGCAACACAGATAAGACTCATGTATTTCGGGGCAAAGTAGATTGCCATCATCGCTTATGATAGATTCCAGCTCTAGGGAGGTACTGGGAGGTGGCTTGGGTCTTTTAAGTTGCACAGTCACACTGTTATGAATCTACCACCTCCCGTACTTTGTCACTTTAATGACTAGCTGTGAAGCGGACTTGGTTGCTTGCTTATCTACACTGATATAATATGTATGGGATGTGTGTGCCTTTTGTTAATGCTTAATATCAGCATGTCGGAGTGCGGGGGGCCGTCAACTGTCACCCAGTAGGTCAAGGGTATATTGTTGGCAACCTCCGCCTACGAGTGTAAAATACACTTGGGGTATTGTTATCGATGCTTCTTGGTGGGAGGGATAGCTGCTCTTTTGTTCGAAGCAGCGCTATGTATGTTTTGTTTAAGGAGGAATTCTGGGTATTTTTTCGTCAGGTCCTGATTGGGGGGGGGGGCTTGATGTGGGAGGGGGGTGGAGGGTTGTTGGGACTCAGATGTTGTATTGCACACGATATTAGACAATCTCACTTGCTACACAGTAACACGTACCACGCACTATTGAGATATGGCGACGCTGATTGATCCCAAGACACATATAGTGGGGGATGGTCAGGATTTCATGGTGGACACACTCAGAGCACTCACATGGAATGTTAGAGGACTAAATGATTATAGAAAAGTTCGTAAAGTCCTTTCATATCTGACGAGGCATGCTATAGATGTGGCCCACCTGCAAGAAACGCATCTCCCACTTAATTCCCCCATGTTGCGCAGTAAAGGCCTGCAAGGCAAAATCCATGCTGCAGGCTTCACCACACACGCACGAGGCGTGCTTACATGGGTCAACCCTAAGTCAACACTCACCATTGTTCCATTGTACACTGATACCGAAGGTAGATGCGTCAATACTAAGTGCTGTGGGAAGGGCATGAATTTGCTCATTGTGAATATGTATGGTCCAAACTTTGATAACTCTGAGTTTTTTACAATACTGGCAAACAGAGTGGGCTGCCACAACGAGGGACTCCAGCTGTGGGGGGGCAACTTTACCCTGGTTCAGAACCCCAGTTTGGACAGATCGGGGGGACCTAAGAGAGACGTTACAGCCGCTGCTAGGGAGGTTGAGTATGCGTTAATTAGGTTTGACTTAAGAGACGAGTGGCGTCTGAAACACCCAAACACGGGAGGCTATACACACTATTCTGCATATCATAACTTACACACTTGTATTGACTATTGGCTCGCAGCTAGGTCACTTTGCGACAGGGTCCGCTCATGCCAGGTGCTACCACGAACACTTTCTGACCACTCGCCGATCCTAATGGTGCTGGACACACATAGCAGACTAATACCCCCATGCACTTGGCGTTTTCCTCCCTACTCCCTACTTGACACAGTATTCAAGGAAGAACTGGCTGAGGCTATTGAGACCTTTTTGATAAGAATGTGGGCTCCGTTGATGACTATCAAGTCGTCTGGGAAGCTTTCAAAGTCTACATTAGGGGATCACTATATCGAAGCACTTGGGGGTCCTCTGCTCTATACGTAATTGCCTAACTGACTTAGTGGGGAAGATCAAGATTCTAGAGCGTCACCTGTTGACAGATACGGACAGCTCGGTTGGGCGAGAACTCGCAGAGTTGCTGGGAGAATACAATATAGCAGCTGACGACGGGGTCAAACATCTGGGTAAATATGCCACTGCCAGGGCGTACGGTGAGAGTGAAAGACCGGGGTCAGTTTTACAAAATTACTTAAGAAACACAGGGAAACAGTGGAAGTTGGATCAGCTGAGGGCGAGCTATTGACTGATGTCACGGAAGTGGCGGATAGATTCCGACAATATTATACGGAATTATATGCCTCCAGAAATGCTGCCACAGACGAAGAGATTATTGATTACATGGCACATATACAACTCCCTTGGCTCTCTAACACGCATAGGGAATTCCTCATGAGACCCATAGAGAGAGATGAAATTCTTCTTGCCTTAACTAGTATGAGAGCAGGGAGCACTCTGGGGTCAGACGGCCCCACGGTTACATTCTATAGGTCATTCATAGATTTACTGCTTCCACAATTGGTTACGCTTTTTGACGACATGTGTGTTACGGGACATATGCCACCCTCTATGTCAGAGGCAGTGATAGTAGCTCTCCTTAAGCCTGGTAAGTCTTCGGAGGACTGTGCATCGTACCGACCTTTATCTCTGCTCAACGTAGACACGAAGATATTCGCAAAGATCCTCGCTAACCGGCTGGTCCCCCTAATCCCAATCTTAGTTGCACCGGAACAAGCGGGGTTCCCAGCAGGAATTTAGCTTACAACTTACTACAACAACATATCAGACCAGAAACGCCAGCTGTGACAGTCTTCCTAGATATAGAGAAGGCATTTGATTCTGTTGAGTGGCCATTTATAACGCATGTACTGACTAGGATGGGAGTGAGTCCTGTTTTCCTACAACTAGTATGCACAATTTATAGCAGACCCCCGGCCAGAATAAAAATAGGCAACATAGTTACTGACTCTATTCGCATATCACGGGGCACAAGACAAGGCTGCCCATTATCTCCATTGCTTTATGCTATAGTGGCAGAACCCCTAGCCTGTGCGCTACGGGAATATCACCAAAATCGGGGTATATGCTTCCCACGCTACAAAATTATAGTATCCATATATGCTGATGATACACTCCTGTACGTCAGACACCCTGAATCTAACCTCTCAGCAGTTCTCCGTGAGGCAGTGCGAAGTCCATAATTTTTCCGCTCACACCGAACACCCCTCACTTCGACCTAGACTATCCCCTGCTATGGACCACAGATGCGGTAAGATACTTGGGTATTAAAATACACACGGACTCCGACACGGTATTCAGGGAAAATTATGGGACGGCCTTTAGCAAGTTGGAAGATGATGTTGAGAAGCGGATAAAGCTCCCGTCTTCCCTTCTCGGCAGAATATCCATCATGAAAATGGTAGTGCTGCCGCGACTTCTGTTTTTATTTACCAATATTCCCATGGTTCTCCCGCGAACCTTCTTTGACCGCCTCACCTCACTGATGGTTAGGTTGGCATGGGCCGGTAAGCAGCCGTGGATGAAGTGGCAGATACTGGTAGTGCCTTATTCTATGGGCGGACTAGGTGCGCCAGATTTTTATTTATATTACAGGGCCGCACAGGGTGCACATGCGTACTATTGGATGCATGGCTCCCCAGACATACCACACCTACGTGTAGAATCGGAGGTGGCAGCCCCGCTTCCACTCCCTGCGATGTTGTTTCAAGCCGCAGGCCGCAGACCGTAGGACATGCATCTTAGATTCTATCAATGCCACAACACATGCCTGGCACTACCTACTGCAATTACAGGCTGGTGCGATCCTTTACTCCCCGTCAGCATTGCTAGACTGGTGCACATGGCTATCACCCTGCAGGGAGAGAGGCATCACACAGGCACTTCTCACTCTGGATATACGCACAGTTGGGGAGCTGTTCGAAGGTGAGGTGTCCAAGGTTTGGGAGGATTTTAGCTCCAATGAACTGGAACCTACCATATTGATGAAATTTCAATTTCATAGAACACGGCACGTGCTGAGAGAGCTTCTGGGGGATGAATATCTAGAACCACCGGAACTATTAGCTTTAACACTCATTATATGGGCAAAATCCCCAAAGCGCATAGTAGCTACAATTTACAACTCTTCCATGTTATACAGAGTGAACCATTACACCAAGACACGCTTGACATGGCAGCGAGACTTGAACATAGAAATAGCTGACACTATGTGGACCTATTGCTGCACCAGTACAAAGAGGATCTCACTTAATGGCAGACACCGACTCGTACACTTTAAATACCTAAACAGGGTATATTACATGCCAGAGAGGCTGCACAGGTACGGATTGCGGGAGAACATGACATGTCGATTAGTGGCTGTCAGAGAGCTTGACGGAAAACCGGAGTTAGCTGATGGGAGAGGCTTCGCTCCCGTTAGGAGCAGCGAAGGTAGCGCTGCAGCCCGGCGTCTTTGTCTGAGCACATGGCGGGGAGATGGGTGTTGGTCAGGGTCAGCAGGGATGACATATGAGAAACCCATTAAATTAAGAAATGGATACTGAATGATCGGTATATAACACAATGTTTTCACTTCTATCACGGAAGCGGATGCAGAGTTCGATGGAGCACTAACTTAACCGGATTATGGTGCTGTGCTCCATTATAGAAGTGGCAATTCCCGTTTGAAGCTCCTTGAGAGCAGCATATTATCGTAGCTCGGGGTCATTAAAGCTATCACTAGTGACTTTTCCTGAAGCTGTTCTACAGCCTACCTGCTCCCTGTGCCACGCTGTCTTTGCTAACACCGGAGGACGCCCACATTAGCGCACCTTAGCGTTTCCCTGCCGCTGCCGCATCCACCACCTACACGGCCGCTGTGTGCAGGGAAACTACTGCTCCCAGCAACCCTTGCGGGACGAACCCGCCCACGTCATCCGAAGCGCGCTTGAAGGCGCATAAATCTAGCGGGAGCCTCGGCAGAGCGGGGGTGACTTTTCCTGAAGCTGTTCTACAGCCTACCTGCTCCCTGTGCCACGCTGTCTTTGCTAACACCGGAGGACGCCCACATTAGCGCACCTTAGCATTTCCCTGCCGCTGCCGCATCCACCACCTACACGGCCGCTGTGTGCAGGGAAACTACTGCTCCCAGCAACCCTTGCGGGACGAACCCGCCCACGTCATCCGAAGCGCGCTTGAAGGCGCATAAATCTAGCGGGAGCCTCGGCAGAGCGGGGGTGACTTTTCCTGAAGCTGTTCTACAGCCTACCTGCTCCCTGTGCCACGCTGTCTTTGCTAACACCGGAGGACGCCCACATTAGCGCACCATAGCGTTTCCCTGCCGCTGCCGCATCCACCACCTACACGGCCGCTGTGTGCAGGGAAACTACTGCTCCCAGCAACCCTTGCGGGACGAACCCGCCCACGTCATCCGAAGCGCGCTTGAAGGCGCATAAATCTAACGGGAACCCCCGCGACGCGGGATCGCGCGCGGGTCGGCGCCGGGAGAAGCCCGGGACAAGGGCGGGCCCTCTGTAGCCCTCAGGAGCCGAAGGAGGCCGGGCCGGGCACACCCCCCTAACATTTGCTGGTACTGTTCATAAACCTTTTTTATCTTATATGACATCGTTGGACTGTTGGACCGTGATATATTTTCTTTTGTAGTGTTGCATATGTCCATACAGCGGTGTTTTTTAACAAGTTATATTAATATGGCTGACTGCACTAATAGGGGTACACTTGATGGTTATTTATTGAAAGTTCCCACGGGCTCAGATCGCGAGGCAACACTTGCTGAATTAAGAGTGAGGCGTAGTAATTCTATTGAACTAATTAAAAGCACGCCTTTACTCACGAGCCCACAGCATTTAGCAACTATTCCAGTCGAGAGTGGGTATTCACCTAAAGATACTCCACTCCTTCCTGGTAAAAATGATTTAATTGTACAACCCCAAAGTGTATGTGTTGTTGAGACATTGATTGATTTATCCCCAACTGTTTCACATATATCCCCGAGCCAAACTGCTGAGTCAGCTGTCTGTAATGGGTCACCACAAGCCGATAAGACCCCATCCCACAAGGCTAATTTATCTAGGCAATTTAAATCAATGGGTCCTTTGCCTCATAAACGGAGAAGGATAGATCCTGATTTGTCAAAGAATAGAAAGACAAAATGTAGCCGCAATTCTGGCATGGCACTCATTGACAAAGATCCTACTCATTGTGCAGCTAACTTATCTTCTCCTGGTAAGCTTACATCCTGTCTTTCAAATAACATAAATGTTAAAGAGTTAATGGGTAATATAGATCAGTTACTGAAATCTCTTCTGTTACCCGTTGTTGATAGCTTAAAAGCAATTGAAAAAAGGTTGGAGAAGGTGGAACTCTTAATAAGCAGTAAAATGGAATCAACTGTGGGTTTTTGTACATCGCACACAGTTCCTTCCGTTGGACCAGGCTCTGTTGAAACACCTTATATCGCTCCACTTCTGGAGACCACTTCCCAAATTCAGTCGAGTACCAGCAAGATAACCCGCACAAATGTAGATGGCAATACAATGCAACCCACTACTTCGAATAACACCAGCAATTATTTGGGAGATAATGTTTTGCCACAAAACGGCCCAACGAGTGACAGAAAAGGTTATAAGTCAGCTCCTATAGTTAAACCACATCGAGCTTCCTTTATTAACCTGCCACCGGAAGCTGTCCCCCTTGTGGTAGTTCTTGCGGGTGTTCCTACCCTAAAAAACGGCATAACAGAGGGATATTCTCAGCTAAAAAACAAGGTGATTCATTGGCTTGCCCAGAACCGCCCTCTTTCATCACATATTAATGGGGATATTCTTCATGTACGACGTTTACCCTGGCTGGGAAATACACAAAAAAAGATAGATGGAGATATTATTTTAATTAACTTCAGGGACCCCAGAGCTGTCAGTCATATTCTTAATTGGCATATTAATTACACGAGATCTTCTATTACTACTTGGGAACTGACCTTTTTTTATCCAAGAAGTGAGATAGTTCCCAATATTAACTTTGAGGCACCACTTCTTAACCAATTTAATCCTCCTATCCCGCTGAGAAATCGTTATGAGGCACTAGCAAGTCTTGAGGATGTGGACTGACTTGATAGCCCTAAAGCTCCCCCTTTGGCCCTTGAACAGTCATCCTCCGATACACTTCTAGCTTCCAGTGACCCAAGCGAGCCAGTATTATCACAAGCAAGCTCAGATACTTTTAATGGCTATCCCCCTGCCCCAGATATTTTACCACCTGTTGACAGCTTGGTGGGTACCAAGACAGTCTTGGGGAACCTACTCTCCTGGAATATTGCTGGTCTATCCTCTAAAATGGATTCTGAGGATTGGATAGCTTTTGTTAATCGTTATGATTTGTGCATATTTCAGGAGACTTGGCTTTGTGAACCTCTTTTTGTGCAGGGATACCTGAATTATTCGGTGCCTGCATTAACCCCTTGCATGCCCGCCCCTTTCCCCGCCCAGTGCCGCGCCTTTCATTAGCGGGCGGAGTTCATGACGAGCTGGACTCGTCATGGGCACAGCGCCACCGCAGCCCATGACGAGTCCAGCTCGTCATGGGCACTGAAGGGGTTAAAAGGACCGAGAGGAAGACCAATGGGGGGACTAACCATATGGGTCCGTCAGATTCTAAAACTAACTATTAAAGTTGTAGAGACTAATAATCGAGATATCCAACTAATTAAAGTGAACCTAGAAAATTTAGGTATGTTGGATATTTACAATATCTATGTCCGGAGTAATAGGGGAGGGAGTCTAGAGACTCTAGCAGTCTTGAGCAGCCTTCTTGACACCCACTCTCCAAACAACAACATTGTCATTGCAGGCGATTTCAATAGAACATTTGAGCCACTGATCAATGAAGACAATCTTTTTGGGGAGGAAGAGGATTGCCAATGGGGAGTCCCTAAACTAGAGCTCAAACCGGTTGCACGTTGGACCAGTGATGTCATAGCCCTAAACTCTATCTGCTATGAGAAGGGCTTAAGAGCTCTGAATGGAAGGTCTAACAGTGACAGGAATGGAGCCAATACATTCGACAATGGGCGTTATAGTAGTCGAATTGACTACGTTTTATGTAGTCTTAGTCTGTGGCCCTCAATATGCGACATGGAGGTTGTTGGGAGAATTGAGAGCGACCATAATCCTTTGTGTATCAGACATAAATGGTGGTCCCTACCCATCCAGCATGCTGGTTCTTCTGAGCTGGTTCCTCCTGTGATTGTTCCAACCAACGATCTACGTAGGTTAAAGTGGGAAAAGATAGCAACTAATTGTCAAGTTATTGCTGATATATCTGACCAGGTCGATCAAGCAATGCTGGCAATTGAGCTCTCTAACTCACTTGACACCGGTTTAGATAAGGTAGAAGGAATACATAATACTCTTTTCTCCACAATTAAAGATTATTTCCTCAAACCTGCAAAAAATAACGGAGTTAGAATCTTTAAGCCCGCCAAGTGGTATAATAAACAATGTAGAGAAGCACGTCTAGCCTTGGGTAATGCTATCAAAGGTGGTATACCTCTAGTAATTCAATCAGCTAGAAGGGATTATAAAACCAGCATATCAAAGGCTAAGAAAGCATGGGACGAACACCATTGGTCTGAGCTACTGGTAGCCAGTAATAAACGGGATTCCCGGTCATTCTGGCACATTGTTAGGTGGGGAAAATCTGGTTTTCCAGAAACCCCATATAATAATGTGCCTGAGGAAGAATGGGTGACATTCTTCAGAGCACAGTATGCCAACCCAAATAGTTTTAGCTTGGGGCTAGAAACTAGAGTAGAACAACCCCAGGAAACTTTTTTCAGTGTCTCTGAGATTACGATGGCCCTTGGTTCAGTGGCAAGTGGGCGTGCCCCTGGTCTTGATGGAGTGCCAGCGGATTTATTTATTAATGATAAAGAACGCTGGAGTAAGTACATTCACCTACTCTTGAATGCCATTGCTTTGGGCGCGCCGGTACCCACTTCCTGGCAAGGCGCAATAATCATTCCTATCTTTAAAAAAGGCGACCGGTCTAAGCCAGGTAACTATAGGCCAATAAGTCTTATAGACACTATACAAAAAATTGTGGGACGAGTCATCGTCAATAGGCTCCTGGATTGGGCGGAGGAGTTTAATGCTCTTTCACCCTTCCAGGCAGGTTTCCGTCGCTCCACCAGTACAGTCGATCAGGTTTTCCGATTCACACTGCTACAGTGGAAAACCGTATTGTTGGGCGAGGGAAGTCTTTACGCGGCTTTTGTGGATCTAAGGGCCGCTTTCGACCTTGTCCCTCGTTCTATGTTATGGGCGGTACTTAAGAAACAGGGACTCCCAAACGAATTATTATCCCTCATAATGAGACTTCATGAATCCAATTATGCTAGAATACAATGGGGGGGGATGGGTTCGGTAACCGCGGACTTTCCAGTTGAAAGGGGAGTTCGCCAGGGTCGTTCGATGGCTCCTGTGCTCTTTACATTATACATCAATGACGTTGTGGGCCGCATGCTCTCAGCCCAAGTGGATGCCCCTTTTTTAGCAGGGACTAAAATCCCTATTTTAATGTTCGCTGATGACACGCTCATCCTATCGAAAACTCCTAGTGGTCTACAGCATGCCTTGTCAATTTTTGATCAATTCTGTGGGGAGTATGGCTTAGAGGTTAACACTGCCAAAACTAAGCTTATGATTTTTAACCCCCATCGAAGTTTTAAATCTAAAATTACTTTGAATAATCGTCCGCTAGAGGTAGTGAAAACCTTTACATACCTAGGTATTCATATATCTAAAGAGAAGACCTGGCGGCACCATATTGATCTCGCAACACTCAGGCATAGGCAACTGTCTGGTGCTATCTGCGCAGAGCACAGGAAATCCTTAACTAAACCTGTTAAACCCGCCTTGCAGATTTATGAAGCAAAGGCTTTAGGCTCTGCGCTATACGGCGCTGAGCTTTGGGGTTTTGAAAAGGTAGCAGCACTTCAAACCTCGGAGAATAAATTTCTCAGGGCTATAACTGGTGTCCCCAAAAGCACCCCATTATTGCCCCTAAAATATGATTTGGGTAGAAGAGCAGTCACAGATTTAGTTAAGTTACGTCCAATTATTTACTGGCATAGGTTGTGGACTACCCCGGTACTTAAACATTATGCCGAGGGTTTTTTAGACATTATGAGTTCCGATGTTTACCACAAAATTGGATGGTTGAAATCACTAAAGACATCCCTTATTGAGCTTGGTATGTCCCCACTTTGGGAAGATCCTACGAGAGCAATCTTCCCCTCCAAAAGTATTTTAAAAAGTGCTTATTGGGAGATGGTTGCCTCCCGACATTGGAGAAGCTCTAGCGCTGGTTCAATGTCTGGTGAATTTTTAGAGGCAAAAATGTATCCCTGTTTAGAATCGTACTGGGACACTATTACCAGGCCTGGAGATAGGAAGCTCCTCTTCCAACTCCGAGCAGGTGCACTCCCCCTTAAATTTCTGACAGCTAAGTGGAATGGTGGTTCCTGTGACATCTGCCCTGTTTGTGGTATTACTAAAGAAACCATCGGCCATTTTTTATTTTCCTGTAAACCCTATGCGGCACCAAGGCGTATTTGGTTGTCCCCAATGTGCAAAAATTTTGGGACAGATAGCAGTACTGTGGCCCTGGGTATTATATGCACCAGCACTTTGACATGGGTTTCAATAGCCACCGCAAAGTATTTAGGTTGGGCGTGGTCAATTAGAAGGAGATTGCTAGGTACTTAACTACTCTCCTAATTATTGCAGAGACTGCTAGCTATTGACTATTCTCTGTCATGTTTTATTCTCGTGTCTTATTAGCCGTTTTTATCACTATTTTAAATCATGTTTTTAATTACTTCTTTCTTATCAATATAGGTAGAACAGTACACGCATATAGGACTAAATATCTCAGTTAATAATTTTCCCTTCCTTGAAGTGTGCTTTACAATTGATGTCATTGATGAAGTTTAATCTTGTTTTAAAATGTATGTATTTGTGTTTGTTTATTGTATTGTGTTTTTGCTTTTATGAATGAAATTCGAATAAAGCATACTCTGACATACTCTGACTGACTGACTGACATGTGACCGCTGCAATGCACAATTAGCTGACTTCCTCCAGCTGGCCTGGTCATGCCCCGGCATCGCGGCATTCTGGGTCTCAGTCTTCAAGGAAATAGGTCAAATCACGAAGCTAGCCCTTGACCCCGACCCAACACTGGCACTATTAGGCTACTCTAAGCTAATACCAAAAGGGGTTCGTCGGTTGGTCGATATGGGAATGCTGATGGCCAAGCGTAGGATTGTTATCAACTGGTCTCGAGGTCCACTTCCTACGGTCACCCAGTGGAAGAGCGACATGACATTCTGCAGTATGCAGTCAGAGCTTTTCAGTGAGCTTCTCCCCCATGTAATAGGCCCCAAAACTTCTGTGAATTATACAATACTTACCAGCACACGTCTACTAGTGGTATTAATGATTCACCCGTCCAATCACACAGTTAGAATACTCACGATATGAGGTCACCCTTATTCACTTTGTAGACGAGACCGTTCTCTACCTTCTGTTAGAAATAATTCCAACATGCTGGATCAGCAGTAGTACATTCAAAATAGACGTACACAAGTGGGAATGTTATTCTTTTAATTGTGTCTACTGGTTATCTGTATTGTCACCTACTGGCGCCGATTGTCACATGTTAAATATGAGTGCAATGTGTAATAATCTATTGGAATGCTGAGGCTCGCAGTTGAATGTTCTAAGAAAATCAATAAAATAAATTAAAAAAATAAAATAAAAGTAGCTCAACCGGGCATCGGCCAAAAAAGCTAAGTCTCCACGGTCAGAGTTCGGTTCATAGATTCGGTATCCTGAAGAGTAGTCCGGATGGGGGATGTGTCAGAGGAGTAGCACGACGTGGTAGGGAACACAGTGGCAGCCATCTTGGGTTCAGGCAAGGGATTTACAGGTAGTAACAGGGAGGACTTAAAAAAAACTTGCTTGCCAAAGGATCGTGGTGCCCCTCATACAGACCAGGCCTTGGGGAGCAATCATAGAACACCAAAAGTATGTAGCAACAGTTCAGCGTGTGAAACATGGACACGCTCGAAATATGTAAATTAGAAGGGAGCCATCGCAATTTCAAGATCGGCAAGTATGGAGAGGCAGCCTCCACACTGACGTACACAGCCACAAGCAACCTCAGGTATTGACAAAAATCAGCATTGGGATGGAGATCTAGCAACAATGGGCATTTTAAGGCATACTCATTATTGCTGGGCATGGACTCCCAGGCTCGGGGTACCCCATAGATTGAGTTAAAGGCATAATTTTAGGGTCAGGCAGCTTGTGGTGTAACTCCGATGCGGTGTATTATAAAGTTATAAGCAAAGACACAATTATAGATCTTACGGACTGATGGACGGTATTGCTTTCCGCTTGCTTAGTGTACCGACATATAGGTAAATCCGAGAAAGTGCAGTGTCGCCGCATCGCGGTCAGGGATCCTGCCTCGCCATATTGTTGGGACGCCTTCCACAGATCGCGTCAGGATCGGGACCAATTATCAGATGAAAAAGGTACCTCCCGCTGCTGGTGGACTAACAGCTGATGCCGCGCCTCTTTAGGTACAATATTCAGCAGTTTATTTTTCTCCCCTCTCGCCGTAACCTCGCAGAAAGTCTGAGCAGGAGCCCTGGGTATCACAGCTTCCATCCTACGGTCTCTGATAGAGGTCTTGGCTCGCTTCCAGTGCCATCTTGGGGCAAGGGCGCCCGAAATCGTTGCGGCTCATCTTTCGGTTTTCCGCCAGCCCAGAACAGTGGAAACCGAGTTCAAGAAAGGCTGCAGGTGTTCCGGTTGCGGAATTTGCTCTTCAGGTGGGTTATTGTTGCAACGAAACACCACTACGGATGTTGAAGCGAGGGTTCACGATGGAGCATCGGCTACAAACAACCATCATGGCCGTTGGCTCCTCCTCAACGCATAGAGGCACAACAATTGTCCTTAGAGAAGACAGTCCTCGATAGGCCAGACCCGCTGACCATCTGACAAATAGAAGTTCTAAGGACTGAATTTCATGAACTGGCACAGAAGGAGGCCAGGAAACTGCAATTAGCAACACTGCACTGTCTATACGAGGTTGGCCATAAGGCCAGTAAATTGCTGGCATGGCTCAGGTAAAAAAGAAAACGAGGCCAGGTGGGTCGATTCTATTGTTGACAAAAAGGGGACGATACATTACACGGACGAACATATTCTGTCTGCGTTTGCCCAGTACTATGCTGATTTTTATGACCAGAAAACATTCAGCACCACTGACGAGATTACTAACTATCTCGCAAATATTATGTAGTCCCGCGCTCTTCGCAAGCGGGACTTCCAAGAAGGCGGCCATGACTAGACCGCTGGAACAAGGAATAGGCGGTCTAGCCTTTCCTGGAGATAACGCGCAAGCCCGATAAGCGGAAGGACAAATAGCGGGGACGAAGAACAGAGCGTCGTTCTACGCTGCTTCCGACGACTGCGAACCGGGAGAACAAGACAGAACCCCGAGCCAGAAGGAAGATGCCGGGACGAATGAGAGTTCATCCACAACAGAACCGCCCAGTGACAATGTGCACAAGTCCAGCCGACCTGGGGAAGAGGAGGAGGACGGTAAGACTCCGACAGCCATTACCCCGGAGGGCCATGGCCGTAGGCAAGTACCGTTTTTTAGTTATCTCACTGTGGGCTGGTGGAGGGCAGGACTGTGAACAGCCCACTGGTCCACTTCTCCTTTTACCCACCTTTTTCCCATCCTCAACCATTACACTAATTCCCCTTTTCAGGCCTTACACACACTCCTGGTTGTAGGTGGCGGTGTGTTAACTAGCCCAAGCCTCGGGTTGCTGACCCTGTTGTCCTTTTGTTTCCCGTGAGGGTGCAGGCCACATATAATACCACAGACATCCTGGCAACAAGGAGGAGCCGACCAGTAACCACCACAACCTCGTCCCTGGCCGGAAGACCATTGAAGCAACCCTACCTAAGACACATGGACGGGACTGGGATTTGAGGAGCCCCTTTCCATTCCTCCTTATAAACCTCTCTTCCCTTCCCTTTTTGTGGACCACACACAACCTATAGACTGTCCCCAACAAGACAAATAAAACATTCACCACCCCTCACTTTTGTCTCTGCGTCCTGCATCCCTGGGCATCACAGTGGTGTCAGAAGTGTGATTGCTTCATTAAAGCCAATATGACCCAACCCGTCACCATGGAAGACATGTTCGCCCAGTTAGCTGAGGGATAGAGACACCCAAAATTAGTCCTTGAAAGTCAAACACAGGCAGCCCAGAAAGAAAGAGAAGCCTTCCACGCTGCCCTGAAAGAGCAGGCTACCCTGTTGGTTACAAACCAGCAAGTCCAGGATACGGCTATCTTAAGACTTACTGACACCATAACGACGGCCCGAGTTCATCCTAATATTCCCAGCTCTGTGCTCCAGAAATACCAAGAAGGGGAAGACCCCAACTATTTCTTTGTAAATTTTGACAGGAGGGCCACGACTGCTAGCTGGCCTCCCGAACGATGGGGGTCAGTATATAGCCCCCCTCCTGTACGGTGAATTGCAAGCCACCTATCAGGCCGCTAACCTCACTGGTCTCACACCCTACCCCTAGCCAATCCTCGAAAGGCTGGGGTATGATACAGAATACTATCGGTCTAAGTTCTGCAAGGAGAAGTGGGTGAAGGGCGACAACCCCTGAGCCCTTTACTATCGGGTCAGAGAATTGGGAGAAAGGGGGTTACAACCTAGCCACTCCACTATGGAGGAGGTGTCAGAAAAAGTATATCTAGAGCAGTACTTCGAGGCCCTCCCTACCAACACCAGATCTTGGTTAAGGCAACACGAGCATTTGACCGTACAAACAGCGGTGGACTTGGCCTGTGCCTACCACCGATCCCCAGACTTTAGAGCCCAACCCGTAAAAACACCTCCAACCCTCGCCCACAGACAGAGCAGAAATGCTAGCGTAGGAAGAGGGTTGACGAAACCACCTACACAACTCTTCCCCTTGACCTCCGGTCCTCAGTGTTTTAAGTGCATGGAGCGGGGGCACATAGCTAGAAACTGCCCAGAAAAAAGTGAGACGGCAGAACCTATGGAGGTTGGCTTGACCCGGGGATGGGTATTACAGGAGGAACTGAGTCCCGATATATAAAGGCCATCCGTCTCAACGTCCGTCTATTGACGACCTGTTGAACACGGGGTGTCACCACACAGTAATATCCCGAGACCTGGTCCCCATTAGCCACATTCGAAGTGAGGCACAAATACGGGTATCCTGTGTCCACTGGGACGTTCGGCTATACCCCGTAGCCAATGTCCTTATGGAGATAGATGGGTAACCCCAGGTGCGACAGGTCGGCATAGTCCCAGCTCTCCCAGAAAAAGTTATATCAGGAAGTGATCTTCCCCGGTTTGACAAGTATTTGGCTAGCGTGTCCCAAAAGACCCCCGAGACAGAATGGCTACAAGAAGCACCCTTCTCTGCCTCTGACTTTCCGCAAAGCAAGCCCAAAGTTCCAAAGACCAGGTCAGAAAAAAGGAAGGAGCCGGTGGCTTACGCAAGATCCGTATGCCTCCCTGTTACTGGGCTTCTTTCATCCCCAGAAGAGAGCGAGTGGCCGGCCCGTAGCTTCAGGACGGCTCAACGAGACGACAGCACTCTGACCCATGCTTGGAATCAAGCCTACAAAGAAAACCTTAACAAGGGAGGACCATACTTTCTTACTAAGAGGGGTCTCCTTTATCGGATCAGTGGAGCTTCCACTTAAAAAAGGGAACAGCTCCTGGTTCCCCTTGCATTCAGAGAACAGGCTTTGCACATAGCCCATAGTCAGGTTGGGGGTGGACGCTATGGACAAGAGCACACTCTGTGCTATTTATTAGAGAAGTTCTACTGGCCTGGGGTGTACAGGGAGGCTGCCAGGTTTTGCGCCTCTTGCCCTTGATGCTAGTCAACCCATCCACAGACAAGAAGGCTCCGTTAAGGCCCTTGCCTATAATCGATGTACCCTTCAAGTGGGTGGGCGTGGACCTGGTAGGCCCCCTTTTACCCTCATCCCGGGGTCACCAATATATACTAGTTTTGCTCGACTATGCCACCAGATACCCTGAGGCAATACCCCTAATGAGCATGACCACCACTGTGGTTGCTCAAGCCACGATCTCTTTTTTTCAAGGGTTGGTTTTCCTTCAGAGATCTTAACCGATCAAGGGACTCCCTTCATGTCCAGGTTGAGGAAAGAAGTCTGTACCTTACTGGGTATTCATCAACTCCATACCTCCGTTTACCATTCCCAGACGGACAGTCTGGTGGAACGGTATAACCTGAACCATAAAGACCATACTCATAAAATGCATCACAGATTCAGGGAAGGACTGTGGTAAATATCCTTTTTACCTTGACTGAATTTCATACGGAATCTAAAATAAAGTAAAATAGCTCAGAATAACAAGAGGCAGAATCCGTGGTATAAGAGATTTTCTGAATGGGCTTTATTCCAAAATGGCCGACTCGAGTGGCGGCCTTCAGGTTCCGTCACCCCGAGGGTTCAGGAAGTGAAGTACAACACTTTATTGACAAGAAGTAACTTTTATAGCTCATACATTACAATGAAATGAATGCAAAAGGCGTAACAATTGATAAGAGAAATGACATAGTGGTACGTAATCGAAACTAGGCGTAATAAGGAGCAGAAAGAAACATGATTGGCTCTGATTATCATGCATAGGTGGATCTATAAGATAATACTTAACATAGATGCGCGCGCAGCAGCATGACGTGTGATTGACGTGCAACTAGGGGGTGAAGGGGACTTGACATTTAGCTCTACATGTGGAGACGAGAAGTCTGGGGGGTCAAGTCAACCTAATCCCAAATCATATCTAACATCCTATGTTTAGAGAACTATGTTATCCACAAGAAAAGACTCTCGGACAGAATCTATTCTATACTGACTGTGTGTGCGTGTACAAGCGTCTAAGTGTCTATATGAGATGCGAGGGGCAGAAAACTTTCCATGGCAACAGGGCTATGAATTACTTGCAGGAGGACGGAAAGGCCGAGTCCTTTGCTTGTGAGCTTAGAGGAAATGTTTACCTAAATCACCGAACAGGAATGCATCGGCTGAAGAGCAAAGTAGATAATTCGAAGGTGAAATACAGCTTCTTGGCAGGCAGGCAAAACTGGCCGAGGCAGGCACCGTTAGCTGCACAGGGAGTAGGACAAAGTTCATGGATACAGATGCGAGCTCAAGCTGAAGCTGTCAGAGACAGAGAGCAGGGAAGGCTTTAAGGACAGGATCGGGCCTACTTGCCTGAACTGTAAAAATGGAGTAACTTAGCCATATAAAGTCGGTGGCCTTTCATACTTCGGAATCGAATATCCAGCCCATTGATGGCGGATCTGACAGAGAACATGTTGACGGTGGACGCACATATGTTTGCGTTTTGGAAACTGGAACTGGAGGGAACATACATGTACTTGTGACATGCACATAGAACCGTTGGGGTCCAAGATAGGGGACATAACTGATCAGGAAAATCCACACTTCCACATTCCCTCCTTGTCCCCTACTCGCCCTTCAAGAGATATCAATCTTCATCATTCCATCGATTTGCTCATGGAGCATCATTTCTTCTTCCTTCTTCTTCCGGCATTTTGAACGAGAACCTTGATATGGAATGCATGATGTGGCACACAGACCACAAATCGCTGGTCCACATTGCAGGCATAAACAACAACTGAAGAGCATAAGAAGGCCAATACCTAGGAAGGATAGAACTCTCCATCCCCAGGCTGATATCACACTCCAAAACCACCCGGACCACGTCCAAGTGCCTGGATTTTCGTGTATCTGGCTCACAATCTTATGAAGGCGTGTTATAGCTTTATATACAGATGGCGAATTTTCTGGTATGAATATGCAGCAGCTGGATCCGATGACCCTGCAAGCCCCGCCCCTATCGGCCAGGATGACGTCAAGGACAAGACGATTCTGGAGAACAACAATTCTCATTACTGATTGTTCCTCTGTCAGATTGCCTAGGGCGGCTATAGTCTCGTTTACTACAGCTTCGAGAGTCTTGGTTAGTTTACGTATCAGCTTACTATTTGATATTGTACCTATATAGGGAAAGATACCTTTATTGAAATCTACATACTTGTCCCATGCCGTCTCAGTATAATCGACAACTGGGAGATCTCTTCGCTCTCTATTGTGTACTAAATGAACATTCCGATAATAATCAGGTGGAGCTAGGAAAACAGGTGGCAGAAGGAATGCTATGTAACAGGTACCATCCCAATCTAGAGGCAGACGCATATATGCCGTCTGACCACATATAAAGTAAGAATGGCGAGAAGCTCTAAATGAAGATTTACCTTGATCACTATATTCTACTGTAGTAACGCATTGGCTATGGCCCATATGTATGGAACCAACTTTTCTTACACATAATTCACCCTTAACTGAAAATACTGACATAGTGGGCAGAATTAGTTCAACTTCGGATTTGACATTCAGAATCATAAGATTAGGTGTAAAATTACCTAATTTATACACTTCATTTTCTAGATCAGTTCCTGTTCTACTGGGGCGACCCTCCTTATTAGGATGACAGACTTTGAATAAAACTAGATTCAGATTTCCCCATATCCAATGTTGTTGATAAACTGCTGTGTCTGGGTCTATGGAATTTAGTAAACTAAACCATGCTCCACAGGAGCCATTGTGTGTGAACGGATGTGGAAAGAAAGGCAGAACTCCTTTGTTATTCTGATAGGGAGGGAGTCGGCCACACACCCAACAATTGGTGGCATTACTAGTCTGATGGGAATGATGTAACATACTAATGAAAGTGTTATTGCGCAGCGCAAGTCTATAAGATAATTCATGTGGCGGTAGGTCACTAAAAGAATGTTCAGCAGCAACATTATAAACATGTCTAGGAATAGGATGATATATGTGCAAAATCACACTCGTAATAATTACTAAAACACTCAATAAAAACAAAATTAATAATGTCCTCATACAGTAGCTACGCAGTGATTTACAATACGCCTGTCGTTTCAACATTTCTCGGGTATTTTCTCTACTCAGGTCCAAGGGATACATGTCGGAGACAATTCAACCGCTTCACCTTGGAGAGGACTTAAACAATCAAATTGCTCGACTGTTTGGGCCTAAGCTTTAATTTATAGCACTGAGAGTCATTCTGTTCAACAAAAGGAAGTTTTGAATCAGTCTGTGAGGGAGTGCAGGGCACAGTGTCTATATCCGAGGATAGTCCATGAAATTTCTTAATGTGGCTGGAATGTATCCAGCCCTTGCGGCCCTCAACTTTCACGGCTGTTCTTGTGGTCAGCAGGACTAGCTTCGGTGCTTTCCACCTGGGCTCCAACTGGGTCTTCCGATCAAAATTTCTCACAAACACCAGATCCCCCGGAGCAACGTCATGGGGTTTCACCTCAGTGTTGTCAGGAAAAGCTGCAGTTACCTGTGAACGACAAGATTGTAGTGCAGACATCAAGGAAGCCAAGTAATCTGTCAGCATATTACAATTAACATCAGTTATTTTACGTGGTATAGGCGTCCCCCACATATTTGGTGGTCTTCCGAAGATCACCTCATACGGGGATAGCCCTGTTCGAGAGTGTGCTACCATTCTTATGTAAAATAGTGCAACTGGTAATGCTACTATCCAGTCAACACCTTTCTCCTTACATATTTTAGACAATCTGATTTTCAAAATTTGATTATGTCGTTCCACGAGACCTGCTGCCTCGGGGTGTCGGACACAGTGGAATTTCCACTGATATCCCAACAAAAGTGAGACATGTTTCATTAATTCGGATGAGAAAGGCTGGCCGTTATCTGAATATACAACACGTGGTAAACCGTACCGCGGGAAGAATTCTCGAACTAACTGTTTGGCAGTAGTCGGGGCCGTGTAATCTGATACTGGGTACGCCTCAGTCCATCGGGAGAGAGCGCAGACAACTACCAGAACATATTTGAATCCTCGACATCGTTCCATCTGGATATAATCCATTTGGAGCACTTCAAAAGGATGATCAGGAGTCTGGAATCCACCCTGTTCTACGGGAACACTTTTTCCTGGGTTGAACTGACAACATATCATACAGGTACGGACTTTTTGTTTAGCTGCTGCTCGTAAATGTTTGTTGAACCAAATGTGTTGAATGCTATCTAGCATAGCTTTCTCTCCTAAATGCGCTGGGCTGTGAATTGTAGCTATAATGGCCTGGACCATAGAGTCAGGAAGAAACCATACAGATTTCTCCTTCGTCATCCATCCCTGATCTGTCTGGATCCCTCCTAGTTCAGTCCATTTCTTTAATTCCTCTGCAGTAGCATGTGTCTGTATGTCAATTACGTCAAGTGCGGGATCCTTAATTGTCATACACTGTGTTGGTGTCTGAACTATTGGCTTTGTCATGTCTAATGTGCGATTCTGAGCAGTCTGTTTAGCTGTTCTGTCAGCTAAATCATTGCCTTGAGAAATGATATCAGTAACCTTCGTGTGTGCTTTACATTTCATAATCGATATGGCAGTTGGTAGATGTATTGCGTCTAACAAGGCATGAATGAGGGTTCCGTGCTGAATGTGGGCACCATGGGAGGTTAAATAACCTCTCTCTCGCCACAGCACGCCGAAGTCGTGTACAACTCCGAATGCATAACGTGAGTCAGTGTATACATTAACTTTCTTATTTGTGGCTTGAATACAGGCTTGTGTTAGAGCAATAAGTTCTGCTGCTTGGGCTGACAAAGTATCTATACAATTTGTCTCAATAACTTCAGTGTCTGTTGTGACTGCATACGCGGCCACTAAGTCTCCTGTACTTGCTCTCATGCACGATCCATCTACATACAACGTCAGGTCTGGATCTAACAATGGAACGTCTGTCAAGTCTTGTCTAGGTTTCGTCTTTATTTCAATAATTTCAACACAATCATGAGCTAGTGGGTCTGTTCCAATTACAGGTAATAGTGTAGCAGGATTCAATGTATTACACCGTCGGATCTCTATGTGTGGCTGAAACAATGTCAGTTCATAACCGGTAAGTCTTGCTATGGTCAAGTGTTGTGTTTGTGTTCGGTTCACAAGAACTTCTACTGCATGTGGTACTTGTACTGTCAATGGATGTCCTAACACTATGGCATCGCTTTGTCTGATTGCTAAAGCTGTTGCTGCCACTGATTTCAGGCATGCGGGCAAAGCCTGAGCTACGGGATCTAATGTACTGGAAAAATAAGCACATGGCTTGCGTGATCCTGCTTGTTCCTGTGTGAGTACTGACAAAGCAGTACCTTCGCGTTCTGTGACAAAGAGTGTAAAATGTTTGCTATAACATGGTGTTGCTAAAACAGGTGCTTGACATAAAGCTTCCTTTAAGCTTTCAAAAGCTTGTGTATGTTCCTGAGTCCAAGGGAGAACAGTCGATGTGGCTGCCTCCTGTGTGGTTACTGAATGAGTGGTTTTGCTAGAAATGCGTACTGAGGGATCCACTGCCTACAATATGAAGTGAGGCCTATGAAAGCCCGCACCTCCTTTTGTGTCTGGGGTATTGACATGTTAGCAATTAACTGGATGCGATCTGGTGTAAGCTGCCTTCCCTCCTTGGACAGCGAGTGACCAAGATAAATAACTCGCTGGGCACAGAATTGCAGCTTAGAGGGAGACACTTTGTGCCCCTTGTCGGCTAGAAAATGTAAAACTGTCAGAGAAGCCTTTTCACATTCAGGTTCGCTTCTCGCGGTGATCAGCAGATCATCGACATATTGAAGCAGTGCAGTATTGACTGGCATGTGGATACTGTCAAGTTCTCGTTTCAGTGCTTGGCTGTAGATGCTGGGGCTTTCTGTGAATCCTTGGGGAGCGCGTGAGAATTTAAAGCTGCGCCCATTTAAACTGAATCCGAACAAATATTGGCTTTCCGGATCTATTGGGACGCTAAAAAAGGCATTCTTGAGATCAATTACAGTAAAGAATGTTGCTTCGGAATCAATTGCTGTCAATAATGATGATATATCGGGGACCACAGGAAATTGTGGCACAATGCACTTGTTTAGTTCCCGCAAATCAATAACCAATCGGTATACTGGCGGAGCAGTAGGGTCAGTTCGTTTAAGAATCGGAATTATCGGTGAATTACATACATTGGAGTCTGTTTCTACAACTACTCCTTGGGCAATTAACTCATCAATGATTTTCAGCAAAGCCACTACAGCATCTTGCGGTAACTTGTATTGTCGCATTCGTGGTAATACCACTCCTGCCTTGAGTGTAACTCGGTATGGTGTAATGTTCATGCAACCAACATCAGTAGGGCCTTGTGCCCATAGATGTGCTGGTAAAGTCTGTAGTCGGGGATCCATGTCTCTAGACACATAGTGACCTTTAAAATCACGTAAAAACAACCTTATTCCTCCCGGAGAACAACATATTATGGCTCCTAGGGCTTTCAGAGTTTTAATTCCTAACAAATTTTCTGGGCATGATTTAGTAAGCAATAAATCTGTAGTTCGTGTCAAAGGTCCTATCGTAAGTGGAAGAGGCTGTGATACTTCGTTAACAATAGGTTTTCCTGAAAAACCAAGGGAAACATTTTGAGAGCCTGAGAGGGGTGCCCCTGGAACTTCACTACGTTTTATAGTTGTACGACTTGCCCCTGTATCGAGTAAGAATTTTCTATCTTGACCTAATAATTCACTATGTACATAAGGTCCTTCTTGATCTACAGGAATCTCGATAAGCGGTAAGTCAACTTCCCTCTCTAGGCTGGTTCATGCGTAACGCTGATACTCAGGATATTCATACTGTGCAGTCTGATACATTTGTCGTGTGGTGGTTTGTGTGGCAGTAACAGGCAACGGTGGTGCAGCTGGCACAAACTGTATTGGCTGTTGTGCGGCTGGCATGGCCTGGGAATGTGGCATAGCTCCTTGTTCATTCTGATCTTGTCTGAGTGGCCGTGATCTTTCTTGTGTTTTACCTATGGCGATATTGTGTTTTAAAACTGGACAATCGTGTACGTAATGACCTGGCTTTTTGCAATAATTGCATGTCCCTTTTACCGGTCCTGCTGAATCGGACTGTGTCATACCCTTTTTATGTCCTTCAGCCGGTACTGTCTGAGACACTAGCATTTTCATTTTTGTATCTTTCATACGTCTTTGTTCGTGTTCTTGTTCATCTCTAATTCTATTGTGATGATACTGTAACATTTGTAGCATTTGTGACGGAGTGTTACTTTGCCAGGTACTCTCGAATTTCAATATTCTATTCTTTACTGGAGGTAATGCATTTTCTACTAATTTTGTCACAAATAAATGTGGATACGACTCACTACTTGTTTTTATACCACTATTTATTCCAAAACATTTTTCAAATCGGGCATAATAGTCACTTGTGTCTTCATCATGCTTTTGTTTACAGGCCGTGATTGCACCCCAATCTTCCTTTTTCGTAGTTAACAAACGTGGCAGTACTTGTACTAGTAAACCTGGTAATGCTTTGACTTTATCCCCGAGCCCTGAACCTGCAGCTCGGGCCTTTTCTTCCGTTTCTAATGCTGTCCAATCTATCTTTTGGTCTCCCACTTCCCACTCTTTTTCTTTCAGTTTTTCATAAATACCAGCAGGTAAGAGCACCTTTAATATCGTCATAATATCAGGATAGGTATACTCTCCCATCAGCAACATGTCCTTAATTTCTCGGTGGAAACCCGCTGGGTCTTTGTCATGACTTGGTACTACTTTCTTCATTTCTAATAATTCAATTTTTGATATGGGTGTGTATACAAATACACGGTGAAACTCATTGTCTTCGCCTTTTATTGGGTGCACTTCTCGTAAGGGATTTTGTCTATCCATATAATACGGCGTTCTTTCTCTGCGGGGCAGCGGGAAAGAATCCGGATTTACAAAAAGGACATACTGTTTACGTGACACTAATATTTCTTTAATCAACTTGTTACTAGAACCTCTCCATCTGTTCGTGAGTAGTTCCGTTAATATATCAGGTAAAGGACCAGGGTCAGCATGTTGGCTCTTATATAATATAAGGAGTTGCTGAATCATATAGATTCCAGCTAAACGTTGTTCATCTGCACTAAGGTTAAAAAACGTGTGTGCTACGGTCTCATCACCGTATTTTTCAGGACTGTCAATCCAGTGAACGGCTGATCTGGCCAATTCTTGCTCATCCATGGAATCGAGGAGGTGGTAACCCCTTCGTTCTCGTAGTAGTTTATCTGCGGCTTGGATCAGATGTTCAGGAGACTTTAAATTTATTACAGGCGTCGGATACGTTCTGCTATTATTTGGACATACAGAGTGTATGGGATCAGAAAAGCATCTAGTATTATCACAGGATCTTCCTCTGCCTACGTATGCTATGGTTTCTGACTGTCTTGCGGAATTCCCTGATTCGGAGACTTCATCTTGCTCGAACTCGTCTGTTTCCAATCTTTCTTCGTGAATGCGTTCTATTTCTCTACGGATTTTTCGGCACATGGCTATTATACAGTTTTTCTTATCGTGTCTCCCTTCTGATATATTCTGGCTCCATCTTGTAAGAATAAGCATTGTATTCGGGTCTACCCCCGGACGGTCTTGATTTCTGATCACGCAGTTTATGAGGAAACGTAACAGTTCCCCCTGTATCTCTACTTTCTGGAATTCCATAGCTCTGTTAATACATTCTGGGTCTCGCCCTGTTTGGACAAAATGATATATGTTATCTAGATGCGTAGTCATTCCTGGTAACCTCGCTAAATACTCTGCAGCTCGTCTGATACGTAATGATGCCAGGACCATTTCGTCCTCTTTACCGACCACCGGGTCATATCTACAATCTATAAGGAGTTCCTTAAGCGTACGTTCACTTACGAATTTGGGTGTACGTGAATGCGCTGATTCTTGAAAAATAAGTTTATTTATTCTAGGTGGCGTAAAAGTATTGCTTGCACCTCCCGTGGCCCCTTCAGGGGCGTCGGGTGTGAATGGATTCGTCGAACGTGACACAGCAACTATAGGTGTCGATACCACTGTAGAATCGACTGCGGGGACAGATGCGGAAACAGACGTGCTTGCCGGAGCTCGCGTCGGGACTTGCTGTTGCACGGGGACAGATACCTGATCCTGACGTTGAACCCCTCCGCCAGACGGTCTATGTGGTGTGGGGTTAGCATACTCGGGAGCTGCGTCATCTAGATATGAGGAAAGAAAAACATCTTCTGCGGTTCTGGGATGCCCTTTTGGATGTACCTTAATTGGAAATAATGGGGGTGGCAAGTCTTTTGGCATCTCTGGAACGGCCTTAGGTAGTCCTTCGGCTAGGAGGGGATACATACCACTCATAAGAGCGTTTCTTTGTCTATCTACTTGTTCTGATTTTACTCGGATACCTTCCTCAATTAATATATTTTCTTGAACTTCCTTTGAACTCTCTTTACTCCTCTCTTCCTGTCTACGTGCTTTTTCTGTACGTCTATGAGATTCTTTACGCCATAACTCAACAGCGTCTTTCTGTGACTGTCTGACTTTTCTTTTCCATAACTCTTCTTCCACTTTCATGATGCACTCTGCATCCCAGGTTCCCGCTGCGGGCCACCTTTGACTTTCCGGCAATCCCTTGGTATAATCTACCCATAGATCAAGAAACAATATGGCATCTAAGCCATGCTTGTGATACATAAAATGCCCTGGGGTGTCCCTAGGAGGAATAGGAACTGCTTCTTCGAGCACCCCTTTTCTGGTAGTAATCTGTCTTAACTTCGAGAAGAGCGGCATCTCGACAACTGATCTGATACTTACTCTTGAATTCACTTAATACGGAAAACACAATAATGAACGGTGAACAATGAACAATCATTCATACCACAATATGCAAGACATTTGAACACTTTAAACATTTAAACATTAAACATTCTAAAAATGACCGACGATGATGACAGTCTGCATGACTAATCACCAAGCTGAATTCTTGACAATAACTGAATACTTCGGAATACTTGATATACTGCTAAACAGTACATATACACTGCTAAACAGTGCAGACCGGATTTGTGTACCCAAATCCGTCTTGACCGGCACAACCTATGTGCGCGTCAACACGCCTCCCCGGCGATGGTACTCACCGAGTAGCTCCTTGAAACGGAAGGCCTCAGAGAATGAACGGGACTCGATGACTGCGGACAGCGGACCCTCTGGACATCGGGATTTCGAAAACCTGGTGGGCCTCTGTATACCTCGGATCTTGCTCTCTCAGCTAGGCTCTGGTCGGGATACTTCGCACTTCTCACCGCCTCGTCTGGGTTGATCGCAGCCTCAGTCGCCCCCGCTTGACCGGAGGGAGCTTACAGGAAATCCTGCTGGTACGCGTTTATGGTCCGTCCAGCTGTGGCAGGAGACCGGGCCTGCAACGCACCGCCGGCGCGTGAGATGAGAAAGTGTCCCTATTCGGGCGCCATTATGTGGTAAATATCCTTTTTACCTTGACTGAATTTCATACGGAATCTAAAATAAAGTAAAATAGCTCAGAATAACAAGAGGCAGAATCCGTGGTATAAGAGATTTTCTGAATGGGCTTTATTCCAAAATGGCCGACTCGAGTGGCGGCCTTCAGGTTCCGTCACCCCGAGGGTTCAGGAAGTGAAGTACAACACTTTATTGACAAGAAGTAACTTTTATAGCTCATACATTACAATGAAATGAATGCAAAAGGCGTAACAATTGATAAGAGAAATGACATAGTGGTACGTAATCGAAACTAGGCGTAATAAGGAGCAGAAAGAAACATGATTGGCTCTGATTATCATGCATAGGTGGATCTATAAGATAATACTTAACATAGATGCGCGCGCAGCAGCATGACGTGTGATTGACGTGCAACTAGGGGGTGAAGGGGACTTGACATTTAGCTCTACATGTGGAGACGAGAAGTCTGGGGGGTCAAGTCAACCTAATCCCAAATCATATCTAACATCCTATGTTTAGAGAACTATGTTATCCACAAGAAAAGACTCTCGGACAGAATCTATTCTATACTGACTGTGTGTGCGTGTACAAGCGTCTAAGTGTCTATATGAGATGCGAGGGGCAGAAAACTTTCCATGGCAACAGGGCTATGAATTACTTGCAGGAGGACGGAAAGGCCGAGTCCTTTGCTTGTGAGCTTAGAGGAAATGTTTACCTAAATCACCGAACAGGAATGCATCGGCTGAAGAGCAAAGTAGATAATTCGAAGGTGAAATACAGCTTCTTGGCAGGCAGGCAAAACTGGCCGAGGCAGGCACCGTTAGCTGCACAGGGAGTAGGACAAAGTTCATGGATACAGATGCGAGCTCAAGCTGAAGCTGTCAGAGACAGAGAGCAGGGAAGGCTTTAAGGACAGGATCGGGCCTACTTGCCTGAACTGTAAAAATGGAGTAACTTAGCCATATAAAGTCGGTGGCCTTTCATACTTCGGAATCGAATATCCAGCCCATTGATGGCGGATCTGACAGAGAACATGTTGACGGTGGACGCACATATGTTTGCGTTTTGGAAACTGGAACTGGAGGGAACATACATGTACTTGTGACATGCACATAGAACCGTTGGGGTCCAAGATAGGGGACATAACTGATCAGGAAAATCCACACTTCCACAGGACTGGGACCGAAAACTCCCACTGGTACTATTTGCTATACGCACTCACAAACAATCATCAACCGGGATCAGTCCCTTCGAGCTGATCTTCGGCCGTAAGCCCCGCACACTTCTAGACATGACAGTGGAACAATGGACTGAGGAGGAAGAGGAGGGGAGACCCCTGTTAACATACTCCGCTGCCCTAAAACAAAATCTCACGACTCTCTGGGAAGAGGTACACCAAAATCTTGAGAAAGCCCGAAAAAAACAAAAGAAACACTATGACAGGGGTGCTCAGATCCGTCAACTGACCGTCGGTGATAAGGTACTCATATTAAGGCCCACCTCCGAAAATAAACTTTTAGCAACCTGCCAAGGCCCCTAGCCTGTCATCAGTCAGGTAACCCCTGTCACCTATAGAGTAGCTATACCTAGAACTGGAGTCCGGGAACAGGTCTACCACATCAACTTACTAAAGAAATGGGAAGACCCACCCTTAAGTCAGGAACCCCGTGGCGTCCGTAAACCACATCACCTGTACAAAGACCCTAGAAATACCAGACCGACCCTCGAGTTCACCACCTGCAATGTAGTGGAAACGCTCAGCAATAAAGAAAGAGCCCAATTATATAGTTTGTTGGACTAGTTTGTTGGACAGTTTTCCAGGCGTTTGCTCCAGCACTCCAGGGAGAACCACTTTAGTATATCATGATATAAACACAGAAGCAGGGACAGTCATAAAGTTAAAACCCTACCGCATACCTGCTGCCAGACAACAGGCTGTGGAACAAGAAATAGACTCCATGTTGCGGGCAGACATCATAGAACCCTCACAGAGTAATTGGTGTTCTCCGGTGGTATTGGTGCCCAAACCGGACGGTAGCCTCCGGTTCTGCATTGACTTCCGCCAACTAAATGCACAATCCAAATGTGACAGTTACCCTATGCCAAGGGTTGATGATCTCGTGGAGAGACTAGGAGGGGCCCGTGTGATGTCCACCATCGATCTAACAAAGGGCTATTGGCAGATCCCTCTCCATCCTGCTGCTAGATAGAAGGCGACGTTCTCCACTCCCTCTGCCCTGTACCACTTTAAGGTCATGCCCTTTGGACCACACGGAGCCCCCGCGACTTTCCAGAGGTTAATGGACGTCATTCTACGGGCTCACCAACAATACGCAGTAGCTTACCTGGATGATATTGTGGTATATAGCCCTGAGTGGGAGACACATTTAGAGCACCTTCGGCGTCTCTTCTCCTCTCTCCACCAATCGGGTCTGACGCTCAATCCCAAAAAAGACCGCCCTGGGAACTAACCATATAGAATATCTGGGGTACTCCATCCAAGATGGAACACTGCAACCACAACGCACCAAATTAGAAGCGATACAGAACATACCCCGACCAACCACTAAAAAGGACATACGGGCCTTCCTAGGGCTGGTAGGTTATTACCGGCGCTTTATTCCAGACTTCTCCTCCATAGCCTGTCCCCTAACTGACTTGTTAGCACAGCGGTATTTCAACAACAGGCTACAATGGATGGGACCCCAAGAAAATAGCTTTCAGACCCTAAAAACCCTATTGTGCCAGGCCCTGGTACTGATGTGTCCTGATCCTATCTCAACCTGGCCAGAAAAGCGAATTGCAGCCAATATTATATCTCAGGCGTAAGTTGTTCCAACGAGAGACCCACTACTCAACAATGGAAAAAGAATGTCTGGCTATCAAGTGGGCTATGGGGGCTCTGCAATATTATTTGTTGGGTCCCCCTTTCTTTTTGGTTACTGATCATGCCCCTCTCACCTGGCTTGCCACCCACAAGGACACAAACCCCAAGATACTCCGATAGTTCCTATCCTTACAACCGTTTTCTTTTCAGACCATCCATGCCCCTGGCCGGGCTCAAGGGAATGTGGATTTTCTTTCACGATGCTCGTCAGAAACATGGCCCGAACATCCATGCCTAGAAGGAAAGCAATGTAGTCCCGCGCTCTTCGCGAGTGGGACTTCCAAGATGGCGCCCGCGACTAGACCGCCGGCACAAGGAATAGGCAGTCTAGTCTTTCCTGAAGATAAAGCGCGAGCCCGGCAAGCAGCAGGACAAATAGCGGGGACGAAGAACAGAGCGTCGTTCTACGCTGCTTCGGAAGACTGCGAACCGGGAGAACAAGACAGAACCCCGAGCCAGAAGGAATGCCGGGACGAACGAGAGTTCATCCACAGCAGAACTGCCCAGTGGCAACGTGCAGGAGTCCAGCTGACCCGGGGAAGAGGAGGAGGGTGTCAAGACTCTGACAGCTACGACCCCGGAGGGCTGTGGCCGTAGGCAAGTATCATTTTTTAGTTATCTCACTGTGGGCTGGTGGAGGGCAGGACTGTGAACAGCCTTCCACTTCTACTTTCCCCCCCTTTTTCTCATCCTCACCCATTACACTAATTCCCCTTTTCAGACCTTACACACACTCCTGGTTGTGGGTGGCGGTGTGTTAACTAGCCCAAGCCTCGGGTTGCTGACCCTGTTGTCCTTTTGTTTCCCTTGAGGGTGCTGGCCACATATAATACCCCCAGACGTCCTGGCAACAAGGAGGAGCCAACCAGTAACCACCACAACCTCGTCCCTGTCCAGAAGACCATCAAAGCAACCCTCCTTGAGACACACAGACGGGACTAGGATTTGAGGAGCCCCTTTCCATTGCTCCTTATAAACCTCTCTTCCCTTCCCTTTTTGTAGACCACACACAACCTATAGACTGTCCCTAGCCAACAAGACAAATAAAACATTCACCACCCCTCACTTTTGTCTCTGCGTCCTGTATCCCTGGGCATCACATATAACCACCCCAGCGCTAGGTGATAAGGATGTCAAGCCCCTAAAGGAAGATATAACTCTAGCAGAGGTGGGGGAAGCAATAAATAGTTTAAGATCAGGTAAAACCCCCAGACTGATGGACTTCCTGCCAAGTTTTTTTAAAAGAGTAGAGACCTCATTGACTCTCACCTCCTGGCCTTATATAGGGATGCATACGAGGGGGAGATTCTCCTAGCCGATCTCCGCACTGCTACTATAGGGGTCATTCACAAACATGGAAAACCCAGGGACAAGTGCGACTCATATCACCCAATCTCTCTCCTAAACATGGAGGTCAAAATCCTTGCAACAATATTGGCCATGCATTTATTAAAAGTTGTTACATCCAATCCGGCTTTATGATGAGCACGTCGACCAGGTGGAGCCTCTGAAGAGCCCATAATTGGATCATGACGGTCAGGACGCCGAGAACGCCTTCGATGCCATACATTGGCCCTTCCTCGATGCCGTCCTCCTCAGGTTCGGCTTCGGTCCAAACTTTAGGCGATTGGTGGCACTACTCTACACGGAACCAAGGGCAAAGGTTAGAGTTAACGGTCGGCTCTCCTCTGAGTTCCCGATCTCCCGCGAGACCAGACAAGACTGTCCTCTGTCCCAACTAATATTCGCTCTAGTGATAGAACCTCTAGCTTGCCTAATTAGACAGCACCCAAAAGTCACTGGATTTCGGATCATGCCGGACGATCGGGAGGAAGAAAGAATATTGCTGTATGCGTCGGATATTCTTCTGTTCATTACAAACATAACTACTACAATCTCCACTGTGTTCTCGATCTTGGAGGAATATAGCAGTTTTCGGGTTATAAAATTAATTACCACAAGTCTATATTATATAATCTAACACAAGATATGGAGTGGCCCTCACTACCCGGGAACCTATGTATAGCCAAAGAGGGCTTCAAATACTTGGGGATTTTCCTCACCCCAACCCTATAATATGTCGTACACGTAACATACACCAGGTCCTCGCTAGCTTTAAGCAATATGCAGACAGGTGGAGAGCACTGCCACTCACAATCATGGGCCGCGCAGCAATATAGAAAATTATTTCATTACCCCAATTTCTATATGTGCCTCAGAACACATATCACCCCCCTCCCTCGGTCACTATCCAGGAAAGTCGACTCCGAGCACTTCTCTGGTTAAAGGGCCACCCCAGAATTACATTAAAGACGCTACAGCGCAACCCGTACAATGAGGCTCTTGCACTCCCAGATATAGAGGATTACTATTGGGCAGCCCATCTTATCCCCATAAATGATTGGATACAGCTCCCCGGAGGCCACCCCACCTAAAGGTTAGAAAGAGAAACGTTTACACAAGAAACATTTATACACTATTTATACAGTGGAAAAGGGACACACAGACTACTACCCGCAATCAGGGCCACTTTAGAGGCCTGCAACAAAACTAATAATACGCTAGGCTGGGCACATAAGATATCTACATCCACCCCACTTTGGAAAGGAAATTGGCTTAAAGAATGGAGTAAGTTGGGCCTGGGATCTGCTTGGGATCTCAACCAAGGGAGATATTGTAGTCAAGGGCAACCTCAACCCCTTCCCAGTCGTCCAGACAGATTTTCAACTTCATGCCTCCCAAATTTTTTAAAGTATGCACAACTGCGACATGCTTGGATTGCAGAGGGAATAGAGGCATCTAAGTTCCCTGAGTTTGCACCACTGGAGGGCAGACTACTTCAGGAAGAACTACAAACAAAGGCAGTCTCTACCACCTATAAAACTATAAACAATAATATGCCCGACACTCTGGCTAAACTAAGGAGGGTATGGGAGGGAGAACTAGGGGAAATGGAAGACATTGACTGGGAGGCGGCCCTGATGCACCCTCGCGAGGTAGCAATAAAAGCCAGGTTTCGCCTCATTCAACTCAAAATCCTTCACTGGACCTATTACGACAGAGACAAACTACAGAAAATGGGTCAAGCAGAGTCGTCTGTATGCCTGCGTTGTCGCACTGAAACTAGCAATTTTCTCTACACGTTGTAGGAATGTCCACAAACAGCGATTTATTGGCAGACAATAATCACTGAACTTAGCGCAATACAGGGAATTTCCCTGCCATTGGACCCTAGATTCATCCTGTTAGGGATCCCAAGTGAGGTGGATGTCCCCAGACCCCAACACCTGCTTAGCGCACTGGGCCAGTTTGTGGCTAAGCGGGATATTGCCTGACACTGAGGTGCGCAAGAGACCCATACAATACAAGAATGGAAAGGGGGTATGGATTTGTACATCGCCGCTGAAAGTGTCATATACAAAAGCAGAGGTTGTCACAAAAAGTTTAAGAAAATATGGGGGTGCTGGATGAGATACTACGGTCTGTGCTTGAGGGAAGAAGATACTAAATCTACCGCAATTTAGGTGTCGGCCTTATTATGTTTTTTGCTGGTCCCAGTAGGAGGGTGGGGAGTCAGGCTGTGAGAAATGGCCCTACTTGGATGTGTACTAAGGAACTCTATGTAATTTGTGTTTATATTATGATTTGTGTCCCTCAGATGCTCACTGGATGTGGAAAGGAATGGGTGGTTGATTGAGGTCTAAGTGCAATGTTGGTGTTACAGTGTTACAGTTAAGTCTATGTTCACAAGTATTGCAAAATAAAAAAACAATATTTTATTTAAAAAAAACAGGTGATACTTAAGACCAATTTTTCATGCATATGAATTAAAATGGGAGGAAAGCAGGGAGATGTCTATTCCTTTAATATTTTTTTTTAAAGCATACATTTATTTCAGAAGCAAGAGGGGGAGAAAAAACAAGAGACAATATCAACACTATAGACATTGAATGAGGGTGTTACCCACAGGGACTTGTGCACAACAGTGCTCGTCTAGTTGTGAGAACGGTGCAAGTGACAAGCGGAAAGAACAGAGCGAGGAAACGGCGCAAAGGAAAAAATTAACAATTATTTAAACAGTTGTGAATATACAGAAAAGATCCCATGTAATTATAAGGAACATTTGTATTCAACAACAATTTTAAATATTAGAGTTGCCCCAAAAGTTGCACTGGGGGGGTCGACGACGTTTCGACCTGTAATAAATTCAGGCCATCTTCAGGACCGGGTTGCAACAGTAATGATTAGTGCCGTATGGAAGCTAAGAAAAAAAGGAAAAGGGGGTAGAATAAGAACGGAGAAAGGCTGATGCAATCCAGCAAACATAGTGGCAGTAATGGATGAACCTTATGTGAGGGTGGGCCAACAAGGGTGGATAAAACTTCAATTGACGTAGGGAAGTAGGTACAGGATGATCATGCCGAGGGGACAGCATGTCAGAAGGTAATTGAGATTGGGGGCGGTAGCACCGATGGCACTGGAGGCTGGTGAGGTCTAAATAGTTGCATACTAAAAGAAAAATGAATGCAATTGTGCCAGAGAGGTGGATTATGGCATGTATAGGAAGGTGAGGATATAGCAAGTCATTTTAGGACAACGTAGTATAAATGTAGATGGGGCGAAAAACGAAGCAATTACAAGATTGCTGCTGGGAAGCAAAAGTGTTTGTGACAGGATGCGGATGACCGTATGTCAAACCGGTAGGGACCTGAAGGACATAGGTCTTGCTGTCTCAATAAAAAATAACAATTTGGGGTGGTGGAAAAACAGACTTACCAAAGGGCTGAGTGGCACAATGAATAATCAAAGTTATCCGCGGTCTCCAGTCTGCCGCGGCCTTGTTCAGTCGGGTGGGTGGGGAGGCTGTGTGGACTGGCATCTGGCGTGAACTGTCCGAATGGCATCTGGTAGCGTGAGGAAAGGGGAGTAATCAGTAAGGGCTAGGGACAGAAATTAAAGCAAGGAGGATGTTAAGGGAAGTCGACTCACCCAAAGTGTACGTCAGATAAACGTTCTCATTCGAGCAGGTTGTAATACACGAGGTCCAGCCAGGGCGTAGAGGGTGTCAGGCTGACGTCCGTTTGGAAATATCCGGTCGTGAGCTGGATGCAATTGAGAACATGCAACGGGAGCTTTAGGCCAAAAGAGATCAGTAGGGAAAAGAAAGGAGGAAGGGCGGTCCGACAAGCAGCCATTCACCTGACAATGTCAAACTGCTTCAGGAAGGTTTCAGACACAGGGTTGATGTGTTCAAAATTGCAAGACCTGCTGAGAAACGGCCAGACTGGACCGAGGTTGAGGGGCAAGATGGCTGCCGAGAGACCGTAGAGGATAGTCGCCTATTCCCTTACTCCTCTCTCTCTTCCTAAAATGCTGAGCTACCTGGACAGCCTGTGCCGTAAGGTTTTCATCATCATCCCATAGTGAACTTGACTCATGATTGCTTTGTTTTGAACAATATGGACAATCGAAAGCTATGATACGGCGCTTACAGATACAGATACAGCTGGCTGCTCTGAATACAAGGGCACACTCTGTTAAAACTTGCTGGAGATATCGGTCAACTGTGACTATTACTCGGATTACTTCCTTTCGGCATATTAAAAGCAGGGAAATGACCTCCAAAAGTGAGCAGGTGGCAAGGGGGTTAAGGGGGCACAGAGTAAAAGAGAAAGACTCTCAGAATGATAGTCTGGTATATAGCGACCCATGCCCCCGCAGACAATCAGAGCAAAGACTCGTTTGAAAAATCAGCCACGGAAGGTTTGCGGGGGAAAAAATACCCGTGCGGATAGAATCGAGAGTGCCCTGAGAAAAGAAAAGGAAAAGGAAAAAAAATTGAAAAGATCGAAGCCGCTACCAACCAAGAGAGCTACTAAAGAACGACTAGCTGACCTTGGGGCAGGATTGTCTGGCTTCGAAGGCATCAAAGATGCTGTGCTACGCCACCCTACCTTGCGGGAAATTCTCTCCGTCTCGGCAGCAGCAGCGGCTACTCGGGGGTTGCTTCTGGATCAAGAGAAGGCATTTCCATCGCCGCCGCTCCCCATCGATGCTGCGGAAGAAGACGCCGGTGACAGCACAGATCCACGCTTACAGGGGGAGAGGATGAACGGCGAGCTATCGACCGAGCCGGTAGCGCAGCCCTTGGTTCACGCGTCTGGAGGCCAGAGAGAGAGCGAGAGTGCAAAGCAGAAGCCTACCGGCGATGGGGGTGTCGAGAACGCAACAGGAAAGGCTCCGGAGAGACAGCATGAGAAAGAAATCGACATGCTTCCAGCTAGCGTCTTTACGAGCACCCAGAACCAGAATCAGAATCAGGTACAGGGGGGCAGTAAAGATGTGAATTCACACTTGGAACATCCAGAGATTGATTTACCTTGCATACCTATCGAGACTGAGACTGAGACTGAGGTTGTGACTAAATTGGGGGAAAGAGTTGCTGGGTTGGGGGAATCAGGGGATAGCCAACATTTAATTGAATCTTTAATCGAGTCTGCTCAGACTACTATGGATGGTAAGCAGGCAGTACAACATCAAGATAAGACTACAAAGTGTCAAGCTATTGAAGACATTCGGGGTATTAATGACCTCAAAGTGTTGGGAGAAACTAACCCAGGCTCGCCAACGGATGAATGCTTTTATTCAGTTGATGACGATGATGAGGATCATGTAGGCAAAAATAGGGGGAGGGGCAAGGGTGCTCCCTATACAGACTTAAATATAGATTCAGCCTCGGGAGCAAGCGAGAAATCAGATAGATCGGATAGATCTGACTCATATTCAGAGACAGGTTCGTCCTCATTCGCTTCCGCATCCTCACCAAGACTTCACTCTAGAAACTCCGAGATTAATAGCGAAACATCAGAATTAGAGCTAGAAGTAGAAAGGGCAACAGGTGGTAGAAATCACAGATGTCGGATGTCGAAGAGTGTCAGAAGGAGGTCGCATGCAAAAGCACAAGACCCAGTACAGAACTTGTCGAGTCCTTCGCAGCGGGAAGTGGTTAAAAAGCTGGACTGGGACTACTCGGCTACATTGCAGGTTTACCAAGAGGGTGCTACACACTCTCAAACTCAGCAACCTCCTCAACATTGTCATGTGGAGCAACCAATGATTCAGAATTCTAATTCTAATTTTGACTTGTTACTTGGGACATTAAAACAAATGCAGACCGAAGCAAGAGCAGAAAGTCGAAGAGCTAGGCAGGCTAATAAAAAAATAGAGGGATCTCTGCGGAAGGTTAATAAACTATACGCAGATATGGCTGGCAGAGTTACAGAAGTAGAGGAAAGGACTGGGAAGTTAGAGGATGCAGTAACCAAGCTCCAGGAAGATAAGCAAGCACAGGAGAAAACAGCAACAGATGTCCTGTGGAAATTGGAGGAGTTTGAAAACAGGCAAAGACGGAACAACATAAGACTTCTTGGTGTGGAGGAAGGCAAGGAAGGCCAGGACGCTCGGGCCTTTGTGGTTGATTTATTTAAAGGCGCGTTTCCTGAGATCACTAAATGGAACTGGGAAAATGAGATCCAGCGGGCCCACCGTTTTCCTCAAATACAGAAAAGAGGAGCCACAGATGGCAACCCAAGAGCGATTCTTGTGTATGTCGGTAACTTTCTGGCAAGAGAGGAGATTATGAATAAGGCAAAACCAGCGGCCAAGAGATCTTATAAAGATATACATTTTTTCGCTCGGCCAGACTTTTGTCATACCACCGTCGAAAGAAGGTGGCGGATGAGACAGTTAATAACTCCTTTCCAAAATGCAGGATGTGAAGCTTATTTGATGTTCCCTTCTCGGCTTAAAGTAGTAGCTAATGGGCAAGTCAGGGTGTTTTCCTCTGAGGTACTCGCTCAGGAATTTCTGCTAGCATTAAAGGAGAGAAGGGGTCAAAAGAGTCAAATAACTACTTTAGATGCAACCTGATGAATTGTTCAATAATAAGATGTTTATAAGTCAATTAAATCTACAAGTTTGAGCACAAATTGGGTGACTAGCATAAGGAAAAATGATGGTCATAGTGGTAGCACATGGAATTAAGGTAGGAAAAGGGTGGTAGGTGAGAGGGGGGAGGTAGACATCCTCAGGTTTTAGGTCGCCATACATAGGTCAGGATTGACCTATTTGCCAGTAAAGGGGGGAGGGTTTGCGGGGGGGGGAGAACGGGGAGGGTGGGGGTGTAACGAAGGGGGGCAGGGCACGACAAACTAAGAATTGCACAAGTAAAGAAATGCAAATATGGGAAGGATTAGTATTGCTTGTATTTTCAAGAATGAAGGGGAAATTATCTGAACAGAAATCAGGAAGTAGTATCAGATGTATTAGATGTAATATATTGACGCCTTTGAGCCGAAATCTCTTTAACTTTAACTTTAATTTTAATTTCTGTCTTTTCCTGGGAATATCAATTCTATTTGACCTACAATGGCTATTAGAGTAGCAACGTGGAACGTTTGTGGTCTGAATGATCGCCAGAAAAGACAAAAGGTTGCCGTGTTATTAAAGCAAATGAATGTTGATTTTATATTCCTGCAAGAAACTCATATTATGGCCTCACAGGCATATCTTTTGGATCAATTAGGTTTTCAAGTTCTAGCACATTCAAAACAAGGCTCTAAACATAGAGGGGTGGCAATATTATCAAAGAACAGAAATGTGACTACCAGGAAAAAGCTAGAAGACCAATGGGGTAGGTGGGCATTAGTTGAATGTCTTATTGAGGGAGAATGGTGTACCCTTGGGGCAATCTATGGTTCAACGGAGGATGATCCAGAGAGCTTTGAATTTTTAGATGCAGAATTATCCTCCTGGGCACCTCAGATTATATTAGGAGGGGACTTTAATATAAATGGGGCAGATGGGCTAGGTGTGGCGACAGGATCATTTGGTAGGTATCAGGGAAGGAAGAAAAGAACGCATCGAGCACTAAGAGAGCTTGTGAGGAACAATATGTTATCAGATGTTTGGGGGAAGTTAAAAAACGGAGCTAGTGGATTTACATATTACTCTGCCCCTCATCAGGTCTGCGTAAGATTAGACTATTTTTTTATTTCTAACTCGATGATCTCCTGTGTAAAGATAGAAAGGCTTCCCCGTATACTCAGTGATCATAATCCTTTGATTATGAACTTGAATATGCCCTTACGAGGCAGGAAGGCCAGAATGTGGACATTTGAGCGTGGACTACTGCAGAACCAACAATATATTCAGTATATGACTCGATGGATTAAGGAGTTCTTTGAGAATAATAGAGGCAGCGCAGAGACAGGAATAGTCTGGGATGCCTTCAAGGCAGGGGTACGAGGGGAAACTTTACGTTTTAATACTTTTAAACGTAAACAGGAGCAATCTAGAGTTAGAGAACTAACTGGGGCCGTCTTGGACGCAGAGGAAGAGCTACAACACTGTGTAATGACAGGGGTTCCCCTAGATCAGGCACTCCTAAAATTAACAAAGGTAAAAATGGATGCTGAAGAGATTATTGCAGAAGAGGCAGCCAAGATATACTTGACCAACAGAGAAAGGTGTTATGAATTTAGTGAAGCAGCTGGGAGAACATTAGCTATACGTACAAGGCAAAGGATTGCTTCAGGCGAGGTAGGAGAAATCATAGACCCGGAAGGTAACTTGCGCACAAATCCAGATGAGATAAGAGAGGTATTTAGGAAATTTTATACCTCGTTATATGATGAGCAAAATGATCAGGATCTGGATGAGATAAGGATGTACTTGGAGGATATACCAGTGGAGCGATTATCAGAGGAAGAATCAGAGGGGTTGGAAGAACCATTGGATTTACAAGAGATTAAAAATGCTATAGTGAATCTCCCTCCGGGTAAAGCGTCAGGCCCTGACCAAATACCAATTGAATCTTATAAAATATTCTGGGATATTCTCTCTCAAGACTTGGCGGCAACGATACAGAAAGCACAATCTGGGGTCTCCATACCAGGGTCATGGGGTGGCGCCGAAATAGTGGTAATTCTGAAAAAAGGAAAGGTTGCCACCAACCCGGCATCATATAGGCCAATCACGCTCATGAACTCTGATGCCAAAATCTTTTCTAAAATACTAGCAACAAGATTTGCTCAAATAATTGGTCCCCTCGTTAGCAGTAATCAGCATGGGTTTATTCCGGGTAGGGGAACGACCCATCATACCCGTAAAGTTATCACATTATTTGATGCCATGGAGGTCACAGGAGACCCGATGGCTGTTATGTTATTAGACGCAGAAAAAGCATTCGATCGGGTCTCCTGGAACTATTTGTGGCATATTTTGAAAAGGGTAGGCATAAAAGATGGATATATTAAGGCAATCCAAGCATTATATAGAGCTCCAAGTGCTGTAATCCGGATTAATTCAGCTTTAACTAATCCTTTTCAAATTAAGAGAGGTACCAGACAGGGTTGCCCTTGCTCTCCGCTTTTATTCGCGATGTATATTGACCCCTTGATCCGAAGAATAGAGAGCTGCGATAGGATAACCCCGGTGTATATGCCTATAGGATATTCTAAGGTGCTCGCATACGCGGACGATGTGGCAGTGATTACGTCTAATCCCACAGAAGCTATAGGGCAGGTTGAAATTGAGGCCATTAGATTCGGACTGGTATCAGGTTATAAATTAAACTCTAATAAGACACAGATAATTAAGAATAAATATGTAGATTGCTCTGATTATCGATTGGTGCAGGATGGGGTATACTTGGGAGTAATTATCTCCTCCAATCTAGATACTTTGGTAGAGAAAAATACGACACCTGTCTTTGCTAAAGTGAGAAGGGACTTAGACAGGTTTGAGAATCTCCATCTCTCAATTGTGGGGCGTACTAACATCATAAAGATGTTGATCCTGCCTAGGTTCCTATATCTCTTCAGAGCAATACCATTATTATTTGAATCAAGATGGTTTAAGGAATGTGAAAATATGATTAATAGATTCATCTGGGCAAAGGGAAAGACAAGGAGAGCTCTTAGGTATATGGCATTGCCTCGAGACAGGGGTGGATGGTCGCTCCCGGATTTAAAATTATATTACTGGGCAGCGGCCCTACAGAATATGGTGGGTCTGATAGGAGGGGCAGAGACTGAAGGACAGGATGAGCTTGGCACGTTGGCAATTAATGGTTTAGTCATGGGGCAGAAGCCGAAAACTTATTTTTGAAACATACTGATTTCTGTTATTTTAAAAGGACACGGTTTAAGACGGTATTAGCGGCTTATAACGTATGGAAAGCATTTTCAAAAAGTTTTGGTTTGGGGAAATATAATGCATATACCAGAATGAGTGCGAACCCTACCTTACCAGTAGATATCTTCTCAGGTTGGGTTTTTGGAGAATGGGGAAGAAAGGGGATAAGGATGTTGGGAGACATTGTGACTACACAAGGGGTAATGCAATTCTCGGACCTACAGGCAAATTACGGTATAGAGAATAGACATTTCTTTAAGTTTTTACAAATAAGAAGTTATATTGAAACAAAGCGGGGGGCCCGACTGGGTTTGGCAGGATTCCAATTATGGATCTAGTACAAGCAGGAACGGATTGCACGATCAGGAGGTTCTATTTGGAACTGATAAAAGCTAAACAGGATGACAAGGATAGAATGGCGCAGCAATGGGCCACAAAGTTACAAATAGCAGAATAGTATTCTATGCTCTGCATCCCTACAGGCACAGCACTACAAAACTATCTACCATCTCTACTATACTCCTGCGAGAATTGCACAGTGGGGAGGGACCTCGGGGATCAGATGTCCTAGGTGTGGAAGTTTAGAGGCAGATCTGACACACATGATTGCAACATGTACCCATCTGCAATCAACACAAAAGAATATTGAGGAATTTCTTTCCAGAGTTTTGGCTGCTGAAATAACCCTGTCTCCATCGATAATTCTTCTCGGTGTTAATCAAAGCGATATTAATATGAAGGGGGGATATCTTATATTTGTCGCAATGGCAGTATTAAGATTATGCATAACTTCCGCCTGGTTAGATCCGACACCGCCATCGTATCACCAGTGGCTTGCTCGACTATTGGTAATATATAATTTAGAAAAGCAATATATGCTAGAAAGGGGAAAAGAGGGAGAAAATTAGGGAAAAAAATCTGGGATCTAATTAAGCATTGGAAAGAGGAAGCTAATTGACTCCCTATTGAAACTTTGCAGTAATAAGAATACCTTATAAGTTATATTGCATTACTTTGTATAGAAAGGATATCTATTTGGTTATTGTTTTGTATTTTACTTTATTTCAAATGTGTCGTGCCTTGCATATATATGATTACATATTCATGTAAGAAAATCAATAAAAATATTTTTTTTAAAAATAATAAAAAAAACAGGTGATACTTAAGACCAATTTTTCATGCATATGAATTAAAATGGGAGGAAAGCAGGGAGATGTCTATTCCTTTAATATTTTTTTTTAAAGCATAAATTTATTTCAGAAGCAAGAGGGGGAGAAAAAACAAGAGACAATATCAACACTATAGACATTGAATGAGGGTGTTACCCACAGGGACTTGTGCACAACAGTGCTCGTCTAGTTGTGAGAACGGTGCAAGTGACAAGAACAGAGCGAGGAAACGGCGCAAAGGAAAAAAATTAACAATTATTTAAACAGTTGTGAATATACAGAAAAGATCCAATGTAATTATAAGGAACATTTGTATTCAACAACAATTTTAAATATTAGAGTTGCCCCAAAAGTTGCACTGGGGGGGTCGACGACGTTTCGACCTGTAATAAATTCAGGCCATCTTCAGGACCGGGTTGCAACAGTAATGATTAGTGCCGTATGGAAGCTAAGAAAAAAAGGAAAAGGGGGTAGAATAAGAACGGAGAAAGGCTGATGCAATCCAGCAAACATAGTGGCAGTAATGGATGAACCTTATGTGAGGGTGGGCCAACAAGGGTGGATAAAACTTCAATTGACGTAGGGAAGTAGGTACAGGATGATCATGCCGAGGGGACAGCATGTCAGAAGGTAATTGAGATTGGGGGCGGTAGCACCGATGGCACTGGAGGCTGGTGAGGTCTAAATAGTTGCATACTAAAAGAAAAATGAATGCAATTGTGCCAGAGAGGTGGATTATGGCATGTATAGGAAGGTGAGGATATAGCAAGTCATTTTAGGACAACGTAGTATAAATGTAGATGGGGCGAAAAACGAAGCAATTACAAGATTGCTGCAGGGAAGCAAAAGTGTTTGTGACAGGATGGGGATGACCGTATGTCAAACCGGTAGGGACCTGAAGGACATAGGTCTTGCTGTCTCAATAAAAAATAAAAATTTGGGGTGGTGGAAAAACAGACTTACCAAAGGGCTGAGTGGCACAATGAATAACCAAAGTTATCCGCGGTCTCCAGTCTGCCGCGGCCTTGTTCAGTCGGGTGGGTGGGGAGGCTGTGTGGACTGGCATCTGGCGTGAACTGTCCGAATGGCATCTGGTAGCGTGAGGAAAGGGGAGTAATCAGTAAGGGCTAGGGACAGAAATTAAAGCAAGGAGGATGTTAAGGGAAGTCGACTCACCCAAAGTGTACGTCAGATAAACGTTCTCATTCGAGCAGGTTGTAATACACGAGGTCCAGCCAGGGCGTAGAGGGTGTCAGGCTGACGTCCGTTTGGAAATATCCGGTCGTGAGCTGGATGCAATTGAGAACATGCAACGGGAGCTTTAGGCCAAAAGAGATCAGTAGGGAAAAGAAAGGAGGAAGGGCGGTCCGACAAGCAGCCATTCACCTGACAATGTCAAACTGCTTCAGGAAGGTTTCAGACGCAGGGTTGATGTGTTCAAAATTGCAAGACCTGCTGAGAAACGGCCAGACTGGACCGAGGTTGAGGGGCAAGATGGCTGCCGAGAGACCGTAGAGGATAGTCGCCTATTCCCTTACTCCTCTCTCTCTTCCTAAAATGCTGAGCTACCTGGACAGCCTGTGCCGTAAGGTTTTCATCATCATCCCATAGTGAACTTGACTCATGATTGCTTTGTTTTGAACAATATGGACAATCGAAAGCTATGATACGGCGCTTACAGATACAGATACAGATACAGCTGGCTGCTCTGAATACAAGGGCACACTCTGTTAAAACTTGCTGGAGATATCGGTCAACTGTGACTATTACTCGGATTACTTCCTTTCGGCGTATTAAAAGCAGGGAAATGACCTCCAAAAGTGAGCAGGTGGCAAGGGGGTTAAGGGGGCACAGAGTAAAAGAGAAAGACTCTCAGAATGATAGTCTGGTATATAGCGACCCATGCCCCCGCAGACAATCTGAGAGCAAAGACTCGTTTGAAAAATCAGCCACGGAAGGTTTGCGGGGGAAAAAATACCCGTGCGGATAGAATCGAGAGTGCCCTGAGAAAAGAAAAGAAAAAGGAAAAAAAATTGAAAAGATCGAAGCCGCTACCAACCAAGAGAGCTACTAAAGAACGACTAGCTGACCTTGGGGCAGGATTGTCTGGCTTCGAAGGCATCAAAGATGCTGTGCTACGCCAGCCTACCTTGCGGGAAATTCTCTCCGTCTCGGCAGCGGCAGCGGCTACTCGGGGGTTGCTTCTGGATCAAGAGAAGGCATTTCCATCGCCGCCGCTCCCCATCGATGCTGCGGAAGAAGACGCCGGTGACAGCACAGATCCACGCTTACAGGGGGAGAGGATGAACGGCGAGCTATCGACCGAGCCGGTAGCGCAGCCCTTGGTTCACGCGTCTGGAGGCCAGAGAGAGAGCGAGAGTGCAAAGCAGAAGCCTACCGGCGATGGGGGTGTCGAGAACGCAACAGGAAAGGCTCCGGAGAGGCAGCATGAGAAAGAAATCGACATGCTTCCAGCTAGCGTCTTTACGAGCACCCAGAACCAGAATCAGAATCAGGTACAGGGGGGCAGTAAAGATGTGAATTCACACTTGGAACATCCAGAGATTGATTTACCTTGCAAACCTATCGAGACTGAGACTGAGACTGAGGTTGTGACTAAATTGGGGGAAAGAGTTGCTGGGTTGGGGGAGTCAGGGGATAGCCAACATTTAATTGAATCTTTAATCGAGTCTGCTCAGACTACTATGGATGGTAAGCAGGCAGTACAACATCAAGATAAGACTACAAAGTGTCAAGCTTTTGAAGACATTCGGGGTATTAATGACCTCAAAGTGTTGGGAGAAACTAACCCAGGCTCGCCAACGGATGAATGCTTTTATTCAGTTGATGACGATGATGAGGATCATGTAGGCAAAAATAGGGGGAGGGGCAAGGGTGCTCCCTATACAGACTTAAATATAGATTCAGCCTCGGGAGCAAGCGAGAAATCGGATAGATCGGATAGATCTGACTCATATTCAGAGACAGGTTCGTCCTCATCCGCTTCCGCATCCTCACCAAGACTTCACTCTAGAAACTCCGAGATTAATAGCGAAACATCAGAATTAGAGCTAGAAGTAGAAAGGGCAACAGGTGGTAGAAATCACAGATGTCGGATGTCGAAGAGTGTCAGAAGGAGGTCGCATGCAAAAGCACAAGACCCAGTACAGAACTTGTCGAGTCCTTCGCAGCGGGAAGTGGTTAAAAAGCTGGACTGGGACTACTCAGCTACATTGCAGGTTTACCAAGAGGGTGCTACACACTCTCAAACTCAGCAACCTCCTCAACATTGTCATGTGGAGCAACCAATGATTCAGAATTCTAATTCCAATTTTGACTTGTTACTTGGGACATTAAAACAAATGCAGACCGAAGCAAGAGCAGAAAGTCGAAGAGCTAGGCAGGCTAATAAAAAAATAGAGGGATCTCTGCGGAAGGTTAATAAACTATACGCAGATATGGCTGGCAGAGTTACAGAAGTAGAGGAAAGGACTGGGAAGTTAGAGGATGCAGTAACCAAGCTCCAGGAAGATAAGCAAGCACAGGAGAAAACAGCAACAGATGTCCTGTGGAAATTGGAGGAGTTTGAAAACAGGCAAAGACGGAACAACATAAGACTTCTTGGTGTGGAGGAAGGCAAGGAAGGCCAGGACGCTCGGGCCTTTGTGGTTGATTTATTTAAAGGTGCGTTTCCTGAGATCACTAAATGGAACTGGGAAAATGAGATCCAGCGGGCCCACCGTTTTCCTCAAATACAGAAAAGAGGAGCCACAGATGGCAACCCAAGAGCGATTCTTGTGTATGTCGGTAACTTTCTGGCAAGAGAGGAGATTATGAATAAGGCAAAACCAGCGGCCAAGAGATCTTATAAAGATATACATTTTTTCGCTCGGCCAGACTTTTGTCATACCACCGTCGAAAGAAGGTGGCGGATGAGACAGTTAATAACTCCTTTCCAAAATGCAGGATGTGAAGCTTATTTGATGTTCCCTTCTCGGCTTAAAGTAGTAGCTAATGGGCAAGTCAGGGTGTTTTCCTCTGAGGTACTCGCTCAGGAATTTCTGCTAGCATTAAAGGAGAGAAGGGGTCAAAAGAGTCAAATAACTACTTTAGATGCAACCTGATGAATTGTTCAATAATAAGATGTTATAAGTCAATTAAATCTACAAGTTTGAGCACAAATTGGGTGACTAGCATAAGGAAAAATGATGGTCATAGTGGTAGCACATGGAATTAAGGTAGGAAAAGGGTGGTAGGTGAGAGGGGGGGAGGTAGACATCCTCAGGTTTTAGGTCGCCATACATAGGTCAGGATTGACCTATTTGCCAGTAAAGGGGGGAGGGTTTGCAGGGGGGGGGAGAACGGGGAGGGTGGGGGTGTAACGAAGGGGGGCAGGGCACGACAAACTAAGAATTGCACAAGTAAAGAAATGCAAATATGGGAAGGATTAGTATTGCTTGTATTTTCAAGAATGAAGGGGAAATTATCTGAACAGAAATCAGGAGGTAGTATCAGATGTATTAGATGTAATATATTGACGCCTTTGAGCCGAAATCTCTTTAACTTTAACTTTAATTTTAATTTCTGTCTTTTCCTGGGAATATCAATTCTATTTGACCTACAATGGCTATTAGAGTAGCAACGTGGAACGTTTGTGGTCTGAATGATCGCCAGAAAAGACAAAAGGTTGCCGTGTTATTAAAGCAAATGAATGTTGATTTTATATTCCTGCAAGAAACTCATATTATGGCCTCACAGGCATATCTTTTGGATCAATTAGGTTTTCAAGTTCTAGCACATTCAAAACAAGGCTCTAAACATAGAGGGGTGGCAATATTATCAAAGAACAGAAATGTGACTACCAGGAAAAAGCTAGAAGACCAATGGGGTAGGTGGGCATTAGTTGAATGTCTTATTGAGGGAGAGTGGTGTACCCTTGGGGCAATCTATGGTTCAACGGAGGATGATCCAGAGAGCTTTGAATTTTTAGATGCAGAATTATCCTCCTGGGCACCTCAGATTATATTAGGAGGGGACTTTAATATAAATGGGGCAGATGGGCTAGGTGTGGAGACAGGATCATTTGGTAGGTATCAGGGAAGGAAGAAAAGAATGCATCGAGCACTAAGAGAGCTTGTGAGGAACAATATGTTATCAGATGTTTGGGGGAAGTTAAAAAACGGAGCTAGTGGATTTACATATTACTCTGCCCCTCATCAGGTCTGCGTAAGATTAGACTATTTTTTTATTTCTAACTCGATGATCTCCTGTGTAAAGATAGAAAGGCTTCCCCGTATACTCAGTGATCATAATCCTTTGATTATGAACTTGAATATGCCCTTACGAGGCAGGAAGGCCAGAATGTGGACATTTGAGCGTGGACTACTGCAGAACCAACAATATATTCAGTATATGACTCGATGGATTAAGGAGTCCTTTGAGAATAATAGAGGCAGCGCAGAGACAGGAATAGTCTGGGATGCCTTCAAGTCAGGGGTACGAGGGGAAACTTTAAGTTTTAATACTTTTAAACGTAAACGGGAGCAATCTAGAGTTAGAGAACTAACTGGGGCCATCTTGGACGCAGAGGAAGAGCTACAACACTGTGTAATGACAGGGGTTCCCCTAGATCAGGCACTCCTAAAATTAACAAAGGTAAAAATGGATGCTGAAGAGATTATTGCAGAAGAGGCAGCCAAGATATACTTGACCAACAGAGAAAGGTGTTATGAATTTAGTGAAGCAGCTGGGAGAACATTAGCTATACGTACAAGGCAAAGGATTGCTTCAGGCGAGGTAAGAGAAATCATAGACCCGGAAGGTAACTTGCGCACAAATCCAGATGAGATAAGAGAGGTATTTAGGAAATTTTATACCTCGTTATATGATGAGCAAAATGATCAGGATCTGGATGAGATAGGGATGTACTTGGAGGATATACCAGTGGAGCGATTATCAGAGGAAGAATCAGAGGGGTTGGAAGAACCATTGGATTTACAAGAGATTAAAAATGCTATAGTGAATCTCCCTCCGGGTAAAGCGTCAGGCCCTGACCAAATACCAATTGAATCTTATAAAATATTCTGGGATATTCTCTCTCAAGACTTGGCGGCAACGATACAGAAAGCACAATCTGGGGTCTCCATACCAGGGTCATGGGGTGGCGCCGAAATAGTGGTAATTCTGAAAAAAGGAAAGGTTGCCACCAACCCGGCATCATATAGGCCAATCACGCTCATGAACTCTGATGCCAAAATCTTTTCTAAAATACTAGCAACAAGATTTGTTCAAATAATTGGTCCCCTCGTTAGCAGTAATCAGCATGGGTTTATTCCGGGTAGGGGAACGACCCATCATACCCGTAAAGTTATCACATTATTTGATGCCATGGAGGTCACAGGAGACCCGATGGCTGTTATGTTATTAGACGCAGAAAAAGCATTCGATCGGGTCTCCTGGAACTATTTGTGGCATATTTTGAAAAGGGTAGGCATAAAAAATGGATATATTAAGGCAATCCAAGCATTATATAGAGCTCCAAGTGCTGTAATCCGGATTAATTCAGCTTTAACTAATCCTTTTCAAATTAAGAGAGGTACCAGACAGGGTTGCCCTTGCTCTCCGCTTTTATTCGCGATGTATATTGACCCCTTGATCCGAAGAATAGAGAGCTGCGATAGGATAACCCCGGTGTATACGCCTATAGGATATTCTAAGGTGCTCGCATACGCGGACGATGTGGCAGTGATTACGTCTAATCCCACAGAAGCTATAGGGCAGGTTGAAATTGAGGCCATTAGATTCGGACTGGTATCAGGTTATAAATTAAACTCTAATAAGACACAGATAATTAATTATCTGTGTCTTATTAGAGTTTAATTTATAACCTGATACCAGTCCGAATCTAATGGCCTCAATTTCAACCTGCCCTATAGCTTCTGTGGGATTAGACGTAATCACTGCCACATCGTCCGCGTATGCGAGCACCTTAGAATATCCTATAGGCGTATACACCGGGGTTATCCTATCGCAGCTCTCTATTCTTCGGATCAAGGGGTCAATATACATCGCGAATAAAAGCGGAGAGCAAGGGCAACCCTGTCTGGTACCTCTCTTAATTTGAAAAGGATTAGTTAAAGCTGAATTAATCCGGATTACAGCACTTGGAGCTCTATATAATGCTCTGATTATCGATTGGTGCAGGATGGGGTGTACTTGGGAGTAATTATCTCCTCCAATCTAGATACTTTGGTAGAGAAAAATACGACACCTGTCTTTGCTAAAGTGAGAAGGGATTTAGACAGGTTTGAGAATCTCCATCTCTCAATTGTGGGGCGTACTAACATCATAAAGATGTTGATCCTGCCTAGGTTCTTATATCTCTTCAGAGCAATACCATTATTATTTGAATCAAGATGGTTTAAGGAATGTGAAAATATGATTAATAGATTCATCTGGGCAAAGGGAAAGACAAGGAGAGCTCTTAGGTATATGGCATTGCCTCGAGACAGGGGTGGATGGTCGCTCCCGGATTTAAAATTATATTACTGGGCAGCGGCCCTACAGAATATGGTGGGTCTGATAGGAGGGGCAGAGACTGAAGGACAGGATGAGCTTGGCACGTTGGCAATTAATGGTTTAGTCATGGGGCAGAAGCCGAAAACTTATTTTTGAAACATACTGATTTTGTCACGTCCGTCGTCGTTCCTGTAGATTCGAGCGAAGCACAATGGGTCCACCTCCCGATGCCCCCGGCTCTGGTTATAGAAACACAGAGTACCAGAGTAATCAGGCGAGGGACTAAGGATAGGGAAGGGTAAGCAGGGACAGGTATATCTGGAATGACAAGAGGTAGCAAAACAATCTACTCTCATTTAGATCTCACTATGTGTGTCCATTCAGGCATACCGCTGCATCATCAGCTTATACACAACAAGAGCTAACACTCCCCCTGTTCATCTTGCCCCTTCATTGCAAATAATATTACTGAGCGTTGTGGGAAGTGAACTCCACCTCCCCTGAGTACAGCAAGTGCTGGTAACCCAATGTCTAGTAAATCAAGATAAAGCACAACGCTCTTTCCTCCTGAGTACAACGAGAGCGCTGGCAACCAATTGTCTCGTATTTCCAAACGAAGCCCCACGCTCTTCCTGAGCGCTGCCCTAACGAGGAATCACAACAAAGTCTTGCAAGCCTTTGAGCGCACGCTCTTACTCACGGGCTGCTGAACTCTCTATCCTCGGATCGGATGCCTTAGTGAGTTCGGAAACAGTCTCGAAGTCCTCTGCTACTCTCCGTCCTCTCCCGGCACCCCCCGGTAATCCGTTGGTCTTGAAAAACGTGGCGACGCTTACGTCAGCGTCCCACGTTGGAGTTCCTGTACGAGGGAACCACACAATCCGCTAAATAGTTCTCGGCGTCTTCCTCTCCCTACGAAGATCCCAATCCTCCTGGAAATCGAACTCCCAATCTTCCGTAAGTCGCAGACGCTAGAGCACGCGTCTGTCGTGCCTTGCGCTGGGCGTCGGCACCAGCTTGAATCACTCTCCAGTATTACGCGCCTCGATTGGCTATCGAGCCGCGTATTTACTCGGTGTTTGGCCCCTCCTCCGTACAGCCGAGGATTCTGGGTGTCGTAGTCCTCAACCGGCTGTACATTTGGTAGGCGCTTTTGATCAGCGCCTGACAGGATGCCCCCCGTCCGAGCGCCTCCTAGGACCAGGCTTGGCCGGGAAGCGGACGTGAAAGGAACGCACAGCCTCCGGTGCGTGGACATCCGAGGCAGGCACCCAGGAATCCTCCTCCGCCGAATAGCCCTTCCAGGCCAGCAGGTACCACAGTTTCCCCCTCCGAAACCCGGAATCCAATACCTTCCCCACCTCGTATTCCAAATGGCCGTCGCGGAAGATCGGCGGAGCCGCCATCCTCCGAGCCCCTGCAGCCGGTTTCAACAGACTGCAATGGAACACCGGATGGATCCGTAACGAGGCGGGTAACGCCAACCTATACGCCACAGCGCCCACTCGGCGAACCACGAGGTACGGACCAATGAATCGAGGATGGAAAATACTGCGTAACTTGAAACGGAGATATCTCGTAGACAACCATACACGATCGCCCGGTTGGTAGGAAGGACCGTCCTGCCGGTGACGATCTGCCCAGGATTTGTATACGGTTTTAGCATGCTCCAGATTCGTCCTTAGGTGTTTATGTAAGTTCCCCAGTACCTGCAACTGGGCTGCCAACGCCGGCTGATTCTGGACCTCCGCCGAGAAGGACAATGGAAGAACCTTGGCATGGTAGCCGTAGTTAGCCCTAAAGGGCGCCTCTTTGATGGAACAATGCCACGCATTGTTGTAGGAGATCTCCGCCAACCAAAGCAGCGACACCCACGAGGCGCTTGCTTCCTTGGAGTAACAGCGTAGATACGTCTTTAGTGTTTGATTAAGACGCTCCGTCTGCCCGTCCGTCTGAGGGTGGAAACTGGTAGACGTGGCCACCTCCACTTGTAGAGCCGAACACCAGGATTTCCAGAAACGAGCAATAAACTGCGGGCCTCTGTCCGACACGATTACTTTCGGAAAGCCATGCAGTCGTACCACGTGAGATAACATTAGCTGGGCGGTCTGGCTGGCTGAGGGAAGATTCTTGCACGGTATAAAATGGCCCATCTTCGTGAGACTGTCCACCACGACCATGATCGCGTCGTATCCTTGGTCCATCGGCAGACCCACCACGAAGTCTACGCTGATGGTTTGCCAGGGCCCAGCGGGAGTAGGTAGCGGTACCAACATGCCCTTCTGTTTCGAGCGGTCTCCCTTGGCTCGGGCGCACACGTCGCACTGTTGGATCCATCTTCGGACATCCTCCTTCATGTGGTCCCACCAGAAGTGTCGTTGTAGAAGCTGAAGAGTTTTTACGCACCCCGGATGGCCTACCATCAGAGACTCATGACACCACCTGAATGCTTGCCGCTGCAGTTCTCCTGACGGCACAAACAAACGGTTGCGGAAAAATGGCAAACCTCCCTCAATCCGCCGATCTACCCCCTGTTCTTCCCATTGAAGCCACTGCTCTATGGTGTAATGTGTCCGGACTGCCTGCAAATACGTATCCGCCCTGATAACACATATCACTTTGGCCGGGGATATGATTGCCTCGGGAACTTCCCTGGGAAACAGGCGTTCTCCACCTTGTCGAGATACCGAATCAGCCTTCTTGTTTTCTGACCCCGGTCGGAAGGTGATGACGAAATCGTATCCTGCAAAAAACAGCATCCAGCGCATCTGTCTTTGCGTAAGGTGTCTGGCCGTCTTTAGGAATTGCAGATTCCGGTGATCCGTATACACCGTTACCGGATGTTTGGCTCCCCACAGGTAATGCCTCCATTCCTGAAAGGCCTTTCGGACGGCGAGCAACTCTTTCTCCGCGATGGTGTAGTTTGCTTCCGCGGGTGTTAGTTTCCTAGAGAGAAAGGCTATGGGATGCAGTTGTCCTGAGTGCGCCTCTCGCTGTGAGAGTACCGCCCCTACTGCTATGTCGGAGGCATCGGCTTCCACTATGAAAGGCGCTTCGGATCGTGGGTGTTGCAAGATCAGGGCGGTAGTGAACGCCTGTTTTAATTTGTTGAAGGCCTGCATTGCTTCCGAAGTCCAAGAAAACGGGTGTCCTTTTCTCAGCAACCGAGTGAGAGGAGAGACCAACTGCGAGAAATGAGAAATGAATCTCCGGTAATAATTTGAGAAACCCAAAAAACACTGGACGTCTCTCACTGTCTTTGGGATTGGCCATTCCTGTACGGCTGTCACTTTCCTCTCCGCCATGCTCAACCCTGCTGGACTCAGTACCACCCCCAGGAATTCCACCCTCTCTACATCAAACTCGCACTTGCTCAACTTACAAAACAATTTGTTCTCTCTTAATTTCTGCAGAATTTGTGCCACAACCTGCTCGAATGTGTGTGGTGTGCGCTAGGGTTCGTGGAGTAAATTAGTATATCATCTATGTATACCACCGCTGTCTTATCGATATACTCCTTGAGCACGTCATTCATGTCATCACTTAAACCCTGGTAATAAAGGGACATTCTTTTGTCCTCGGGCCAGGCGGTTTCCGCTACAAGCCGATTAAATTGGGTCAGATACGTCACTAGGTCCTGCTTCCCCTGTCGAAGCTTCAATAATTCTCTATCTGCCGAGAAGGTGGTAGCCCTTCTATCGAACACTCTCTCGAACTCTGTACGAAAGGCGTTCCAATCTGAAAGTAGGGGATCGTCGTATTTGACCAAGGGCACCGCCCAATTGGCCGCGTCCCCCGTCATATACGAAATTGCAAAAGCCACTCGTGAATGGTTGGACAGAAAGGAAGCGGGTTTACATGAAAAGTGCAAGGCAATTTGTGTCAAAAAGGTTTGGATCTTTAGAGGATCCCCTGAGAATCTCTCCGGGCTAGCCAGGGGAATGGGTGGAGACACATTCACCTGTATGGGTGACGAAGATAAGGTGGCGTCAAACGGATTTCTACCCTGTCGATCAAACCTGTCTTTCAGGGCGGCTGTTTCTGCCCTTGAGGCCTCCAATTCCTGTTGCACCACCAGGAGAGCCTGCAACACCTCGTCTAATGAGGCCATATTTGTGTGTCACTCGAATCCCCAGGGAATATTTCGTGGGCGCGTAATTCTGTCACGTCCGTCGTCGTTCCTGTAGATTCGAGCGAAGCACAATGGGTCCACCTCCCGATGCCCCCGGCTCTGGTTATAGAAACACAGAGTACCAGAGTAATCAGGCGAGGGACTAAGGATAGGGAAGGGTAAGCAGGGACAGGTATATCTGGAATGACAAGAGGTAGCAAAACAATCTACTCTCATTTAGATCTCACTATGTGTGTCCATTCAGGCATACCGCTGCATCATCAGCTTATACACAACAAGAGCTAACACTCCCCCTGTTCATCTTGCCCCTTCATTGCAAATAATATTACTGAGCGTTGTGGGAAGTGAACTCCACCTCCCCTGAGTACAGCAAGTGCTGGTAACCCAATGTCTAGTAAATCAAGATAAAGCACAACGCTCTTTCCTCCTGAGTACAACGAGAGCGCTGGCAACCAATTGTCTCGTATTTCCAAACGAAGCCCCACGCTCTTCCTGAGCGCTGCCCTAACGAGGAATCACAACAAAGTCTTGCAAGCCTTTGAGCGCACGCTCTTACTCACGGACTGCTGAACTCTCTATCCTCTGATCGGATGCCTTAGTGAGTTCGGAAACAGTCTCGAAGTCCTCTGCTACTCTCCGTCCTCTCCCGGCACCCCCCGGTAATCCGTTGGTCTTGAAAAACGTGGCGACTCTTACGTCAGCGTCCCACGTTGGAGTTCCTGTACGAGGGAACCACACAATCCGCTAAATAGTTCTCGGCGTCTTCCTCTCCCTACGAAGATCCCAATCCTCCTGGAAATCGAACTCCCAATCTTCCGTAAGTCGCAGACGCTAGAGCACGCGTCTGTCGTGCCTTGCGCTGGGCGTCGGCACCAGCTTGAATCACTCTCCAGTATTACGCGCCTCGATTGGCTCTCGAGCCGCGTATTTACTCGGTGTTTGGCCCCTCCTCCGTACAGCCGAGGATTCTGGGTGTCGTAGTCCTCAACCGGCTGTACATTTGGTAGGCGCTTTTGATCAGCGCCTGACAGATTTCTGTTATTTTAAAAGGACACGGTTTAAGACGGTATTAGCGGCTTATAACGTATGGAAAGCATTTTCAAAAAGTTTTGGTTTGGGGAAATATAATGCATATACCAGAATGAGTGCGAACCCTACCTTACCAGTAGATATCTTCTCAGGTTGGGTTTTTGGAGAATGGGGAAGAAAGGGGATAAGGATGTTGGGAGACATTGTGACTACACAAGGGGTAATGCAATTCTCGGACCTACAGGCAAATTACGGTATAGAGAATAGACATTTCTTTAAGTTTTTACAAATAAGAAGTTATATTGAAACAAAGCGGGGGGCCCGACTGGGTTTGGCAGGATTCCAATTATGGATCTAGTACAAGCAGGAACGGATTGCACGATCAGGAGGTTCTATTTGGAACTGATAAAAGCTAAACAGGATGACAAGGATAGAATGGCGCAGCAATGGGCAACAAAGTTACAAATAGCAGAATAGTATTCTATGCTCTGCATCCCTACAGGCACAGCACTACAAAACTATCTACCATCTCTACTATACTCCTGCGAGAATTGCACAGTGGGGAGGGACCTCGGGGATCAGATGTCCTAGGTGTGGAAGTTTAGAGGCGGATCTGACACACATGATTGCAACATGTACCCATCTGCAATCAACACAAAAGAATATTGAGGAATTTCTTTCCAGAGTTTTGGCTGCTGAAATAACCCTGTCTCCATCGATAATTCTTCTCGGTGTTAATCAAAGCGATATTATTATGAAGGGGGGATATCTTATATTTGTCGCAATGGCAGTATTAAGATTATGCATAACTTCCGCCTGGTTAGATCCGACACCGCCATCGTATCACCAGTGGCTTGCTCGACTATTGGTAATATATAATTTAGAAAAGGCAATATATGCTAGAAAGGGGAAAAGAGGGAGAAAATTAGGGAAAAAAATCTGGGATCCAATTAAGCATTGGAAAGAGGAAGCTAATTGACTCCCTATTGAAACTTTGCAGTAATAAGAATACCTTATAAGTTATATTGCATTACTTTGTATAGAAAGGATATCTATTTGGTTATTGTTTTGTATTTTACTTTATTTCAAATGTGTCGTGCCTTGCATATATATGATTACATATTCATGTAAGAAAATCAATAAAAATATTTTTTTTTAAAATAATAAAAAAAACAGGTGATACTTAAGACCAATTTTTCATGCATGTGAATTAAAATGGGGGGAAAGCAGGGAGATGTCTATTCCTTTAATATTTTTTTTTAAAGCATAAATTTATTTCAGAAGCAAAGGGGGAGAAAAAACAAGAGACAATATCAACACTATAGACATTGAATGAGGGTGTTACCCACAGGGACTTGTGCACAACAGTGCTCGTCTAGTTGTGAGAACGGTGCAAGTGACAAGCGGAAAGAACAGAGCGAGGAAACGGCGCAAAGGAAAAAAATTAACAATTATTTAAACAGTTGTGAATATACAGAAAAGATCCAATGTAATTATAAGGAACATTTGTATTCAACAACAATTTTAAATATTAGAGTTGCCCCAAAAGTTGCACTGGGGGGGGTCGACGACGTTTCGACCTGTAATAAATTCAGGCCATCTTCAGGACCGGGTTGCAACAGTAATGATTAGTGCCGTATGGAAGCTAAGAAAAAAAGGAAAAGGGGGTAGAATAAGAACGGAGAAAGGCTGATGCAATCCAGCAAACATAGTGGCAGTAATGGATGAACCTTATGTGAGGGTGGGCCAACAAGGGTGGATAAAACTTCAATTGACGTAGGGAAGTAGGTACAGGATGATCATGCTGAGGGGACAGCATGTCAGAAGGTAATTGAGATTGGGGGCGGTAGCACCAATGGCACTGGAGGCTGGTGAGGTCTAAATAGTTGCATACTAAAAGAAAAATGAATGCAATTGTGCCAGAGAGGTGAATTATGGCATGTATAGGAAGGTGAGGATATAGCGAGTCATTTTAGGACAACGTAGTATAAATGTAGATGGGGCGAAAAACGAAGCAATTACAAGATTGCTGCAGGGAAGCAAAAGTGTTTGTGACAGGATGCGGATGACCGTATGTCAAACCGGTAGGGACCTGAAGGACATAGGTCTTGCTGTCTCAATAAAAAATAACAATTTGGGGTGGTGGAAAAACAGACTTACCAAAGGGCTGAGTGGCACAATGAATAACCAAAGGTCTCCAGTCTGCCGCGGCCTTGTTCAGTCGGGTGGGTGGGGAGGCTTTGTGGACTGGCATCTGGCGTGAACTGTCCGAATGGCATCTGGTAGCGTGAGGAAAGGGGAGTAATCAGTAAGGGCTAGGGACAGAAATTAAAGCAAGGAGGATGTTAAGGGAAGTCGACTCACCCAAAGTGTACGTCAGATAAACGTTCTCATTCGAGCAGGTTGTAATACACGAGGTCCAGCCAGGGCGTAGAGGGTGTCAGGCTGACGTCCGTTTGGAAATGTCTGGTCGTGAGCTGGATGCAATTGAGAACATGCAACGGGAGCTTTAGGCCAAAAGAGATCAGTAGGGAAAAGAAAGGAGGAAGGGCGGTCCGACAAGCAGCCATTCACCTGACAATGTCAAACTGCTTCACGAAGCTTTCAGACGCAGGGTTCATGTGTTCAAAATCGCAAGACCTGCTGAGATACGGCCATCGGCGTGAGTCCAAATCGGGGGAGGAGGGGTTTGGCTCTCCAGTTAAAAGAGTGCGTAGACGGTTATGGAAATAGAGGAAGGGCCATTCAGATATAAATCAGCGAGAGTAAGAGAAAGTGAAAACCTTTTCTTTTTTAGTTACCCCGGGAGGGCAGAGAAATACTGCAGATAAACGATCATATTTGTCATTGTGGTATTTTTTAACATGGCCCAAGCATAATTGAACAAAACAATGTGCATTATGGGAAAGGTTATAGCCAATTCTTTTTTATATATACATATCTATATACATACAACCACCAAGGAACAAGTCCAGTAGGACATCTGGAACATCATGGAGGCATTTAGGGAAAGGGAGGAAAATATATATATATATTAGTACAAATGGCAGTTTGTGGTATAGCTCGCACTGGCGTCACTAGTGACTCATCGATGGAGGTCGCGTGGCTCCGTGGACCTATCCTCAGAGATTCCAGAATCTCGGAAGGTAGGTCCACGGAGCCACACTACCTCTGTCGATGAGTCGCTAGTGACGCCAGTGCACATCTCCAGACTCCAGAGAGACGGCCCCGTTAACCTCCATTGCCATCTTCGTCCCTACTTACGGGGAACCAGATTGCAGATGGTGTATTTTGGTGAGGGTATGGATTGATGTTCACACATTTACTTTCTCCACCCCTCACTGAGTAGATTACTTGGTGTTTAGGTCCTGATGAAATGCCACGATTGACGCAATAATACAGGGATGAAACATATTGACCTCTACACTGATTCACAACGCTTGAAGAGACCATTGAGAGATCTCCCACAACAAGCATCACAGGCTCTTTAACCATAAAAGGGAACCCACAAAGTAAAGATTTCTTGGCGAGTTTGATTAGTTATTTTTATCTTTATTCACTGCACACTCTGCTTACCTTTTGCACATACACCAGACATCCCACACACACCCACTTCATGAAAAAGGCAGAACCAGCAGGTTAAAAATCCTCTGGAAAAGAGTCCCCACTTGGGGCGGGTTGGGCATTGCAGTTCCGGCCCAATGAGGAGCTTCCCTATAATGAAGCATGACACCCTCTGGGCTGTGTGAGGGCCCTTGCTCCTTGGAGCTACTCCTCCCCCGCCTCTCCCATTTTGACCCTATTTCCTTCTGCTAGGAACAGCTCACCTTGTTCTGTATATTCACAACTGTTTAAACAATTGATAATTTTTTCCTTTGCACTGTATTCCCGCTGTGTTCCTTTCACTTGTCATTAAATGTATATAGTGTTGATGTTGTCTCTTGTTCCCTCTCCCTTCTTCTGAAATAAATTTGTGCATTTAGAAATCAATTAGAGTTGTTGACATCTCCCTGCTTTCCTCCTGTTGCAATTCAAATGTATGAAAAAATTGTTCTTCGGTAACACCTGTTGAGACATTGTTGTGTGTTACATACTAAACACCTAGGTCTCAACTGAGTTTATGGGTATTCTCCTGTTACAGTTTACTGTTCCTTCATTCTATGGCACCATTGCCACTTATATGTCCCAACAACAAAGCGTTCATATTTGTACTAAGAATAAAGGTCAAATCTTTAATGGCTAATACACCTTATCCGGCCAGGAAAAGTCATCCCTGGCATAAGAAAGATCCCATCCTGTTGGACTCAACTCTAGCTCGATCTTTGCCCAAGGTCTCTAAAAACCTAGATGCAGCCACTGCTGACTACCATCATTGGATAGGCGCAGCAGTAGATCAGTTAGCCCCATAAAAAGTGCATACTCACCGCAGAGCCACCCCCTCTGAACCATAGTTTTCAAACAAACATTGACTCCAAAAGCAACTTTGTCGCAGACAAGAGCGTAGATGGAGAACGAATTATGACATCTGTGAAAAAGATATCCACAAATACACTATTAGAGAATTTAAATCTTTGATACAAAAAGAAAAAGCCTTGTATTTCAAATTGAGACCTCGAAAAACTCCACCTAAGTACCATTTTTGACAGTTGAAAAACTACCCAATAGTCCAGATAAAATTATAATACCTCCAATCAATCTTTTTTTTTAAACTTAGCCTCTTACTTTCAGATCAAAGTAGAAGATGTTTGTACCATCTTCAATGCTAATAGTCAGCAGACTTCTCACCCCTACGATTACATCGCCTCCCCTACAAGGTCAGAAACACTGGTTACATCCTCTTGTTCTCAGGACGTTCTCTCCTCTCCCACTAGTCCAGTAATATTGTCTCCTTTCTCTCAACTCACGGCCTATCAGGTCCTGGACCTACTTAACTCTATTAAGTCAGGTTCCCTATGGATGCATGTCCCTCAAAAATAATTCAATTGGCCCCCGAGATTACATACACGCATTGGACCAAAATCTTTAACCTTATGTTTAGCATTGGCTGTTTTGCTTAGGAATGGAAAAAGCTTAAATCTTGCCATTATTTTCAAAAATACGACCTTAATTCTTTGGGTCCCAGTAATTACCGACCCATTTCACACCTTTTTTTTCCGGCCAAGGAGAAAGCCATAAATCAAGAGCTGTTTTCCTTAATCAATACCAACCTTCTCCCCCACCCAACTCAATTTGGGTTTAGAAGTGAGCACAGCATGGAATCTGCCCCGATTGTTGCATCTGAAGACATAAGATCTACTTTGGATAAAGGTGGAGAAGCAGCCCTGATTCTTCTGGACCTCTCTGCAGCATTCGACATGGTTAATCACAAATTGTTGATTGGATGCCTCCACACCATTGGAATCAGGGGAGCAGCACTTGCTCTCCTGAAAACCTTACTGTTGTCGTGAAAACAATTTGTTGCACTGAACAAATTCCCTTCTAACCATTTCTCACTACTGTGTGGTGTGCCACAGGGATCCTCCCTAAGTCCCACCCTTTTTAACCTCTATGTCACCCCTTTGGCCAGGCTCATAAAAACATTTGGTTTGGCTATAGTATCGTCTGCTGCCGATACCCAAATCAGTGTCTGGCAAACCTAGATGATACTTCATCTAGATTCCATAACTCTATGACATACAAGAAAGTGGATGAACAACAACTGCCTTATACCGAAGTCCTTCTGTTCGGCAATAACACCTCCTTTTAGTCCCACAGATTGTGGCCACAGGAATTAGGCACTTTGCCTACACCCGTCACAAAAGTAAGGAACTTAGGGATTCTTTTCGACAACAAACTGGCTTTTGAAAATCAAATCAATGCTGTTACCTCATCCTCTTCCTTCACCTTGAAAATACTCAGGAGAGTGCTCCCCTTCATTGCTCAGGAGTTGCAAAAGATTGTTATCACTGCTCTTGTATTATCCAAATTGGACTCCGGCAACACCCTTTTTACTAATCTGCAGAACAATCTACTAAACAAACTGCAGATCCCGCAGAATGCTGCAACCCATCTGCTACTAGGGATCCTCAGGCATCAGCCAGTCTCATAGGCCCTACCTCAACTTCACTGGCTGGCTATAAGGAAGCTTATTGACTTCAAAGCACTTTGCATCGCTTTTAAGGCACTACGTGACTCTGGCCATGAACACCTTAGATGCATCTAGGTCATTGTGTTCTTTCATGCCAAACACAGTGGTAGTTCCCAAGTTCAGAAGGTCCCATTGGTATGCCAGAAGCTTTTCTGTATGCACGGCTAAACTTTGGAACACTCTCCCTCTAAACCAGAACACAATGACAGGCCTTCTTCCTTTTAGGAAAGCTCTCCAAACCTGGCTTTTAATCAATAGACTTTTCCTCTAATATTCCCTTGTCGTCCTTGTAGAGTCTGTCTCTGTATTTTCCTTCTGTAGTGGTAGCACCAAGACGCCTCCATGCATTAGCGCTCTTTACAAATAAAATGTTAATTTCATTTCAAGGTTGTGACGCAGTGTGTGCAGAGTGTGATCGTATGTTGACGAATAAAGATGTTTGTTAAAGACCTCTGTGTGTGGCATGCTAATTTACATGCTCCCGGACTGAGGAACATGCTACACAGACCGTCAAAGAACCACTTCTTCATATTCTTGCAAAAAATAATAATAATATGCAATATCATTTGCAAATGTTTCTTAGATAAACATGTGAGGCATTGAAGACACATCATATGTGATCTGGTGGCTTACTCCTCACTCAGCACAGGAAAGCGGTAAGAAGCCCAAGTCCAAGCCTGAGGATGCTCAGAAGAAGGATAAAATACTGCAGATGTGAAAGAGGCGCTGCAAGCACACTGGGAGGCTGTAAGCCCGACGCCAATCAGCAGGTAAAGAGAAGAGGCCGCCAAGAAATCAATAGCAGGCACAGGACTGAGGATCATACAGAAGTCCTAAAGAAAAGGAAACGTGAAGGGAAACCGATAAGAGATGTAGGGAACGCAAGACCGAGTGACAAACTAATGCAGCAGCAGAAATCTACAAGCATTTGCAATGCAAATTGGTCTCGCATTTGTGAGAGTTTGAGGTATTGGCATTGTAAATGACAATGTCTTTTACCCATGTGTCTTGGATTGGAGTGGATGTATGTGATGTGTAGTGGAATTATGTGTGTTAAATTGCAATTGTTAGTTTTTGAATTGTGTGGGGTGTGGAGTGGATTTGTGTAGTGAAATTATGTGGCAAGGTGTGCAGTAGAAATATGTGGAAAGTAATTATGTGGTATTGAGAATACTGGAATTATGTGGAGTGGGATTGTGTATTATAGAGTGCATTTATGTGAAATGGCATTGTGTGTTGTGGATGTATTTATCTGAAAAACAAGAAAAGTATTATGTGCCAGTGTATTAACCGGGTAACAGAAGTGTGGCAAAGCGAACCAGATTTACAGATGAAATGCAGGAATTGCGACTTTAACATTGTACGCTGAAGGAACATAATGTGCCTTTGAAAAAGAAATGCAGGTGATATATGTTGACGGAGAATGACTTGAGTGTTTCTTTGGGGAAAAAAACTGAAAGATGAGAATTTGAGGAAGTCTCAGTTTTTTTGCTGTTATCACTGCAAGCTTTGTTACTTGTATATTTAATTTTAATGTATGTATTTTCGAACGCAACATAAGCCAGAGAGCATCAGCAGCACTCGATAGAGTAGAGAAAGTGTTGTGGTGGCATAAACTCACTTCTTGTTTCTACCTTTGCAATAAGGAAAAGAAAAAGCCGCTCGCTTCTGGGATTTGTGTTGGCTGCTGCTGTGGAGGGACTCCAAGGACCAGGAGCCCCATAACTGGTCACACCTGTGCCTGCCTACCCGCCCACAAGCGCTACTTCACTCCTCGCGGCCCCCGCTTCGCGGGAGCCGCTTGCTGCTGGGATTTGTGTTGGGTGCTGCTGTGGAGGGACTCCAAGGACCAGGAGCCCCATAACTGGTCACACCTGTGCCTGCCTACCCGCCCGCCCGCCCACAAGCGCTACTTCACTCATCGCGGCCACCGCTTCGCGGGTGCCGCTCGCTGCTGGGATTTGTGTTGGCTGCTGCTGTGGAGGGACTCCAAGGACCAGGAGCCCCATAACTGATCACACCTGTGCTTGCCTACCCGCCCGCCCACAAGCGCTACTTCACTCCTCGCGGGACGCGCGCGGGCGCGTGCCGGGCGAAGCCCAGGCGAAGGGCGGGCCCGTCTGAGACCGTCCGAGACTGTGCGAGGCTGGGCTGGGCTAACCCTCTTGGTTCTATAATTATAGACTGATAAGGAATCCCTGAACAAGTGGTATGCTTTGATTTGCTAAAGTTATTTTTTATAATCGGTTCCTTTGGATATGTCAAGTGGTACTTCAGTACTTCAATATTAGTAATTGTTAATTCTGTAATTAAGATGATCAATAAGCTTTTTATTTTTATTCTTTCTTAAAGTTGCCTAAGAGCTTAGGATATTTAATTAGGCATTGATTTTATTTTGTTGTCTGTATCTCACTCTTTTTATATATAGGGGTAATTTCTGTAAACACGAAACTAATAACATGTCGAAACGCAAACTACAAAAGGGAACGAATAATATAGTCGAGACCCCAGGCTCCACTATTGATTGCTATCTTGTTAAGGCGGTTAGCGCCATTAGTGTTGAGATAGACAAGGCGGAACGGCACCTCTCGCTAGGACTAGGTAATGGACCCGGTTCTACTAGCGTGATCGATTCACAAGTGGAGTCTAATGTAGAGTCTAACACAACTAAAGATCTACACATTGTTTCCCATCTGAACCCTTTATGCTCAGACTCTGCCCCAGATTCCCCGGACCTTAGAGAAGTCCATAGTCTACCGTTAGCCAATGGATCACCTCTCCCTAAAAGGAAAAGGAGCAATAAAGGCATAAAGGCTTTAGCTCCTAACCCTATAGTGGAGCATACATCTAGCCTGGGAACTATGTGCGATTTACAGGTTAATAAGATCATAGCTGCCCTATCCCACACATTAGAATTACACCTCAAACCACTGCATGATAAAATAGATCAACTCAATGGCGAGGTAGCTAGACTTAATGGGGCACTTAATAAATTCGAAAATATGGCTAAAAAGAATATAATTGGGCAGCAGGAAGGACCACAAGGAACAGGAGCAATACCTGTTTCAGGGGTTGCATCAGATATCCCTAGGAGTGGAGAGTCGGAGAACTGATAAATCCTAATTCTAGAGAATTAAATACAATAGCTAACACAGCCCCTTCAGGACAAAGGAAGGAATTATTGGGGAATAGCTATCCCTGTGAGGCAGGTAACCAAGGTATTAGGAATACGGGAACTACACAGGTATCTACAAACCAGATAGAGAAAGACTCAGAGTAGGAAAAAAGGGTTAGATCTATTAATTTACCCCCGGATTGCTGCCCGTATGTGGCAGTATTGGTGAATATTCCCCCTCTCAGTCCGAGCACAACAGAAACACATGCATCCCTTAAAAACAAAGTGGTGGATTGGTTAAACCGTAACTGTGGCTATCCTGTTAATCATGCGGATCAGATCCTTATGACAAGAAGAGTAAATTGGATTGGTCCTTTAAGGAAATCAAAAAAGGGTGACTCTGTTATTGTTAATTTTATAAACCCGTATTATGCTAGGATTACCCTGGAAAGAGGTTCTGCTCTGACTGATAACGAAGGTAGCATTTAACCTCTTTCACTTGTTTTTTTTTTACAGCCATTTAAAACAAGATACACCTATGGCTACGGATCTGGCACACCGTAGAGCTAACTGGGCATTGCCCCCTTCACTATCTTTTGCCCTTCCAACCCATAACAGATTTCAATTACTCAGTAATCTCGAGGAGAATGATTGACATAGCCCTGCCCGCCACGTTAAAGGAATGGCAGGTCTTAGGAGCACTAACAAACAAGGGGATGAGGGATTAGTAGGACAAGTACCATTTAGACAGGAGCCAAACATACAAGGGAATAAAAGTATTTTGAACGGTAGGAATCTGAGTAAAGAGCAGGGAGTGCCTTCGGATGGTAATATGAGCGAAACCATGGAAGAAGATATTTCTCCCCAGGTTGTGATCTCTACGACTAATGTGTTCAGGACTGCCCAGTACCCAATGACCCAGGTAGCTGAAACTATAGAGAGCCCTATAGTTTGTGGATTGAGTATCGCCACATGGAATATAGCCGGATTGACTAAGAAAAGAGAGATGCTAGGATGGATGGATTTTCTCTGGTGTCCAGATTACCTTAATTTTGATGGGTTTGTTTCTTTTAATTTACCCGCTCTAAGCTCTACAGCTGGTAGAGCAAAGGGGGGGCTGTTAATACTTATGTCTAATAACCTGCCCATAGAAGCTAAAAAGTTTTTAAATGTTGAATGTCACTCACAGGTACTCTGGTTACACCAAAAAAATGGACGGGAAGTCCTGTTAATCAATTTTTATAATAATTTGTTTGATTGTACACGACACAAGGTAGTTATAGAATTGGAGAATGCAATTGATAAATTGGGTAATGAAATAGGTGTTAATTTTGATATAATTTGGGTGGGTGATTTTAATACGCAAATATGCCCTCTATCTGCGACTAAGGTCTGTGGGATTAGGAATGACATAGGAGACGATTGTGGGCACTTCCCACATAACCCTTATGGAGAAATTTTAAACACACTTTTGGCCAAATTTGATCTGGACATTATGCAGTGTGCAAGAGATGGCTATGGAAATCTGATTCCAACTTTTACAGGTAGAAACGCAAATACCACTATAGATCACGTATTGGTCTCTGTAAATATTGTCTCATTCTGTACCACTCCGTGCATAGAAGATCTATTATTAAGTGATCATAATTGTATTAGTATGACATTAGCCGTATGGGGCAATAGATGCCCGGTAATACAAACTATGATTGGCAATATAACCCTGTGTAGACCAAATGGTACTAGAATAAAATGGAAAGGGGTTAACCCGGACAAGGTAATAAAAAATATTGTCACTGAGTGTTACACTGAGATCCTTGCGAATTTGGATGATAATGTTGAACCATTCCTGATTTTAACGAATTTCTGTAAAATTAACGGAACTATTAATAGTATTATGACCATAACATCTAATAAGAAATCTAAACAGAATAGAGGATGGTTTAACCATGCCTGTACTCACTCTCTGAATCTGCTCAAACAAGCACTGTCTAGTAGGAGTAGGGATTTGGTGCTTGTTAAGAATTTAAGACTGGCTTATAAATTACATCTAAAACATAGAAAGAGAGAGCTCCAAGAGGAGGCCTGGGATAAACTAACAATGGCTGCGGATACCTCAAACAGCCAGCTATTCTGGGAAACAGTTAACTGACCCTTTTTAAAAAATGAGGTGGTCCCCGAAATGACATCTCATGTTAGCAGTGAGGCATGGGTTGTGTATTTCTCTAGTATCTTCAACCCAGGAAATGTAACCATAATGGATTCAGGTTATTTAAGTCCCCGGCCGATTCTACCTCTTAATATTACACTAGTAGAGGTGGAACAAGGAATTAACAGCAGCAAGGGTGGGAAAGCCCCGGTCCCAGATGGTGTCCCAATAGATGTTTATAAAGCCATACCTGCTCTCTGGGGCCCCATATTAAATAGAGTTTTTAATGCTGCTGTTATGGAAGGAGCTCCTTCCACATGGGGCGAATCTATAATTATCCCCATATTCAAGAAAGGGGACAGATCCGAAGCAAAAAATTATCGGCCAATCTCTCTCCTAGACTCGTCTATCAAAATTATGAGTAGGGTTCTACTCGTCAGGTTAGAGGAGTGGGTGGAGGAAAATGGGATTTTATCTCAATCCCAATATGGTTTCAGGAAAGGCCGGGGGACCCTTGAACAGTGTATTAACCTGGACCTAGTAATTGGAAAATATACACGAGCTAAGCAAGGGTCCCTTTTCCTATGTTTCGCTGACCTAAGCAGTGCATTTGATTTAGTGGCTCCAATTTGGTTGCTTCCAATAAGACAGTTCCAGCTCTATGTCAACTAAGGAGCGTGTTGTTGTATTTCAATGTCTTTTGGGTGCATTTTTTTAAGCTATTGATCACAGGTCTAGCTGAGCATTATTTCTATTCAGATTTCTATTTTAGTTAATGGGGTGCTTATTTTTTTTTTATGACCCTAGTGATATGCTCTCAAAAAATCGATTTTTCAATATTTTTCAAATATATCAATCTACTTGCAGGTTCACTGTGATATTTAAACGCACTGTTTTACATTCCATTTACAGTTTGCAGGTTTGCAGGTTATCAAAATTTCAATTTCTCAATTTTTCTCTAGTTTTCAATTTTGTGCATGGAAAGTTCCTTGTACAGAGTTTGCATAGTAAACGTTAACATGCGTGCAGCATTCTCTGTAGGGATTGCACATATCGATTTGTGTACTCTATTATCAATGTACAGTTTGCATAGTAAACTTTTACATGCGTGCAGTATTCTCTGTTGGAATTGCACATATCAATGTATGTCCTCAATTATCAAGGTATATGCATGCGTCCAGTATTTCTTGGTAAGAAATGTGTGTCTCTATCGATTTATCAATTTGCAAGTATTCTAGTTGTAAAGGGTCAATATTTCAATGTTTTTCAATTTGTGACCTTTTGAGGTTGTCAATTTGGGTTATTTCTTTGCAACTATTCAATGTTTTTCAATGTTTTCGAGGTTGTCGATTTGGGGTTTATCCCTCTCAAGGTTTCAATGGAATTTCTATCGAGCCGCGTTTTTTCAATGTGTGGCCATTTTATTAGGTTGTCTCTGTATGGGTTATATCTCTTTCAAATGTTCAATAATATTCAATCTAATTTTTTAATGCTGTTTCACAGGGCGGTGTGAAGGATCTTTTGTTTATTCTTCTGCCTCTCTGTTTTATATCTTTCTATTCTCTTTCTCGTTGAATGAAGAAGGGAATAAGAGTACTTATTTGTGTTTGTACCGTTAGGTGGTTTTCTCTAAGTCTTTCTATCTTCCTGTTTCTTTTGTGTATTCGTTGGAGAAGGGAAGAAGAGTACCTATCCTCCCAGTCTAACTATTCTTTTTGTTCCTTTTATGTGTTGGTTTGATGATGGACTAATAGTGCCTTATTTTTGTGTTTGTACTTTTTCGGTTTTACTTCTCAAGTTTTATTGTTCTATTTTCTGCATTCTGTATTGCATTGTGTTCTCAGAGAAGGAATGTGTCTGATTTTATTCTATCATTTCTTTTCTGTATTTTCTGCATGCTGTGCATTGGCTTCTGTCACATCTGTCTGGCCAGTGGGTGTGATAGAGGCTAATGATTGGTACGCTTTCTCCTTCAGGTGTTTCTATGTTTCTATGTTTAGTTTTCTGTTGTGGAAGGAAAGGAGGTATGTTGTGTTCTATCTATTGCATATTTCTATGTTTGCATTTACCCACTCAATGCCCTTCTAGTGGAATGCTTCTGCACTATGATGTACTACGGAATGTTGGGTGCTGGTTGAAGATAAACCACAGTTGTGATGGGGCTGAGCTGCCTGCTGGCTGCTCCTGGTGGGGCTTATTCCAGGCTACTTAACATCTTACAATAAATCTACATGAAATACCTCAACCAGTCTGGACTACATTACCACATCTTGTTATGGCCGATTTTATTAGATCTTGGTGCCCCAGAACCTATTATTTTCTTTTTGGCTAGGCTTTACGAAAAATTAGTAACATCAGTGCGGTATGGTCGAAGGGGCGAGTGTACTCCCAAATTCAAGGTTAAATTAGACATCCGGCAGGGCTGCGTCCTTGCTCCACTGCTTTTTACACTTTTTATTAATGAAGTGGATGCAACACTTAAACTTGTAAAGTCTGATGCACCCCAGGCGGAAGGACAAGATGTGCCGGTCCTGCTTTATGCAGATGATGCCGTACTTTTAGCGAGAACACCTATAGGCCTACAGAGGTAGAAAGTTGCAGATTAACAAGACTAAAACATATGCTATGGTCTGTGGTCCACGGCCCGTGAGAACCAAATCCTTTTTTGTAGATGGACAGAGAATACAAACAGTAGATAAGTTCTGTTATCTAGGGATAACCTTTTCTAGTAACGGTAAATGGTCACAGGAAATGATGAATGTTAGGTCTAAAATGGCAAAAGGTGTACATGGGATTTTCAGGTTTTCCGCCAAAATAGGGGACCGATGCATGTTTATCAATCAAGATGTACCTCAACCGCACTCTATGGTGCGGGGTTTGGTGTCATCACTACCATGGCGATTTGCAAACAGAGGAAAATATGTTTCTTAAAAAAGTTGCTCTGTTTACCCACTTCAGCGTCCTCTGATCTAACACATAGCGAAGTGGGGATTAACTATCTGACGGACCTTATTGGGTTAAGACCATTATTGATCTGGAGATCTATATGGCTGAAAGAAGAGACCGCGTTCAAAAGGAAAATTATCAAAGACTGTCTTCAACTAGATAACTGTTTAAAGATCCCTTGGTTCAATTATATTGTACAAACTTTTAAGGATGTATTTAAAATAAACATTCTAGAAAACCCCAATGAAGTAATAGAAATGCCTAAAACTGAACTGAAATATATATTTTTGAGGGAGAGAAAGTTTGTACGACAAAAAGTTAGTGGGCAATTAACAACTTGCCAGTTCTATTACTCACTCTTAGAAACTGAGGGTTTCCAAGTATATTTGAGCCAGGTAACTAGATCATCACATCGTTTTGTCCTCACAAGAATGAGATTAGGCATCGTTCATCACTTGGTAGCATTTCCCTGTGTAAAAAAGTATTCCGATTCCCCCTGCCCATGTGATGGACGCACAAAACAAAGTACTCTGCACTATCTCCTTATATGTGATTTGTTTTTGAACCTCCGTATTGCCTTCCTCAAACCTTTGTTTAAAAAATATTGCACTTTAACTACACATGCTGCTATGAGTCTACTGTTTACAATGCGAGAACCTGATATTTGTTTTTATGTTGCGACCTACCTTCTGAGATCAATTTATGCAAGGAAAAGTATGTTGTTTTAAAGTTGTATTAACAGTCACAATCCATCAATTTAACGAACTGTACCTGTTTTTAATAATGATTTTTAAATGTGCTTTTATGGTTGTTTTATATGAACCGAATAAAGCTTATTGAATCGAATCGACTTGAGCGCCCGTTGGAAGTGTGAAAAAATAAATGAAAAACAGACTGACAGCATGCAAAATAAGGGAAGTGAAAAACAAAAAAACAAAAAATCTGTAAACCCTGAAGTGCGCTTTGGAATAAGGATTATGCCTGAGTTCCGGTATTGGAGCTCTTTAAATGATGTGGTTGACATTACACAGAGACACATTTGCTATTCCCCCCATTGAAGCAATGAACGATTAAGTGAATAGCCCAGGATCACAAGTTAGGTACACTGACGGGACTCCAACCTCATTCCCCAGTTTCAAAGTTGGCAGTCCTGTCGGTAACGCCACACCCTCTCCACCTTCCTATATGGTGAGGGATAACATTACTCTTAAGTTTAGCAGTATTTCTGGGTCCATCCATTTTAGAAACGCAAGTTGCTATAAGGCGATTTTTTTTTAAATTTAGCAATATGTCTTTATTAATGCGCTTTTAATTTGTCATGAAATAAGCACCTTAAAATACACGAAAAAGCCACACATCCGCAGGCTGAGCCTGTAGAAGTGGGAAACAAAAGCAAACTGAAGCTTTAACAGTCGTAATATTGGGAATAATGCATCTGGGGAATTTGGCCTGCTCTCCGGGAAAACACCGCCCGTCTGCCACTACAGGACTTGCACGGAAGTAGTGCCCCGGATACACGTACACTGTTACTCGATGATGGTGTAGCACGAAATGTCACTGCCACTGTCCTGAGTTTAGCATGATGCGGACCAAGAGATGTGGGCTGAAGCTACGTTTTCAGGGTTTCCCTACCTAACCAGGATGGAGATAGCAAGAGCAGGTGAGGCGCAAGGAAGGCAGCACATTTATAGTCCGTTTCTGAGCGTCTGACAGCCTCTTAGCAGTGTATCTGTGGGTGACATTTCGATGCTTTGAAGCCTAATCAGTCAAAGGCACCGAATAGTAAAACAAGCCTATATGTACACGATAGTTATAATACAAGGCGCCCTCTGTTATTCCACGCATCCTAGTGTTAAAAGATCAGCTCCTCTCCGTATGGCAGTCAATCCTCCATTTCACCGCCGGCTTCTCATTCCCCTGAGCTTTTGCTAGCCCCTTGGCACATGCAAGTTAATGGGTGTACACACATTTGCAGTGCGTTCCAACCCGGGAAATACGGCTTCCCACCTATTACCTCCAGACCTTTTCCATAGATTTACAGAAACCTGGGAAAATCGAGGTCTGGCTGGAATCAAAGCATATTAAGAGAAGCTGTGAGTATATGTCCCCTCATTGCATAGCACCAAAAGGGGCAAGTGGATGTTTTAGTTAATGGACACGTACATTTCGCACCCCTTGGGTAAGAAGCTATTTAATCAAATCCTGACCTGTGGTTCTACGAGGGATAGATACAGCGTCACCCGCAGACACACTGAAAACATGACAATTTCACACACAAGCAAACTGAAAACTTGCCAGATATGCAGACAATGAGGCAAGAATTTTCCCGTAAGTATTCCTGGTCTGGAATTAGAATATTAATTTCACCAGCCTCACAATATAGTGTGAAGATACTCACAGCCAGCCAGGAGTTGCTTTCATCCAGTAGGAAAATGATAAAAAACCAAATTAATGAGAAGTGCACGTCACAAAATAATGTTAACTTTTCAACTGCTATTACATTTCGGGAAGCGCAATTACACAAGGAGGCGCTGTCAGTAAACAGACAGAGTCCTTCGAAAAGTGAACACCAACAGCCAGAATATTCAGTCCTTTTATGGGTAGCGCTGTGTGGAAACATGGGGTTTTGCCACCAGCAGCATATATATCATGAAGGCTTTAGGCGGGTCACGTGCCCTCCGTGTCTCAGACCAGGCAGTAATTAAAAACTTGTCTTGAAACGGGCCCCATTCAGGCTCTTGATCCGGGCCCTTACATCTGTCTCTTCATCTTTCATTCCCTAACGAGGTTTGTTATTTCCTGGATGCTGCATTTCGGCTTTTTAAAATCTTGGATAGTGCTCAATGTGAACCGAGTATCCTCTCGGTGTCTGAGTGAGTTCAGGGTGTTAAATGGGTGGAACCCATTGGGCACAGGTGAGGCAGAAGGCAGTGAAGGTCAAAGGGTCATACAGGTGGTCTCTCTACAGATCGCACAGAGTAATGGTCATTGTGTCAATTGCGATTCTATGTGAAAGAATATGAAGGAAACATGGACAGTGTAAAAGTAAAAGCAATGCTTACAAATGAGTGGGTGTACTGTGTGTGTAGGGGCGGAGGAAGTGAAGGAGATGCAATGAAGTACATGCAGTGAAGAGTTAAAAGAGGGTGTCGAAGAGGAAAGAGATGAGGAGGGAGATATGCAGATGAAGGGTCCCAGTCGGGTTTGGGGAGAAAACGGTAAATGTCTCTTGGAGTGACTACAGAGGAAAGTAGTGTAAACGAAATGACAGGAGTGTTTGAGACACTCTGAAGACTACGACCACTTCCACAGACCAAAAAATGCTCAAGTCACATTTTTTAAATTGAAAAACATTTCAATTCTAATTACTCCGACCAAACCTTTGCTGTTACTGTTACAGATTTATCCGATACTGGTAACCAGCATTGGGAAACACAATAGGTTTGGCTTGTTTTATGTGCATATCAGTTACTTTGATGCAAGCTCACAGCAAAATACCGTATGGTAATAGATAAGCCAATGCAAGAATTTAGTTTACATCTTTTAAGCCACACCCTTAATTATATAGGCTTTACGCCTTGAAAAGGATTTCTAGTTATGCTTCCTAACCCGTGCCCTTTTCGGAGACCCTCCCTTCACATTTCTGACCCCATTCAAAACCCAGTATGACAGTGGAAAGTGAACGAATGTTTAATTAAACAAGATGAGTAAACTCTATGTCAGGACCGGAGGCTCCGATTATGCTTCTCATTTCTTTACTAAGAAATTGCTCAGCAGCCAATCATATTACAATAAAATAAAAATAAGACTACAATACCCATGAATCCACTGGGTATGACGTAATAACCATAGAGTGTCTTCTATAAAAGGTCCCTAAGAGAATACCACATCCTCTTTCTTTGCTGCTCCGCAGTCAGTTAAGTACATTTTCTATATTTCTTCTGCTAATACTTTTAACTTTGTATTGTATTGCTTTAGCGCGGCGTTAGTGTTGTCAAGCCTAGCGCTTACTTTAATCTGCTCGCTGTGTGCGCGTTCCACTTTGCGCATTGTGTTCGCGTGTGCGGACCTTCATTCCCGCTTTGTTCTCCGGTGTTGCAGGGAGTGTGTGTCAGCCTCCCCGGTTCGGGCGTTGAGCGCCCGCGCCTTCAAATTTGGATAGTGGAGTGGGAGAAAGGGGGCTGAAAGGCTACGCGAGTAGTCGCGTAGTCCTTTCTTTTGTTGAATTCAGGCAGCCGTTACCGCGCATGCGCGGCGGGCATTTTGTATGTTTACATACACGGAGTTTCCTCAAAAATCAGCGCAAGAGCAGCGCTTCTTTTGCTCTTTGCCCACAGCCTGCTGATTTTCTTACACAGTGGGGCTGGATAATACAGCATAGGCGTTGCCTAGAGTGGCGTATACTTTATTGGCAAGCCCTCCCTCCACACTTTAATATTTCAGGTCATATATTACCTGTTGTTTGGTCTTGCCTGCGGGGTTCTGCCACTCCCCCCTTATTGTGCTTTGGCATATTGATTTTCCTGTGATTATTCCTTCCTCTCGTGGGCTTATTAACGCTTGGTACTACCATGGCTGAATATTATGAGGAAGATGAATATTACAATTATGATGATGGAGCCTCTGGCTCTACGGAACAGGATTTTGTGGAGGCTCTTGGCGTGGGTGTTCAACAGTCAGTGAATAAAGCGCTGGTTCGCGCTATTACACCCTTAAAACGTCATTTGTCCAATTATGCGGTACAGCAGGGCTGGCTGCCTAAGTCTTCAAAGTCTTCACAGTCCTCCAAGTCTTCAAAATCTTCAAAAATTGCGAATCCGCATAAGTCTGACTTTGCGAAGCTTGTCAAGGCCCTCTCTTCTGAGCATTCTAGGGAAACTTTGTCCTCTCCGGCTCCGCAGACGGACGATGGTGGCACCTCTCCTTCTTCCTCCTCTGATCATGAAGTTGCTTCCCCTCCTCCTTCTAAGAGGGCTCGGAAGGAGCATTTTGTTGATGCACCGTCGCATCCCCAACTCCTTACCTTTGAACCTTCTGACATTATGCATCCTAATTCTACTTCTTGGCTCCCGTCTCAGGAAGTGGCGGAGTACGTCCAAACACATATTCGTCAACCTTTTGACAGGGATGTGCGTACCCGTCTCCGATCGGAATGTCCTCGGCCTGATTTAGCAGACAAATTGGCGGACACTCCGGAGGTGGATCCCACTATGGTGACTTATCTTAAAAAATATGCCAAGAATCCTAAAAGAGGTATTGATAGAGCATGGTGCTCTTGTCAAGACAAATTGTTGGATTTACTGGGACCTCTCACAAAAATATTGGACTTAGGCTTTCGGGCCAAGGAGTCTTCCTCCGCCATTGACCCAGATGACCTGATTGGTTGGGCTCAGAGGGCTATTTGCCAATTAGGAAACACCAATTGTGCCATGTCCTGTAAGCGTAGACGCTCTATACTGTTGAAATTGGACCCAAAATTGGCAGAACTCTCCACTTCTGAGTCTGGTCCTTTGGCTCAGGGTTTATTGTTCGGGCATCCTTTCCTTAAGGAATTAACAAAATTTGTGGCCACTTTCAGTGGACTTGACAAGGCTCAAGCTTCTATTAGACGGGCTTTTCGCCCGTTTTTTGTACGGGCCGGACGATATAGGGGACGATCGTTCGGCCGGGGTTTTAACCAGACCACCCAGCGTGGTTATTAGTCCCACCGAGGAGGAGGTCAAGATTCCAGCTACACCGCCAACAAGTCTTCCTTCTACCCATCCCATAAAGGTCGACACCAATTCCGGAAGGGACGCTATGGCGGTAATCAAGGAGGACTTCACGATTCCTCCGCTTCAGGTGAGCTTGATCTCGGCTGCAAAAGTCGTGTTGGGGGGCAGGATTCAATTTTTTCTTCCCAATTGGCGTTTGATCTCCAGCGATGCCTGGGTGTTAGAGACTGTCAAGGGTTTCAGAATAGAGTTTTTCAGTTGCCCAAGTCAACCCCATCCTCCTTCTCCCCTAGTTTTTTCCCTTCACGATCAGGCGATTATTTCCGCGGAAATAGATTCTCTTCTGAGAAAAGGGGCTATCGTCCGGACGTCTCGTCATCTTCAGGGTTTTTCCAGCAACGTCTTTCTAGTTTAGAAAAAAGGAGGCGGTTCCAGGCTAGTTCTCAACTTAAGGGATTTCAACGGCTGGGTTGTCTATCGCCACTTCAAGATGGAGGGCATCCATCTTTTGAGGGATCTTCTTCAGGAAGGGGACTGGATGGTCCGTCTCGATCTGAAGGATGCGTATTTGTCGATTCCCATTTACGGACCTCATCGCCGGTTTCTACAATTCCAATGGCAAGGAGTCTGTTTCGAGTTCAAGGTTCTCCCGTTCGGCCTCTCGTCAGCACCTTGGTGCTTCACGAAGCTTCTGAGGCCTGTGGTGGAGTAACTGCGAGCTCGGGGTGTTCGTCTGGTAATCTACCTGGAAGACATTCTCATCATGGCCCACTGTCCCCGTCTGTTAATGATCCACTTGGAGTGGTCAATAGATCTGTTACAGTCACTCGGATTTCTAGTGGATCCTCAGAAGTCTATTTTCCGTCCCTTGCAGTCGATGGAATTTCTGGGTTTTCTGATCAATTCCCTCTCTTGCCAACTCCTCTTGCCCCTTCAGAAGATCAGAACGAACAAACGGGAGTTGAGATTGATTTTACACAAACAGCTTGTGTCGTTGAGATCTATAGCTCGGATTGTCGGTCTGTTAGCTTCATCAATTCAGGCCATCTTCCCGGGTCCTCTCCATTATCGGGCGCTCCAGCGACTCAAAATCCGTCATCTCCAGAAAGGCCTCCGGTATTTGGATCAGATTCCTCTTTCAGAGGAAGCGAGGTGGGAGATGATGTGGTAGTTAGAACACATGGAGTCCTGGAATGGGCGAGCCCTGTTCGGAGTGTCCCCGGAGGTGGTGATAGAATCCGACGCCAGTCAGTGGGGATGGGGAGCCCGTTGCGGTCCAATGTCCACGGGAGGCCGGTGGTCTTCGGAGGAATTATCTCTCCATATAAATTGTCTGGAGCTTCTGGCGGGATCTTTTGCGATTCGTTGTCTGTCTCCACGCATGACGAACTGTTGCATTCTCCTCCGCATGGACAATGTGTCAGCAGTTCGATATGTCAACAAGTTAGGGGGGACCCGTTTCAAGATTCTGGCAGAGATCGCCAAGGATTTTTGGCACTTCTGTCTTCAGAGAAACATCACTGTGATTGCAGAGTACCGTCCGGGTCACAGCAATCTGGTGGCAGACTGGAATTCTCGTCATCTTCGGGACTTCAGCGATTGGAGGCTTCACCCTCAGGTGTTCAGATGCCTGTCTCGAATATGGTGTCCCTGCCAGATCGATCTCTTTGCCTCTCGGCTCAACACTCAACTTCCTCTGTTTTTCAGTTGGCATCCGGATCCGGAGGCTCTGGCCACGGATGCATTTCTACCGACATGGCCGTCTCATCTGTGTTATGCCTTTCCCCCGTTTGTCATGATCTCCAGGGTTCTGACACGCATGAAGTTTTATCAATCGGAATTGATTCTGATCACTCCTCTCTGGAGGGCTCAGGCTTGGTTCCCAGTTCTCCTGCAGATGAGCTGTGCAGTGCCACTCCTTCTTCCCCAGCTGTGGAATCTGTTATTGGACCCTCTCAACAATCCTCATCCACTAATAGAGTCGGGTCAACTCCTTCTGGTGGCATGGCGGGTTTCGGGGATCGCTGGCAAATCCCAGGCCTTTCACGAGACGCTTCCAGATTTATCAACGAAGCTTGGTCTCCCAACACACACAAACGTTATGGCGCAGCATGGAAACGATGGTGTGATTGGTGCGCTCAACGGGAAGTGGATCCCTCTTCAGCTGATGTGTCTTTGATTGTAAATGTTTTGGCTTCTATTGCCGCCTCCGGGCTTGCATATAGGACTGTCAACAATTTCCGCTCTGCCATCTCTGCAGGACATATTCCTATCAATGGTAGACCTGCTGGTGAACATCCTTTGGTTTCTAAATTACTCAGGGGTATCAGATTGGTTAAACCACCTTGTCCAAAATATGTTGCTCTATGGGATGTTTCTATTGTCTTACGTTTCTTGTAAGCTTGGCCCTCCAACAATTCTTTATCCCACAAACAGCTATCTTCAAAATTGACTATGTTGTTGTGTCTGGTTTCTTGCAAACGCATTTCTGATGTTCGCGCTCTGGATCTTGCAGGTCGTACTTTTTCACCTGAAGGAGTTACCTTTTCTATTTCCAAACGTACTAAGTGTATTTCTACCTCGGTTACTTACCCGAGTTTTCCCAATAATCCAAAACTTTGTGTAGTGCAATGTATTAAGGATTATGAGGTAAGTACTGCTCAATTTCGACAGAATATGCATGGTCAATGGTTGATTGCGTTGCAAAAATCTTTTCGTCTTGTGACCCCGGCTCCTTTAGCAAGATGGGTCAGATGGCTCATGGGTGAAGCAGGTATTGATATTACAGCTTTGGTGCGCATTCAACTCGTGGAGCAATGGCCTCCAAGGCTTTTTCTATGGGAGTGAGTTTAATAGACATTATGAAAGCAGCTGATTGGTCAACTGACTCTATGTTTAAAACTTTTTATTATAAACCTATTTTGGATATTGCTTCTGTTGTGGTGGCGCAGCTTTGAACAAGCATAATCGGAGCCTCCGGTCCTGACATAAAATTCAAAATTTGCGAACATACATGACAAGAATTTTCAATTCTATTAAGGACACGGAGGCGAGGATTATCCCATCCATTATTTTCTTTCATGTATTTTTCATATGGTTGTTTTCCATTCTATATTTATTGTGTATTTTATGATGTAATTTGGATGAATTCCTTGTTTTTTCTTCCCTCCCTCTCAGTATATATACCTTTTTCTACCATATAGGGATGGTATATTACGACTCTATATCTCTTTTCAGGTTCTGATCCGAAGTAAGTCGCGCTGCTCTACCTTCATGGACTATCTTTTGGATACCTACTGGTTCCGGTTTTGGATTTCGATTCAAGCATCAAGTCTACTGTTCCAACCTGTTGCTCTCTTGTTGCAGTGATCGATCTACGTTGTTTCTTCCACGTTCTTTCCAGATATTGGACTGTCTTTTCTTCTTCAACTGCCTGTTCTAATTACCAAAGAAAGAGGATGTGGTATTCTCTTAGGGACCTTTTATAGAAGACACTCTATGGTTATTACGTCATACCCAGTGGGTTCATGGGTATTGTAGTCTTATTTTTCTTTTATTGTAATATGATTGGCGGCTGAGCAATTTCTTAGTAAAGAAATGAGAAGCATAATCCTCGCCTCTGTGTCCTTAATAGAATTGAAAATTCTTGTCACGTATGTTCGCAAATTTTGAATTCAGCATTCAGTCATGCCTTCGTACAAGCAATCTCCTTGTGCGGGCGTGGCTTGTTTAGGTGATTTTTTTAAGATAGTAATACTGCCTTCGCTCTGTAACACCGAGCTAAAGCAAACTCTCCGTGGATCTCACTTATTACTCAAAGATACGACTACGACAATCTAACATTTAACTACCATCCAGTCCCCCGGTCGAGTACCTGCGGCGTCCACCTCCATCTCACCGCCACCGTTGGCAGTCGCAGAAGCATCAGCTGCAATACCGCCGCCGCCATCTTTCTGTGCTATGATGCATACACGAGCGACAGAAGATGAACTGCGGCAAGGGAGCGTCATATTCAATAATGTCGCTACCGTTTCCTCATGACAGGTCAGGCATTCCTACTCCGCATTGGGCAAATATGTGGCGGCCATTTGAGAGACAGGCAGCAGGGTTGATGCATCAATCAATCAATCAATCAGGGAATTGTAGGCACGCTACTCACCCGTGAGGGTCTCAAGGCGCTGAGGGGGAGGGGTCCGCAGATCTGTTTAGCCGAAGAGGCAGGTCATAACGTAATGTTCACTCAGTTATAAGATTAAGGCTAAGCATTTGAATTTAATAATCCCAACACTCCATGGAGTGCCAATCTCTTGCGAAAGCTGTAAACCACACAACAGGGGACCAGTTCCTTTCTTTATTTTAGTACATGAATCAGAGATTATATGTCATAATAAATAAAATACAGAACCGTCCAAGTCTTGGCAATACTTCTACATTGTAGTCACCTCAGTATTACAGTATTGTCTACCTGGAAGGGGGTAGGGAGGTTGTTTTGTTATGGTTGTTCTGTATTTTTCACACCATAACCCCATTTGTCACCATAATTCAAAATAATAGCTCCCATACTCACCAACATTTGAAAACAAATGGGATAATAAACAAGCATTTGCAATGCAGTAGGACTCACATTTCCGTCAGACCTATTGCATTGCATCACGGACAACACGGGAGGGGGGAAGCACGGACAACGGGAGTGCGGGGGGAGTGGGGAGAAGGGGGTGAGAAGGCACAGACAAAGTAGTGCTCACCGTCAAATAACACGTACCGTACTGTGTAACACTCAAGTAAAGGGGCCTTGTAGCCATGGGAGGGTACAAATGATGACATTGCTATAATAAGGTGTGTTAGACTTGGCATCTTTTGGCGTGTTTCCCCAGAGTTTTTGCTTTCTGACTTCCCGGTTATGACTCTGTTTTTGCTGGCGTAGGGTTTCTGCGCACTTTTCTCACTGCTGATCTCACTGCTGATCAGTGGTAAAGTGCAAGTGCTCCTGTGGAGAATTGTGTTATGGATTGGTGTTTCCGTGATTGGATATTTCATTTACTTGTTAGTCCCTAGTAAAGTGCACTGAGTCTGCCAGGGCCTGAGAATCAAATGCTACTAGTGTGTCTGCAGCACTGACTGTGCCACCCACGTGAGTAGCCCTGAAAAGGTAACTCAGACCCGCCATTGCAGAGTCTGCGCGCAGTTTGTAACTGCCATGTCGACTTGGCCAGTACACACACTTGCCAGTCCCTCACCTTCCCTTTTCGTACATGTCAGCCACCCCTAAGGTAGGCCCAAGGTACCCCTGTGGGCCGGGTACAGTGTATGTGAAAGGTAGGACATGCCCTGGTGTGTGTGGCATGTTCTGATAGCGAATTACGGCCAGTTTCGTTTTCGTTATAGCAAGGCTACCTCTTCCCGATAGGACAGAATGGGGAGTTTTCTTATAACATTTTATAAACATAACTGGCCTGGGGAATTAGGTAGGAAAATAAATTTTAGTATGCTTGAACTCAGAATCTAAAGATGCATCTTTTAGTAAAGGTGATTTTTACATTCTGTGTTTGAAAATACCACTTTTAGAAAGTAGGCATTTTCTTGCTCAGTCATCCCGTGTGCTTCTGCTGGGATGTGCTGGAACAGCGACCTGTTGTCACCGCACTCTGCATCACTTCACGATGACGCCTTGGTACCCACGACGACAACGCTCCATGCCAAAATCTAAGCCGCTGCTTCCACCGTGGTTCGAGGGCACCGCTCATAAAGTTACATGACAAACCACCTTCATCCCGCACCGCAGTCTTGGCCTACTGACGCCGGCACCATCAACTCCAGTTCGTCAGCTGATGACAGCGTTTCAACAACGACGACGATGCTGCTTGCACCTCGACCTGCCAGCACCGCGACGAGCACTGTATTCACTTTGCACCACGACCCTGGTCTCACCGACAACGTCATCTGATGTTTCCACCGAGCCGCTGCTCGCACCGCAACCTGGGGCACCGCTCGCCGCAACGCTGCACTTCGCACAGGAGCACCCGAAGCCTGCACTCCTGACTTCAACAGAGAGGAGTTTGATCTGCAACGCATGTGAATTTGAGGGCCCGACAACTTCTGCACTGACCTCCGGAACCTACACCTGCGGACGCTGTGCTTTCGGATACTCAACGAGAGGTCGCCGGCGCCCTGCATTTCTGAAAGCTACTTTTTGCGGGTCTTCCCGACACCGTAGCTGGCCCGTGATGCCGCTGTCAGCCAGAACTGTTTGGATTTGTTTGCTCACGATGCCATCATAGCCCCGGGCGGACCTATCGACATCAAGGAACTGTTTTTCAAGCATAATTTGATAACTGAAGATGTTTGAGTACTGTATTGTGGATTTTTATTGTTTTTGGTCTTGTCTTTAGAATATAAAAATATTGGATATTTTTCTAAACTGGTGTGGTGTCCTTTTGTAGTGCTTACACTGTATTACTGTTGGTTTTGTGCAAATGCGTTACACACTGCCTCTAAGATAAGCCTGACTGCTCGTGCCAAGCTACCAAGCGGGTGAGCAGGGGTGTAGAGTGGTGGTTTCTGCCTGACTTTGGCACATGCCCTACCAAAAATCCCATTTCTAACAAGGAGGGACTAACAAGACTCATAATCAGACTGCAGCATTTACGAAAGACAATGCCATGAACCAATTAAAAACATGGCCGGAGAGTGGGCGGAGCTTCCACGGAGCTTCAACTCCATACTCCATTACTGCATGCCTCGCAAAGCGAGCAGCGCATGCACGCTGCCGCTATAGGTTCGACCTAAAAAAACAAAAAGGGACGTTGCCTGGGACCTACCAAGTGCATGTGATATGTTTATTTACTTGCTCTGCCTTGCTTGCCCCGAAAGCCCACGCCTTAACCCGCAAGTCAAGCATCCATGCTTATCCACCAATGTGGATGATGGCCAGGAGTTTTGGCCCCTCTATCCAGAGTAGCACATCAGACATCCCACCTAGCTTGAGGGACAGATTTCAAATTTGTTTTGGACCTTAGACTTTTACTTTGGATTGGAAAATTAATTTAGGACTTTTGAACTTTGCTTCGGTGTATATATTTTTGGAATTATTCGAATTCTTTTTTTACATGATGACCATTTGACATTGTCTATAGACTGCCCCCCTTAATGTTAATGATGTTCTTTCAGTTGCCCACCTCCTCCAAGTTGACTTTATCTCCCTGTACTCAGACACTGTTTTTGTTCTTCCTCCCCTTCTCAAAGACAGTAGACGTTTCCCTAAAGTAGATGCAAAAATTAATTTTTATACTTGTTTACAAATAGATATATAAAAATAAAATGTCATGACTAACATGCTGGTTTTTTTCTGTGTACTTGGGGATTCTTGTCACATACATGATTGTGTTTTTGTAAGAGTTATTGTTAAATGTTTTTCAGTCTCTAACACGTTTGTTTACTTTATTCTCTAGCATCCATCCTCATGGCGTGGCACACAAGAGATGATGCAGAGGAGACATGGCGAGGCACGGAAGAGATGACGCACAGGAGACATGGCGAGGCGCAGAAGAGATGACGCACAGGAGACATGGCGAGGCGCGCAAGGGTTGGCACTCCGGAGACATGCGAGGTCTGCAAAAGATGACACACAGGAGACATGACGAGGCGCACAAGAGATGGCACACAGGAGACATGGCGAGACACGAAAGAGATGACACACAGGAGACATGGCGAGGCACACAACATATGATGCACAGGAGACATGGCAAGGAGCGCCAGAGATGACGCACAGGAGACATGGCGAGGCGTGCCAGAGATGACGCACAGGAGGCATGGCGAGGCGCGCAAGGGTTGACACACGGGAGACATGGCGAGGCGCAGAAGAAATGACACACAGGAGACATGGCGATGTGCCCAAGAGATGATACACAGGAGACATGGCGAGGCACACAACAGATGATGCACAGGAGACATGGCAAGGCGCGCCAGAGATGACGCACAGGAGGCGTGGCGAGGCACACAAGAGATGACACACGGGAGACATGGCGAGGCGCAGAGGAAATGATACACAGGAGACATGGCGATGTGCCCAAGAGTTGACACACAGGAGATATGGCGAGGTGCAGAAGAGATGACACACAGGAGACATGGCGTGCAAGAGATGACGTATAGGAGACGTGGCGAGGCACGCAAGAGATGACGCACAGGAGGAAGGTATCAAAGAATCAAATACGCTCTATCAAAGGCTAAGATGTTGAAAAGTATATATTTGAAGGTGATTCATTAAGATTGGCTAAAGGTTACTGCAGATATTGAACGTTTTGAAATTATTCACAACACTATCATCTTCCTCGTTCATCTAGGAGTAACCACACGAGAAACTGCTTTTATGGAAATATGGATGGATATTTAGGGAAAGATTGACTTGCTGATCTAGTTAGAGCACAGGTTTATAAAAATATGGCCAAAAGTTGGCCTGTGGTGGTGGCTAGTGACTGAGTGAGTTAGACATACTCCATATGGGCTCCCGCGGTGGCAGCCCTGCATTGAAAAACATCCTGACACTGGGAGGGCTCCCTAACCCATGGAAGGCTCCACTGACAGTGCACCCACAGCACCTTGAGACCCTCACAGGTGACTAGGCACACTTTATCAATTGTGATTGACTCACAGAGGGGGTGTGGCCGCTGGACATTGGTCAGGGGGATGCAATCTTGAAAGAGTCTCCACCTACCCAAGGCCAGAAGAAGGCATGCCAAAGAAACACCCAAGCAAAGATGCCAGCGGAAACACACACCCAGTCAAGGCATGGATAGCCGCCCAGAAGCACGGGTGAGGGCAGTCAAGCACAGGAAGCTGTAAAGCAGGTCAACTCTGCATACACAAACATCACAGACAAGCCACCAAATAGCCCAGCATGGAGCAGGTTCAGCCCTTGTCTGTGTCCAACAGTAAGCATAGGGAAGAACGCAATACCAGACCCCACACCAAAGAAGGATGGGGTGAAGGAGCAAAATGCCCCAACTAGACTCACAACAGTAGGCAAAGCACACTTGGACCAGAGCAGAATACACTCCAGACACGAAAAGAAAAATCATCAACCAAAGAAAGCACTTCTAGGGCACTCCCTTCTGTACTCTGAAAGACTGACAAAGTTGGGACCACCGAGCCCTATAAAAAGTACCAGAAGAGCCACGGGAACCCCCGCAGTGGAGGAGAATTGAGCAATAGCAGAATGCACTGCCAGGCTTCACCCTACAAAAAAAGAAGTAAGGGTCAAAAGACTGAGATGGGGAAGAACCACTGCAGAGGCACCAACTCCCGAGCCCCACATGTGGGACAATGCACCGCTTCCCAGCCAGATGTGTGAACCGCCAGGAACACCCGCAACACAAGAGCAGGGTCAGAAATGCTATAAGGACAACAGAACACCAACAAAAATGCTACCACAAACACAGCATTGTGAGGAGGGCAGCACAACACAAGGAGATACAATAGGCATCTGTGAGGAAGACATTCCACTCTTGTAGTTTCAGCCTCACCAGTGACAACCCTGCATCTTATGGCTATAATTCAGGATATTTGTTATGTGGTATGTCTTGAAGATGCAAGAGATACACAGGTCGGCTCACTGTTGAGGTGCCACCACAGCACTGGGTGGTGGTGTTATTCAAGTATAATCACACAGCTGGATCCTCTTAAATTCAGACCTTTCTTCCTCTTGGCAGTTTTCTTTCTGGCTCTGTTTGTTTGTCCTCTTTCGGTTTGGCCTGATTTACGGTTCTTGTTTCCTGGTCACACATTACAGATATTTGTTATCGTCAGGGCTAGGAGGAGCCCGGGTGCAGGTGCAGGGCGTTCTCTGCTTTCCAAGGGTGGGTAGACTATCTCTGGCTCTCTTCCAGACAAATGTGGTTTTGGTTTGTGATTTCTTTTCCTTGTTTGTCTGCCCTGGTCACCACTATTTGTTTACCTGCTGATAGGGCTGCTACCTTTCCGAGATAAAAATACATGCCATCGGTTTATGGTTTAAGATTCTGAAAAGGCCCGGACATGATACCTAAATAGAGCTTTATATAAATATATATCATGCTATGTTATATTGATTTCTATAGCGCACTGGTCACCTGCAAGGGTATCAAGGCGCTTGGGCAGACGTGTAATTGTTTGTTGTCCAAGGTGCTTATAGGAAGAGCCAGTCTTCGACTGTATTTACTGAGACGAAACATGTATAGAAACCAGGGACACGTCTTGCTGTGGCATCTCTCAGTTGAGCTTGAATCTGCTCAGTTGCTCAGTAAACACATGCAGTGGCCAACCCCAAGTCATTGCCTTCCTACGGACTGGCCCAGGAGGACTTTGAACTATTTGGCGGTAGTTGTACACTTGAACGCTAGTGGGTGGCCTCTCTTGGTCTCTTTGTTCCTTTTTTTTCCGCCATTTGAATTTAGACCACGAGAACTGAGATGATTCATTTCACTCTGTTTCTTCCCCTAAACCCTTCATCCTTTGTTGTCTGTTTTCTACCTTTTTCTTCTCTTCACCCATCTAAAAATCTCTTCCATTCCCTAATCGCTACCATAGTCCTTTAAATACTTTAATTGTAGTCTTTTCTTTAGTCTCTCTCTCCTCCCACAAAGTGTAATGTCTCAGGAAGTCGGTATCAGAGCATTAACAAATACTCTGCACCTCATTGTGCAAATGTGTACACATCTACCTGCGACACAGCTATTTTCCTTCTCAGGATGAATGCCAGGCACAGCTCTTAGCAGCTTCAATGATAACTCCAGTGTAAAGAGCTTCTCACTGAATTCAAAATGGACGCTGTTTAAATAATAAAACACCAGCCTTATCTTATTCTGCAAGAGACGCAGAAAAACATCTTTACTTAGTCTGGGCGAAAGAGTTGTCTCCTACGAGCACAAAATAAAGCAAGAACATGGCGTCCTGGTATGTGTCCCTGAAACTAATATTGCAGACCACAGAACAACAATGTCTACCAAAAATAAATGTGTGTGTGTGTGGCATTTTATCGTATTAGTGAAAAACTAAAATGAAGACTAAATATAAAATATATTCCCTATAACACAGCCACAGCATTTGTGCTACATTATTCCCACCTCCCTGACAATTCCAACACCCCTTAGTGGCATCTGGGTATATCTGCTGTCATGGGTTATCAGAGGAACACTAGCTTCAATGACGGTTACCTACATATGATGATGTTATTACACTTGGGACAATCTAACCAGATGTCTAGCCTTTCTTCATAACTATTGCTTTGGCTTGGACTTATGCCCATCTCTCATAAGTCTAGTACTGCTGGTTTTTCCCTTACCCAGAATTCAATATAATCGAAACATCTGAATCTGAATGGTCTGATAAACAGTTCAAGCGAAGTAAACAGCTGAATCACAGAATATTTCTTTGATGGATGAAGAAGCCAATCTGTTGTGCTCAAGCATCCTATAATTCCTTTTGCACATAACAAAATGTCAATGCGACACACAACAAACAAGTACTGCAAGGCACAACAATCTCGCTCCTCAGAGGTTTAAAAGCAGTTGCCTCCAACGTTGGGATGAAGGGGGGCTTTAGATGGATAGGTGTGTATGGAGGGGGGAACATAGTGATGCCATACCTCGAAGGCAGTTCTGGAAGCTTCTGAACCATAGGTTACAAGGACAGAGATGCCTCTGGAGCCATGGCACATACCAACCATGCTCCATATGGATGGAACAGAAAAAGAGTTAAATTCCAATTACAGTAACGGTAGTCTACCCTTGACCTTGCCCCAATAAGACATCCTTGAGATTCTCCCAATAACTGTATCTTCCAGAGGGCCATGCCTCCTGTACAGTGCTCGGTTACTCTTGAGCTAGCTTTGCACCCTACAGATACCAAAACATGGACATATACAATGTGATAGATATAGCAGGTGAGGGGCAGAGCCATACTTACTAGGAACTATAATATGTTTTCCACTTGGTATTAACGGCAGCAATTGGGATCTTAGCACAGACTAATTTGCTGCATACTACCTCGATACTGCCGCGATGATCCTGATGGTCAAGTGGTTAATTGACTCCTTTACTGTGGTGGCGTCTCTGAAAAACTCTGCTTGATCTGATGTTATGAAGATGTTCGGGGTCTCAGATTTAACTTTGCTAATTTTAACCTCTGTTCAAATCCTGCATGAAGTTTCTGCATGACAGCCAGGATGGAAATCTGCGGCTCCATAAGAGTCATTGCAACTTTTATATGTATCATGATTTCACTGCTCCTCACGATGTATGATTTCATGGAATTTGCCTTACGGTCAGGATGATTGTTAATACAGTTCTCCCCAACATGTTCTTGTTTTCTTAAAATTCTGCATTATGTTCAAATGTCTTTCATTTATAAACTATACGCTTATTTGCAAGCTCATATTAGCACCTGCATAGTTCTTTTGCAGTATGGTCGTTCTTCTTAATAATGTTCTTGTGTCCTGAATTCATTTGCTTTCCCACCAAAACAATTCTAATCACACTTTCAGAATTGTGAAAGTTTTTTGAGTTCCAGTACTATACTACATCTTTTTAAGACCAAACTCCACCTCTTGCTTGACTTCTCTCTACAATAGCTTTACATGTATGGTGCATCTGTTGTAAACCCTCCCTACTAAACAACTGCTGACTAGATCGCTGTCCCGTGGTCTTCCCATAAATCCAGACACAAAATTGGATCTGACTCTATATTTTTATCTGTGGGCCCTGTTGGTGATTTGTTTTCTACACATCAGCTGCCTCCTCCCTCCTCCCCTGCATCAAGCCTCTCTAAAGGTCCCTCAGTGCCTCATCGCCTTTTTAAAACTGGTCTCAGTTTAATTATATTCACTGAACCTCTCCAAAAATGCAGCCAAATCTTTGAAGCACATATTACTGCAGGAGCTCCATTAATCTTTAATATCAGATCAATAGTAATGTGCACATATTGGTCATTTGAAAACTGACCTCACCTTCTTTCTTGCAACAGTACTGTTTGGGCGCACGTTGTATCCAATCTTCTGAATGTGTTCTTTAGTTCCACACTACCTGTGGTCATAAACTGGTGACTTTTCCTTCCCACTTTTACAGAGGCAACCTCTCAATTTCCATCTACTATGATGTAAAATGTATCACTTTCACACCTTTCTACAGTTGGATCTCTCCACCTCTCCTCCATTGCCTCCTCAAATCCACTTAATCTTTTCTCTACTCGCTTGGAGAAACCTCTCTACCTCAAGAAGTTGTTCCTTCTTAGCCACCTACATTCCTGACATTTATGCCTCGTTTTGTCTCCTCTGACCCGCCACACCCTTCCCATGCCATGCTTCTTACCTTTTTAAATCCCCTCTCTGTTATGTACCCACTCCTTTTGATGTGTATGTAGCTTTGTTCTGTATGGAGAAAAGAACCACAGTTACTTTGTGCCATCTCTTTCGGCTATCGTCATAGGAATATTGGAGCTTGACTCAAAATGGGTATTGGATGAATACAAGTCAGTTTATAAAAAAAAAAGCTGCAGTAACCCGTAATGTTTAGAAAGGTTCACTGCGACAATATCAACCTAAAAATTATCGATGTAAAAATATAGAATACAAAAATATAAACGCCCTAAACAGGTAAGTACAAAAATATAGAGAAAAAAATATCGATGTGAAAAATATAGTTGTACAAAATATCGATTTTTATATATCCATACAACTTTATGCTCCTTCTGACTGCCAGGGACCCATGAGGTAGTGGCGCACGCACCGGTGGAGCGCGCTGGTAATTCAAACAACAAAATCCTCAACGTATGTGCACTCTCAGTAACATCGGACTCCAAGACCATAGAATTTCCATAAGATGTTGATTCCACCACAACGCGTTTCGGCTTACTGCAAAGCCTTGATCACGTGAAAAGTGCACAGGTTGTCAGGCAAAACATAAAGCATACGATGTTTCAAGAACATAAACAAGGGACTTAGACAGGTAAACACACATGGCGGCCATCTTGTAATGGGTAAAATACACAATACAAAATACATAATACATAATGCATGTAGATGTCAGTTCCTATATCCCAAATTCATGGGTATCTCTCTTTGTGATAAATCACTGACTTAATAACCGCAGGACCCATCTCACCATTGGCAAATACCAGGTTAAAATACTTTTTGTGCACATACAGGATAATCCAATGCAAAAACGTTATCAATTCAAAACATTGGCAGATTGCGCTTGAAGTATGTAAGAAAATCTTTGTGCTTGCTGGTGCAAACAACATGCATATTGAAATAACGCTAAATAATAGGTCATTCAATCGTACATCAAAGATTCGTGTCTCTGCAATGTCTTATTGCAAAAATAGCCAAACGCGACTGTCACAATATAATCCCAACTGCGAGAAGGGTAATTGCTGCACAATATTACAAATATAATGATAAAATCCAAAATAATATAGTAATTCATCCTGTAAAAGTGCAAATGTGTTAATCAACAGTTCACCATCCAAGGAAGGAAAAACATAATATGTAGTAAAGCACAAGTGTGCCTGACAGCTCACTAGATTGAAAATCTAAATCTAAAATATGACAAAATAACCAATGAATGGGCCAGTGCCCAGTAATCCCTTTTGTTGGAAACGGGTAGCGTGGTGCAGAGCGGGCGGGCCAAACTCCGGAGGAAATGTGCAAAGCATCCACGCAGTACACACAGGCGACACACAAGGCACACTACAAAAAGAGACACTACACCAGTTGAGGTAAAAATAACTTTTGTATTGTCCAAAACCACAAGGTGTCAATAGGCAATCTCTGTACTGCGCCAACTGGCGCTCGGTTAACATTTACAGAGGGGGGGAATTATGTACAGGGCAGGGCCAATTGGGCCCCTGCCGGAATCATTGCGATTTAGAAGATAGTAAAAGTAAGTCCATTCGCTGCAACCTGCAATAAAATCAACTCAGGGCATAACCTTAGGCGTTAGACCGGACCACCTGTAATAAAACACATCATGACCTGACCATATCCCTTAACAACCTGAAGGTCATAGCCATTGACATAGCGCTGTAAAATACGGCATATCAGCATAGCGCTGTACATAGCAACTCAATAGCCCTCAGAACCTGGCAGATACACCTAGCGCTGCCCGTAGCAAGGCATCAGCGCGCTAATACAGGGCACTTGACATGTTCGCAGGTACATTGGCAGGAAGTCATTAGGCCTACTCTCACTGTCACAGTGCACGCATGGTAGTGCCCACAGTCTTTGCCTCTGATGCTGCCGGTACGCTGCTGGCGCCACTGCCCAGTCACCAGGGGCCTCTACATTCACAAGGATCCCCACACGTGGTGTCGGTGGTGAGTAATTAAACCTGGGGCCGGTGCGAGCCCCACTCCGGGGCTAGGGAAGGGAGAAACAGGCCCCAAAATATCGCTGTGGGAGCCCTCACTCCGGGGGGGGGGCTTCACCACCATGTGGCTGGCTCGTTGCAGCTGCCCGCTGTCAGGTGGGGCAGCTGTGCAGGCTCCTGGCACCAGGGGCGGGCACTGGCAATATACCCCGTTGCCCCCCCCTCCTCCACTACCAGTTCCACACGACGCAGGGGGCGGGCACCGACAATGTGCCCCGCTACACCCCCCCCAACCTTCCACACGCTGAGCCCCACTCACCAGCTCCCTGAAGGGCTCCTGCTGTCTTCACCCGGCGGTGGGGCAGGCGCCGACAATGTGCCTCGGGCCCCTAACCGTCCGCCTCTTCGCTACAAACGCGGGGCTCTCTTCAGCGTATGAGAGCCCCGACCACATCAGCGCTTCTTCCCTCTTCCCCCAGGCCCCCTCCTGGGACCCGGGGCGGCAACACGGAGCCCGCAAGGCTCCAGACGACCTCGGCCGCACCGGGGGCTCTCCTCAGTGCATGGAGAGACCCCCGGGCCACAGCTCCTCTTCTCGCCGGCCCCTCGTCCTTCTTCTCGGGCCTAATCCCGATGGCCAATCCCGTCGCGGCTTCCAGGGGGCGCAGCCACTGACACAGCCGGCGCCCGGTTGCCAGGCAACGCTGGCTCGCGCGGCACAGGGCCAGCACGACCTTCGCTGAAGCCGCTGCGGCCCTCCCTTGGCCTCGGGGGCCGCGGCGGCGTACCGGGGCACAGCGCTTCCCCTCCTTGGTGGACACCGGCGGCGGTGATCCGGTCAGTTTCTTCTTGCTGGGGCAATACGGGGTAGGCTCCCGTTTCTTAATTCCGCGCCAATACGGGGTAGGCTCCCGTGGTCTAACTACACACACCGCGTGGCGGCACACACACGGGGTAGGCTCCCGATGTTGTGAATAAGCGCCGAGGCAGCTGGCACTCGCGCCGACGGCCGGTATCACGCGGGGTGGGCTCCCGCTGGCGTCGATTTACCATCCATATGGCGACAGCACAGGGGAGTGGACAGACAGCGGCCCCCAGCAGAATACAGTCACTTCAGATGTAGCGCTCACCAAATCTAGCGCTCTCCTTCCAGGGGCAGCTTGTAAATAGCGCTCTCCTTTGTAAATAGCGCTCTCCTTCCAGGGGCAGCTTGGAAATAGCGCTCTCTGGTTCCTGCCCCTTGTTTGAGGGTTTCTTGAGGGGGGAAATTGCGTTGGTGGCTGAAGGCGGACTAATTAGTCTCTGCCTGTCGTCCCTGGATCCTCCTCTCGCCGGGCCAGATCAGTGGGTAGTTCAGGATCCCTCACTCACTTGAAAGGCAGCACCTAAGCCCTGTCACTTTCAGAGGCATAGGTCCCTGACTAATCCTACCGCCTAAAACTCCTGCGAGGGCTTCTCCAGGTCTGCGTTGCCACAACTATATCTTTCCCTCGCCCTGTGGACAGTAGGGGGGGGGGGGGTAGGTAGGCTCAGGGCCCAGCACACAGGCCTATGTGGCGGTAACCCCTGGCAGCAGGTCCCCTCTCTCCCTGGTCCACCCTCTGACTGACTGCATGGCAACCCAGCTCCGCGCTTTAGACGCCCCTCACCCCACCTTCCAGACAGTGCCAGAAGCTTCTAGAAGCGTCTGGGGAAACTGGCTCTAACTGGCCTAGGGGGAGGGGTAGAGCACCCTGGGTGCCAGGCTTCCCTCCAAAAGCTGGGGCTGCTGGGAAATAACGCCTAGACTGTCAACCTAGCTCAGTCAAACGGCGCAATCACGCAGCTTTGGCATCCATTTTAAGTTATATTTTTAAAATGGGGAAACTCAGTCTGCACACATTCATACAGCATTCATATATCATTTAGTTTCCCCGAAAAGCGAAAAATATCGGGAAAAAGGGCCAAGTCCAACACAACCCCCTTCCAGCCAAAAGCCAGGGTAGACCGATCAATGCCTTGATGGGCTTCCCTGCTTAGGGCGAGAAAAGGTGGACGCAGGCCCGCAACTGCAGGAGCACCCGCAGGTTCTCCTCCACTCTGGAACCCGAAGGTTCCCTCTCTCAAACCTTCCTCGACCGACTGAGCCACCACCTGGGTTTCCCCTAGCTGGTTGTGGCCAGGACTGGCCCCTAGGCCACCCAGATGTCTCTGGCCCTTGCGGTCTCACAGAGTGGGGGGCAGTAACCCCAGGCCCGTAGTACCCGTTGACCACTCTCCTCCTCCTCCTTGCAGTTCCGAACTGCCACTGGTCCTCCCACCTGGGGTCCGCACCCTCAGGCTGACCAGCCCTCAGGGGCGAGGCTCTCCTCCCCCTACCTCTCCTTCTGGGGTTCCTCACCCTACTCCCATGCGAGGCACCCTCAGACCACCACTCTCTCCCCAGTCCAGGGCCTTGACCATTCAACTGGTTCCCCAGCCTAGGGTCTAAACCCTTAGGCTGCACCGGTGCCAGGGGCGAGTCCTCCCTCCCCCTGCACCCCCTCCCAGAGTTCTGCACCCTCCCAACGGGAGTAGCACCCCTGGAAGACAATTCTGGGGGGACACTGCTAACAGTTGTCCCACCCGCCAGGTCAGGCAGTACCCATCCCTGGCCTCCCAACCCAGGATCTAAGCCCTGTGGCTGAGCCGGTGCCCGAGGTGAGACCTTCCTCCCTCTGCACCCCCTTCCAGAGTTCCGCACCCTCCCACCTGGAGAAGTACCCCTGGAAGTCAATTCCGGGGGGATACTGTTAACAGATGTCCCACCCGCCAGGTCAGGCAAGCCCTGAACATGGCATCCCAGCCCAGGATCTAAACCCTGCAACTGGGCCAACCCCAGCACCTCAGGAGCTCTGATTACAGATGCCCCGGGTCCTCCTGACACTAGGGGCTCCCCCTCACCGGGCAGCACATCAGGACAGCCTAGGCTCCCAACCTGGGTCTCCCTTACGGAACTCTCCAGGCCCTGAGACTGCGGTTGGGGCACCTCGGGACACCTCCCCGTCTCACTCCTTCCTATGGATAGGTCGTGAGGCCCTACAACCCTCTCTCTTCCCGGGGACCTAGCTGGGCTATTCGCCACCTCTCCCACCTCGCTGGGTTGGAAGATCCCTGCACCACCCCCTTCAGGGTCACTCCCCAATGCCTCCTCAGACACCCTGGCCCTCACCCAGAGGTCTGCCTCTTGTGCAAGCTCCCTGGGGTCAGAGAACCCACACTGTAATAGGTGGTGACGCAACCTTGGGGAACAATTCCTGAGCATGTGCTACCTGGCACAGCCCTTCCCACTCATTCACTGCACTCCTCACCACCCAATCCTCCAATGCAGTCCCACACACCTCCGCAAACTCCCCCCAGGACTGGTGGGACAGTTTTCCCCTGCCCCTGAACTCTAACCTGTCCCCCTCTTCCTGGGAATCAGGCACCGTCTCCTGGGCTCTGGGAGTGGAACACCCTACATTGGATTCACTCTCACTGCCACCACTGGATCCCACCCTTACTGGTGAATCCAGACCACAAAAACCACTCTCAGGGGACAACCTACCCTCCCGAGCTGGTCTCTCCCTGGCAAAGGCCCTCTCTGCCTCCGCCATCCTCTCCTGCGCTAGGACCTTCTCCGTCTCTAGCCTCTTCTCCTCCACCCTCAGCCATGCTAGCTCCACCTTGAGTCTTTCCAGCGCCAGCTGATGCTCCCTCTCTTCCCTCCTATCTACCCACTCTTCTGGGGACAGGGAAAGGGACGGGGCAGTGCCCCCGGGACTGGACCCAGCGCGGGACTCCCTAACTCTGGTGTCCTCACTCGCTACTGGCGTCTCCCCCCGGTCATCTTCCTCCTCCTCATCAGTGTCACCCCCCTCCTGGGTTATGGACTGGGCCCCCTCACTCTCGGAGTCCTCCCTACACTGGTGATCCTCCTCCGGGTCTCGAATAAATCCACCCTTTAAATATGCGGAGGGGTAATCTGACAGGTCCCCACCGATCTCTAAGGGTTCCCCCCCCTTGAGGGCCTCATAGAGAAAGAGCTTCCTGCGTGTGTTGCCTACTGGGGGTATCCCTCTCTCCCTGCAGAAATCCACTACTTCCTGCTCCGTGTACTCCATCAGGCAAACCTCCTCGTAGGTCAACCCCATCCTGGCAAGGTACACCCGGGACACACCACCCACAGTGCAACAGGGGGACACAATTTAAAAACACACTTCCAGGAGGAAATCACAATTAAGGAAAAAAACAATAATTCCCCAAAAGCTGAGATCACATTACACGCTCAGTTTGCAGTGCAACCCGCGGTCGCTGTGGTACTGCGCAAACACAAGTCCTATCCCACCGCTGCCACCAATGTTGGAAACGGGTAGCGTGGTGCAGAGCGGGCAGGCCAAACTCCGGAGGAAATGTGCAAAGCATCCACGCAGTACACACAGGCGACACACAAGGCACACTACAAAAAGAGACACTACACCAGTTGAGGTAAAAATAACTTTTGTATTGTCCAAAACCACAAGGTGTCAATAGGCAATCTCTGTACTGCGCCAACTGGCGCTCGGTTAACATTTACAGGGGGGAGGAATTATGTACAGGGCAGGGCCAATCGGGCCCCTGCCGGAATCATTGCGATTTAGGAGATAGTAAAAGTAAGTCCATTCGCTGCAACCTGCAATAAAATGAACTCAGGGCATAACCTTAGGCGTTAGACCGGACCACCTGTAATAAAACACATCATGACCTGACCATATCCCTTAACAACCTGAAGGTCATAGCCATTGACATAGCGCTGTAAAATACGGCATCTCAGCATAGCGCTGTACATAGCAACTCAATAGCCCTCAGAACCTGGCAGATACACCTAGCGCTGCCCGTAGCAAGGCATCAGCGCGCTAATACAGGGCACTTGACATGTTCGCAGGTACATTGGCAGGAAGTCATTAGGCCTACTCTCACTGTCACAGTGCACGCATGGTAGTGCCCACAGTCTTTGCCTCTGACGCTGCCGGTACGCTGCTGGCGCCACTGCCCAGTCACCAGGGGCCTCTACATTCACAAGGATCCCCACACGTGGTGTCGGTGGTGAGTAATTAAACCTGGGGCCGGTGCGAGCCCCACTCCGGGGCTAGGGAAGGGAGAAACAGGCCCCAAAATATCGCTGTGGGAGCCCTCACTCTGGGGAAGGGCTTCACCACCATGTGGCTGGCTCGTTGCAGCTGCCCGCTGTCAGGTGGGGTAGCTGTGCAGGCTCCTGGCACCAGGGGCGGGCACCGGCAATGTACCCCGTTGCCCCCCTCCTCCACTACCAGTTCCACACGACGCAGGGGGCGGGCACCGAAAATGTGCCCCGCTACACCCCCCCCAACCTTCCACACGCTGAGCCCCACTCACCAGCTCCCTGAAGGGCTCCTGCTGTCTTCACCCGGCGGTGGGGCAGGCGCGGACAATGCGCCTCGGGCCCCTAACCGTCCGCCTCTTCGCTACAAACGCGGGGCTCTCTTCAGCGTAGGAGAGCTCCGACCACATCAGCGCTTCTTCCCTCTTCCCCCAGGCCCCCTCCTGGGAACCGGGGCGGCAACACGGAGCCCGCAAGGCTCCAGACGACCTCGGCCGCACCGGGGGCTCTCCTCAGTGCACGGAGAGACCCCCGGGCCACAGCTCCTCTTCTCGCCGGCCCCTCGTCCTTCTTCTCGGGCCTAATCCCGACGGCCAATCCCGTCGCGGCTTCCAGGGGGCGCGGCCACTGACACGGCCGGCGCCCGGTTGCCGGGCAACGCTGGCTCGCGCGTCACAGGCCCAGCACGGCCTTCGCTGAAGCCGCTGCGGCCCTCCCTTGGCCTCAGGGGCCGCGGCGGCGTACCGGGGCACAGCGCTTCCCCTCCTTGGTGGACACCGGCGGCGGTGATCCGGTCAGTTTCTTCTTGCTGGGGCAATACGGGGTAGGCTCCCGTTTCTTAATTCAGCGCCAATACGGGGTAGGCTCCCGTGGTCTAACTACACACACCGCGTGGCGGCACACACACGGGGTAGGCTCCCGATGTTGTGAATAAGCGCCGAGGCAGCTGGCACTCGCGCCGACGGCCGGTATCACGCGGGGTGGGCTCCCGCTGGCGTCGATGTACCATCCATATGGCGACAGCACAGGGGAGTGGACTGACAGCGGCCCCCAGCAGAATACAGTCACTTCAGATGTAGCGCTCACCAAATCTAGCGCTCTCCTTCCAGGGGCAGCTTGTAAATAGCGCTCTCCTTTGTAAATAGCGCTCTCCTTCCAGGGGCAGCTTGGAAATAGCGCTCTCTGGTTCCTGTCCCTTGTTTGAGGGTTTCTTGAGGGGGGAAATTGCGTTGGTGGCTGAAGGCGGACTAATTAGTCTCTGCCTGTCGTCCCTGGATCCTCCTCTCGCCGGGCCAGATCAGTGGGTAGTTCAGGATCCCTCACTCACTTGAAAGGCAGCACCTAAGCCCTGTCACTTTCAGAGGCATAGGTCCCTGACTAATCCTACCGCCTAAAACTCCTGCGAGGGCTTCTCCAGGTCTGCGTTGCCACAACTATATCTTTCCCTCGCCCTGTGGACAGTAGGGGGGGGGGGGGGTAGGTAGGCTCAGGGCCCAGCACACAGGCCTATGTGGCGGTAACCCCTGGCAGCAGGTCCCCTCTCTCCCTGGTCCACCCTCTGACTGACTGCATGGCAACCCAGCTCCGCGCTTTAGACGCCCCTCACCCCACCTTCCAGACAGTGCCAGAAGCTTCTAGAAGCGTCTGGGGAAACTGGCTCTAACTGGCCTAGGGGGAGGGGTAGAGCACCCTGGGTGCCAGGCTTCCCTCCAAAAGCTGGGGCTGCTGGGAAATAACGCCTAGACTGTCAACCTAGCTCAGTCAAACGGCGCAACCACGCAGCTTTGGCATCCATTTTAAGTTATATTTTTAAAATGGGGAAACTCAGTCTGCACACATTCATACAGCATTCATATATCATTTAGTTTCCCCGAAAAGCGAAAAATATCGGGAAAAAGGGCCAAGTCCAACACAACCCCCTTCCAGCCAAAAGCCAGGGTAGACCGATCAATGCCTTGATGGGCTTCCCTGCTTAGGGCGAGAAAAGGTGGACGCAGGCCCGCAACTGCAGGAGCACCCGCAGGTTCTCCTCCACTCTGGAACCCGAAGGTTCCCTCTCTCAAACCTTCCTCGACCGACTGAGCCACCACCTGGGTTTCCCCTAGCTGGTTGTGGCCAGGACTGGCCCCTAGGCCACCCAGATGTCTCTGGCCCTTGCGGTCTCACAGAGTGGGGGGCAGTAACCCCAGGCCCGTAGTACCCGTTGACCACTCTCCTCCTCCTCCTTGCAGTTCCGAACTGCCACTGGTCCTCCCACCTGGGGTCCGCACCCTCAGGCTGACCAGCCCTCAGGGGCGAGGCTCTCCTCCCCCTACCTCTCCTTCTGGGGTTCCTCACCCTACTCCCATGCGAGGCACCCTCAGACCACCACTCTCTCCCCAGTCCAGGGCCTTGACCATTCAACTGGTTCCCCAGCCTAGGGTCTAAACCCTTAGGCTGCACCGGTGCCAGGGGCGAGTCCTCCCTCCCCCTGCACCCCCTCCCAGAGTTCTGCACCCTCCCAACGGGAGTAGCACCCCTGGAAGACAATTCTGGGGGGACACTGCTAACAGTTGTCCCACCCGCCAGGTCAGGCAGTACCCATCCCTGGCCTCCCAACCCAGGATCTAAGCCCTGTGGCTGAGCCGGTGCCCGAGGTGAGACCTTCCTCCCTCTGCACCCCCTTCCAGAGTTCCGCACCCTCCCACCTGGAGAAGTACCCCTGGAAGTCAATTCCGGGGGGATACTGTTAACAGATGTCCCACCCGCCAGGTCAGGCAAGCCCTGAACATGGCATCCCAGCCCAGGATCTAAACCCTGCAACTGGGCCAACCCCAGCACCTCAGGAGCTCTGATTACAGATGCCCCGGGTCCTCCTGACACTAGGGGCTCCCCCTCACCGGGCAGCACATCAGGACAGCCTAGGCTCCCAACCTGGGTCTCCCTTACGGAACTCTCCAGGCCCTGAGACTGCGGTTGGGGCACCTCGGGACACCTCCCCGTCTCACTCCTTCCTATGGATAGGTCGTGAGGCCCTACAACCCTCTCTCTTCCCGGGGACCTAGCTGGGCTATTCGCCACCTCTCCCACCTCGCTGGGTTGGAAGATCCCTGCACCACCCCCTTCAGGGTCACTCCCCAATGCCTCCTCAGACACCCTGGCCCTCACCCAGAGGTCTGCCTCTTGTGCAAGCTCCCTGGGGTCAGAGAACCCACACTGTAATAGGTGGTGACGCAACCTTGGGGAACAATTCCTGAGCATGTGCTACCTGGCACAGCCCTTCCCACTCATTCACTGCACTCCTCACCACCCAATCCTCCAATGCAGTCCCACACACCTCCGCAAACTCCCCCCAGGACTGGTGGGACAGTTTTCCCCTGCCCCTGAACTCTAACCTGTCCCCCTCTTCCTGGGAATCAGGCACCGTCTCCTGGGCTCTGGGAGTGGAACACCCTACATTGGATTCACTCTCACTGCCACCACTGGATCCCACCCTTACTGGTGAATCCAGACCACAAAAACCACTCTCAGGGGACAACCTACCCTCCCGAGCTGGTCTCTCCCTGGCAAAGGCCCTCTCTGCCTCCGCCATCCTCTCCTGCGCTAGGACCTTCTCCGTCTCTAGCCTCTTCTCCTCCACCCTCAGCCATGCTAGCTCCACCTTGAGTCTTTCCAGCGCCAGCTGATGCTCCCTCTCTTCCCTCCTATCTACCCACTCTTCTGGGGACAGGGAAAGGGACGGGGCAGTGCCCCCGGGACTGGACCCAGCGCGGGACTCCCTAACTCTGGTGTCCTCACTCGCTACTGGCGTCTCCCCCCGGTCATCTTCCTCCTCCTCATCAGTGTCACCCCCCTCCTGGGTTATGGACTGGGCCCCCTCACTCTCGGAGTCCTCCCTACACTGGTGATCCTCCTCCGGGTCTCGAATAAATCCACCCTTTAAATATGCGGAGGGGTAATCTGACAGGTCCCCACCGATCTCTAAGGGTTCCCCCCCCTTGAGGGCCTCATAGAGAAAGAGCTTCCTGCTTGTGTTGCCTACTGGGGGTATCCCTCTCTCCCTGCAGAAATCCACTACTTCCTGCTCCGTGTACTCCATCAGGCAAACCTCCTCGTAGGTCAACCCCATCCTGGCAAGGTACACCCGGGACACACCACCCACAGTGCAACAGGGGGACACAATTTAAAAACACACTTCCAGGAGGAAATCACAATTAAGGAAAAAAACAATAATTCCCCAAAAGCTGAGATCACATTACACGCTCAGTTTGCAGTGCAACCCGCGGTCGCTGTGGTACTGCGCAAACACAAGTCCTATCCCACCGCTGCCACCAATGTTGGAAACGGGTAGCGTGGTGCAGAGCGGGCAGGCCAAACTCCGGAGGAAATGTGCAAAGCATCCACGCAGTACACACAGGCGACACACAAGGCACACTACAAAAAGAGACACTACACCAGTTGAGGTAAAAATAACTTTTGTATTGTCCAAAACCACAAGGTGTCAATAGGCAATCTCTGTACTGCGCCAACTGGCGCTCGGTTAACATTTACAGGGGGGAGGAATTATGTACAGGGCAGGGCCAATCGGGCCCCTGCCGGAATCATTGCGATTTAGGAGATAGTAAAAGTAAGTCCATTCGCTGCAACCTGCAATAAAATGAACTCAGGGCATAACCTTAGGCGTTAGACCGGACCACCTGTAATAAAACACATCATGACCTGACCATATCCCTTAACAACCTGAAGGTCATAGCCATTGACATAGCGCTGTAAAATACGGCATCTCAGCATAGCGCTGTACATAGCAACTCAATAGCCCTCAGAACCTGGCAGATACACCTAGCGCTGCCCGTAGCAAGGCATCAGCGCGCTAATACAGGGCACTTGACATGTTCGCAGGTACATTGGCAGGAAGTCATTAGGCCTACTCTCACTGTCACAGTGCACGCATGGTAGTGCCCACAGTCTTTGCCTCTGACGCTGCCGGTACGCTGCTGGCGCCACTGCCCAGTCACCAGGGGCCTCTACATTCACAAGGATCCCCACACGTGGTGTCGGTGGTGAGTAATTAAACCTGGGGCCGGTGCGAGCCCCACTCCGGGGCTAGGGAAGGGAGAAACAGGCCCCAAAATATCGCTGTGGGAGCCCTCACTCTGGGGAAGGGCTTCACCACCATGTGGCTGGCTCGTTGCAGCTGCCCGCTGTCAGGTGGGGTAGCTGTGCAGGCTCCTGGCACCAGGGGCGGGCACCGGCAATGTACCCCGTTGCCCCCCTCCTCCACTACCAGTTCCACACGACGCAGGGGGCGGGCACCGAAAATGTGCCCCGCTACACCCCCCCAACCTTCCACACGCTGAGCCCCACTCACCAGCTCCCTGAAGGGCTCCTGCTGTCTTCACCCGGCGGTGGGGCAGGCGCGGACAATGCGCCTCGGGCCCCTAACCGTCCGCCTCTTCGCTACAAACGCGGGGCTCTCTTCAGCGTGGGAGAGCTCCGACCACATCAGCGCTTCTTCCCTCTTCCCCCAGGCCCCCTCCTGGGAACCGGGGCGGCAACACGGAGCCCGCAAGGCTCCAGACGACCTCGGCCGCACCGGGGGCTCTCCTCAGTGCACGGAGAGACCCCCGGGCCACAGCTCCTCTTCTCGCCGGCCCCTCGTCCTTCTTCTCGGGCCTAATCCCGACGGCCAATCCCGTCGCGGCTTCCAGGGGGCGCGGCCACTGACACGGCCGGCGCCCGGTTGCCGGGCAACGCTGGCTCGCGCGTCACAGGCCCAGCACGGCCTTCGCTGAAGCCGCTGCGGCCCTCCCTTGGCCTCAGGGGCCGCGGCGGCATACCGGGGCACAGCGCTTCCCCTCCTTGGTGGACACCGGCGGCGGTGATCCGGTCAGTTTCTTCTTGCTGGGGCAATACGGGGTAGGCTCCCGTTTCTTAATTCAGCGCCAATACGGGGTAGGCTCCCGTGGTCTAACTACACACACCGCGTGGCGGCACACACACGGGGTAGGCTCCCGATGTTGTGAATAAGCGCCGAGGCAGCTGGCACTCGCGCCGACGGCCGGTATCACGCGGGGTGGGCTCCCGCTGGCGTCGATGTACCATCCATATGGCGACAGCACAGGGGAGTGGACTGACAGCGGCCCCCAGCAGAATACAGTCACTTCAGATGTAGCGCTCACCAAATCTAGCGCTCTCCTTCCAGGGGCAGCTTGTAAATAGCGCTCTCCTTTGTAAATAGCGCTCTCCTTCCAGGGGCAGCTTGGAAATAGCGCTCTCTGGTTCCTGTCCCTTGTTTGAGGGTTTCTTGAGGGGGGAAATTGCGTTGGTGGCTGAAGGCGGACTAATTAGTCTCTGCCTGTCGTCCCTGGATCCTCCTCTCGCCGGGCCAGATCAGTGGGTAGTTCAGGATCCCTCACTCACTTGAAAGGCAGCACCTAAGCCCTGTCACTTTCAGAGGCATAGGTCCCTGACTAATCCTACCGCCTAAAACTCCTGCGAGGGCTTCTCCAGGTCTGCGTTGCCACAACTAGATCTTTCCCTCGCCCTGTGGACAGTAGGGGGGGGTAGGTAGGCTCAGGGCCCAGCACACAGGCCTATGTGGCGGTAACCCCTGGCAGCAGGTCCCCTCTCTACCTGGTCCACCCTCTGACTGACTGCATGGCAACCCAGCTCCGCCCTTTAGACGCCCCTCACCCTACCTTCCAGACAGTGCCAGAAGCTTCTAGAAGCGTCTGGGGAAACTGGCTCTAACTGGCCTAGGGGGAGGGGTAGAGCACCCTGGGTGCCAGGCTTCCCTCCAAAAGCTGGGGCTGCTGGGAAATAACGCCTAGACTGTCAACCTAGCTCAGTCAAACGGCGCAACCACACAGCTTTGGCATCCATTTTAAGTTATATTTTTAAAATGGGGAAACTCAGTCTGCACACATTCATACAGCATTCATATATCATTTAGTTTCCCCGAAAAGCGAAAAATTTCGGGAAAAAGGGCCAAGTCCAACACCTTTCTTGACTCAAAATCATGTACAATGTCACGAACCTGAGAGGTTTACACACATAAATACCTATATAATGTGCCCTGTTGAAAAATACCAGTATGTCCTTAAGAGTAGCCTGTTCCAGATTTGTGAATGTGAGATTTACAGGGGAAAAGGGTAGGAGGCCCGTGAAAATGCATACCAGTGAGTGGGCCCCTTCCTTTCCTGCTGCAATAAAAAGAGAAAAGAGACAAAAAGCATAATATTAGTAACCTATCTACAAGTAGAATAACATGAAAATGCAGTAATACACAGAAAGAAAAGGAAAGAAAAGAAAAGAAAATTAGGGCGACCTAATAAGACAAGCATATATAATGCATTAGTTTCTTTAAAAGGTTTCATTCACAGCCATTATACTACAGGAGAAAAAAGGGGGGGGAGGAGGAGCAGCTTAATGGTATTACTCCTCTTTCAAATGAACTGCCAGTTCTTCATCAGAATTCAAACCTCCTGGATACTTTGTTTGGAACTCCACAATTAGTTTAGACTCTCTATGTCTGAGTTTCAATCAATCAATCAATCAATCAGTTCATTAGTAAAGCGCACTACTTACCCGTGAGGGTTTCAAGGCGCTGAGGTGGGGGCGGAGGGTGGTGCTGCTGCTACTGGTCGAAGAGCCAGGTCTTGAGTCGTATCCTGAAGGTCAGCAGGTCTTCGGTTTGTCGAAGGTTGAGGGGGAGGGTGTTCCAGGTCTTGGCGGGGCGGTGGGAGAAGAACCTGCCTCCGGATGTGGTTCTACGGATGCGCGGGACCGTGGCCAGGGTGTGGTCAGCCGAGCGGAGTTTCCTGTTGTGTACGTAGAAGGAGAGTCGGCTGTTGAGATAGGATGGGCCGGTTTCGTAGAGTGCCTTGTGTGCGTGGACCAAGAGCTTGAAGGAGATTCTTCTGTCGACGGGGAGCCTGTGCATGTTCTTCAGGTGGGAGGTGATGTGGTCGGGGCGCGGGATGTCGAGGATCATGCGTGCAGAGGCGTTCTGGATTCTTTGCAGTCTGTTGATGAGCTTGGACGAGGCTCCAGCGTAGAGGGCATTTCTGTAGTCGAGTCTGCTGCTGACTAGGGCCTGGGTGACTGTTTTCCTCGTGTTTGTCGGGATCCATCTGTAGATCTTGCGGAGGGTGTTGAAGCAGGTGGAGGAGACTGCGTTGACTTGTTTGGTCATGGTGAGTTCCGAGTTGAGGATGACTCCCAGGTTGCGTGCGTGGTTGGTAGGAGCCGGGGGTGTCCCCAGTGATGTGGGCCACCAGGAGTCGTCCCATGCTGAGGGGTTGGGCCTGAGGATGAGGATCTCCATCTTGTCTGAGTTCAGCTGAAGTCGGCTTTCTTTCATCCAGTCGGCGACGGCCTTCATTCCCTGGTGGAGGTTGGATTTGGCGGTGAGGGGGTCCTTGGTGAGGGAGAGGATCAGCTGCATGTCGTCGGCGTAGGAGTTTATGTTGAGGTCGTGCCATCGGGCGATGCGTGCTAGTGGTGCCATGTAGATGTTGAACAGCGTCGGGCTGAGGGAGGATCCCTGCGGGACGCCGCAGATGATCTCGGAGGCTTCGGACCGGAACGGGGGGAGGCGGACTCTCTGAGTTCTGCCGGAGAGGAAGGAGGTGGTCCGAGCCGGGGCCTTGTCTCGGACTCCTGCGTCGTGGAGGCACGTGCGTAGTGTGCGGTGGCAGACGGTGTCTAGGCGGCGGAGAGATCCAGGAGGATGAGGGCTGCCGACTTGCCTTTGTCTAGCAGGATCCTGATGTCGTCTGTGGCGGCGATGAGGGCGGTCTCGGTGCTGTGGTTGCTGCGGAATCCTGATTGGGAGGGGTCCAGGATGCTGTTGTCTTCGAGGTGACGGGAGAGCTGGATGTTAACTATCTTCTCGATGACCTTTGCTGGGAACGGAAGCAGGGAGATGGGCCGGTTTCAGATTCCTGTTCCCTCCCCTGGGATTCCTGACCACTTGTTCTACGATCAAAAAACTTAATAGGGCAGCATTAGAGAAGTGTTCGTTATAAAAATGTCGTGCCACAGGATATTTTTCATCATTGTTAGTGATCGCTCTACTGTGATCCAGGATACGTTTTTTAGCCATGCATGTGGTACTGCCAATATACCAAAGCCCACAGGGACATACAATGGCATAAATCACAAATGTAGAGCTACATGTGAGAAACTGAACAATCTCTCTACTGACTCTATTGTATGTCACCTTTTTTGCAGAACTTACTGTTTCTGCAGGCCTTGCAATGGCCACAGGGGAAAAAAACACTCAGCCAATGTTCGTATCTATCAGGCTGTACAGTAATGTCACTACGGACCAATAGATCTCTGATATTTCTACCCCGTCTGTAAGTGATCCTTGGCCTGTCTGGAAGAATGGAGCCTATGATTTATCATTTTTGAAAATATCCCATTTTTTGGTCAGAATATGTTTGATATTAGCAGAGTATGAATTATACGTCATGATTATTCTGGTCTCATTCTCAGCATTAACGTCCGATTCAGTGATGGTGTCAGAGATGGTTTGAATTCTTGTGACACCATCAGCTCTTTCTTTGGCCCTGCGTAATACCCAATTGGGATAACCACTGATCTAGAAGCGTTCCATCATGATCTTACTTTCTACCTGGAATGATTCTTCAGAGTTACAGATTCTCTTAGCCCTCAAGAGTTCCCCATAGGGAATGCTCCACTTGAGAGCCTCTGGGTGACTGCTGAGGGCATGCAGAATGCTGTTACCAGCAGTAGACTTTCTGAAGAGAGTGGTTGTAATCACTTTGTTGCTAATGCTGAGACCTACATTGAGGTACTCCGCTCTCATACTACTGATACTTGCAGAGAGAATGATGTTATATTCATTTGTATTGAGAAGATCAATACATTCTCTGGCCTCCTGCTCGGTGCCCCTCCAGATGATAAACAGATCATCTATGTATGTCATCCAGGTCATGACATGTTCAAGATATCTGGTATAATTGGGATTTGCAAATAGCTCCTGCTCCCAGCATCCCATAAAGAGATTCGCAAAGCTGGGAGCGAAGCACGAACCCATCGCTGTACCCGTAACCTGTCTGTACACAGCCCCATTGAACAGAAAGATGTTGTTGGTCAGACAGAATGTTATCATGTCAAGTATCATCTGACTATGTTCCTGGTATCTAACCTGTCTGCTCTTGAGATAGTAGCTGCAAGCATTCAGTCCCTGTGTATGATCAATAATCGTATACAGGGAATGTACATCGAGCATGATGAGGAGTGAATCATCCACCAAATGAACATCCTGAAGTTTATTCAGGAAGTCTTTGGGGTCCCTGATGTAACTGGGTAACATGGTCACATATTCTCTCAAAAAATGATCCACGTATTTCGAAATATGCTCCGCTACACTTCCTTTAGATGACACTATGGGGCGCCCTAGTGGATTAATGGGCTCTTTGTGTAATTTGGGTAACAGATAAAGCACTGGGAGCACCGGATGATCCTTTTAAAGATAGCAGTACTCCTCCCACTACAAAATACCTTTGTCTCTCCATATGGTACGCTTGTCCCATATCTCAGTGATACTGTTGTTATAAGTTTCCATATCAATAGGAAGATAGTATTTAGTATCTTCAAGTTGTCTCATGGCCTCAGAAATATAGTGATCTCTATCCAGGAGGACAACATTGCCACCTTTGTCCGCTGGACGGATGACAATGTTGGCATCTTTGGTGAGAGATTCCAATGTACATTTTTGTTGGTAATTAAGATTGTTACTAGACCTATTGTTCTTATTGTTCTTATATCTATAAGAACAAAGAGCCTTGCCAACAGTATCATGAAAAGTATCTATGTTGTCATGCGGTAGATTAGGTAGAAAGGTCGATTTGGTTCTAAACATAGTACCTGCAGCAGCATCAGAAATAAGATCAAGAACCTCAAGAGTTTTTGTATTACTCAGTTCAGTGCTAGTCCCTTCGTTGTCCTGTTCCAGTTGGACCATGGTAATCAGTGTATCAATATCACTTATATTGATATTGTCCTGGTATAACGAGGTCACTGTTTTGGATTTCCTATTGTCCACTAGCCTTTTCAATCTATACCATTTTTTAAATTTGAGCTTTCTCACAAACTTAAATAAATCAATCCTAGTATCCGCATAGTTAAAACGATATGAAGGGCAGAAAGAGAGTCCTAAACAAAGTGTAGATTTCTCAGTGTCATTCATTAGTCTTTTTGAAAGTTTAATCACCGTTTTATTGATCATTTCTTTATCCATTAGAATGGCTTCCTGGTGCGGGTTTTGTTGCTTCCCATCCCGCCTCGTCCTCTTTTGCCAACATTGGTTGATTCGTTTACGTCTGTTACGACGTTTCCTCGACCTCTCTGTCCTCGTGTCTTCGGTACTGGCGTGTCCCTCGTCGTTACTCGTCCCCGACGCATGTGTCGGTACTCGTCTAAAAAAGTAATGGGACGTGAATTACGTTCTTCGCTGGGAGCATTTTCAACCGAAACATCAGATTCAGTCTTGCTAGTTGTAGAGACCGCTGATGTATAGTTCTCCTCATTATCTTCAGTGACTGTCTCGGGTTCACTTTGTTGTGATTATACATGGTCATACTTGCGACTAAACGTTACAATTCTGCCGTTATCATAGTCTCCATAGTCTCTATTAAGTTTTCTTTGCTTGCGAGCTTTAATATCCTCCTCATACTTTTTTAGATGTTCCTTCATTGATGTAAGTGCCTTATCCAGGACTTCCATACTCTTTGTGAGATCTTCCATGATATCCTGGATTTGTTTCAATAAAGCACGTGGATTGACAGAGATGCATTTTACGAGTATTTCTAGCATTCTTCTAGAACTTTGCGATGAGTTCTGGGACCACTCTTCCAGCATCTGAGGGTTAGGGGTCTCATATGTCGGGGTAGTAAAAATCCATAGGCCCCTAGGTGCCATTCCTTGATCCACATAATGTTGAAGTAAGATGCCTTCCCACCACTTGGAGGTTTCATTTCTTCTCAACTTTTCAAGTTTGCAAAGCTTTTCTTCCAATGGTTGCGTTTGAGAAATTTTAGTTTCCGCCGTTCTCACTGATTTCGGTTTTCTTGCAAACATAGCGCTTGCCACCACCCTTCTTTCCTCCTCTTCCGCCATGTGCACACCACCTACGTGGTTATTATCAATTATGTCGGAGTCCGAGTTACTCCTGAAAATGTCAGGTTCTCCTTGCCATACACGAACGCTCAAAAGCAATGCTCTTGAGCTTTTATGTAGTTGCAACCGTCTATGTGAGTGACTTTACTGTGCAAATTACCCCATCCACATAAAGGGGTGCGCAGAGCATATAGCGTCTTACAGAGGGGCCAGCGGGTACGCGTCGTCGCTTCCCTGAGAATACAGGAATGAACACCGAGAGAACGCCGGGCAGCTCACCTCCCACAACCCAAAGGGCGAACAGCGTGCATGCAGGCTTACCTCCGATAAGTTCAGTTCGTCACTTCACACAGACTTGCCCGTTCCACTACCGCTGGTAACGTGTGGCCGGTCCAGTTAGCAATCTCGATTCATAATCCATACAACTTTATGCTCCTTCTGACTGCCAGGGACCCGTGAGGTAGTGGCGCACGCACCGGCGGAGCGCGCCGGTAATTCAATCAAAAAAATCCTCAACGTATGTGCGCTCTCAGGAGCACAGTAGAGCGATCACTAACAATGATGAAAAATATCCTGTTGCACGACATTTTTATAACGAACACTTCTATAATGCTGCCCTATTAAGTTTTTTGATCTTAGAACAAGTGGTCAGGAATCCCAGGGGAGGGAACAGGAATCTGAAACTCAGACAGAGTGTGGAGTTCCAAACAAAGTATCCAGGAGGTTTGAATTCTGATGAAGAACTGGCAGTTCATTTGAAAGAGGAGTAATACCGTTAAGCTGCTCCTCCTCCTCCCCCCACCCTTTTTTTCCTGTAGTATAATGGCTGTGAATATAACCTTTTCAATAAACTTTTTCAACAAACTAATGCATTATATATGCTTGTCTTATTAGGTCGCCCTAATTTTCTTTTCTTTTCTTTTCTTTCCTTTTCTTTCTGTGTATTACTGCATTTTCATGTTATTCTACTTGTAGATAGGTTACTAATATTATGCTTTTTGTCTCTTTTCTCTTTTTATTGCAGGAGGAAAGGAAGGGGCCCACTCACTGGTATGCACTTTCACGGGCCTCCTACCCTTTTCCCCTGTAAATCTCACAGTCACGAATCTGGAACAGGCTACTCTTAAGGACATACTGGTATTTTTCAACAGGGCACATTATATAGGTATTTGTGTGTGTAAACCTCTCAGGTTGGTGACATTGTACATGATTTTGAGTCAAGAAAGGGATTACTGGGCACTGGCCCATTCATTGGTTATTTTGTCATATTTTAGATTTAGATTTTCAATCTAGTGAGCTGTCAGGCACACTTGTGCTTTACTACATATTATGTTTTTCCTTCCTTGTATGGTGAACTGTTGATTTACACATGTGCACTTTTACAGGATGAATTACTATATCATTTTGGATTTTATCATTATATTTGTAATATTGTGCAGCAAATTACCCTTCTCGCAGTTGGGATTATATTGTGACAGTCGCGTTTGGCTATTTTTGCAATATGACATTGCAGAGACACGAGTCTTTGATGTACATTGAATGACCTATTATTTAGCGTTATTTCAATATGCATGTTGTTTGCACCAGCAAGCAGAAAGATTTTCTTACATACTTCAAGCGCAAGCTGCCAATGTTTTGAATTGATAAAGTTTTTGCATTGGATTATCCTGTATGTGCACAAAAAGTATTTTAACCTGGTATTTGCCAATGGTGAGATGGGTCCTGCGGTTATTAAGTCAGAGATTTATCACAAAGAGAGATACCCATGAATTTGGGATATAGGAACTGACATCTACATGCATTATGTATTATGTATTTTGTGTTGCGTATTTTACCCATTACAAGATGGCCGCCATGTGTGTTTACCTGTCTAAGTCCCTTGTTTATGTTCATGACACATCGTATGCTTTTTTCCAACAAAAAAGACCCAATCTATTTCGTACAGGACTACTTTGAACACTATGTAAAGAAGGAATAGAGAGGTATCAAATTAACCTCTTCAGAACCACCCCCAATTATCTAGACTTGTAAGGTGGATTCCCAATTTACCAGAGTCTGTACTGATTTATAAACATTTTTGCAAGAACCCTAGACCAATGCAGCAGTCACTATGTTCAGAAAAAATCAATATGTGAAAAAAACAGTTTAATCACAGGGATGTACAACCCACACCGTGAATATCAGTGAGAAAAAAGTGCAGAGCAAAGTAGCACCTCACGTGCGCAACACCATAGCGGGCTGACACTGGTTAGATCATCACCAGTACTGCCACGTTTCTCATCATAGGTTGCTACCTTGCTCAAAAGAAAACTGGGTAACTCAACCAGGCTGAAAATATGTGAACATCACACACCATAGACCTGAATTAAAATTGATAAAGAACCATGGCCACCATAATTTTATTCTTAGCTCATGGGTCAATTCAAAGATAAAAAGTGCTGTATTTTAACAGACAGGAAGCCAGTAAGCCGACATATTTCATTGCCTTACTCTTACGGCAATTTCTTCAGGGCAACAGGACTTCATTCACCTTATCAGCACACTTGCAATGAACTATTTGTGACTGCAAGACACAGAAGAAAAGGGTTCTTACCGTTATATACTGAGCGCCAAAACAGAATCTCTCATGATCCAAACTCTTTCAAAAATACATGTATTAAAAATTAACCACATGGGTTATCTTTACCCGTTGTCAGCCAAGGTTTTTCATACCAGCTCGACAGCGTGTCAAACAGGCACTGTGAATTTTGCAGTAATCCTGTATTTCGCAAGCCCTCTTATACTGTGGGCATTCTGTGGAAAAATTAACTTAAATCAGAAACCAATCTTTCAACAAACGAGTTTCAAAGAGAGTCTAACACATCGTCTGTGTTCATCAGTTATAGAAGCTTAGAGATATTTAAGTCCATCTCGACTTTATATCCCTTGTCTATCTAGGAATGTAATCATACTGATTCCGCTATCTGGCAACGTCCAAGAACATCTTATCAGACAATGTAACCCAAAGCAATATTCTGCACAGGATCACTGGCCATAGCTTACACCTCGGTACACAATCGCCGTAAATAAAAAAGCACTCATTCCTGCATCGCTCCCCACCCATACATCTCACCGCAAAATGATCGCGTCCCGAGCTTCGTCTCAGCCGCATCGGGATCCCTGCGCGGCCATCTGATATACACGCCGGTTACTGCGTGACCTACGCTGGTTTCTACACAGTCACGTGATATATCGAGTAAAACGGAGCGCCATCTTAGAAATGAGCAAATCTTCAATCTCTTCCCTTAGGGACCCGAGCAAAGGGGTTCTTAATCCCTAAAATATGTACAATCTGTAGACAGCGGTGAGGCAATTTCAATGTATATAATAATGTACATCCGTCGTCGTTTGGATGATAACATTAATTGCCCCAAACATCGTATGCTTTGCCTGACAACCTGTGCACTTTTCACGTGATCAAGGCTTTGCAGTAAGCCGAAACGCATTGTGGTGGAATAAACATCTTGTGGACATTCTATGGTCTCGGAGTCCGAGCGCACATACGTTGAGGATTTTGTCGATTTTATATATATATATATATATATATATATATGTCCTTCTACCTGTGAGCAAGGCCGGATGAGGCCGAAACGTTAGGAGCAGGAAGGAATCTGCTGTGCCAGACGATGAATAAACGCCGATGTTTTGCCAGCAATGGGCCTCTTGTGTGTGTTTTTCGTGTTGGAGATTGATGGGCTGCTCTGTGCCCATTGTGAAGAGGCCGCCCTGAAGGGTTGGGGGCTCCAGTAACGAGAGACTTGGTTTTTGGATTTAAAATGAGGAGCATGACCCACTCACGCGCCCCTGCCTATTGAGGAGATACCAATTTGGTAAATAGGGCACGCGTGCTGGAAGGGATTCGAGGTGAATTATTTTCATCATTGATCGTGCTGGCTGGATTTCATGTTTTTTTACGTCCTACGAACAATGTACAGCAATGCGCAATGAGAACATCAACTCACCTGACTTTGAAAATTATTTCCATTTATGAGTGACACCGCCATGCAGGTACTGACTTCATTATTGTGAACAGCATTGTGGATTTCCAGTGTTACATCTATTTACTGGCGGTGCACTATGGGACTTGTATTCTTTATTTAGTCACGTGGGTAACTTGAATTTAACAAGCGCACAGCAGACTGCAATTAGCATTTGAATTTTGTCCTTCTAACTGTGAGCAAGGCCGGATGAGGCCGAAACGTTAGGAGCAGGAAGGAATCTGCTGGGCCAGACGATGAATAAACGCCGATGTTTTGCCAGCAATGGGCCTCTTGTGTGTGTTTTTCGTGTTGGAGATTGATGGGCTGCTCCGCGCCCATTGTGAAATGGCCGCCCTGAACGGTTGGGGGCTCCAGTAACGAGAGACTTGGTTTTTGGATTTAAAATGAGGAGCATGACCCACTCACGCGCCCCTGCCTATTGAGGAGATGCCAATTTGGTAAATAGGGCACGCGTGCTGGAAGGGATTCGAGGTGAATTATTTTCATCATTGATCGTGCTGGCTGGATTTCATGTTTTTTTACGTCCTACGAACAATGTACAGCAATGCGCAATGAGAACATCAACTCACCTGACTTTGAAAATTATTTCCATTTATGAGTGACACCGCCATGCAGGTACTGACTTCATTATTGTGAACAGCATTGTGGATTTCCAGTGTTACATCTATTTACTGGCGGTGCACTATGGGACTTGTATTCTTTATTTAGTCACGTGGGTAACTTGAATTTAACAAGCGCACAGCAGACTGCAATTAGCATTTGAATTTTGTCCTTCTACCTGTGAGCAAGGCCGGATGAGGCCGAAACGTTAGGAGCAGGAAGGAATCTGCTGTGCCAGACGATGAATAAACGCCGATGTTTTGCCAGCAATGGGCCTCTTGTGTGTGTTTTTCGTGTTGGAGATTGATGGGCTGCTCCGTGCCCATTGTGAAGAGGCTGCCCTGAAGGGTAATTTAAAAAAGATAATTAGATTTAATATAGATTTTAACAAATATAACAAATACACTTAATTAAAAAAAGTTAAGCACACATATATAATAAATTTATATATATATTTATTTAAAACAATTAATAAACTAATAATTTTGATTTATTTAATACATTTACAATTATATATAAGTGTCTTTGCAAAATAAGTTCATGCCTCAAATGGAGTAAATTCCAGGTAGGGCTGGGTGGCAAATATATCCCCCATTTACTTCGAGGACACTTTCCATCATGCTTCGGCAGTTGTTCTTTCTATTTATCTGCATTAATTATATATATCTACATATATTACCTACTGGGGGTCGCAAGTAGGTAGTTATAGTTACGAACTTGTTTCTATCCAAAAAGCATTTTTTCTTTTGCCAATATCTGTGGTGCAGTTTGACAAATCTTTGCGAAATTTTCAAAACTAATGTGGCACTTCGGTCACCTCCTGTCTTGAAAGTTTCGGGGTGATTCGTCAAGCAGGGGCCGAGAAAAAAGGGGGGTCCCAAACGCTTTTTCTCCATGTTCATTTCAATAGGAAATTTTAGACAAGGCTACAGCCCAAATTGCTGAACGGAATTACACAAAATTTGTCAAAAAGGTAGCTCTTGGTTCAGAAAGCAACCTTTTTTTTTTAAATGGTGTATATCCATTCAGGAGTTCCTGAGAAATTCATATATTTAAAAATATTAGTATCTAGTGATCGCGGTGGATCCGCAAACCCTCCTGATCTTGAGCTTAACTCTGATTGGCTGCTAACACTTTAAACCAGGAAGTGTTGGCAGCCATCTTGTGACTCGGTTGAACCGATTCACAAGAAAAACGGTAAAAAAACAAGAAAAGGGGTCAGGGTAGAAATACCTTGACCCCCTAGGCCTACTCAGGGGGTCTCACAGGGACCCCGAGGGCCCCAAAAAGCTTTTTTTTTTTTAAAACAATTCCGCGGGATTCGTGTTGGGTCTGCGAATCCTGCCGAATTTTATTTTTTAAATGAAGCCGGGTTGGCCAGGTCCCCGGGGGCATTGCTATAATGTGATGCAGGGGCCCAGTGGGTCCCCTGATTTTTGGGGACCACCACCTTTCCCAGGGCAAATTTAATGATATGCGGGAGGCACATAGCCCCTGCAACCCCTGGGGACCATCACCTTCCTGGTGCATTTTTCAATTATGGATGGGGAGGATTTGCGGACCCCCAAAGTCCCGGGGACCGCACACTCCCCGGGGATTACATTTTTTAAATGAAGTGTAGGGGGGCTCCTGACTCTCCACACTGCCACTGGGACCACCACATCCCCGGGGCTTCATTCATTCATTCATTAAAATAAGTGGGTCCGCAGCGGGCCGGCTCCAGCAATGTCCCGTGGTGCCCACCCCCGGGACATTGCAGTTTCCCATGGCAAACATCCGCTTCGTATATGGAAGCGAGAGCAAGAAAACTGCTCTCGCTTAAATGAAGCGAAGCAGTATAGCTTTTGGGCAAAGGGAGCTGCATGTCTGTAGCTTCCTTTGCCCAAAAGCAATGCTGGCTCCCGCAGGAGGCGGGGAGCCGGCAGGGACCGCGGGGGCATTGGGGCTCCCACCGCGGTACCCAACATGAAGCCAAGCCCCAGGGGATTGGGTCCCCGGGGCCAAAAACGGCCCATGAGGGGAGCCACTCGGCCCCTCCCTTTTTTTGTTAAGAAAACAAAGCCAGGCCCCGGGGGATGGGGTCCCCGGGGCCAAAATTGTCATCAGGAGGGGGCCCCCTTACAAAATATAAACAAAGGCAAGGCAGGCCCCGGGGGATGGGGTCCCCGGGGCCAAAAACATCCCGGGAGGGGCCTGCTCGGCCCCCTTCCATTTTTAATTTAAAAAAAATTGGCCTCAGGAGGGGGGGCCCCTCCAAAATATAAAAAGAAAGAAGGCAAGGCAGGCCACGGGGGATGGGGTCCCCGGGGGTAAAAATTTGTCTCAGGAGGGGGCCCCTGTCAAAAATATTTTTAAAAAAGGCAAGGCATGCCCCGGGGGATGGGGTCCCCGGGAGCCAAAAGTGGCTCAGGGAAAGGGGGCCATGCAGCACCCCTTTCATAAAGAGAGGATTTGCCAGGCCCCGGTGGATGGGGATCCCCAGAGCCAAAATCGGCCTGGTTATGGGGGGGCCACGCGGCCCCCCTCCCCTTTCCATAAAATACATAAACAAAGGCATAGCCCCGTGGGGTGGAGTCCCTGGGGCCGTAATTATATATATTTATATATTTTTTAATTGCTCAGGCCCATGGAGTAGTCTGAGGGGCCCAAAAGGGTCAAGGGAAGGAAGCCACACAGCCCCCTTCCTAAAATAAAAAATAAAAAAAGAAACCGGCAACTCACCAGAGGCCCTGCCCCCTCCCTACACCACTCTGCAAGCAATGCCTCCTTGCGTGCTCTGTGTTGGGGGATGAAATCCCCTTCACTTATGAGGGTCCTTAGGGGCCAACTAGCACATCAGATACCTCCAGTAAGCCCCACACAGTGGGATTGCTGAGAGGTGGTAGTAGGCCATGCCCCTTTTTACACCACTCTGCAAACACGCCTCTCGGTACACTGCTGGTGGGGCGATGAGGTCCCTTTGTGTCCTGAGGACCTCAGGACTAAAGTGGACTTCATGCCCCCAGCAGCAGTGTGCCAGGAGGCGCGTTTACTGAGTGGTGTAAAAAGGGGGCGTGGTCTCTGACCACTCTCAAAAATCCAGCTGTGTGGGGCTTACTAGAGGTAACAGGAGGGCTAGTTGGTCCCCAGGGATCCTCAGGAGGCAAGTGGACTTCATCCCCCAACCAAAAGCAGGCTGGGAGGTGCGTTTGCAGAGTGGTGGAGAAAGGGGCGTGGCCTATGTCCACCTCTCAGCAATTCCACTGTGTGGGGCTTACTTGAGGTAACAGGTAGGCTAGTTGGCCTCTAAGGACCCCCAGCAGTGAAGGGGACTTCAATCCCCATCCAAGGGCGCGTCAGGGAGTGTGGTTCCAGAGTAATGGGCAAAGGTGGCGTGGCCTGCTATGAGAACTTGGCAATCCTGCTGTGTGGGACATACTGTAGGTAATAGGAGGGGTAGTTGCCCCCCAAGGATGTCCTTGGGGGACAACTACCCCTCCTGCGAACTCCAGTAAGTCCCACACAGTGGGTTTGCTATGAGGTCTTCGGAGGCCACGCCCCCCCTTTTTCCACCACGCACCTCCTGGCACACTACTGGTTGGGGGATGAGGTCCACTTTACTCCTGAGGGTCTTTGGGGGCCAAGAAGTCCTCCTGGTACCTCCTGTAAGACCTTTCCAGCGGAATTCCTAAGTACTGGTCGGAGGCCCAGCCCCCTTTCTCCACCACTCTACAAACACGACTACTAGTTAAAGAAGCATTTGCAGTGTAATAGGTTTCACATTTGTGAAAGTTAGGGCTATTGGCGCTGTAAATGTAAAAGATTTTTTCTAATGTTTTTTGGAGTGGAGCGGATGTACGTTGTGTGGATAGAAAGTATGTGGTATTTAGTGTGTAGGAATTATGTAGAGTGGAAGTATGTGTTATGGAGAGTAATTATGTGGTATGTTAGTCTGTGCTGTGGAGTGGTAACCTCTGGTTTAGTCTTCCACGTTTCCAAAGAAGCTAAACTATAAACTCAATGAGACAAAAAAAAGAAGGAACCACTGAGGAGCACTTCTGGGCCTAGTCAGAGGTATGGTCAGGGCCACTGGAATGATGTGACTGTCCGGTTGCACCGATTTTCGCATAATTATACATTTCCTGCTGTTGCCACATACTCCATCATCTGCTGCATAATCTACAGATTGGCTTGTTTCTAGCTCAAATGGCTCAAACATTGCCAAAAATGCAGCAACAAGTGTTACAGCGTGGTGGAAGGCCCTTTGCAAACCTGGAATGGTCACCTGTTACTTATTACTAAATGTGGGTGTTAAACTGGTACTAATGATGCGCAATACACTCTTGCTTCTTTCTGCAACTCTCTTGCCTCTTTCTGCACTTCTCTTGCCTTTCTGTACATCTCTTCCGCTTTCTGCACCTCCCTTCTTTCTCCACCTCTTGCTTCTTTCTGCAGCTCTCTTGCTTCTTTCTGCACCCTCCTCCCTCTTTCTGCAGCTCTTTTGACTCTTTCTGCACCTCTCTTGCCTCTTTCTGTACCTCACTTGCCTCTTTCTGTACTTCCCTTGCTTCTTTCTACTCCCCTTTTGCCTCTTTCTGCACCTTTGCTGCTTCTTTCTGCACTTCTCTTGCTTCTTTCTACATCTCTCTTGCTTCTTTCTACACCCTTCTTCCCTCTTTCTGTACCCTTTCCTGCTTTCTGCACCTCTGATGCCTGTTTCTGTACCTCTCTTGCCTCTTTTTGCACTTATCTTCCTTCTTTCTGCACTTCTCTTGCCTCTTTGCATTTGTGTTGCTTCTTTCTGTACTTCTCTTGCCTCTATTTGCACTACTCTTGCTGCTTTATGCACCTATGTTGCTTCTTTCTGTACATCTCTTGCTTCTTTCTGCACTACTCTTGCCTTTCTGTACATCTCTTCCGCTTTCTGCACCTCCCTTCTTTCTCCACCTCTTGCTTCTTTGTGCAGCTCACTTTTGCCTCTTTCTGCACCTCTACTGCTTCGTTCTGCACATCTCTTGCTTCTTTCTGCATCTCTCTTGCGTCTTTCTGCACCCTCTTCCCTCTTTCTGCAGCTCTCTTGACTCTTTCTGCATCTCTCTTGCCTCTTTCTGTACCTCACTTGCCTCTTTCTGTACTTCCCTTGCTTCTTTCTATTCCCCTTTTGCCTCTTTCTGCACCTCTGCTGCTTCTTTCTGCACTTCTTTTGCTTCTTTCTGCATCTCTCTTGTTTTTTCTACACCCTTCTTCCCTCTTTCTGTACCCCTCTTCCCTCTTTCTGCACCTCTGATGCCTGTTTATGTACCTCTCTTGCCTCTTTTTGCACTTATCGTCCTTCTTTCTGCACTTCTCTTGCCTCTCTGCATTTCTGTTGCTTCTTTCTGTACTTCTCTTGCCTCTGTTTGCACTCCTCTTGCCTCTTTATGCACCTCTGTTGCTTCTTTCTGTACATCTCTTGCTTCTTTCTGCACCTCTATTGCTTATTTCTGCACCTCTATTGCTTCTTTCAGCACCCCTCTTGCCTCTTTCTGCAGCTCACTTTCTTCTTTCTGTACCCCTCTTGCCTCTTTCTGCACCTCTTTTGGGGCTATATGTAGGTAGCTAAATACCGGTCGGTAACGGCCGAAAATCGGTAATTTTCCCGTTACCGACCAGTATTTAGCCCTTTCTAAAGTAGGAGGCAGGTTTTAAGGATTCGGTAATTTACCGATTCCTTATTTTAAGGAATCGGTAAAATACCGAATCCTTATTTTAAGGAATTGGTAAAATACCGAATCCTTAAAAGCTATGTAGGAGGCACTCAAGTGAGTGCATTTTTGCATTCAGGATTCGTTATTTACCACCAACTACTAGTTGGCAGTAAATACCGAATACCTTTAAAAAAGCAATAATTTGCTTTTTTCAAGGTGCCATGTGGCAGACATACATGCCCTTAGGGCATTTATGTGTGCCACATGTGCACACATGTACAATTAAGGGGTGCAACAGGGTGTCAATGTGACGCCCTGCTACCCTTGAATATGCTCCCCCTATTACCGATTCGGTATTTACCGAATCGGTAATAGTGAATGGCTTCCCATTCATTCCTATGGGCCTTCAGGCCCATAGGAATGAATGGGAAGGTGATTCCTTATTACCGAATCAGTATTACCGATTCGGTAATAACGAATATTACCGATTCGGTATTTTTTACCGAATTTTTTGCTACATATGAAATACAGATTCCTAAATACCGAATCGGTAAAATTCGGTATTTAGGAATCGCTATTTCATATTTACCTACATCGGGCCCTTGGTTCTTTCTGCACTGCTCTTGCTTCTTTCTGTACCACTCTTGCAAATTTCTGCACCCCACTTGCCTCTTTCTGCACACGTCTTCCGCTTTCTGCACCTCCCTTCTTTCTGCACCCATCTTGCTTCTTTCTGCACCTCTCTTGCTTCTTTCTTCTGCACCCTCTTCCCTCTTTCTGCAGCTCTCTTGCCTCTTTCTGTACCACACTTGCCTCTTTCTGTACCCCTTTTGCCTCTTTCTGCACCTCTGCTGCTTCTTTCTGCATCTCTCTTGCTTCTTTCTGCACCCTTCTTCCCTTTTCCTGTACCCCTCTTCCCTCTTTCTGCACCTCTGTTGCCTCTTTCTGTACCTCTCTTGACTCTTTGTGCACTTATCTTCCTTCTTTCTGCACTTCTCTTGCCTCTCTACATGTGTTGCTTCTTTCTGCACTTCTCTTGCTTCTTTGTCCACCTCTATTGCTTCTTTCAGCACCCCTCTTGCATCTTTCTGCATCTCACTTACCTCTTTCTGCACCTCACTTGCTTCTTTCTGTACCCCTGTTCCCTCTTTCTGCACCTCTCTTATCTCTTTCTGCACTTCTCTTGCCTCTTTCTGCACCTCTGTTGGATCTCTCTGTACTTCTTTTGCTTCTTTCTGCACCCCTCTTGCCTCTTTCTGCACACTTCTTCCTTCTTTGTGCACCTCCCTTGCCTCTTTCTGCACCTCTCTTGCCTCTTTTTGCACCCCTGTTCCCTCTTTCTGCACCTCTCTTGCCTATGTCTGCACTTCTCTTGCCCCTCTTTCTGCACCTCTGTTGGTTCTCTCTGCACTTATTTTGCTTCATTTTGCATCCCTCTTGCCTCTTTCTGCACCCTTCTTCCTTCTTTGAGCACCTCCCTTGCATTTCTCTCTCTGCACCTCTCTTGCCTCTTTTTGTACCTCTCATGCCTCTTCCTACAGTTCTCTTGCATCTTTCTGCACCTCTTTTGCTTCTTTCTGCACCTCTCGTGCCTTTCTGCACCCATCTTGCCTATTTCTGTACCTCTGTTGGTTCTTTCTGCACTGCTCTTGCTTCTTTCTGCACCTTTCTTGCAAATTTCTGCACCCCTCTTGCCTCTTTCTGCACCTCTCTTGCCTCTGTCTGCACTCCTGTTCCGTCTTGCTGCACCTCCTTTGCCTGTTTCTGCAACGTTCTTGCCTCTTTCTGCAGTTCTCTTGCCTCTGTCTGCACCTCTGTTGCTTCTTTCTGCACTTCTCTTGCCTCTTCCTGTACCCCTCTAGCCTCTTTCTGCACCTGTGTTGCTTCCTTCTGCATTTCTCTTGCTTCTTTCTGTATCTCTCTCGCTTCTTTCTGCACCCCTCTTGCCTCTCTCTGCACCCCTCTTCCCTCAATCTGCAGCTCTCTTGCCTTTCTGCAGCTCTCTTGCCTCTTTCTGCACTTCTCTTGTCTCTTTCTTCCTGCACCTCTGTTGCTTCTTTCCACACCTCTGTTGCTTCTTTCTGCACCCTTGTTGCCTCTTTCTGTACTCGTCTCTCCTCTTTCTGCACCTTTCTTGCCTCTTTCTGCACCCTTCTTGCCTCTTGTGCACCTCTGTGGCTTCTTTCTGCACCTCTATTGCTTCTTTCTGCACCCCTCTTGCCTCTTTCTGCACCCTTCTTCCCTTTTTCTGAACCTCTATTACCCCTTTCTGCACCTCTCTTTCCGCTTATTTATCAAGTCTGCTCCCAAATTTTAAGTGCTTGGGAGGTGAATCAAGTGTATGTTAATCTCATAAGTGCGGCAGATGCATCTGTCAACAATTGGTCGACACTGCGATGGTTAAAAAAGGCCCTTTTATTCTCCTGAGGCTCAGGCTGCTCGGCAGAGTTTCCCGAGCAGCCTGAGTTCTTTTTTTTGTAAGGACGATCAGCGCGTAAGGTGCACCAACATCATAAACTAGAGTGAAAGTAAAACAAGAAAAAGGGCTAGCTTCCCTTTCACTGAACCAGTGATCTATGGGGGGTGATGTCAGCCCCCGAGCACTGATTCATATGGGAGCAGTATTGTTGTAAAGGGGAGAATCTCCCCTTTAAAAAGGTATCTCTGGTCAGTGGATTCCTGTGTGGGGATCGCCACAGGGGAACAATTCCCACACATGGATCCAACCACCAGGGGTGGAGGAACAGCCCCTTTGCAAGGGTTTGGGCTCCCCCCCCAGTAAATTTGCATAGCACAGTCTTTCTGTCCCACCCTGGGGACAGATAGGGGCTATTGCCCAGTAGACGCCAGGGATTTCTTGTATATACATTTACAAATATAGAGGTGTGGCTGCCCCCCAGGGCATAGTCATGCCCCCACCCCAAAATAACAGGTGTAATCTTTCTTCCCCTCGGGGAGCAGAACGCCCACTGGACACCATGGAATTCTTATATATACATTTAAAACAATTGGGCTGGGGCTGCCCACAAGGGTATGGCCATACCCCCACATTAATACACATGGAGCAGTCTTTCTGCCCTCCAGGGAGGTAGATGGGGTGATTACCCCAAATCCACCACTCTGGGGTGCAGAAAGGCCCCTGGACACCAGGGTTTATATTTTTTTAAATAAACATAAGGGTGGTGGTAGCCCACAAAGGCATGACCATTCCCCACCCCAGAAAAGACACAGATAGTCTTTATGCCCCACTGGATGGTGGAATGAGATGATTATCCTCAATCTATTTCACAGGGGGGGGGGGCAGATAGCCCATTAGGCACCATGGAAAAAAGATACGGGTGGGGGATACCCACCATAGGCTTGCAATTTCCGGCACCCACAAAAAGAGCTCCACAGTCTTTATGCCCCTCCATAGGAGATGTATTTGACCAATTACCTCCATTTTGCTTCTCATTGGGACAGAAAGCCCACTAAACATGATGGACACCATTTATGCAGTATTGCTTTAGGGGAGGGGTACCTTCGGGCATGGGCATATGCTTTTCCCACCCCAGGGCCCCCAGTAGTCTTTCTGCCCCCACAGGGAATAAAATGGGGAATTACCTCTGATCTGCCCCACCAAGGGGCAGAAAGCCCACTAGTGGTGGGGCTGCCCACCATGGGCATGGCCATGTGCCCACCCCAAACACAAAGCAGGTAGACTTTCTGCTCTCTTAAGGGCAGATGGGGGCAAATGCCCCATCTGCTCCCCAAGTGAAGAACGCCAATGTGACACTAGGAACTAGATTCATGTAATATTTTTATGGGGGAAGAGACCCTCCTTTGGCATAGGCCCATGCTCCTACTCACCTGGGCTCAATAGACTTGCTGCCCCTCCTGGAGGGTGGATAGGATATTTAACCTACCAGACCCAAACAGTTCTGAAAACTAGACACCCGGGGATGTCCAGTGTGGTATGCTTCGCATACATCCCACAACATTTTCATACCCATAATACCCTGCAAACCTCAAATGTGGACTAAAAACATACATTTTCCTCAGATTTCTGTGCGGAAAACATATTGAATCTGTGGGGAGCAACAGATTTCCTACCACACAGCATTCTCCCAAGTCTCCCGATAAAAATGGTACCTCACTTGTGTGGGTGGGCTAAGAGACCTTGACACAAAATGCCCTTAAGTGCTATGTGGAGAGATCAGCAGTAGGGGTAGCTGCAGGATTTGGGGCCGCCATCCATGGAAACCTACCAACCACAGGCATTTTTCAAAAGTAGACAACCAGGGGATTCCAGAATGGTGTGCCTTATATAAACCCCATTCCTATAATGTCCTGCAAACCTCAAACTTTGCCTTAAATCACACATTTTCCATACATTTCTGAGATGGAAACTTCCGGAATCCACAGGAATCCACAAAATAAGAATCCATCCATCCATGGAAACCTACCAACCACAGACATTTTTGAAAAGTTGACAACCAGGGGATTCCAGAGTGGTATGCCTTATGTGAACCCCACAAGGGTTTTATAGCTAGAATGCCCTGCAAACCTTAAAGTTTGCCATAAATCACACATTTTACTTACATTTCTCTGATGGAAATCTCTGTAATCCGCAGGAATCCCCAAAATTCGTCCCATCCAGCATTACCACATTTGTACCAATAAAAATGTTGTTCCACTTGTGTGGTTGGGCCTAATGTCCGAGACAGGAACAGATCAAACCGAAGTCAATGGAAGTCCCAACACAATGGCTCCCATTGACGTTGGTTTGGTCCACGTATAAAATGTAATGAGGGGGGCGTGGTCTCGCCGCGGACGATGTGAGTCGCACATCGCTGAGGCTCCGGGCCGCCGCCGTGGAAAACAGCCTTTAAAGCTGGGCAGTGGATGCGGAGACGAGTCAGCTGGGGGGGACCGGCTGGATATTGAAAGCGGGCAGCTGCCAGGCGCCTTGGAGACTCCTGGCACAGGCTGTGGCGAGCAGGGGCGACATACGAGGCGAGGAGCCGGCGAGAGAGACTGCGACCGCCATCTTGGCTGCCCGGACTCGCCGCGAGGCGGGGTGACTGTGCCTGGCTGACCGGGAGGAGTGCCGCTGGAGGAGCCGCGCGGCCGTGTGGCAGAGCGACGGCGACATTGAGGCGGCTGGGGCCGACGGCGAGGCGATTCGAGGAAGATCGGGCTCGGGGACGGGCGCGGCCGCCATCTTGTGTTCTGCGGCTGGCCATGGCCCGTAGCTGCGGCTGCCCGCCTCGTGGCGCCAAAGAGGAGGCGGACTGTGCTGAGGCCTCGGCCTTGAAATTGGTACGCGGAGCGGTTTGCTGGGGCTGCCCGGGGGGCATCTGGCCATAGCCTACGCCTCACTGCACGTGCGGAGCTGCTGCCGCGTGGCGGCGCTGCGGGCCCTGCTGCTGGTGACTGGGGCCCCTGGACTGGCCCGGCCGGGCCCTGACCGCAGCGTCGTCCTGCCGGCCTGTGACGACATTGAGCCTGGAGGCGCCGGCCATCAGTGGAGCGAAGCAGCGAAGAGCCACCGAGCGGAACGGCGGACGACACCTACAACGACCAGAGCTGGTAGGCCGGGACCTCCCGGACGACCTGGGTGATTGCTGGGGGTCAGAGCGGAGGCGGGGGCCCGAAGGTGAAGGCGAACGACGCAGGGTGTGCGTGTGGCTGTGGCCTAGCGGGCCCCGGGGGCTGTGAGAAGCTGGCTGCCACCTTGACTCGCCTCGCGGGAGAGGCCTAGCCCACACGGCGACTGGACTGGGGCCTGGGCCTGGATCGGGGGGGTGCTCTAGAAGGAAACGCGCCCAGAGGACGACCGGCGCCCTGATGTCTGTGGCCTACTGCCTGCGCCCGCAAACCGGACGATAGACTAACGTTGGGCTGGGTGAGGTCCGCTAACGCGCCTTGACCTGGGAGCTGGTGGCGCTCGCTACAGGCGTGACGGCCATTCCTAGCGCTGGAGGGCCTCTCTTGGACGGCGTGGGAGCTCAACCCTGGGACAGTTTAGCGGCCGCATCGCTACGTGGAGTTGGGCCTCGAGGACCTCCTGCGTTGCGGCGCTCTACGCCACGGCATTGTCGTCTGCGCTCACCCCTGCGCCCCTGTGGTTCTGAGCCGGGAAAGGTGGGGCTGACCATTCGCCACACGACTGCGGGCCCCTGAGCTGCTGGGGGCTGCTACCCCCATTCACTGTGAGGCCGATCCTGAACGCGGCCACACCATGACCCGTACGAAACAGGGGAAGGAGCCGCCGGCAACCCCCAAAGACGCCTCTGTCAAGGACTTGTGGACTAAGCCTGCCACATCATCACAGAGCGTGGAGCCATCGGGGGCCGGGGCCTCGGCAGCCCCCGTCACGCAATCCTTCATGGCGGCATTCATGCAAGAACTTAAATCGGAGATTGGGTCCCTTCGCTCTGAAGTCCAGGCATGCGTGAAGGACCTTCGGAGGGACGTGGGAGAGCTGGGTGGCCGAGTGGATGACTTAGAAAAGACCCTGGATGCACGCACGGAGGACCAAGAACACCTATGGCAAAGGCTGGCGACCTTGGAAGAACAACATGTTGAGCTCCAGATCAAACAGGAGGATTTGGAAAATAGGGGGCGCCGGAACAACATACGCATCCGGGGGGTGCCGCCTGGGGCAGAAGGGGCAGATATTATGTCCTTCGTGGCGGACTTACTCCATGACATCCGAGGGGATGACGACACTTCACCGCCCACCCTGGACCGCGCTCATAGGGTTTCAGGGCCGATGGGGAGGCCGGGCCTTGTCCCTGACATCTTGACACGGGTTCATTTCTTTGTTGAAAAGGAAGCCATTCTAAAGGCGGCCAGAGGCAAATCCGAAATCCTCTGCGGAGGGAAGCCCATTCAACTGTTTCAGGACTTGGCCTCCACCACTCTCCGGCGACGTCGGGACTTCAAGCCCATCACTGACAAATTGAGGGAGCTCAACATCCGCTACCAATGGGCCCATCCCTTCGCCCTCATGTTTCAGTGGGAGTCCAAGCGGCGGGTGCTGCGCTCATACCGGGAAGCGGCCCAACTCCTACAGATTCCTGATTCACCGCCGGCCAGCCCCGCGCGGCGCCCATCCAAACTCAGAGTCCCGGTGAAGCCGCAATGGTCCACGGTGCGACACCCTAGACACCCACCGTCGCCGGAGGGCAGCAGGGCCTCCCGGGACAAGCAGGACATTATCGAACATATCAAATCCTTGGAGGGCTCCTCCTCGCCGCTGGGCTCCCAGGCCTCTGCCATTAAATGACCGACGCCCACTGCGGATCTTCTCACCTGACTGCATTCACATTACTGAGATGGCTGAGACGACTGGAGGCGTGGCCGGCTGTGGACTGCATCTCTCCCCCATTGCTAGCGCCCTGGACGCCTCACTCGGAGGCGCACCGTCGTCTCCTCTACGGGGCACTGTCTCCCAGGCTTGGGCGGCGGCCCGGGCTAGACCCTCGACACCATAACTTTGCGGTTCAACGATGGCGAACCCCCCATCCTATTTCTGGGAGAGTGACATCTCCGAGACAGCCTGTGCCATGGTGCCTGGCTACTCTCTTGACTGGAATAGGCTCTTCCGGCCCTGTTGGCCGACTACAGGTTTACATGGTTGTATTTGTTCTTATTTGCTCCCCTCCGTAACCTCTTTCCTTCATTCCCCTTGGCGGGGGGGACATGTGTATGGGTGGGATGCTCAAGCGGGTAGTGCCCTACTGGGGATTCTACGACAATGACTACCACCTCTCCCTGGAAGATTCTCTCTCTCAATGTGAAAGGGCTCAACTCTCCCAACAAACGACGCCTCATCTGGCGCTACCTGCTCCTGCAGAACCCCGACATCATTCTTCTTCAAGAGACTCACCTCCTCAAGTCCGACGTGGGCCGGATGGCGCATCCGCGCTTCCCCCTTCAGTTCTGGTCCTCGGCTCCTTCGAAGACGGCGGGGGTGGCGATCTTGTGCAGGGCGGGGATATCCCGGGGTGATACCAAGGTACATAGAGATGCGGAGGGGCGGTTTCTGCGGGTGGAGATCAGGCGGGGCTCCCGCGCTCTGACACTGTGTAATTTATATGTCCCCAACCAGGGTCAGGATCTCTTCTTGCGTAGGATAATCAGGGAACACCTAGAGCCGGTAACCACAGACCTCATAGTCGGGGGGGACTTCAACTGGGTGTGGGACGCGGAGCTTGACCGTTGTGGGGGCGCTTTTCATGGGGTGGAGGCCATGTCTGCGGCGGTGAAACGCTCCTTAACCGCCTTAACCTTAGTGGATGTTTGGAGGTACCACTCCCCGGGGTTGCGCGACTACACCTTTTACTCCCATGTTCACCGCACTTACTCCCGCATTGACCTCCTCCTCGTATCGTACTCACTACTCAAGGACTCCATCTCGGTGTCCCACTCCACCATCTCGGTCTCGGACCACGCCCATGTCGAGCTGCTTCTACGGGAGGGTCCTCCCCACCCGCTGCGACCGCGCCGCTGGCGTTTCCCGGACCACGTCCTCCGGGACCCAGTGGATAGAGAGGAGCTCCAAACAGCTATCCTGGCATATTTCGAGGATAACGACCTGCCGGGGACCCCTCTCCCTCTCCTTTGGGACGCCTTCAAGGCCACTATACGGGGCACTCTCACAGCCTTGGCGGCTGCTCGAGCGCGTGAGGCCCAGCTCTATGAGACAAAAATTACGAGGGAGTTGCAGGTGCTCGAGCAGATGGACAAAGAGCGCCCGCTGGCGACGCACAAGCGCCGTTTGGCCGTCCTACGGGGGCAGCTCCGCGCACATAGGTTCAACAAGGCTGAGCGCGCTCTGCTGGCACTCAAGCAGCGCTACTATGCGGGGGGCGACAAGGTGGGCGCTGTTCTGGCGCGACGTTTGCGGACGCGGGCAGCTACGGCGCATGTCGCGAAACTACAGAAGGCGGACGGGTCCTGGGCCGTTGCGGAATCGGCGAAGCTCCAAACGTTTCACGACTACTATTCAGCCCTTTATACTGGCGACCCCCCTGCGGCGGAGATGGTTGCGGAGGCCTTAGACGCTTGTCACTGGGACCCGTTGAGTGGGCATCACTCCGGGCTTCTGGAGGACTCTATCACCCCGGCAGAGCTGGTCGGCGCTCTACGCGACCTCCCGCTTGGCAAGGCGCCCGGCCCGGACGGGCTCCCGGTGTCGTTCTTCCGCGCCTTCTTACCGCAATTGCAGCCGTACCTCTTGCGCCTCTTTAATTCCTTTGAGGAGTCGGTAGGGCCTTCAGCAGATATGGCAATGGCCGACATAACGCTCATCCCGAAACCCGGGAAGGACCATACGCTGTGCTCCTCCTACCGGCCCATTGCCCTGCTGAACACCGATTTAAAACTCTACACTAAAATTCTAGCCAAGCGGCTTAGCCCTCACCTCCCTAATCTCATTGAGCCCGACCAGGTGGGGTTTATCCATCAACGCCAGGGCGCGGATAATGTACGGCGTATTGCGCATATCGTCGGGAAGGCCAAGCACTGGAGGATCCCGGCCTGCCTGTTGTCGCTCGACGCGGAAAAAGCGTTCGACAGGGTGGACTGGACCTTTCTCCGAGCAGTGCTGCGGAAAATAGGCCTGGGTCCTAAGATGGTGGCGCGCATTATGGCCCCGTATATCTCGCCGGTTGCCAGGGTGCGGGTTAACGGACAGCTCACGCAACCTTTTCCCATCTGCAGAGGCACTCGGCAGGGCTGTCCCCTATCGCCCCTGTTGTTCGCCCTGGTGGTGGAGCCTCTGGCCATTATGATTCGGCGGTCCCCTGATATCTGTGGTATAACCCTTTGCGGAGTGCAGCACAAGATTGCTCTCTTCGCGGACGACCTCCTTCTCACCCTCTCCGAGCCCCTGCGCTCACTGCCGGCGGTACACTCGCTACTCCGCACCTACGAACGCGCCTCTGGGCTCAAAATTAACCATGCCAAGTCCTGGGCCCTTAATATCTCGATCCCGGCCGAGGAGCTCCCAGCGATTCAAGTTTCGGCCCCGTATCAGTGGGCGGACGCGTCAGTGCGATACTTGGGTCTTAACTTGACTCCAGACCTGGCCACTTGGACGCAGGCCAACTGGCAAGACTACAAAACCTCTGTCCTGGCTGACCTGCGGGCGTGGAAGGCCTTGCCGCTCTCCTGGTTGGGCCGCCTTAACACAGTGAAGATGTCGATACTGCCAAAGGTCCTCTATCTATTTCAAACACTGCCAACTCCGATTCCGGAACATCAAATACAGGGGCTCCAACGCGAGCTCAACGCGTTTGTGTGGGGGGGGAAAAAGCCACGGTTCTCGAATAAAATCTTGAGTCTCCCCCGGGACAGGGGTGGCCTGGCCTGCCCTAACCTCCTCGAATATTACTGGGCGTCGCACCTTCGCTGTATCCTGGAGTGGGGGGCGTGGGAGAGTGAAAAGGTGTGGTTCCACATGGACAGGGCAGTCACCTGCCGCCCGCTATGGGACCATGCCTGGCTTCCCCGGGCGGCCCGACATCGCAGCGCCTACATGGCCGTCCCTACCAAAACGGTCCTGGAGATCTGGGATAAAGTGGCGGTGAGTAGGGGCTTGACCACCTTTCCATCCCCGCACACCCTGATTGCGCGAAATCCGCAGTTCCCGCCGGCATGTCGGACACCTTACTTCGCGAACTGGACAGAGTCGGGCTGCAGGACGATACGAGACCTGTTTTGCGGTGACACTCTCAAAACTTTTGCACAGTGCAAGCAGGAATTTGGGCTCCTGGACGGTGACAAATACCAATATCTACAACTGCGGCACTGGATACAGGGCTCGTCCCTGACGCCGGCGGCCACGCGACCCTACACGCAGTTCGAACAGCTAGCGCGGGATTTCGGCAACTATAAGGGGCTCATATCCCGCATCTACAAGGTGCTGCAGCGCTCGCACCGGCTAGACCCCCACCCATATCAGACGAGATGGCATTCCTCTAATAGCTCGGGCGTCACCCCTGCCCAATGGGCCCGGCTTTGGGGCGACATCCCTAAAATACTACGTAGCATCCCTCAACAAGAATCGGCGTACAAGGTAATGACCCAATGGTACTACACCCCCGCCAGACTCCACAAAATGTTCCCCAATTCCTCTCCCCTGTGCTGGCGATGTACTCAGGCGCAGGGAGACTTCATACATATTTGGTGGACATGCCCACTTCTGAGAGTCTTCTGGAAAGAGGTCCTCAGCCATGTAAAAAGGGTACTCGGGTTCCCCCTTCCGGAGGATCCGCTGGTGGTCCTTCTGGGAATTAGACCAACAACCCTGAGAGCCATGACGGGTCGTGATCGGCACCTTAGCCTCCATATGCTGGGCGCTGCAAAACAAACAGTAGCCCTTTACTGGAAGAAGCCGGAGTCGCCCTCCGTAAACGTGTGGTTTACCCGTCTGTGGCAAGTGGTGGCGATGGAGTCTCTCACGGCGCGTCTACAGCTTCGAGACGCCAAATATAAGAAACTCTGGAAGCCCTTGGTGGACTACCTGGGGCGGCTAGAGCATGCTCGCTTGCAGCCGCCACGACTTCGAGCCCTGAAGCTCTTCGATGACGTGCTAGATCCCACGGACCCGGGGGGGTTCTGGAACCCCGCAGGGGGTATATAACATAACCCACTAGTGAAAACCGACCCGGAAGGAGGGGAGGAGACCCTGCTGTTAGCGGACTACACCCTGGAAGGCCCCCATCTGCTGGTGATAACTGAGCGCACATCTTTTCCCCCTCGCCATGACTGTCGCCCTTTGCGATGGTCCACACCCCCTCCCTCTTCCCTTGTTCTATCCCCCTGGTTGTTTGGTCGTCACATTGGCAATCTTTGATGTGGGGAGTGGGGCGATATTTACTGCCCTGTGCATCATTGATGAAAGTTACTTGACTTGTACAGCGCCTCCTCTAGGTGATATTTGCTAGCATATGCTGTGACTCTAACATTGCACAACTGGGGCACCCCTACTGTCTTACCCTAACGCTACCTGCCCGGCTGGCCCGGGATGAGTGTGACATTTCGTTAGCCATGGTTTCTGGCCTTTAAGAACTGTCTCTGCAGGGTTGCTGGGCGGGAGGTTTACTGAGGGCTTAACGCCACTAAGGCAAAAAACCTCTGAGAGTAAATGTCCCTGTGGGGGCCGGTTTCTGGGCTATAGATAATGTTACTGGTGCTAATGCATATGCCTTTATTCCTGCCAATGACTAGTCACCTGCTGCCGGCCAATGTGGTTGTAGGCGAACAAGCTGTGTATGGACTTTTGCACGACCGTTAAAATCAATAAAAGTTGGTTCAAAAAAAAAAAAAAAAAAATGTAATGAGGCACCTCCAATGTTATCCTATGGGAGGGATGGGCCTTGCAGTAGAGAAAAACACATTTAGGAGTTTTTCACTACCAGGACATGTACAACTCAAAAGTACATGTTCAGCTTTTCAAATACAATGCACCCTGTCCTATGGGCTGCTTAGGGCCTACTCAAGGGGCGACATATTAAAAAGGAAGGTTTAGGTCTGACCATTCAGCAAGCTGAGTTAGTTCTCCCAGGGCAGCAATTTCCTCCCCAGTTGGCTCCAGGGCTGTTTCCTCAGGCATTCCATCAACCTGTACCCTGGGAGTAGCAGGAGCTGGTTTCCCACCCCGCTTGCCCTTCCCCTTCTTGGCAACCACCCGCGCCATTCTTCCAGCTCTAGGTCTCCTTGACTCCACTCTTGGGCAGCCATGGATTCTGTGGTCATACAGAACCACTCAGGCAATCCTAAAATATTCAGGTGTGACCTGAGCTCCACTTCATTTCAGACAATGTCCTCTAGGTCTTTGCCCAACAGGCAATTTACAGGCATTGCAGGGACGACAACTACCTTTAGAAGACCTAAGACCCCACCACCACTAAAAGGAAACCACAGCCACTGGGTAGTAGCTCTCACAGTTGACTGTGACTATGACCTGCTCGGAGGACTCCAGATGACAGCTCACAGTATTTAGACTGCCTCCTGTGTCCCTTGGAGCTTCAACCTTTGTCCATTGATGGTGACCCACTGTCTATACTTTTGTAAGATGTGTGGGCATTTGGCACCATCTCTCTCTATCCCCCAAGGGCAATGGGGTAACCTCTGCTCTCTTTCCTAAGATAACTGGGACCACCTCCACCCCAAGTACTACACTTGCCAACCACGGTGTCTGCCCACCAGTGGGGGGCTGTGTCCTCTAGGGGACTTCCTTGGAGTGACTACATTTGAGGCACTCTATATTTATTTTATTTATTTAAAAAGTTTTATATAGCGCGGACAAGACTCCTGAGGGATTCAGAGAGCTTTACAGGTGAGCGAAAGAGAAAGGAGAGCTAAAAAATCAAACAACAGGGTGGTCAAAAGTGCCAGGGACACTCTATGTCGGCATGGCATACATAATCATAAATAGTCTAAGGCATGGAGCATAAAGGAACAAGAATAAACTAAGCATGTTATAAGGTCATAAAGGAGTAGCTGGGGGAAAACTGAGAATAAAATGAGTAAAAAAGTGCAACTCATCGCACACTATAAAAGACAGGTAAAACAGAAAGGAGACGAGTCTTTGAGTGCGCATAAGGCTAGGGGATTCTAGGGCAAAAATGTGTTCATCAGAAGTGCTTTAACTTCCTTTTTGAAACTAATATTAGAAGGGATCGTCCTGATTTCCGTAGGCAGGGACTTCCATTTTTTTGGGGGCAAAACCTGAGAAGGCTTGATCATACGTTTTCGATTTACGGAATTTCTGCTGCTTCAGCAGAAGAGTGATGATACTTCTGGAGGACCTGGAGCCACCAGATAGTACAAGTTTTTGTGCAAGGTATAGTGGGGTGTTGTAGTGTAAGGCTGTATGAGTCATGCAAGCAATTTTTAGTTGTATCCTTGCTTCATAAGGGAGCCAATTTAGGGATTTAAGCTCTGGTGTAATGTGGTGGTATCTTTTTGAGCCGGTGAGGAGTCTAGCAGCAGGGTTAAAAGAGGCTCTGAGTGGCGCCATCTTCAATCTCGGGAAAACTGGGGGATGAACCACACTGTCTGTTTGTCAAATAGACCCTTCTTCTTTGGTACAGATTGGGCCTGGTTACTGTGCCGGCACCAAATGGTTAGGATAATAAAAAGTCAACCTCCTAAAAGTACGAAAAAGTGAAATATCTAGCTGACCTTTTAATTTTGTTGTCAACTATTTAAAAGACTCAGACCAAAATCACGAATAAGATGGTCTACATCATTTAATTATTCCTTATTGAAAATCTTTTTTTACATGTTTTAGAAGTACTCCTGGCGGAGATGGGCAACACCACGCCTGCCATTCATCCTGTACCTGTTTCCGTGCCGGTGACTGATTCAGAGACCGCAGAGGTAGATGGCAGACAGGTACGGTTGGACAGCTTTCCACCCCCGTCCTTTGAGGATTTCTGTTCTTTGGCCAATAGTGTATCCTCTGGCTCCCCCTGGGACCCATTGCCACATAAATATTGGAAATTGTTCCAAGCGGAGCTTTTTCCTCCACTGTATGCTATCTGCTGTCAGTCCCTTACTACGGCTCGAGTTCCGGATAGTTGGAAACTCGCGGTGGTTTCCCCATTGCTGAAGAAAGAAACACTGGATCCCACCTGTCCAGCGAATTATAGACCCATATCGCTGCTCCCTTTTCCCATTAAGATTCTGGAGAAACTGGTCACTAAACATCTGTCCGGTTTTATGGAGACTAACATCTGTCTGGACGTGACCCAGTTTGGCTTCAGACCAGCTCACGGTACTGAGTCCGCCTTGGTGACCGTCCTGGACGATCTTCGTTCGCGAGTCGACATTGGACGGGCAGCCTTTTTAGTGCTGCTCGACATGTCGGCCGCGTTCGATACGGTCAACCACGCCATCCTGGTCAATAGACTAGAGGAAATCTGAGTGACGGGTTTGGCCCGTGAGTGGCTGGTTTCTTACCTGGGGGGCAGACGTCAGGTGGTAGCCTTGCCACCGTTTCAGTCTGACATCAAGGTGGTTGGGCAGGGTGTTCCTCAAGGGTCTGCCATCAGCCCCATTCTGTTTAATCTTTATCTTCGGCCTTTGGTGAGCTTGATTAAATCATTTGGCATTGCGGTTATTAACTACGCTGATGACATGCAGCTTATTTTTTCTATCGAGGGTAAGGACGCGGTGTCTCTGGAGACCTTCCATCGCTGCATGGCAGCAACCGCAGATTGGCTGAGGCAAAACTCCCTGCAATTTAATAGCTCCAAAACAGAGGTACTGCATTGCTCGATGGATCGTGTCCCCCCGTCCGCTGCCATCTGATTTCTGGCCCACCTCCGCCCAGGATGCTCCTTTGGCAGCAGGTTCCGTCCGGAACCTGGGTGTGATGTTCGGGCCCAATCTTCAGCTAGACGTATTTGTAAACAAGACTGTGGCCACTTGCATGGCGCTGCTCCGCATGCTATGGAAAATCCTTCCGTTGCTACCGGTCCATGCTCGGCCAGAGGTGGTGCGTGGCATTATATTGAGCAGGTTGGACTATTGCAACGCATTGCTGTTAGGAGCACCCGCCAATTTGGTGGGTAAACTGCAACGAGTGCAGAATATGGCTGCTAAGTTGGCCCTTTCTCGGCGGCGTTTTGATTCTTCCACCACGGTGCTGGCAGACCTTCATTGGTTGCCTACCTCGCAGCGGATTGTTTTTAAAGCACTATGTTTGGTGTTTAAGGCGCTTCATGGGCAAGGCCCTGTCCCGCTGCAGGAAATGTTCGCGTGGTATGTACCCGCACGTTCTCTCCGATCATTGTCAGCCTATCTACTGGTGGTTCCGAAGGTTTTGAGGGCCCGGATGGGCGGACGGTCCTTTAGATTTGTGGCAGCCAAATGTTGGAACTCCCTACCCCTGTCGCTGAGAAGTATGGGGGATCTTTCCTCCTTTAGGAAAGGATTAAAAACTCATCTTTTTCCTAGGTCAGGTTAATTTGTCTGGATATTGTAACATCGCGTGTTGTTGGTAAAAAGTCGAAGCGCCAGGATACCCTTTGGGTGACAGTTTTTGCGCTATATAAATACGCGATACAATACAATACAATACAATACTTCACAATTTACAAAGTATAACAATTACATTTTAAAAAGTGAACAAGAAACATAAATGCGACAAAATACATTTGTGATTTCACAAAGGAAAGTTTCACGGTGCCCAATCTCTGCGGAACGATGCGTGTGTCATAACTCCTCGTGTCTGCAGCACGAAGAGTTATGGACGCACGCACGAAACAAACCCTCCTGTAGCGCGTTTAAATAACTGCACGCGCTCACTGTGTCATTCACACAGAAGTACAGTTCTAACCTGTGCGATTTTACTATCTTCACCCGGGGTGCACATGGATATTAAATAAAGTAGGGCTAAGATAAGAGCCCTGGGGCACCCCTTTGTCAAGTAGTACCGTACAAGAGCTGAAGGAGCCTGCATTCTGTTAGTGAGGAAGTCCTCAAACCATTGTAGGGCTAAGCCACAAATACCACATTCCCTTAGTCTGTGGAGCAACCAAGATTGTGATACCATGTTGAATACTGCAAACAAATCTAGTAATACTAACATAATGGGGCAATTAGCATTTAAGGAACATCTTATATGGTCAGACACGGCCACTAAAGTTGTCTCAGAACAATGGAATGGCCGAAACCCTGATTGTGAGGAATCAAAAAGTTGGTTTGCTTCCAAATAATCCATGAGCTACCCGTTTATCAGGCCTTCCAAAAGCTTACCCATTATGGGGAGAAGCGATATAGGACAGTAGTTAGGTAAGTCATTTGGCACCAAATTTTGTTTCTTTTGGATAGGAATCACCTGCGCCATTTTCCAATCCGAGGAGAATTTCCACTCGTTATTGATAAATTAAACCGAGTGCAGACAACAGGCGCAAGAACAGTAAGATAGAGAGGTGATGGAGCATGGACTAGTTTCTAAGAGACTTGCTTGAACTCAATCCACTCGTTTAATTTATTAATATGATCACTAACTATGTCTTGTGAATAATTCTCGCACCTTTCACCAACATTGGGAATAAAAGAAGCTTGCCTATGTGTATACTAACTGTTAATACGAGTAGCGGACTAAAAGCGAGGCTATAACAGGGAAAACTTTACTGTGCATGCATCAATTGCATCTACGCAATGTGACGTTTAACCCCTTCGCCGCGGCGCAAATTCCGCCGCGGCGCTGGGGGGGTGCGGGGTGAGCGCGGCGCTGCCATGCTCGTGACGGAACCACGCCGTCATGAGTCACGGGCGAGCTGTGCTCATGACGGCGTGGTTCCGTCACGACTCCGCCCACTCTTTATTTCGCCCGCACAGGCGGGGAATCAGCGACGCGTGGGAGGAGCGGCCGCAGCATGACGGAACCACGCCGTCATGAGCACACGCCGCCCGTGGCTCATGACGGCGTGGTTCCGTCATGAGCACGCAAGGGGTTAACAGCTTGGAGGGAATTTCTCGCGCATGAGCAGAACGCACTAAAATGGCGTCTTTAAGACCCACATGTATGGCACCTGCCTAGAAAAAGCTTTATTTACTAAAAGCTAATGCGGGGAAAGTACTAATAAATAAAGGGTAATAGAGTAGAGGTGGTTGGTATACAGTGAAACCATTTATTTTTTAAATTAATATTTTCTCTCTTTGACCTTTTTATTAGTTTGTATTTGGGCCTCCTTACCATGACTTGTTTGATTGAGCGAAAGCCTACTGCGCATGACTGAACACTACTTGCCCTGAAAGGATGATCCCATGATTGGACTGCATCCAATGCCACCAATTGCTAAACCCTGTGAACCCAGAAGCCAAGAGGGCAATGAAGGAAGTCATGTGGACATGATTGAAATATTTTTGCCAACTGAATGAGATCCGTATGGGAACTAATAAAGATGAATAAATAATAAGGGGATGTGTTTATGAACAAAGAAAGTGCTATGCCATCATGGTGTTATGACCTAACGCCCCTTGCCTGTCCAATTAGAATTCGTATGTTTACGATATTGCAACTTTAGGGGGTGGTACATGAATCCCAAAAGGTATATTTGAGGTAGTTTAGTTAATTGGGGGCGTGAGATCCTGAGAGAATGCTGAGAGGGAAGATGCTGTCGGAATAACTGGTGACGCTGAGATGTTGAAGAAGATTCAAATAGAAAATTACCTATCTTAAGTAATTGATTAGAAGATCGCAGAAGAATCTCGAGGAGGAAGAGAGTGTCAGAGAGGGGTGCGACGTGTTCTTCGGGCCTAGAGAGGTCCACTATCCTGTCCCGATTCCTGTTCTGAAACCTTTGTCGCCTGTTCTCTCCCAGGGGACCCTTACCAGCCCTTTGGCCAGGGGGTTGGTCTTCACACCATCTCTTGGTAACTATAAAATTTGTATATTTCCATATGTACTGCTGTCTCTATCCTATCTTTTCTGAGCAACGTCAATGCATCGTATATTTATGAATTAAATCTGATTTTAATTTGAATTCTTCCCTCCCATGATTGATGGTGTCTATAGTGTGCATTTGAATGGTTCACTCAAAACATTTTGAGTCTGTGTTTTTTTATGCCTATAAAAGTCATTTAAATTAAGTAAGGATATGTGCATCATCACCATCAACTAGTTCCAACTAATTTGGTCCACCGACCAAATGGAAAGAACTTATTGATCAGTGAAATTAATAAGATTTTAGGTATTGATCAACTCATAAAACTTATCAAACCCCAACGTATACCAGGTATTGAGTGTATTAGGTTTTGATGGGCCCAGGTGAATATATTGTGTTGGAGTATCTGTTGTTGGTGCACCGCTAGATCAGTTTTCTGGTAGCAGAGCTATGGTTATTATTGACTAGTTTGGTGATGAATATTGATTATTGATTTTTGTTTTAACAAGAAATAGTTTGTTGTGTTTTATGTTGTCTGGAATCACAGGTACAGTGCTACCTGGAACTCCCGGGAAGGAATAGCAAAATAAAATAAAAAATAAAAAATAGCAGGTGGTAAATGGGAGCCATACTGCATTGAGGTTACTCGTCTGTTGTAATAGCACTGAGAAGCTACGCAGGGCTGGCAGGTAGGGACTACTTCATATAAAAGTGAGAGCGATTGATAGCAGAGAGTTTGCTGGTGAAACTTTGGTCTTATATCACCTAGAAAGGGTAACACCGAAGGAGTAGCAGGTTCTTCCGAGCTTGAGTGAAGGGTGAACGGAAAGATTTACTCGCAGTGTATGAAGAGTAAACGGAAGACTTTACTCAATGAAGAGTGAGCAGAATGTTTTACTCGCAGTGAAAAGAAATCTATCCTCTGTTTAGTGGAACAGGCAGAGTAGCGAATGTTTCTATGTTACTAACGAAGAATTTAATGAAAAGTATTGAGAAATAAGTTTTGCATTACCTTGTGAAGGGAGGGTCAGTTGCCGGAGTTTTACAGACGTCACAGTGTGCCGCGCTAGGACTGGAGGAAACAGCGGGTGTGTGATTAAAAGGAATTTTGTAAAGGAGGGGTCAGAAAAAAGAAGTATACTGACGTCACAAAGTGCCACGCTGGTATTGGTTTAAACTGCGGGCAAGAGATAGAAGCAGCCGTGTAAAGGAGGGGTCAGTAGTAAGGAGTAGAACTGACGTCATCAAAAAGCCGCGCTGGTATTGGACAAACCACGAGCGTGAGCTGGAATCTGATTGGGTAACTGAGTGAAAACTGTTTTAGGATTGGTTAATAACATCTGTATGTTGGATTCTCAGTTACCTTTTGAAATTAGTCGCCCTAACAGAAAATCTCGAGGACTTGCAGATTATTGTTTCCTACATTGAGTATCTAGAATGTATGTTGAAAAGCGAAAAATTTTGTTTATAAGAATTTTTAAGAAAGACAAGCTAGTGTTAACTTAGAGAGGGAATTCCTATTCCGCCACCGGAAACTCCTGCTTCATTTATGATGATGGAGAGAGGCTATCATAACTGTGTGTGGTTGGAGAACTGGACAGAGTATACAAAAGGTGATGGTGTGCTAGCTTTTCCAGAATACGGTACTTTTAATGGAAGAATTGTTCAAAATTTAAGGATGAGAATGAATGATTTGGAACCAAGACCTAGACTAACTCAGTATGAGGCTTTAGAAGAATGGGAGACTGAGTCATATGAGAGAGAGAAGTGCAGAAGAGGGAGAATTAAAGGATTGTTCCCCAGATATATGAATGGATCACGTGGAGATCAGATGTAACAATGGAGGAGAGCTATGGTATCAGAAGGGCTATATCCAGTGTTAGAGGCTGAGGAACCATCAGGAAGTAAATGTAAGGAGAAAACAAAACATCTGAATATGACTGGATATGTTGAATCAGAAGATGAACTGTTAGAGGATATGTTAACTTAAAATCCTCCACCGTATCAAGAAGGAACTCGTAGAGTCGTCACCCCAAGTTCACCAGTAATGGGAACACCTTTAGTTCCTCAGGTCTTACACAATATATCAGTTAACAGGGTACTTTATGAGCAAGAAAAAGAGGCCTTAAATAGAAACAGAGAAGAATTAATACAGAAAATAAATCAGTTAAATCTAAATCCAGAGGCACTAACAGTACCAGTGACTATAGGTCCTATTATTCCATTAATGGGAAATAAAATGAATGTCCAAAAGTCTCACATTTTACCCGTTCCTGTGAGTAATCCCAGAAAAGAAGTGGTCATAACGGAGGATCAAGCCAGTAAGTGCAGCTCTTTCATTTCATTAATGGACCTCACCATAAGGGAGCCTGTGATCGAAACCCCAAGAAGAGTCACACCTGAAATCTTGAAAGAAAAACTAGAAGTGCCAATGCAGTCACTCCAGAAGATTTGGAAAGGTGGGCACAAGGAGTAGAGAGACGAAGTTCAGTCCCAAAGATTTTAAACATTTACAAATTTAAGGTGGAATTAGAAGAAATGATTGCTGGAAATGTGGGAATAGGGACATTGAATGATTACAATGAAGAAGAATTATTGTTCATATGCAGAAGTATTACGCAAAATGTAAAGGTATATCATGAGAAATTGACTGAGATGGCTGCAGAGATTGGAGTGGAGATAGGGAGATGGAAAGCATTACGGAAACCCTATGGAGCAGAATTTACTGATAAAGACCTGGAGAATATGAATGTGTCTGGAAGAAAATTACAGATAAAAGAATTACTAACTATTTTACAAAAATGTGGAGACCTAGACAGGTGGAGAACTAGGTGGACAAGGAAAAAAGAAGAGGCCCACGTGAGCCGAATGCCTTCTGAGTATTTACTAAAAGAATCAGAAAAAGCAGAGCGGTTATGTCCCATGAGAGAAGTGCCAGGTGGTGGATATGTCCATGTCCTGTGAAGCAGACAGGAGATTTTGTCATTTACAAATGATTTTCCCAAATTGAGAGAAAAACCAGTGGACTGGTATAAACAAGTTGAGAGGTTTGTGAAGGTTTCGAAGGTTCTGTTGAAAGACCTGGATGGTTTGTTTGACATTGTGGTGCCTGCAGATTTGTGGACAGAGTGCAAGATCACAGTTGATTGGCCAAGTGAGGAGTATCCTAGAGATGCTAAGACAGGAACTCCTTCATATGATGTGATGAAGACATATCAAGTGATTACTTTCCTGAAAGTAAAGATTCCTCCAAAAGAGACAGACTGGGTGAAGATAGATAGAACAACTCAAGAACCAAATGAATCTGTACATGCCTACTATGAGCGGTTGCTGCAGGTGTTCAGGCAGTACAGCGGGTTTGAAATTATAGGTGATAAAGATATGGGACATTTTGGGTATCGTTTTGTGTATGGTTTGAAACCAGAGATTAGTCAGATGATTCAGCAGCAAATGCTTTGCTGTCAGAGCAAAAGCATTGAAGATATTTTGAAGTACGCCAAATACTGTGGTGATGACATTGAGGCCAGGCATGAGAAGTTAAAAGAGAAAATGATGTGGGCACAAGTGAAATTGGCAGAACAGCAGAAATTACAGTTAAATACACAGACTGACAAGGAGTCGAACCAGAGTGAACAGGGAATGAATGGGGGTTAGTTTAAGGAACGAATGAACAGAGAGGATGCGAAAAAGAAGTTTCCATGTCATGGATGCGGAAAGCTTGGGTATTGGAGAAATGAGTGTAAGAATATTCAGAATAATAATGGGACAAATCAAAATTTAAACCCACAGACGCACACTGAAGGGGTTAACAATCAGCCACAGCAGGTAGTTAATCCACAGTATCAGGTGCCTCCTGCTCCGATGCCAGATTTTGTAAACCACCCAAAGCATAATACGGACGCCGGATTTCCAGTAGGAAGTGGTAAGAAAAATTCTGTGATTTCACAATATCTTTTGAAAAGTAATGAGAGTGATTTGGATGATTGACGGTGCCTGAGAGGGGAGGAAGAAGAGTGCGTACTTGGCGCATCCTTACCGGTAGATCAGTTAGGTCCATTTATTGATGGGAAAGTGGAAGGTAATGTATCACTTTTCTATTGGATACTGGTGCTACCCGTTCTACTGTGAGAACAACAGACATCCCAAACCTACCCCTCTCGGGAGATTGCATCCAAGTCGTTGGTGTCTCTAATCAGGAAATTGAAACCCCACTTACAGAACCAATGGAGGTGCACATTGGAAAGTTTAAAGATATGCACATATTTATAGTGTGTGATTCCAGTCCTGTAAATCTATTAGGTATGGACTTGTTGTGCAAAATGAATTGCACAATATATTGCACACCGGATGGTGTTGCTTTCCAAACTCCTGATGAAGATATTATATATAAAGTAATGTTGGCAAAACAAGGTACGGAAGTAAATGACATGTTTTCTCTGATGACTTCGAATTAATTACCAGAAGAGTTGAAATCCCCAGTGAACCCAGAAGTGTGGGATATTACAGGGAAATAAATTGGATTAATGGCAAACATAGACCCAGTGAAAGTGTCAGTAAAAGAAGGAGCAGTCTATCCCAACACACGACAATAGAAAATGAATCCAGAAGTCAAAGCAGGAGTTGCTTTAGAAATTGATTGGCCGATTGAACAAGGAATATTAAAAGAAATAATGAGTAGCCCTTGAAATTCACCCATAATAGGACTTAAAAAGCCTAACGGGAAATATAGAGTAGTACAAGATTTGAGAAAAATAAATAAAATTGTAGTACCTTGTTGTCCAGTAGTACCAAATCCTGGAGTGATTTTATACCAAATACCTTGGAATGCAGGCTGGTTTACTGTAATTGATTTATATCATGCCTTCTTCTCCATTCCTCTGCATCCAGATAGTCAATATCTGTTTGCTTTTAAATTTGATGAACGTATCATGGCATGGTGCCGAGTTCCTCAAGGGTATACAGAGAGTCCCTCGATCTTTAATCAGATCCTGAAAAAGTGTTTAGAAACACTATTCATGCTCCGAAAATCAGTCCTGGTGTAGTATATTGATGACCTATTGGTCGCATCAAAGTCACAAGAAGACTGTGTCACTGACTCAATTGCATTACTGAACCATTTGGCAGAAGGAGAACACAAAGTGTTTCCTGAAAAATTACAGTTTTGTGAACCAGAGTGAAATATTTAGGCCACAAATTAGAAAGAGAAGTCAGAAAAGTAACTCCAGAAAGAGTAAAAATAATAAAACAAATGTCAATACCTCATGCCCAAAGAGAAATGAGAATGTTTTTAGGAGTTATTGGGTATTGTAGACAGTGGATTATGGGGTTCTCTCTGTTAGCAAAACCATTAATTCAGATGACCCGAAGATATGCAAAGGACCCAATTGTTTGGACTGACGAATGTGTTGAAGCATTCATGAGATTAATAGACTGCCTGTGTAAGGCCCCTGCTTTAGGCATGCCTGATTACACGAAAGAATTTGCATTGTTCTGTTGTGAGAGAGAAGGTTGTGCACTTTCAGTTTTGACTCAAAGACATAGTTTGAGCAGACGTCCAGTAGCCTATTTCTCTGCTACTTTGGACCCTTTAGCTTCAGCTCTACCTGGCTGCTTAAAGGCAGTTGCTGCTACTTGTTTGAGCTTAAAGCAAAGTGAACCAATTGTTATGGGACATTCAGTTAAAGTTTTCGTTTGACATTCCGTCGAGATTCTTTTAACAAGAACTCGAACTCAGCACCTTACTCCCATTTCGGATGACTAAATATGAAAGAGTGATTTTCGGAGCAGAAAACGTGACTGTAGTGAGATGTACAATATTAAACCCAGCCACACTATTGCCAGATCCCACTTGTGAAGAAGTGACAGATGAAGTGGATCATGATTGCTTGGATGGGACAGAATTAAGTACAAAGCCCAGATCTGATATCAAGGAAGAGCCCCTGAAAGATCCAGATCATGAGCTATTTGTAGATGGCCCCTGTTTAAGACGCGAGGGAGGAGGACTTAATGCTGCTTATGCAGTTTGCAAAATTTCAGGCGTAATTGAAGCATCCCATTTACCAGGAGTAAAGTCTGCACAGGTAGCTGCATTGATGGCTTTAATTAAAGCATGCAAATTTGGGAAAAATTGGAGGATAACCATATTTACTGACAGTCAATATGGTTTCGGGATTGTGCATGACTATGGCCATATTTGGCTGCAGAGGGGATTTCTGACTTCTTCAGGGTCTCCAATAAGAAATGGAAAAATTGTGAAAAAATTATTGGAAGCCATTCAGTTGCCAAAAGTAGCAACAGTGGTCAAGTGTGCTGCTCACCAGTCAGGAAATGACTATGCGGCGGCTGGTAACCGATATGCGGACCAGATTGATAAATATTGTGCAAAGACTAACATGGCACTGAATCGAGAAATTGAAACAAGTGGAAACAGATGCCTACTTATGTTTTTCTCAGCTCCAGAAACATGGGATGAGGTGAGACAGTTACAGGATGAGGTTGAGGTGAGCGAAAAGGAAATATGGTTAAGAGCAGGTTGCGCCAGAACAGAATATGATGTATGGATCTATCCTGATGGCAGACCTGTCATGCCAGATTGTTTACTTTCCCCAATGGCCCGATTGTATCTTGGTGACACTCTTGTAGGCAGAGATGCCATGATTAGACTATTCAGACAAAATTGGTACAATCCGAAGTTCCGGGTAGTCGCAGAAAGTCTTTGCCAGCGATGTCTAGTTTGTCAGCCGCAAAACACAGACAGGAAAACAGTAGTCAGTTGGGGACAAAGTGGAAAGGCAGAAGGTCCATTTGTGAGATTACAATTAGACTTCATAGAACTACCTCCATGTAGAGGAATGAAATATGTCCTTGTTATAGTATAGTATAGTATCCTACTAAAAGAAATGATGGTCTCATAGTTGCTAAACTACTGTTGAGGGAACTGATCTCACACTTCGGTTTCCCAGTGACTTTGGAATCAGATAGAGGATCTCACTTTAATAATGAAGTAATTCAATTAATATGTGAAGCATTCAAAATTGATCAGAAACTGCACTGTGCATACCGCCCAGAGGCTTCTGGAGTGGTTGGGCAAATGAATGGCACAATCAAGTCAAAGCTGGCTAAAATGTGTGCATCCACATCATTGTCATGGTCAGATGCATTGCCTCTTGTGTTGATGGGACTTCGAAGTATCCCTGATAGAAAAACAGGACTGAGTCCCCATTAAATCATCATGAGAGATTTGTCAGTTCGTTGTGAAAGTGGTGTTGTTTTTTCGTGTGTTTTTGCATGGGAACGCCTACTCTGCATCTCATTAGGGTTAGTTGGTGGTGTTCGCCGTGGTGTTAGATTTTGGGGCAGTTATCGCGGGAATACTGACATTGTCTGCAGTTTGCACCAGCTTGTGAATGGGGTGTTAAATCTATCTCCACTTTTGTTGCGTTAAGGTGGTGATAAATCGGAGTTGATTCCTTGTGAATATGCCCCTGAGTTGTTCCAAATATAACTAGAATTAGCACATAGAACATTGGATTGTATGTGCGAAGTAACAGATCTTGCGAAGTGATTGTGATGATGCATGATGAGGGAGCAACCATTTTTTCTAAAAGGAATACACTAGTTGAAATGTATATTGAAAAGTATCGAACGACGCAGTGATGTTACCAATGAAATGACAGATTCAAAATATGCCTTCTCCCTGCATGTATTCCAACAGAAATATCTGTTACTAATTTTTAAATTTGTTTTATACCAAATAACAGAAGATTTCAATTTGAGTATGGGAATAAAAACTGTTATTGTAAGGGGGCATAAAAGTTTAAAATAGAAAATCGAATAAAGTCATGCCAGTTAGACATTTGAATGACCTCTTTAAAAAAGTCTAATAATAACTTTTTTTTTGCGAAATAGGCCCATGCTGGAAAAGTGATTTGTGAATAATCATGAAGCAATGCACATCCTTGTTTTTTGTATTTTATTTTTAATTTTATTTTTTAGTCCTCATATCACCATGGCGTTTGCAAACCTTGGACCCTTTAACACACTCAGTCCGCCTCATGGCCCATTGCAATCGCTCGTATTGAGCCTCCATCACTCAAATCGCTCTTCATTGGCCAACCCCAAGTGGGATGACCAGTTGTAATCATAGGACAGTGATATTTTATTCATAAACCGTCACTCAGTGCCGCCTGATACCGAGACACCTATGAGATCTACCTGACAAAGTCATCCCATATCTCCGCCGATCTTCCAGGTCTACATTTAACCTCCTTACGACTCTTCCACTTAGCTACATTAAGCCACCCCATAGCATGGAGGGGGGGGGGAGATGGGTCGGTCCACCTTTTGCAGATCTCCTGCCTGGCTAGAAGCAATAGATAGAAAATCCAGGCCCCTTTGCTTAATGTTCAAGGTGCCTCTTGCAGTTTGGTCCAATCCAAAAAGAACTAAAACAGAGTTCAGAACAAAAGGCTCCCCCATGATACTCCTTATTGTGCTTTCGACTTCATTCCAATATTCCTTGATCTCAGGACATGTAAAGAAGATATGTTCATCAGTGGCTTATAGGCAATCACATATTTTACACATGGGAATAGGCAGCAGAACAAACTTAGCCATTCTTTGAGGGGTTCAATACAGCCTATTGATGGCGAAGAAATTGTGTTGTTTAAGATTTGCGGGGGTTACAACCAGATATAACAAGTTCCAAGAGTCTTTTCATAGAGCTGGTATTCTCTCCTTGGAGTACGTCTATCCAGGCCACATGGGGTGCCACCAACTTCTTATCCTCTGCCTCCAAGAATTGCCAATACCAATTGGCTACCTCCTTGTTACTTAGTCCAACATCCTGGAGAGAGGCCTCAAACTCCCACACCCCACCAATCTCCGTAGTAGATGTCGAAAACCAGGACATAAGCTGGATGTATTTAAACCTTGATACCCTGTCCCCGTTCTTTCCCCTCAAGACTTCCCAGGGAGCTAAACCCTCTACCGACATTGTTATGTTCCATATAAGTACTTCAATATAGGCTGAGGTAGTCACCTAACCTTTCACCTATATTCTCACCTACCATTACACTGCATAATGGTTCTTAGTACTGACCTTTTACCTAGTTACGGTAATGTTCAGAGATGACATGGGGTTTTCTCCGAAAAGCTTAAGCCTCATTCATTATGCATGAGGATTCTTGGAATCACAGCAGGACGGCAGGCCTACCATCGCCTGCATAATAACTATGTATAAGGGTAATTCCTTCCGTCATCCTAGTCCGACATGACACTGCAAAGTATATCCCCAAGGGGTATCACTTTGGCTATATATGCACCATATCTTGCTAAAGTAGTCAGAGGAGAAACGGACTTCCATGCTGACATACGGATGTGAGACGCTGAGGCTCCTGCATGCAGACACTCCAGCTGGCAGTGGTCTGACATCCCAGGCGGGGTGTCCATCTTGAGACCAAGACGGGGTCCCACAGTCTCTCACTTCAGGTAATGGAGTTGACTTTATCCTAGAGGGATTCTTGGCTTTTACACCTACATTCATGCTAGGTACACGTAGGTACATCTAGTTAGGGTCGCATTGTAGGAATACACATTTTACTGTCATGTATTTTATATACTTGCCTGTATTCATTGTTTTAGCACGATGGTAGAAATCTACCATCCTTTTACTCTGTTAGTGCTTATGCTCATTTATATCTGTTACTGTCTAGTGGTTTGTTTCAGCACGCCTATTTTACACTTAAATGACACTGGTTCAATAAATGCTTCTTGAAAAACGTCCCCACCGTTTATTCTGTGTATTTCTCTGAGACGAAGTGAGCACGAGTGACTGAGCGACAAGTAGTACACTGTTTCCACGATCTTGAAGGATCAGGGTTGTCATGTTCGACAGTTGCCAAGAACTATTCTCTCCTTGCTGGTATACAGGCTAACATACCCGGTAGGGAGGTCTAGAATCAGTCTGACACCAATCCTATAGTGTATGTTGTGTGAACGCACGGATCCTATATAGGTTTATTGGAACTACACAACACCATCAGATCCCTCCACATGGATACCCCTACCTGCCTTAATGGAAGGCTCAGCCTATCCTTCAAACATCCTGGTGTACCTGAGGAGTCCCGATTAGTGCAAATTCTGAGTTGTACCTGATGTTGAGCATCTTTCTCACCCCGTACCAGAGTCTCAAAGCTGTCCTTCAGCCGTCCTTTATAAAAAAACTTTGGGGCTCCTAACTTATATAAAAAAAACTGTTGGACCGAACTCATTGATCATCTCCCCTAATGGTGATCGCCAAATAGTGGAGTTGGGCTCTCCCAAAAGCGTTTTGAAATTTTTTAATTGAAATGCCATGAAGTACAAATTTAAATTGGGGATGGCCAACCCACCCTTCTTCAGGCGGCACCTACGTTTTTTTCCATGCCAGTCTTACACCACAGGATGCCCAGCTGGTTATTTTCCCCTGGATCTTACCAATAATTACCTTTGGGAACTTAAGGGGGATGCTGTTAAATAAATATGTCAATATGGGGAGGATCACCATCTTGACTAAATTCACTCTCCCATAGATAGTCAAAGGTAAATTCTTCCATATAGATAGTGACCTATCCACCACTCTGGCTATCCTCTTCAAACTACGTAGTGGAATCCCTTCACTCTGGTTAACTATAGTGATTCCTGGATATTTTATCTCTTCACACAGTCTACCCCCCATCTCCCATGTTCCAACACATTACCTCTGTTTTAGAGATGTTCACTAAGTACCCAGACATAGCCCCATATTATTTTGCCAACTGCTCCACCCTAGGTAATGTATGAGCGGAATCAGAGGTGTATATTATTAGGTTGTCAGCGTATAGCACTATCTTACTGCTGAGAGGGAGTGTATGTATAGGAACTATCTGGTAATTTTTTCGTAATAGATGTGCTAATGGTTCGATATACAGATCGAACAAGAGGGGTGGCAGAGGGCACCCCTGCCTGGCAGCCCTTTGAATTTTGAAGCTCCTCGTTAAGGTGCCATTAAACAGAATTTTGGTCAAGGGCTTTTCATATATGCTTTAGAATGTCGAGAATAAACCTGCGCTAAAACCCATTGAGTCTAACACCGCCCACAGGAATGCCCAACAGACCCGATCAAAAGCTTTGGCAGCATCGATTGTAAACATTGCCAAGGGGAGCGAACATGTAATGGCAAGATCGATAGTACCAATCAAAGATAATGTTTGTACTTGGATTTGTCTCTTCGGGACAAATCCTTTCTGGTCTGCATGTATCGACTGAGGAACTAGCTTTGCCAATCTCCCCGCCAAAATGCCAATAAAGATTTTATAGTCGACATTTAGCAAGGAGATTGGCCGATATGAATTAGCCTTCCTCTGATCCTTCGCAGGTTTTAAGATCAGGACAATTGTGGCCTCCTTCCATGAACTTGGGATCCGTCCACCAAGGCTTCCTTATGTATTGTGTTAAATATTGCCTTCATTTCTTGGACAATTTCGTCCGTTATTTCTTTATAGAGCTCTACAGGTATTCATCTGGTCCTTCTGCCTTCTCGTTTTTTAGATGCAGGAGCTGCTCAGTAATTGGACCATCCATACAATTCCTGCCCTCCAATGTGTCCTCCGGGAGTCCAACGCTTGTTAACCTTTCCCTTAATCTCGCCTTGTCTGGGCGCAAAACCTTCTGTATATAAATCGGCAAGTATGGAAACCAGCAGGGCCTGCATTTTCTCCTCATTATTCGAAATATCCCCCTGAGGGCTAGTAATTGGTTCCCTGATGTAATTTCCGGACCTCTCGACCCTTGACTTCCAAGCTAACAATGCTCCAGCTTTTTCTCCATATTCAAATTGTTGCATGCGTCCGTTGTCCACCGCTCTCTACACTTTGCCTCCAGGTTAATCCTACAGTTTAATCTAGCCTCCTCCAACTGGTTCAGTATTCTCTTCTTATGATCAAGAGGGGGGTGGAACTGGTCTCCTACAAAACGGATAATTCAGGGAGGTGGGTCTAAGCAACTCTTAAATGCTCTGGAAGGGAGTTTGTTCATGCTGGCTTTTATGGTCCAAATCCAGAGGACCCTCAGCACATAGTGAATTTGGAGTGGAATCTAGTAGGGGTTACAACCCCTACAATAATTGGGGGCAATTTTAACACCCTTTTGGACCTGATACTGGATAGGTCCACCAGCAGTAGCAGGGCCCAAGCACCGAGGACAAGGCAGGCTCTTAAGCATATGCTATATGATTTGAGCCTAGTTGATGTATGGAGGTACTCAAAGGGGTAAGAGCATGGTTACACATTCCATAGTAAAAAATATAACCATTTCTCTAGGTTAGATTATATATTAGTGGACGGAGTTTGGGCCAGAAAAATAAAAGAAGTTATACTATTTCCTGGGCATATATCAGACCATGCTGCAGTTTGGGTCTCATTAACAGGGTTTGGGGCAAGCCATTATATAAGATGGGACATTAAAGAGATCTATCTTACTAGATGCTGACGTCATTATATCTCTGAAAAAAACAACATGCAAATTATTTTGGGATAATGCCCGTACAGCCTGTATAAAAGTAATCTGGGATACCTTTAACGCATATATTCGAAGGGTACTCCAAAGCCAGGTGACCTTTAAGAGCAAGGCTGATAAAGCAGAGTTGAGAGGACTGGAGGAAAGAGTCGGGATGTTGGAGGCTAAACTGCAGCAAAAGGTATGTAGTAACTGGGACATGCACATCCTTGTCTAATATCAAAAACACCTCTGTTTGTTTGAATTATTTTCAATGTTCATAGGGTAATTCTGTCAGTTTTCTTAATCCATTTATTATTCTATAAAAATGTTGTCAAGGTGTCAAAATACTTAAAAAATCATGTTATTTTAAAAGGAAAAGACAACGTCTCAACCGGTAATCATTTAGGGGGACAAGTGCTTGGAGAGAAACAATCACTCAGGTAAGGGAAGAAAAGGAGACCACTACAGTTTTCAGTAGGAAGTAAATTATTTTTGTAAGTAGGTATATCGGCAATACAATACAGTTTAGGCAAAAGTAACCAGAACACACAATTGTGCACTGGACGCGCTAGTGATATTGAACCGCACAGTGACACAAGGGAGTAAAGAACAGCGTGAATGTCTCAAGGCATATATACAAAGATTGAGATAGTGGTCAACGAAACAAATAGGATTAAATATAGAGTAAGGATTCCTTCATTAGGACCTGAAGCATGTTGGCAGTAGCGTGAATCATTCCGTAGTGAGCTCCTCTCCTTCGCTCTGAAGCACACTTGACGAGAGTGGTTCAAATTGCAGACTGCGGCCGGCATTCTCAGGGTTCCGTACTGGGTGTTGGGCTCATGGATGCCCTGGCTGAGTTCGGTCGAGCGGCTTGTCTTTTTGCCGCGGAAGGTGGCACCGGACAACATATTCGCATTGAGGAGACTGGGGGCTGCCGGATCGGCTGTGACGGCCTGGAGGAGGCCGATTAATGTGCTGGTGAGAGCAGCGCGGTCATTGCGCTCCACCCTGATGATGTGGGTGAGTACTGCAGCTGCTCTGGGAGACAGGCTGGATCTGAAGGCTCCCACTACTGTGAATAGTTCTGGACAGACGTTAGAAAAGATGCCTCCTAAGACAGCGCGGCAAGCTAAGGATGCGGTGGGACGAAATTCACCACAAGCACAAGGTTCAGGCTGGAGTCTCCCTTAGTTCCTGGCAGACCAGTAGGTAAGCCTAATGAGTCTCGCAATGTGAAGAAGCAAGCAGCAATGGAGGACTGGGAAACGAAGGAATCAGGCCGAGCGCACTGCTGGGCGGAAAGCGATAAATGTGAAAGCACTGGAAGAAGGGGTCGTAGCCTCGGAGGGGGACAATCCAACTGTGTTAGCTGCACCAGCCCAGCCAGCTATTACTGATTTTTTTAAAACTAGGGATGGTATTCAAGAGCCTCATGATGAACCCCTAGGTAATTCTGGCAGTTCCGACCTGGTGATAGCTGCCCACATTGTGAGCGCATGCCTGGGGGATGTCACGGGGGAAACCCCTTTAATTTATATGGAAGCTCAGGAGGAGAAGGATATGAATAGTAAAGATGCTCAGACAGAAATAGAATGTGGCACCATTGGGAATAATGATACCAGAGCTCTGCCTGACCTTCAGGTTTGTGGGCTAACACTTCTACCTGATGGGGTCCCTGGGGGGGCAGTTGATACAAGTTCTGAAGAATTATCTGCAGTAGTTGGTGAAAGTATCTCCGATGGTACAGACAAAGTACTGTGTGACCTAAAAGAGGGAACAAAAACTCATGATGCTCAGCTCACCGACGCTATGTGGAAGCTGGAAGATATGGAATACTGGCTGAGGACTAATAACCTCCGTTTTCTTGGGATCAAAGAAGGCTTGGAAGGGGAAGACATCCGTTCTTTTATTTTAGATCTTCTTAAGAAGGCCTTCCCTGAGTTAACTGGGTGGGATTGGGAACGGTAAATCCAGAGGGTCCACTGATTACCATTTACTCAGCATACAAATTCTGGTACAGATCTAAACCAACCAAGGGCCATTCTGTTTATTTTTTGGCAATTATATCCTTAGACAAGGTTTATTTGAGAAAGCTCGACCCGAGGCTAGAAGGTGGTATAAAGAGTCTTCTTTTTTTGTGCGCCCTGATTTTTGTCATGTTACCATGGAATGCAGATGGTGACTACGGCAATTAATTAAGCCCTTTCAGGATGCGGGATTTGAGGCATTTCTGCTGGCTCCCGCTAGGCTGAACCTGAACTAGAGGGTGGTACAGACCATGGGAGACAGAGCACACACACACATCTGATTTTAAAGAATAGCAGAGCAGGTGATCTAGGATTCCCTAGAATAGACGGCAGAAGTATAACCGCTGTTCCGTCACACAAAGTTGGGTGACTCTAGACGTATGGGGGAATCACTGAACAGTTTATTCACCTATAGAACAGGTCCATTGTTGGTTATGATCTTGTGAGGGGGGGGCGACCTGTTATTTACCCCCTTCAGCTCCTTAATGTATATGGTCCCGCTAGGCTGAAGACAATTGTAAGAGGGTCTGTCAAATTTTTTACCTCAGAAATCTAAGCTAGAGAGTACCTAGATCAAGCCAGGTTGGATAAAAGAAATGTATGAGGCCTTAATGTACTTAATTGGTTAATTTAAATGAGCTTTTGATGAGAGCATAGGGTCGCACAACCAGGGTGATGTTTTTATGTTTTTTATTCTTCCCTTCCTTATATGATATATTGGTTTGATGGGGTGTGGAAGGGGCTGGAGGGGGGGCGCTGCGGTGTTTTTCTCTATCTCTATTACATAGACCCTCTGGGTCTGGTTGCTTTCAAGGGCAGGGGAGGGAGGGTGGACTGGAGAGGGGGTGTCGGGAGGGGAAGGGGGTAAAGGTAGGGGGACTACAGTGGTAAGATGAAGTGTAAATTGCAGCTGAACGATATTTATGATTTGTGTTATTTTTTTGTTGATATCAAAGGTAAAATAACAATCTATAAAAAAGATTGGACTTGAATGTTTGCAGGGCCAGTATGGTATTTGTATTAAGTCTGATAAGGTAAAACAGCTGGATGAAATGTTCTATTGGGATAATGGCTAAAGTACGTATTGCTTCTATTAATATCTGCGGGCTTAATGATAGTGCTGAGAGGAGGAGGACTAAAGACAGATATCTATTGTCTTCAGGAGACCCATATCGCCGGGAGTGACAGCAACTTACTTAAATCTTTGGGGCTGAAGGTTGCAGCCTATACTACACAAGATAGAAAGACTAAGGGGGTCAAGGTCTTCATAAAAGGCTGCATCATTAATCCAGGTATGAAGGCTGTGGATAAGAATGGTAGATGGATAATATTGGAGTGTAGACATAGAACAGGCTTATTTACATTATGCTAAGTCTACGCCCCTGTGTCGGACGATGCAGTGATATTGCAATTCTTGTCTAATGAACTACCTTCCTGGTCAGCTCCGTATGTGGGGATTTAAACTTCAATGGATCTAGGGAGGCCCCGGTGACATTGGGAATTTACAGCAAGGGGCAGAAGCCACATTCGATGAGGGCATTTACATTTTTTGTATGCGGTATTGGTTTGTTAGATGCTTGGCCTAAACTTAGAGCTCCGGAGCCTGACTATACTTTTTATTCAGCTCCACATGGCAAGTTTATTTTTGGATTATTTTTCAACCTCACCATCCATACTCCAAGAGGCAATGATTCAGCTCTTCCCCAGAGCTATGTCAGATCACAACCCTGTTGTCCTGGAGTTTTTAGTTACCGGAGCAAGAAAAGAGTTTTCAAGATGTACATTGGAGAGGGCACTTCTATCAGATCAAGAATTTATTAAGTATATGAAGGGCTGGATTAGGGAATTTTTTTATAACAACAGTGGTAGTGCCCGCCCCTGGAATGGTTTGGGATGCTTTTAAAGCATCAGTGAGAGGCGAGATACTGCAATATAGCCTGAGTAAACAAAAAAAAGAGGCAGAACAGATTAAAGGGCTTTATCAAAAGCTTAACCTACAGGAAACAGAATTAATCAGTACTATGATTAGTGTAGGTGATGTTTCTGGAATAACGAACTCTATTAATATACCAAAAGCCTGTTTGATAGATTTTAACGCCGAGAGGATGGCAGGGAAGTATTTAGCTAAAGGCAGGACTGCTATGAATATAGCGAGACCGTGGGCAGATTATTGGTAATCAGGGCTAGACAACAGACGGCGGCCAGACACACAGAGCGGGTTAGGAATATGCGGGGGAAATTGGTCACGGATCCTGGCGAGATCAGGGAGGCTTTTAGGGAGTTTTATAAAGATCTACATTCTGCACCATCTCATGATGGTCATTTAGCAAATGAGGAACCAGTAGAATTTGACCCAACTGAAAGGGTCTCCCAGGAGGAGGGCTCTCAGCTAGGGTTAGAGATTACACAGGAGGAGCTATATAGTGCTCTTCAAGCCCTTCCCTCTGGCAAAGCAACGGGAACTGATTGCATCCCCACAGAATTTTCGAAAGTTTTTTTTAGGGAGATATATTATGCTATGCTTGGTTTATTTCAGGAGATTAGGGAAGGGGCTACACCACCTTGCTCGTGAGGCATTGCTAACATCGTTATTTTTTTTTAAAAGGACAAAGATCCTATGAATTTAGGTTCATATAGATCTATTACGTTGCTAAATAGTGATGCCAAATTATGCTCCAAAATCTTTGCTTCTCGCTTGAATTCTGTGATGCATCATCTCGTTTCGGTTTGGCAACACGGATTTATACAAGGAAGGGGAACTGTGGATCATGTCCGGAGGGTAATCGCACTTTCTGATGACAGTGAGGTCTTCACCAGACTTATGGGGGTAGCTTTTTTAGATGCTGAGAAGGCCTTCAATAGGGTGTCATGGATCTTTTTATGGAAGACCCTTGAGGCCAATGGCCTAGGGGATTAATTTGTGAAAGCAATACAGGTTTTATATGTCAATTCTACTCCGTGATTACAAATTATGGGGGAAGAGACGGCGCCATTTTCAATTGGTAGGAGGACAAGACAGGGATGCCCAGCCTCTCCCCTGTTGTTTTCCGTATAAATGATGATTTTGTCAGAACTTTTTTATACTTTTCGTGCGATTCCTTTGGAAATTCATAATTTTTGGTTTAGACAAATTGAGAAGGAGGTAGCGAGGTTTATCTGGCCATATCGAAAGACCAGGAGAGCCAATGTATTCCTATTTTTACCTAGGCCTAGAGGGGGATGGGGGCTCCTGCATTTTAAGCTACATTATCTAGCGGCTTCATTACAATATTACTGGCCTCTCGTTGGCGTTAAAGAAAAAGATAGTTGTTAGATTTGGGGGTCTCTAGTTGGCAGAGGTAGGTACCTTTGACCAGGTAGGGACTCTTGTGTTTAGTCAGGGTAAGGGGGTACACTCCTAAAATAACCCCTGCTCACCCCCTTGGTAGCTTGGCACGAGCAGACAGGGTTATCTCAGAGGCAGTGTGTAAAGTATTTGTGAACACATACAGTAATCAAATGACAACACTGCAGATGGACACCACACAAGTTGTAGTATAAAAATAAGTATTTTTATATAGATTTAACACAAGACCACGAACAACAAAAATCCACAATAATGTACTTTAAAAATGGTAGAAATAGCTTAGTTCTTTTAAGATGGTAAATGCGACACTTTGAGTTCAATGTACCTTAGAATGCGTAACGCTATAGAACGAAAGTGTTGCAGAGAAGGTGATGCGTCGGTTCCTTATATGCAAGAACGGTGATGTATCGGGTCCCTACTGAGGCGTAGGCGATGCGTCGGTTCTTCTCTGCTAGGGGAGGTGATGCGTCGGTTTCTTACTGCACTTCCGTGGCGGTGCGACCCGCAACGCCGTGATGCGATGAAGATCCGGTGCAATGAAACAAAAGATGGCGTCTTCTCCTTGATGCGACACAATGTGTGCACGCCCGACAGCCGTTCGGTGATTCAATGATACTTCTGAGCCGCGACATTCCCTGCGACATGCTTCCCGGTGATGCGGCGGCGTCTGATGCGACGTCGATCCTCTTCTCCGGCGATGCAAGGCGCTTCGGCAACGATGCGACGGCTGTGCGGCGACTCAACGATTCTTCTGAGCCGTGACAGGCCCTGCGACACGCTTCCCGGTGATGCAGCGGCATCTGATATAACGTTGATCCTCTTCTCCGGCGATGCGAGGAGCTTCGGCAACGATGCGACAACTGCAGCGGCAACACGCTTTCCCAGCGATGCGGCGGCATCTGATGTGATGACGATCCTCTTCTCTGGTGATGCGAGGTGCTTTCGCGCTGTGAAGAGACAGCGGCAGTTCGCTTCTTGCTCGTGAGTTGCACTTCCAGATCCTTGCGACACGCAGTCCCTCAGAAAGCCTCGTACAGCAGCAGGCACTTCCAAAAGACTCTTGGGGAAATGGTTGGTGAAGTCTGTTGTTCCTGAGACTTCAGCAGGAGGCAAGCTCTTTCTCAAGCCCTTGGAGATCCTTCATAAGTTGATGAAAGTACACACAAAGTTCCTCTCTCCTTTCTTTGGCAGTCAGGCAACGACTGCAGGCCAATCCCCCAAAGCAGCACTTCAGCTTCAAGGTTTCTTCTTGTATCCCAAAAGTGATCTAATGTTCTGGGGTCTGGGTCCCCCTTTTTATACACAGTTTATATTTGTTCTCTGAAGGCAGAGAGGCCTTTGCCTAGTCCAAACCGGTTCTGGTCAGTCCTGGAGCAGTTTGTTGACAAGACTCCTTCTTTCCTTTCACAGTGGTGGCCAGTGACCTCAGACTCACCACAGGAGGTGGAGCCAGCATTGTGGAGGGAAGGCACATCCTTATTCAGGTCCCAGGTGCAACTCCTCCCACCCATCTACATGCAGATCTCTCTATTCAGCCCTGTGCTGACTTACCCTGTCTCCTGGAATCCCCCAGCCCCTGTCACTCAAACTTCAGACAAGGAATACACAACCTAGAAGAGGCAGGCTTGGATAGTTAGACAAGAAAATACCTACTTTCTAAAAGTGGTATTTTCAAACACAGAATGTTAAAACCAACTTCACTAAAAGATGTATTTTATCATTCTGAGTTCAGGCATACTAAACTCGAATTTCAGTAATGATCAGCTGCCAAAGGCATTACAAGATGCGTGCCCGGTAAGGTGGGGAAAAGGTGGTTTTTACAGGATAGGGTACCTTCTAGCTGGGGACCATATAGCCTCTTTGCAAGTAATTAGGGAAAGGTTTGGTATTGGCCCCAGGGATTTGTTTACATTTTTGCAGCTGAGAGACTTTCTGTTTAAAAAAGCTGGGGGTGCTGCAGGTTTTGGGCAGGTACCCATAATGGAATTGCTAATCAGTAGCTCGGGTTCCTCAATCTAACAAATATATAGATTCCTGCTGGAAGGAGTGCCAGATGAGTTAGATAAGCACAGGCTGAGATGGCAGGATAAGTTAGGAATTACGGAATCCGGTTTTTTGAGATCATTAGAACTAGGGAACACTGTACTGTGTTCCGCCAATTTGCGGTCCCAACACTTCAAGACTTTATTTGATCTTTATATAACGCCTGCAAAAATTGTTAGATGGGGGGAACCAACGGGGCTAACTGTTTTAGATGTGCGGCATCTGGTGCAGATATAATACATATCTGCGCCACTTGCCCTCACATAGAACTTAGAGGTCTTGAAATATAAGGCTTTTTATAGCAGGTGTTAAATGAAAATGTCCCTCTGACACCTGAGCTGATGTTATTAGGGGTAAATGATCTGAGGGGGGAAATGGGGAAGAACTTATTTTTATATGGATGGCAGTTTTTAGGCTTTGTGTCACCTCAGCCTGGCTTGATCCACAACCTCCAACCTTTCAGCAGTGTAAAGGACGATTTTTGCATATTTATAATTTAGAAAAGGCACTTTATGAAAGAAGAGGCAGAAAGGGTAGGATTAAAGGGAATAGGATTGGGGGTCCTCTTTCTTCCTGGATCACATCACACATATAACCTGAATACCTGAAGTAGTGTATAAATAGATTTAATTTATTTTGAAAATATAGCTGCTATATTATGTTATTCTCTAGCCTATGATTTATTGCTATATGAGAGTAATGTATTAATTGACCGATCCTTATCTGAAATGTAATTGTGGTTCTTTTTTTATTATTTGGATGGATTGTAATAATATGTGATCTCTGCTGCATTTACACTGATTTATCGAAAAATAAAAATATATTTAAACAAGCATTTGCAATGCAATAGTTCTCACATTTGTTGCAGTTGGAGCTACTGGCATTGTAAATGGCAGTGTTTTGTATCAATGTTTTTGTTTGCAGTGGAGTGATTATTTAAAAATTACACACTATACCATATTATAAGCTATTCTAGCAACTGTACAGTAAAGCTATGGCTATTTTAACATAAAGGAGTGTGAATGGATGAATAAAAATACAAAAACAGGATCTAAAAATTTACGATGGAATGTATAGCAGGGGACAGGGACTACCGATCACAACAAATGTACTTGAAGTGATTGGGGCATCATATGCAATAAAAAAATCGGTAGTACGGGGTGTCAGCGACGCTTGTGCAAATGTTGTTCAGCTGGTGAAGTGGTCAGCTCTGTTTGCAGATGCAAAGTAGTGAAAGGTGAAGTATTCAGCTCTGTTTGCAGGCACAAAGGGATGAATGGTGAAGTGGTCACTCTCTTCAGCGGTGAACATGCTCTTTACTGTTGCTCATGGGCATCAAGAGACTCTGCCAGGTCTAAGGCATTCCAGAGACCTTATATGATGGCTGGGGTTTGTAAATGAACCTACATTAAACACCGCTAAGAGATGAAGCGATTTCTGTAACATCACATGATTTTTCTCCAAAATGTGTTTTTTCAGTTTTACTTTTTGGATTCCTGGGATGCTCTGGCATAAGATTCCCGGTTCCACCACGATTCATTTGGTACAGTAAATACACACAATAACCAAAAATACTCTCAAACTGCAGTTTAACGGAGACGTGGTTTTCTGTGTAACAGACAAACGCCTGACCATGGTCCCAGCAGGGGCACGTGCCACCTAATCTAGAGACACTTCTCTCACAGGAGTTGTGCCATCTCACCTGCAGCCAAAGCTATGGGTCACGGGAAAATGCAATGGAGAGTAAGGGGGGTACAGGGAGAGAGAGAAAGGGGGCACAGGGAGAGAGAAATGGGGGCATGGAGAGAAATGGCGGACCGAGAGAGAACGGGGGAAGAGAGGCTGGAAGGGTGAAAACGAAAGGGAGAGAGGGCACTAGTGAGGGGGGTACCAGAAGGGGAAGGAGGTGGACAGGTGAAATACATTTTAAAAAGCAGGTCTTTGGCAGTAGGTGATGACTGCTGGCAAGGACCAACACCCGGAAAGGAGGTTTGACATCCGAGTCCCCACTATTATCATGCAACTACAATATCACAAAAAGGTGCTAGTTTTCCAAAGACACATGACCCGCCTGATGTACACACTACAAGATTCTTATAAGTCCCAAGAACATAAAGACAAATTCATCTGGCACATTGGAAAAAAATTCAACTTTTCAAATAGCCCTCCGTATTAAATTTGCTCCATTTCTATGCTCGGTTAACAGATATAACTACTACCCAATCAATGGTATTCAATTGATCCACCTCGGAAGAATGAAGGCTGAGGCAGACTTGCCGGGAGTGTAACCTCTGCCCCTTACAAGTGTACGTCTCGCTGAGCCCTTCTGCCGGTATTGTGTTGGACAGCTGGTTACAATTCGATCAGTTGAGCCCCTTATGTGTAGCCTTTAAACAGAAACACAGCAAAGCCTGCTTTTGAATTCGCCAGATAACTAGGAAAAACAGCTATACACGAGGCGCGAGCAGCAACCGGAGTCACAGAGGTAGAGAGACCAGCCTTGGGTCCGCCGGTTATGAATAACTTAATATCCACGTACCTACCAAACATGAATGTGTCCTTCTATAATGGATGTGGTATACATGTAAAGTGCTCCAATACCTACGGATTGAGTTTGCGCTAAATAAAAAAAACTAAAAAATAAATACAAACACCTAACAGATCTGTTCCAGGTCAGGCAGCGGAGTCATAGTTCGCCCGACCCTTGTGAAGACAGAGCAGCCGTCCCTGAAAATCAGCAGGGCAAGGGCGAGGATGTGGTCCGTCGGCTAAACTGCCGACTTTGGTGCTGGAAACCAGAGTTTGAGCCCCGAGGTCGCATCAACATCCTGTGATTCTGGGCAAATCACTTAATCTCCTTGCGCCTGAATGTGTAATGTAAATATGGTGCTCGTGTAAAGCGCTCCAATAAACTTCGGGTCGAGTTTGTGCTATATATCTATGCAAAAAAAAACAAGTGCAAAGGCAAGTAACAGTACAAGGACATGTCGCCAGCTAGTCACATGCACTCATAACCACACCTGCAGGCGACGCAACAGCACAGTGAACCCATCCGCCCAACACCGGACATTTTGCAACTTGCTTTTATATGGTGTACGCATAATTATACATTTGCCACACTTGCCTCATACCATCATCTCCTGCATATTTTTCCTTTTCTCGCATAATTTAGCCAACCCTGCCAGTTATACTATAATAAAGTAAACAAACTAAACAGTTCACAGAACTTACCCCAGTAAAACAAGCGTCTTCAAATAGGTCGTGTCTCCAATGAATGTCGCTGATTCGCCTTCTTTGAAAATGTTCAGTGCTGCACGTTTAAATAGAGCATTGGATGCACGAAAGATAAAACTAATAGCACTAAGTAAACGAAGTAATTGCTAAAAATGTTCTAAAACATGCCGCCCTAATTATCGCTTGCCATGCAGCTTTTATGACTAATGAAGGCGTGGCGGTGGCGCCAGTAATACGCCTGCTCCCGATCACAACACAGAAAGTGAGAATTATCACAGCATGAGACCCCACAGTAATCATTAGCACAGCATGTCGACAGGGGCCCCAGGCTGCTGGAGCACTCAACTATAATTAATGCGCAGCACGTCTTCCGGAGACGAGCACTCAACTGGAATTAACGCGCACAAGCTGTTCCACTGTGAAGCGCGTTCACAGACCAGAATCGGCTCGTGCCCAGACCAGAATCGGCGCAGCACGTCTTCCGGAGACGAGCACTCAACTGGAATTAACGCACACAAGCTGTTCCACTGTGAAGCGCGTTCACAGACCAGAATCGGCTCGTGCCCAGACCGGAATCGGCACGTGCCTAGGTCTGTCTCCCTTGGGAGTAAACACGGCAACAATAGTCTCGTTGGCGGCAGCGCTTCGCGCTGCAACGCCAGCGAGACCTAAAAAAAAAAAGGACTGTTTAAGTAGACCACAGTGATGCCAAATATATGCTGAGTAGTAGATGGCATTTCGACCTGTTCAATTCCAGGTCATCATCAGGACAAGGTTACTTTATTCAAAGTAATGCTGCATAAAGAGAAAGAAGAATGAGGCTCAGAATTCAAGAGAATAAATCAAGAGGTAGTAATAGTGGGAACAAAAAGCTACCTGTGACGGTAGTGTTGAAATGATCTAGAAGCTATTGAGAAGGCGAATGTGTGGAGGTAATTCCTGTTTGGACCTTTGAGGAGGTAAATAACGAAGCTAATTAAGGTGAACCTGCAAAATAAGAAAGTGGAGAGTGCCAAGGAGGCCAAGGTCAGATGAGAGGAGAGATAACCAGATAATTACCTCTATATAGGAAGTACAGGGTGATCCGTGTACGAAGAGTACAACTGAGTAAATCCGTAGAGTGCCTTGGTCGTAGATGATCGGACCGTAACTGCGGGGAAAAGGAAGTGGGGGGTTCGCCGGAGTGTAGCGTGGCTATACTGACAGTGAGGGTGAGTGAACGAACCAAATTATACCTTCTTGCAGCGAGCACAGCGGCTCACCGGGGGATCAATGCGTGTGTGGCTTAGTCAGAAGTTCGAAGCAGAGTGGATTCGTAGGGTGCCTTGGTCTAAAGCAATCGGACCGTAACCGGGGAGATAAGAAGGGCAGTTGTATGGGATTAGCTGGCTTTCAGAGTGGCTACACTAGCAGCATTTGTATGGACCAGTCCTGAGCTTCCCTTAGTGTGGAGAGGCCGGAGGTCCTCCAGAGGAGCAGATCTGGGAACGCATGCGGGTCGGGAAGTGAGCAGCATGCGGTGTGGACGGGCGAATGAAGTGCCACGCCAATCAGCCCAGAGTGCTAGGAGCGCTCGGCTAAAGAATTGTCGTAAGAAGGATGTTACTCTCCTTGTACTTGTCCCCCTAAATGATTACTGGTTGAGGCGTTGTCTTTAGGTTACAAACTCCACCCGGGTCTCAACTGGGTTAACGGGTTTACTCCAGTTCTTCGATTCCGTTATTTTAAAAGGAAGCATGCACAAAACATAGAGGATATTAGAGATAATCAACACTGATATTTTGATAAAATGAGATCAAACTGATCTCAGCAAAATGATAAGCAGAATTAGAACATTGGAATGTGGAGCACTCCATTGTAGACAATGGAGTGCTCCATGCTTCTACGGGCCGGTAAAGGCCCGCAGAGCAACATTCCAATGTTTTACAAAAAGCCTCTCGAAGCTCGAGGGGATTTAAATCTCCTCGAGCTTCGAGAAGCCTTTGTTTAATTTGTTAGAACATTCTGCCCTCTAGTGGCAGAATGTTCTAATAGCCTTATAGCCCTTCGTAGCAGGGCTATACCGCTATTAAAGTACCGCTGCTTTTGTTAAATTCCCTCGCCTTCGGCTCGGGCCTTTAACGCTGCAGCGGGCCTTTAATAGTCGGTAATGCTATAATGAAGTAATAATCCCTAAATCCATAACATGTAAGGTGGAACACATGGCACACAGGGCTGGTACATAATCAGAAAGACTCGGATTAAGCTGGATAGCATTTTTTGTTCATGTGAACAGTAATAAGGAAAACAAAACACAAGAAAATTCCGATACCAATTTAGAGAAATACAGTAAAAGGTATTAAATGATTTGACGTCAGAACAACACAAATTCAATCACTAGAACCAGAGATATGCAATTTAAAATATTTGTGGTTAGTATGGTGCTTAAAAGCACAAAGCAGCACTTGCTGTTATCAGGTTGTGCGAGACTGGATGAAAGTCACAATTTCAAGACGACTGCAATGAAGTGCTGGCTGGATACAGGGACCAGGTTAGTTTCAGATAAACAGTTACCTTTTAAAGTGCAGTGCAAAGAGATCCGTTCACAGAGGAGGAAGCTGTGTTGTGGATGGTTGTCACTGTATTGCGACGTTCCTTTCGAGTGTCGTGGATGGTCTTTGTCGGGTTTCGCATTGGTGGTCACCACGGGTTGTTGATGCTGTAGCGCAAAGTGCTGATCTCATGTTGCCAGTCATTGGCAGTCGCTATAGCGCAAACAGCAGGATTCACTTGAGCTTCACTTTGGTGGTCACGCAGGGGTAAGACCTTAGCGTGAATGGGGCCAATCATGGTCACAAAGAGACCACAATTTCAGGATTTCTCATTTTCTTCTAAGAGGAGCTCAACTGATGCCTCACCAAGGGTCAAGGACCTAGGAGGCACCTCTTTGTTATCAGGAACTCAAAACAGCAGAGGCCAGCAAATCGCATGCAGGTTCAGTTGCAGGTCCAGGCCGGTCGAGTGCAGCAGGTCAGTTGCAGAGACCTGTGGGGCTTGTTTTATTCCTGTAGCCCAGAACAGGAGGCCACTAACTCCTCCGTGGAGTCACTCAGGTAGCCTTGGATGAAGGGTGCAGATCCAGTCTACCTTCTCAGACAGCAGGGCAGGCCTCGGGTAGCGGGGGTGTCCTCTGGCAGCAGGCCAGTCCTTCTTCTGTAGTATACTCATGTCCAGGAGCGTACTAAAGAGTGGAGTCTTCCCCTCACAGAAGTGTTTGGAATTTTATGCATTCATGTCCTGATCCCTGTCTGTTTGTAGTCACAATGGGCCAGTGTGAATTTCTTTGTCTGTGAGCTGAGGCAGTGTCTTTGAAATGCAAATACAGTTGTGCACAAATCCGCCCACCCATTCTGCCATGGATGACCCATCCTGCCAACACTCAGGCCCTTTATTGTGTGGCTGTCTGGGAGATATACACAAAGGCCAACTGCCCACTGCATCTAGTCATGTGGACCAGGAAACGGGCTTCAGGAACCAAATGGTTAGTACAAGAAAATGCCAACTTTCTAAAAGTAAATAAACTTGACAAAATGGAGAAACCTTCATGTCCAAGAGAGGTGTTTGTCTCTACATTTTCTACCCAATCATCCATCATCAAGAAAACCATCCTACGTAGATGGGATTTGTTACAGTCTGAACCCGATTTCCATAACCTTTTTGAGAATCCTCCCATTTTTGCTTACAAAAGGTCCAGGAATTTAAAAGAACTCTTGATGAGCAAACCCAACGTCGATACTGGTCCACACAAAGGGATGCAAAAATGTCACAATTGTTCTCACTGCAACAATGTTCTTGTTGGGCACTCCATACTACATCCATGGTCTGGTAAATCAATACAACTAAGATTCACTGCAAACTGCAACACGCAGAATGTCGTTTATGTGATTCGTTGACCGTGTGCTCTACATTATGTTGGTAAAACAGAAAGGACATTGAGAACACGAATCACGGAACACAAGAGTAGAATTAGGACAAGCTCACTTAATTCTCCATTAGCCAGCCATTGGACATCGGCACATCACTCTATTGCTCAACTCAGATTCTCTGTGCTAGAGGTTATCACTAAACACACTGACAGAGATATGTCCAGATACATCACACAAAGGGAAACCTTTTGGATCAGGTATCTCGATACCATGGTCCCAAAAGGTCTCAATGACAAATTGGAACTTTCTTGCTTTCTCTAGGGGCAGCCTTGTAGACTAACCTGAAGTCCCTCATCATAGTTTTGGCATGTCCCAGATGCACAACTGGACAACACCTATAATCATGCTTTACACGGTGTGCTTTGTATTTATTGTTTAGCAGTATTATGAGCAGATATCAGTTTGCGTATGGTACTTCACTTTTTCACTTCTTATTGGACACATGTTTACTTTTGGTTTTATTGAGATTAGCCGTTAGGATTAACCATTCCAGCAATTTATGTTTTATGCTGATTGTACATGATGACCTATATTTATATGTGCTGTACGCTCAATAAGAGCATCACATTGTTACTTTTTCAACCATGTGTATTATTTCCGTAAAATTTGATTGTTATCAGTAATTCTGAAGCTCTAAACCAATTGTTTTCGATTTCATGCTGATCACATGTATGCTTTTCTCATAAAATCGACAGAGCAATGATGACATTTTGTTATTAGGCGGACATCAGGATGTTAACAGTGTTTGTTATTATATGTTCCCAACATGCATATGTCTGTCGAACTAAAAACAGGCAATACATGTATTTCACTGTTCTTTGCTTTTTTGTTTTCAGGTTACACAGGCTAACTCGCTCCATCCTGTTTGTTATCACACAAGGATGACTGCACATTCTTTCTCTGTTGGTCACTTGTTTCATTTCCATTTCTATCACACTTGGTCACCCGTCCCGCTTCTATTTCTATTACACTTGACGCTTCCCGTTATGTCACTGGTCTTTTAGAACTTTATGCGTCACTACGTTGTTACGTAACAGACGCAGCCTATCACTGGTCACTATATCATATGCGTTACCACGTTGTTACGCATTAGACACAGTCCATCCTGCCAGCGCACACACCGAGACGAATAATACAAGATCGCCACGACGTTCACTCGAGTAAGTGTATTTCCTCAGAGCGCTCCTGGTTCTAATGCGTATATGGTTATTTTCATTGATAGTCACGTTTTATTTTCAATAGACTGCGGTCGTTACCTGCTGTCAAGCCCCAAACAAGATACCTATTGTTTGATACATATACAGGTGAGAAATACATCTTCTCAGTATTAAAATCGGTGTACTTTTACACTGCATTTAACATGAGAGCAACTAAGGTAATTAATGTTACTTCACAGTTATTGGGATAACTAGACAAAACTTATGACAGCGCGAGATTGCTGATCGTACCATTGGGTAATTCATCATTTACTAACAGCTTGACCACAATCCCAAGGTAATGTCAACACATCCAGTTGACGCATTTAATTGATGCGCTTCTTCTCTCTCTTTCCATCACTCTCACGAATTGTGCAATCACTGTTTACTTTTTTGATAATGGCCGTCACCTGCCCTTCTTCACCACGGGTTTGTCCTTAGCTCTTCATTTTCTCCACGTTTTCACCCACAACACAACTATCCGGTGTGTCTGGCTACAGCATCTGGTGCTCATTTTGTGAATCTTACGTCAATACGTTTATCTATTTAAATGCTTTTCTCCCGGCAATTGTAAGGCCGCTTTAACATAACATGTTTTGAATGAAACAGTCATGTCCACATATATTTCTTTACAACATACGTTTGTACTCATTTATTGTAGATTTCCCCTGACGAAGGGTGCTTAGAACACCCGAAATGCATTAGGAATAATCTTGTTTCGACAAATCAAGCATTTGAAATCTTCAATTTGAAATTCCTTTACCTTTTGATGAACTCTCCTCTGAATAAAGAAGGATTGGACAACATGGGTTACTATTGTTTTCATCATCACTGGGTTTTTTTAAATATAGGATTCCACATTGTTTTAAATGTAACTAGGGCTGTTACTGTTCAGACTAAAATATGATCAGATTGTAAATACTCATGTTTGAGTTTTTATGGTAGTGCTCACTTTGTCCAGAACTACTGGGTCCTGGTTTATTTGCTTCTTTCGAATTGGTGGTTAGGTGGAACCACCTCAAAGCGAGCACACCGACTTTAGTATTGTCATGAATACGATGTTTAAATTGATACTTTGAACACATAGAGTGCACTGCAGCTGTCCTCATTAGTTTTGATTAACTTTCTAAAAGTGGCATTTTCAGAATTGTGACTTAAAATCGAACTTTGTAATTTAAGAGAGTAAAATTAAATTTCCAATGTTTAAAATATAAGCACCATGCCCTATGGGCTGTTTAGGGCCTACCCTAGGGGTGGCATATATATTAAAAGGGAAGCTTTAGCCCTGGTAAAAAGGCTTATTTTGCCAGATCCAAGTGGCAGTTTTAAAACTGCATACAGTCTGCAATGGAAGACCTGAGACGTGTTTAAAAAGGTTACATAAGTAGGTGGCACAACAAGTGCTGCCGACCCACTAGTAATGATTAATTTATAGGCCCTGGGCACACTTAGTACAGCATTACTAGGAACTTATAAGTAGATTAAATGTGCCAATAGGATGTAAGCCAGTTTTACCATGTTTTAAGGAGAGAGCACAAGCACTTTAGGACTGGTAATGTATAAGCAATGGGGTGACCCTGTGTCCCTCAGAACCTGGGTAGGATTATTACAAGAAAACAATGGTTCTGTCGGGTTTAAGTAAAACAATTGCTTTGTTATGCAAATGAATCAAGAAATGACCACACAAACTAAAAGTACAAATCACGTTAACGCTAGATTTGGAGGGTGTGATGTCGTTCTTTATATAAATTTCAGCATTTATATGCAAACACCCATATCACTTGTAACGCACGGTTACCAACGAAATAAACTGTAATGTGAAGCAGTGAATCAGTGACAAGGTGACAAAAGTGACAAGTTTGTGCAAAATATGTACAGTGATCAAATACAGAAGAAACTTTCTATGTACATCATATACAAGAGGAGGGCCAGTATCAAGGAAAATCACAATGACACTGTTTCATGAGTAAATCAAAATACATTCGGAAAACAGGTCTTGAACTGGTCCTAGCAGTTATCGTCGACGTTTCAACCCAATATAAGCGACATTAAATCGTCATGCAGGGTCTTCATCAGGACATTGAAATAAACGATGGCAACCTAGCCAGTGGTCTAGGATGGCCTGGCAATCAGTTGTTTGCGTTTCGAAAGACAGAGCGCCTCATCAAATGTGGTCTCTCCACGGGCGTACCGCGTCCGGTGAGTGGGATACGTCAGAAATTCAAACCGAGTTTTGAATTGGAAGTCGAAGCTAAGCGATCATGACTCACGCTGCAGCACCTCCTCTTTAGGACTGGTAAGCAGTGGTAAAGTGCACAGAGTCCTAGCCAACTAAAACAAATTCAGGAAAACAGGAGGGTGGAAGGCAATATGTTTTGGGACGACCCAGCAGAGAATTATATGTTGATGACACACTCCCTCAGCTTAATGAAGATCGTCTGACTTGAGAGGGACATCTAGTAACCGATTGAAGTACTGCACTGATGAAGAATGTGGAAAATTGTCCATCGCAGAATCTAGCAATGACTTGAGGTAATTAATGTCTTGCTGGCCTCAAACAATATCCCTAGTAAAATACTTTTATACATACACTCACATACATACATACATACCCTATATATATTATATATCACCCATAATAATAAAATATATATATATATTTATCCTCCATTACAACAGCCGATCCTTGAGCCACTTCAGACGGCAAGCCCTCAGCGGGGTGGCTGGCCCCTAATTATACTTCCAACGTCTTCCACTGTTCATACGCAGTCCACGTATTAACAACCAAGACAAATATTAAAATCAAAGCATGTCATAACGAACTTGAAAGTAAACTTTTCTGCAAACAAAATGTGGGAAATAGTTTACTACATGCTAATAGTTGTCGCCCAAAAAATCTTATTGCTAGCATACTGTATTACAAATTATTAAGAGCATGAAGAAATTGTAGCTTGGAGGAAGGATGTAACACAGAAATGATAGAAATGAGAAACAGGTTTCAAGAAAAAGGTTATTCCTTAAAATTGATGATCTATATGGCTTGTGAAAGAGCAAAAAAGCTAAAGAGGGACGATTTGTTAATACCTAAGTTAACTAGAGAGAAAGAACAATCAGTCAGATTCATCACTGAATTCAGTTTCCAGGCTTGGGTGTTAAAAAAGCCTTAATAAATGTTGGCATGTATTAGGAACAGAGGGGACCCTAGCAAAATCTGTAAAAGAGAATGCACAAGTAACTTTTAGAAGATGTGCATCAATAAAGGACATTTTATGTAGTAGTGAGTTACAGAAAAAACTGAATAAGAATACCATACAAGGGTTTTACATTTGTGGTGAATGTAAGGCCTGTAAAAACAGCATTAGCTGTAAACAGGTAGAATTATCCAAGATGAAAAAAGTTTTTTAAATCATGAAACATCTGACATGCAATTCAGATTTCTGTATTTACTGTTTAAAATGTCCATGTTCTCTATATTATATTGGAAGTACCATTATTAATGCCAAAAAGAGAATTTTAGAACATTAAGAGCGATTGTTAATGAAGACAAGCAGGATCTAATAGCGAGGCATTTCAAAGACCACCACAATAAAGATGCTATTTTACTAAAATTGTGTGTACTAGATAGAGTTACAATACCAGAAAGAGGAGTTCATAGAGTGCAAACTTTTGCGGAGATTGCAATCAAGAATGATAGTGAAATATGAGACAATGTTCCCAACAGGGTTAAACAGGGATGAAGAATTAGCAGTTCAACTAGGATAAAAATATGATGTGTTCTGGATTGTATAAAAATAGATATGCGAGTTGTAATAAAGGTTTACTGTTTTTAAAATAATATAACAAAGGTTAAGTTGGATCTGACATTGTTTTTTATATTGTAGGTATGTGGAATGTGGAGTTAGAGAAGAAAGAAACACAAAAGAGTTAATCTAGCATGGGCCCAGTAAAATCATGGTTACAATATATGAAAGTTAATCAGGGTGGATCAACTGGAGATGGTGAGTGAAGCACTCCTCTGTTTCACCTAAACTAATAGATATCCACCCTTTTAAATCACTTTTCAACTCTGCGTGCTACAGTGGAGTACGTGTTGTCTGAACACGCCAATCTGAACCAACCAAACTCAGGACACACTGTCCTTACCACTGTGCACTGTTGCTGTGTGCTACTACACTTGTACTATTTTTCAAACTCTTTTACACATAAACCAGATTAGTTACAAATTATAATCAGCCTCTATTTTCAACTATTTAACAGAACCTTAATCAAAACATTATAACATGAGCAAATTAACACATGTTCACTTTAATAATACATCGTTCAAAGTAAACACCATTGCATTACATAGACGTATCCAAGATTATTTTCAGGATGTCAGTCTTGCCCAATGCATTTCGGGCCAAAGGCCCTGCGTCGGGGGCTTCAATTTTCACACTGTTCTCAATAATACACGTCTTATGCACTCCTTGCCAGTTCGACAACGATATTCCAGCAGCGTGTATTAAAATCTCCCAACTGCTACGCAAATCTTTTCGTTGAACGATCGTAGAGCTCACAGCTAACACCTATATTCACACGACATGTACACTATTGATCCCGTAGAAACATACTATTTGGACCCGGAAGAACCCGCCGGAACAGCTACTCACACTCACACACGTACATACACACCCAAACAACCACTCACGCACCCAATCACAGACCCACTCACACACTCAACACCCACTTACACACCCAGAAAAGCACTCATATTTCTACTCACATACCAAATTTAGCAGAAAGCCAGGTATTGTAAGTTGATGTAAATCTGTTCAGTAGTTTTGGAGTTAATAAAGTGAAAAGGTTTATGCATATTTAGAGAGTGGATCCGTGGATCCATGCACCAACAGCAGTGCCATGATTGGCTGATTGCAACCTGAGAAAAGTTGCGGCCGCCAATTTGTCAATCGGGACACAGTTCACAGGGGGTAAAATGATGAGAAAATAGAATATAGGGGGTTAGGATAGAGGTATCCTGACCCCCATAGGACTGATGGAGAGGTCTGTGAGGGACCCCTCATGGGCAAGAAATTGCCCAAAATGTTTTGTTGGAGGCACATGAGGATTTGTGGATCCACTGTGGTGCTCAGTGTGGCCCGTGTGAATCCATGGCTGATCCTTGAATCGAGATCCCAGTTATAAAAAGAAATATGCCTACTCACAGACCCACAGAACCACTCAAACGCCCACTCACAGAACCACACAGCTACTCACACACCTACATACACACCCAAACGACCACTCACGCACCCAATCACAGACCCACTCACACACTCAACACCCACTTAAACACCCACACAAGCACTCATATATCTACTCACACACCCATACAGCTACTCACATACCCACTCATAGACCCACAAAACCACTCAAGACCCACACAGTCCCTCACAGACCCACTCACACACTCACTTACGTACCCACACACCACTCACACACCCATACAGCCACTCACACATCCACTCACAGACACACAAAACCACTCACACACCTATTCACACACTCATACAGACACTCACTCACACACCCACTCACACACCCACTTACACACCCATTTACACACCCATATAACCACTCACAGGTCTGCAAAACACTCACGCACCCACTCACAGACCCACACAGCCCCTCGCACGTCCACACATACAACCACTCACACACCCATACTGTGAAAATAAAACATATATATTCAATGGGAGTGTATTAAGATGTATTTAAAGGCTTGTGATGTAATACTCTTCATGTAACCAACATTGAGAAAGGCATTCTTTGCCAAAACCAGTCTGTCGGGTAAATACATTGGATTGCTGAAACCCACTGAGTGCTCCTTGATGTTCCTTCTGGATCTTTGTTTGGGATATGTTAGACCTGCCATTTCTTGGCATGATTTCCCCTGACTTTTTGCCTCTACGTCCTCTACTTTTGATGCTGTGATGGATTTCGTTTTACTGGCTTAGATGCTTTGGGCACTTTGCCACTGCTGATCAGTGTCAAAGTGCAAGTGATCCCTGTATAAAGTGTAATGTTAATTGGTTGTTCATAATTGGTATATTTGGTTTACTAGTAAAGTGCACTATGTGTGCTAGGTCTGGTAACACAAATGCTACTAGTGGGACTGCAGCACTAATTCTGCCACCCACACCGGTAGCCTTAAAGAGAGAACTCAAGTCTGCCACTGCAGTGCCTGAGTGCAGTTTGTTAAACTCCCTTATTGTCCTGACAAGTACCCCCACTTGCCAGGCCTTACCCTTCCCTTTGTATGCACATCAGACACCCCTATGGTAGGCCCAAGGTACCCCGGGCAGGGTGAAGTGTATGTGAAAGTTAGGACATGTACTGAGGTGTGTACCATGTCCTGACAGTGAAATACTCTTCATTTCGTTTTGCACTGTTAAAAGGCCAACTTGCCCATAGGACAGAATGGGGAGGCTGTGTAATATGTTTCCAGCCTATCTTCCCATAGGCTTAAGATGGAGAGGTGAAGTTTAGTATGCCCGAACTCACAATTTAATAACACATCTTTTTGTGAAGATGGTTTTTGCATTGTGTGTTTAGAAACCACACTTTTAGAAGAGGTTGTTTTTTTGCGTTCTAACAATTCTGTGTGTCTCTGCCTGGTTTTGGATTGACTGTCTGGACTTGAAAGTGATAGGATCTGAGGAATGTCTTGACCCAGGGGAGGAGGTGAGACAACAACAGGCTGACCTGCATCTGGAGTGTAGGGGGGAGGAATAGCCCCTGGAGGTGAAGAGGTCTGGGCTGCCGCCAGAAAACAATGGCTTCATTTCCTGCTGAGTGATTGTGAGAAAGTGGCTCTGTATATACTGTTCCCAAATAGGTGCAGGGTGTACAGAGTCCACAGTCCCCAGAGGTTTGGCAGAGGCTAAAGTTAGATATAACCTTACTCTCTAAAGTGGTAGCTTGGTCGAGCAGTAAGGCAGTTTTAGAGGACAGTGTAAAGCATTTGTTGCACACACTCAGCCAGCAAATGGTCTCACACACTCAATAACTGAACTCTAGGCCAATGGTTTATATATATAAAATATATGCTTGTTTTATTTTAGAACCAACAATAGGTATTAAAATATACTTTCTCAGAATGAGATGCTTTATATAAATACTTTTGCAATATGCAATTGACTTTTGTAGAAAGTTACAATTGGTTGCAAAGGCAACACAATTCTAAACACAATAATGCATTGAGTTCAATGGAAATTTCAAGTTATTTGCCACAGATTACTTTTAGGATTACTTTTGGAATTCCAGGACTGGATCCTAGATTCAGTCCTGGGTCAATACTTGGAATCAAGTGATAAAAGTCGACTTAATTACTGTGATGATTTTTAGACAATATTTTGCTATTTTAAAAGTTGACATTTAGAAAATATTTCATAGAGAACAGTCAATGATTCCCTATGGCAGAAAATTCAAGTTGCAGGAATAGTATGTTCTCGTTACTTTTGTAATCCAGTACTGGGTGCCTAGACTCAGTACTAGGACCTTTATCCAAAACAGGTAATTACGTTTTCAGAAATTATACGATTTTTAAAGAATATTTAAAGTTTGCAGAAATTGACACTTAGAAGAAATTTCACAGAAAAACAGTCAATGATTTCCTATGGGAGAAAATTGGGTTACTGGTAAGTACAGATGTAAGTATTTTTCAGAGTCAGAGCTGGGCACCAAGATCCAGCACTGGGAGCTCACCTAAGAGCAGGTGAGTATTTTCGTTTTCGTTACTCGGCTGATTTTTTGGTGAATAGTTTAAGTTTTGAAAAGTCCACACTTAAAAGAAATTTCCGGAAAAGCCAGTCAATGTTACCCTATGGAGAAAATTGAGTTATCGGTTTAAAGGTAAGTACTCGACTGGCAGAGTTAAGGTTCTGGGCATAGACTCAGGGGTCTCCCAGGGTCAGGTAGGTACAGTTGGTTCACCCTCAGCGGCACAGGGGCGGCCGGGTGCAGAGAGAGTTAAGCCCAATGTTATCCTACGAGAGGTAGGGGGGCCTTGGTTGGTGGCTGCTGACTAGCAGGCCACGCGGCTGTGGTAGCTGGGCTCCTGGTCACTTACTCAGGGCAAGTGGGGAAGTAGATAGGTGTAGAGGTTGCACTGCCAGGGCCACTCGGGCGGCTGGGTGCAGGGTGCTTTTGAGCCTTCAGGCGCTCAATTGATTTCAATGGGAAATCTCCGGTTTAGAAAAAGACTGCAAGCTCGGGGACGAAGATTCTTCAGGTGCCACCACCACATTGAGAGGTAAGTTGGGTAGTTGGAGGCTAGGTAGGTACCCCGGGATTGGGCACAGGGGGCCGCGGGGCGCCAGGTGCAGGGGTGCCTTTTGGTGTCGAGAAATCTTACCCTCTGTTGATCGCGGTTGGGGGGCACCTGGTTCTGAGGCTGCAGGCTTCTTCAGGAGTGTCGAGGGAGGTCCTTGGGTGCCGGACTCGGGGTCACAGTCGCCGTGGGGTCGTCCTCATGGTCATTGTTCACTCCGGTACAGGCCAGGCCTGGCGGGTGCAGAGTGTGAAGGGTTCGCGGTTCCGGGCTGCTGCCAGGGATTAGAAGTAGATTTTGAGTAGAGCCTCTACTCATGGGAGTCCCAGGGGTTGCGAGTCAAAAGGTAGCCAGGTCCTCCGGGGTTTGTGAGGTTGCTGGCCACAAGTGATGCCGGGTTGGAGCAGGAGCAGGTTCGAGGGTCGACAGGCCGGTAGGGCTGGGGCCAAAGCAGTTGGTGTCTTCCTCTTCTTAGCAGCTGCAGGGCAGGTCTTCTTTCTTCTAGCTCTTCTTTGGATTTCGGAATTTGGAATCTGGGGAAGGTAGGTTCAGGGTGACCCTAAATACTAGATTTAGGGGCGTTACAGGTAGGTGAAGGGCAGGGACCAATAGGTCCCTGTCCTGGGGTGGGTACACCCCCTATCCTGCCTCTCTCCTGTGGGAGGGGAGCAGTAGCTTAGTCCTGATTGGAAAGGGCTTCCCATCTTCAAGACGGCGAGAGCCCGGAGATGTGCTTCACCTCGCCTCCCCCACCTGAGGGGTGGGGTTGGCAGGCTGGCACATCCCCTGTCCTTATTTGGGGTTTCGGGCCAAGCTTCCCGCCAGAGTGGGGGGTTGCAGTGGATTGGGGAAGCTCACAGAGGCGGCATGCCTTTGAAGCTTCCCCCTGCCCATCCTGGGGGAGGAGATTTAGCACCTCGCCCAGGATGTGCATTGTTGCAGACCCAGGAGAGCAGGGGCTCTCCTACCCAGGGGTCCAGCAACATGTCTGCTGTGTGGCAGCCTAGGCAGCCTCAGAACAGACATGGATTGTAGGTTAGGTTTCAGGGGGCATCTCTAAGATGCCCTCTGTGGTGCTTGGTACATTAAATCCCACACTGGCATCAGTGTGGGTTTAATGTGCTGAGAAGTTTGATACCAAACTTCTCAGTCTTCAGTGTTGCCATTATGGTGCTGTGGAGTTCGTGTTTGACGAGCTCCCAGCACCATATACTCTTAAATGGCAGCACTGCACTTACAGTGCCCAGGAATGGACCTGGGTACTCTAGGGGCACAGGGCTCCTGCTCCTGTGCCCACACCATTGGCATAGGGCACCCAGCTAGAGGGGTGGCTGATGTAGGCCATGGCAGTGTAGGAGGTGGGCATGGCACACAGGGATGTGTGCCATGTCGACTCTTTGTTTTGTCTTGTACCCAGACACTCAGCCTGCAAGGGCAGTGTGTGTGTGTAAGGGCACAGGGCCTCTAAGCGTGGCACAATGAGTGCTGCAGCCCTTAGAGGCCTTCCCTGGTCACAAGGCCCTGGGTACCTAGGGTACCATTTACCAGGGGCTGACATGTAGCCAGGGTTTGCCAATTTGTGTTTTGTGTTTTAGGGAAGGAACATAGGCCCTGGGCACCTGATTGGCAGGAGTCCAGGGCACACTCAGTCAAACTACATTCAGCAATTCAGCAAAAAGTGGGGGCATACCATGCAAGAAAGATGGCACTTTCTCATAGTGATTGAGTATCCAGACCCCCACTATCAAAGGAAGAAGGTGTCACTGGCAGGGAGACACCCAGAACTGGTTTGGACAGGGGTCAGTATCCCCCTGAACACAAATACTTCAAAGACATTTAGTGGTATAACTATGAGAGCTGAAACCCCTGAACGTAGGACTGATCAAGACTGTAAAGTATTGAAACTACTTTGTGGTCAAGAGGAACCTCTGCCAAGGAAGAAACAGCTGAAGAGACTGAAGGAAAGGACTGACCCTTGCTGTGTGTTCTGGGGCTGGCCTGTAGTTTGCTGATTTAACCAAGGAGAGGCTCAGGGACTTTGCTGTGTGCTGTGTCCCCATGCTTGAAAGGACTTTGCTGTGTGCTGTGTCCTGAAGTAACCTGTCCCCAGGGGCCCGAGGAGAGCTGGCTCCCTGTTGTGGAAACTCAGGAACATAAAACTTTACAGGTGTGTCTCTGTGACTCTGTGTGCGTGTGCTTTTTGCAGCCTGAGACTTTCGTAAGAACTGCCCCACGATCGGGGGCACCCAGAATGCAAGTGAGTCTCAGCGACGCTGTATGCGTGTGCTTCATGCAGCCTGAGACCTTCGTGAGGATTGCCCTGTGATCGTGGGCACCCGGAATCCAAGTGAGTCTCAGCGACGCTGTGTGCGTGTGCTTAATGCAGCCTGAGACCTTCGTGAGGATTGTCCTGTGATCGTATGCACCTGGAATCCAAGTGAGTCTCAGCGATGCTGTGTGCGTGTGCTTCGTGCAGCCTGAGACCTTCGTGAGGATTGCCCTGTGATCATGTACACCCGGAGTCCAAGTGAGTCTCAGCGACGCTGTGTGTGTGTGCTTTGTGCAGCCTGAGACCTTTGTGAGGATTGCCCTGTGATCGTGGGCACCCGGAGTCCAAGTGAGTCTCAGCGACGCTGTGTGCATGTGCTTCGTGCAGCCTGAGACCTTTGTGAGGATTGCCCTGTGATCGTGTACACCCGAAGCTCAAGTGAGTCTCAGTGACGCTAGGGGGCGGAGCTTGCCTGGGACAAAGATGGCCGCATAGATCCCGGGCTCCGCCGAGCCATCGCAATATTAGCTATTATCCTCTCAAAACGTGCTTTCTCCTTGCCGGAAGCCGACCTGTCATTGCTGGGGTGGACTGCTGCCACCAACCTGAGTTGTTTGAATCCCGGTTTGGCGGGCTGCGTCTGGAGCTGCTGCCGTCTACAGCGGAAGCCTGGCTCTTCCATATGCAGCCCGCGGCCAAGATGGAGGCTATTGGCTGGCTGCTCCTCCGCGACTGCCCACTTGTGAGCGTCGTGCAGCCTGAGACGGGGCCCACTGGATGAGAGCTGTGAGCGGTGCAGTTGCTGAGGGAAGACACAATGGCGAACTCGGGTACCAGGCTCGGGGCGCTCCCCCTGCTGGAGTGCGACCGGCGGAGCGTGCCTTGTTCGGTGGTGCTGGCGCTTGTCGGCTCCGATCTCATCGGCCTCTTCTCCCTCTAAACCCTTGAGCCCTGCATGGAACCTGGATGGCTCCGATCTGCTGGGTCTCATCTCCCTCTAAATCCTTGAGCCCTGCATGGACCCCGGACGGCGGCGGTGATCTTACCAAGGGCGGCACTGCTGCGAGAGGGCTGGCCGTAGCCATTTTGGGCACCTCTGGCTCAGCTGCGCAGATGACGCTCCAGGCCGCAGTGTAGAGGTGAGTGGGTCCGGGGGCACGGTGGCAAGAACAATCAGCGGGCTCTAAACTGGCGGGGCAGGTACATAGAATCACCGAGTGCCCCAATTTTTGCCCCTGTGCGGCTAACTGCAGTTCTAAGGTCCCGGGAAGATGCTTCCCAAGACCCCACACAGCTATAGTTGGACGGCACAGCGGCCATAGGGCGGAATTCCCTGAGCCCTTGGAACATTGGATGTTGTGGCCCTGAGACAGTGTCTGCTGGTCTACTCTGCAAGTCTGGGAGAAGTCACGGCCTCCGCATGAGAGAGCGCTTCGTTGACTCCACGGCCAGTTTATTGTGGTAACCAGAGAACTGCACACTGTCCCCATGCTGGGGGCAGTGACGAGGAGGTGGCGTTGAAGTGACTAGGACTGTGCGGAGACTGTTTGAGAGCGTGAGTCCTACCCAATACGAACACAGCTCAGCCACCCGCAGCTTCAAGGGTGGACGCTGGGTATCTGGGCTGGTGTGGGTTATTTCACGAGTGACAGACGTGGCACATCGGACGAGCTTGTGGAACACATGGTCCTGCGCCAAGGGGCAGATCCTCTGAGTGAGCTGCAACTCCCCCCCACCCCCCCCTGTTCCTGCACCCTTGCTTGGGATAGTTTTGGCATACTACTGCGACGGACACCTTGAGGAGTGACAACCTTATCTGCGCACTGCTAACGGAGATTGGGGAGAGGAGTGGCACCTTGATACAGCGGAATACGGCGACACTGGAGAGAAGACGAACAAACCCTCGTGACACCATGGGAACGGTGGACAAAATGCAACTTAAGCTCAACTTTGACCAACGGAAGTCCAGACACCGGGAGCAGGACTCTGAAGAGGGCCCGGAGGCACATGATGAAGACCCAGTCACGGGGGAGGGGGATATTTGTGCCATATTAGCTTTGATGCAAAAAAGTCTGCAAAAAAGTTTGTCCAATATAGATTTCAAGATAGACTCTTTAGCACTCTGCACGGACCGTCTAACTGAACGTATGGATAAACAAGCGGAACGCCAGGATATGATGGAACGCAGAGTTACGGAAGTGGAGGAAACCCAAGCAGAACTTAACTCAGAGCAAAAACAAATGGGGAAATTGCTGCTCACCCTCCAAGACAAGGCAGAAGACCTAGAAGCTCGCTCTAGGAGAAGCAATATTCTAATTACAAGCCTTCCGGAGACCACCAACGTGGGCAATATGGAACTGTTTGTGGAAAAGTTATTAGAGACGCTGTTTGGCCGCGACACTTTTTCTGCAATGTTTATAGTGGAACGCGCACATCGCTCACTTGGTCCAAAACCCCCCCTGGTGCGCCAGCGAGGCCGATCATCGCGAAATTACTAAATTACAGGGACAGGGAAGCGGCACGTGAGAAGCAAACACTCCACCATGAGCGGTCCACAATCTCGCTATACCCGGATTTCGTGGTCTGTGTTCAAGAAGCACGCAGACAATTTGCTCCTTTGAAAAAGCAACTAGGGAGCAGCAACTGGACTACGCCATGCTGTATCCGGCGAGACTGAGAGTGAATGGACAAGGGTGCTCTTGCATCTTCTTGGACCCTCAAACTTTGCAAAAAAGCCCTGAAGGAATGGGCAAAGGAGAGACCACTCCAGAAGAATTCGCCTATTCACTTCAGGAGGCGACCTAGATCAACAAGACTGACTGCTGAACTATCATACCTGTCAGATAAGTCATTGTGGGATGGGGGGTAGGACATGGTGAGAAATAAAGGCCTATCAAGTACTAAAGACGAGATTAGCGCAGAGAGCTAAGTAAAATGTCTATGATAACCAAGAGGGTATTGGATACGAACTATTTACTATGGGCTTTAATGGTGTCAAGTTCAATTGAGATCACTTGGGATAGGGAGATAACAGTCACTGGCTTCTTAGCACAGCTTTGTTGGTTTAAAAGCACCTGACTTGCTTGACGGTGAAGGTGTTACCGTGTCACATCTGTTGAGTAGGTGAACGTGCAAGGCCCAGGCAACATCTGCCCTAGTGTGTGAACCACAACCTGTAACCTTTCTGTTTCTTTCTTTGTTTGTTGTTTAGAACTGTTTTTGCTGTATACACAGTAGACGTACTGGGTTGGTTAGTGGGATTCTGCCATTGCAGAGTTGGGGTATGCAAGGCATGGGAGGGGAGTGGGGGGACAAACAGACACGAGGTAAGTCTTGGCTATGGCACAGAGAACACCACACAGACCAAGTACAGAGCAACGCGCCGCATGGTGACGAAGGGGGATACACAGACAGCAGAGAGCTTGCGTTAGATGGACCGTATGTCTAAACACATGACACAGGAACAACCCAATATGCTTAATATATTGACCTGCATGTTTGAGGCCTGAATGACTACAGGAAGCTGTGGAAAGTTATGGCATATTGATGTGATGTTTTCATTTGAATTATATCTTATCGCTCTTACCTTGGTTGGACCTTCATATTGTCATTAATCCGAGAGCTCCTAATCAAATTATGGTTGTAGAAGATGACATCCAAGTTCATGATATTCTTAGAGATGCTCACAGAGTGTTCGAGGATAGGCTTGATGCGTCCCGTGTACAACACAAGTTGAGAAAAGTTCCTCTGTCTGTGAGACAGGGCCTTCAAGATCTGTTGGATGATTTGTTTAAATCTGGAGTCATTGAACCGGTAGAGGTGTCCTCTTGTATTTCTCCGCTAGTTTTGACGCTTAAGTCAGATGGTCGACTCCGTTTCTGCATTGATCTTAGGTCCCTACACAGAGATAATGTTACTGACACATTTCCACTGCCTAATATAAATGAGTTGTTGCAGTCTGTAGGTGGTGGTAAGTATTTTTCCAAAATTGGATCTGCGAAGTGCTTACCACCAGATCAAATTGCATCCAGACTCTAAGTCTCTTACAGCATTCATCACAACGGAAGACATTTTTCAGTTCACTCGCATGCCCTTTGGGTTAGCTTCGGCTGTGAGTGTCTTCCAAAGAATGATGAACATGCTCAAAGGTCTGCCTAGTGTAGTTTATTTTCAAGACGACATTTTGGTTTCAGGAAAAACTATTCAAGAACACAATGCATCTCTTAGGCAAGTGTTGTGGAAGCTTGAACAACAATGTCTCACAGTTAATAAAGAAAAATGTCATTTTCTCACCAATCAAGTTGATTACTTGGGGTATTATATCTCCAGTGATGGTATTTCTCCCAAAAAGAATCTATTGGAGGCCATAAGAATCGCTCCGTCTCCAAGGGACAAGTACCAGCTCAGTTCGTTTTTGGGGCTTGTCGAGTACTATGCTAAATTTGTGCGTGGATTTGCTGATTTATCTGAACCTTTGAGGAAACTTCTTCATAAAGGTTGTAAATTTTTAATTGGGGTAGTGATGAGTCTAATGCTTTTTCTAGAATAAAGGAGCAAATTTGCAATGCTGCCATTCTTGCGCCTTTCATTGTTTCCTGCAAATCGTTTCTTACAGTTGATGCTAGTTTGACTGGCATTGGTGTGGTACTATCCCAATTTCAGAGAGGCACAATCGCATTTGCATCGAGAACTCTTACTCAAGCTTAAAGGAATTACTCAGTGATAGAGCGCGAGGCTCTTGCTGCAGTGTGGGGAGTAGAGTATTTCAGAGTATATTTGTGGGGATCTAGGTTTGTGTTAAGGACAGATCACAAGCCTTTAATGAAAATTCTGTTGGCTGGGGGTGCTGGTAAAGGTTCGGCGCGTCTTGCCAGATTTGCTGCGAGGTTACAAGAGTACCTTTATGATGTTGAATTTATTCATGGCTGGAGAAACTTACAAGCTGATTGCTTGTCACGCATGTCACTTGATTGGGAAACAGTGGACAAGGATGTGGTCAAGAAACTGGAAAGTGAAGAAGCTGTTGCTTTTGTTTTTGACGTTTGTGAATGCAGTTTGGGTTCTTTCTCTAAGTCACAGTGGTCTGAGGCCATGATCAATGATTCTGTTTTGCAGGATGTTATTACGCTTATCAAGAAAGGTTCACCTCGTGAGAGTTTGGTCTCAACACCTGTGAGGCCGTATTGGAAATTATTGGATGAATTGTCTCTGAGTAGTAAGGATGTTATTATGAGAGGTGAGAGATTTGTGCCCCCGGCTGCTCTCAGGTTGCACATTTTTAAACTTGCGCATGAGGGTCATTTGGGCCAAGGTATGACTATCAGGCATATCAAACAGGAATTCTGGTGGCCTGCTATGGATGATAAAATTAGACACTGGGTGGTGGATTGCACTCTCTGTTAATAGAGTGAGAAGAGATTGAAAGTTGGTTCTCAGAGTTTGATGGGTCTCATTGAGGATCCTAGGAAACCGTGGCATACCATTTGTCTCGATTTTATTGGTCCTCTTTCTGAGTTGTCTTTAGATATGAGGTTTGCTGCTGTCATTGTGGATATGCACTCAAGGTGGTTGCATCTTGAATTTTTGAAAGACGTTACTACTATCTCTACAATTGCGGTGTTGGAAGCTTTGTTTCTGCGTGAGGGTATTCCGCAAATCCTACTTACTGACAATGGGACTCAACTCACTTCTGGGGAGATGCGTTGTTTTCTAGAGAAGTGTGGTGTCAGGCATTCGTGTACTTCTCTTTACAATCCCATGGGGCATGGTATTGTGGAGATGGCAAGCAGACTTATTAAAGGTACCTTACAACTTGCCCTAGTTAATGGATTGGCTCACAAACGTCTTGTCCAAGACATGTTGTGGGCTTATTGTACCACTCCTCCTAGTGTTACTCTGAAGTCTCCTTTCTTTGTTATGAGGGGGCGTCTCCCTGGCTCACGCCTTGTCCCATCTTGGCTCAGAAATTGGGTGTCTTCCTGTGAGGAGCCTGTTTTTGATGCTTTTACTTCTAAGATCTCGGTTGGCGATTGGGTCAAATTAAAGTCTGGTAGGATTAGAGGTGGTCCTACTAAGTTTAAAGGACCTTTCCATGTTATCAGTGTGGGAAGGTATTTTGTTGTTATTGAAGGAGGTGAGCGTTGGAATTTATGCAGAGTAGCTTTGTACCAAAAAGGTGGTTCTGTTTCTAGGTGTTCCACAGATGAAGAAGATTGTCCTGGAGCTATGTACATGCCAGATAAGGTTATTGGCCATGATTGAAACCGGTCCTAGAATGCTTGGTTCCGGTCCAGGGAGGTCCTGGCTTGGCAGTTCGGGCTGGACTGTTCCCATGAGGCACAGGGTCAAGACTGATTTGCATATAGCCAGGTCTAAACTGGGGTGGCATGGTAAGTAAAAGAATGATGGATTTAACCCAGATCTCTTGACTGGGGGTGAATGTTTTGATTTGTTCTGCATTCTGTCCATCAATTGTGTGTCTTTTGCTTTCTCGCCCTAAGTGCGCCAGGTATGCTCAAACATGAGCCCTGGGCTCACTGTGCCACTGGAATCAAGCTATCCTGGCTAAAGAGGGTTGAAACCCCGAAACCGGTCCTAGGATGCTTGGTTCTGGTCCAGGAAGGACCTGGCTTGGCAGTTCGGGCTGGACTGTTCCCATGAGGCACAGGGTCAAGACTGATTTGCATATAGCCATGTCTAAACTGGGGTGGCATGGTGAGTAAAAGAATGATGGATTTAACCCAGATCTCTTGACTGGGGGTGAATGTTTTGATTTGTTCTGCATTCCGTCCATCAATTGTGTGTCTTTTGCTTTCTCGCCCTAAGTGCGCCAGGTATGCTCAGACGTGAGTCCTGGGCTCACTGTGCCACTGGAATCAAGCTATCCTAGTTGAAGAGGGGTGAAACCCCCAAACCAGTCCTAGGATGCTTGATTCCGGTCCAGGGAGGACCTGGATTGGCAGTTCGGGCTGGACTGTTCCCATGAGGCACAGGGTTCAAGACTGATTTGCACATAGCCAGGTCTAAACTGGGGTGGCATGGTTAGCAAAAGAATGATGGATTTAACCCAGATCTCTTGACTGGGGGTGAATGTTTTGATTTGTTCTGCATTCCGCCCATCAATTGTGTGTGTTTTATTGGCCATGATTCCCAAGCCAAAGTTGTGAAAGATGTTTCATGTTCCAATAACTTGTTTTCTTCTTCCCAAGGCATCAGGGAGGAAGATCGGGTGGGGTTATCTGACTCTCCTGTTGTTGAGTCGTCTGGAATCGCAGACCACCTGTATATCTTCAGGATTATGTTATATCATGTATTTTATTCTGTATTGGTTTCCTCTCTTCTTTTCTTGTTCTTTTTCTTTTCTGTTGTCTTCCTTCTTCTGTGCTTTCTTCTTTGCATATTAAGGGAAGAGGATGTGATGTGATGTTTTCATTTGAATTATATATTATCGCTCTTACCTTTGTTGGAGCTCCCATGCTCTGTATGTTCTTTCTCCATGTTCTTTGTTCTGCAGTAGAACATGAGGCTGACGGCACTCCACGATCGACAGTTGCAGTGGGTCGTTGAGGTGGTTGGATGCCAGGTTGTGCTCCTAGTAAAGTACTTACCCTTACTTGCTGGCTACTTGTCTTCCCTTCAAGAACCCTTCATAACACATATCTCACCAGGCATAATATAGACATAACGTTATTACAGGATTCCCACCTCCTGCTTAACAGCAAAATGCTGAGTTGCAGGAGGCTCCCTGGTAACGTCCATGCAGCAGAGTTTAATCACTTGGCTAAAGCCGAAATCGGGACTGCAACTTTGTCCATTGGAAACGGACAGTGACGGGAGATATGTGATCACGAGATGTAGCGGGAAAGGAATAGATCTGATTGTGGTTAACATATATGGCCCAAACTATGATTTTTTGAAGAAATTGCTAGGAAGATGGGACAGCATGAGAGGGCTTACCAATTATGGGGAGGGGACTTTAATTTTGTGTTAAACCCACAATTAGACAGTTCGGGGGGCCCGGAATGACGCCCAACACCTACGGCCCGAGCAATTACAGGAGCAATAGCACAACTGGCTCTATTAGATGTGTGGAGAACGAGATCCCGGGGAGGGGGAGGGTGTACTCATTATTCCTCATATCATAACTTACACACCCGAATTGACTAGTGGTTGGTTTCTTAGGGTCTGTATGCAAAGGTCCGAGGCTGTGAAGTACTGCCCCGCACTTTGTTGGATCACTCACCAGTGCTCTTGGTCTTGGAGTAAACGCATGCCTCCCTTTACGTGGAGATTTCCCCCTTACTCACTGTTAGACCCTGCCTTTAAAGCTGATATGACGGAAGCAATAGAAAGCTTTTTTGAACACAATTTAGGGTCTGTGGACACCATTGCTGTAGTATGGGAAACTTTCAAAGTGTGCATAAGAGGTATTGCTATGACTGAGCATTCGGGTGTCCTACGAACATTGCGAAAATGACTAGCGGACTTGGAGAATAGAATACAGATTCTAGAAGGTGGGCTGCAATCCGCCGCCGATGCTCAAGCGCAGGGGGAACTCCAGGAGTTACTCAGTGAGTTTCATGATACCGCAGACTCGGAACTGAAACACCTAGGCAAATATGCCACAGCCCGCACGTATGGAGAAGGCGAGCGACCGGGCTCAGTTTTGGCCTCACTGCTTAGAAAGAAAAGGGAGAAGGCATAGGTGACGTTAATTAATGATCAACAGGGAGAATCCATTACAACACCACTAATCATAGCAGACAGATTTCGACAATACTACTCAGCATTGTATGCCTCTAGGACTGGAGAGATGGATGCGCAGATTTTAGACTACTTGGCGCACATTAAACTCCCTTGGCTGACGAACAGACACAGGTAATATCTCATGCGCCCATTAGAAAAAGAAGAAATATTGGCTGCATTATCAGGAATGCAAGCTGGTAGTGCCCCAGGCGCAGATGGGCTAACGGTATCCTTTTATAAAGAGTTTGAGGATTTACTCATACCGCATCTTCATACCCTGTTTGAAGTGATCTATGAAAGTGGACAACTGCCTCCGTCTATGAGGGAGGCTCTTATAGTTGCCATTTCAAAACCAGATAAACCGCCCACAGGGTGTGCATCGTACTGCCCACTGTCACTGTTGAATGTCGATACAAAGCTGTATGCTAAATATCGGCGAATCGCCTCACCCCACTTGTCCCGTTGCTGGTTGCTCTGGAACAGGCCGGCGTCGTTCCTTGTAGGAACTTGACCTATAATTTACAAACAGTATTCGGAGCGATCCAACATATCAAACAAGAGGTGCAGGCAGTGCCTGTGTTCCTGGATATGGAGAAGGCATTCGACTCCGTCGTATGGGCCTTTATGGGACAAATCTTAACGTGTATAGGCCTGGGGGGCATATTTCTGCAAATGCTGGGAGTATTGTACAAAATTTGTCTCCTGTCCTTCGGGAGGTAGTTCAGTTTGGTGCATTGTCTGGTCTCATGGTCAACTGGTCCAAATCAATTATATTTCCACTCACTACCGCCACACTGCAGTTCACCCCGGAGATCTTTTTGCAGTGGACCACAGACCCGGTAAGATACCTGGGTGTCAAAGTACACACGGATTCGGAAGTAGTGTTCCGAGAAAACTATGGAGTTGCTGTCAGTAAGCTGGAGGATGATGTGGAGCGCTGGCTCAAACTGCCGCTCTCGCTACTGGGTAGGGTCTCCATTATGAAGATGGTGGTGCTACCTCGATTTTTGTTTCTGTTTGCTAACATCCCGATGGTCCTCTCTAGCTCTTTTTTCTGCACTCTCACTGTGCTCCTACTCAGGCTGGCCTGGGCTGGCAAACATGCCAGGATACGATGGGATATCCTAAAGTTGCCCTACCGGATGGGTGGCCTTGGGGCACCAGACCTGAATTGTGCACGCGCACATTTTTGGATACATGGCCCCACAGATGCACTGCACCTCCAGATTGAAAAAGTTGTCGCAGCGCCGCTCCCTATGCTGGTGCCCTTATTTCAACCCCCGAACCGCAGAACTGGGACCCTAGATTCGATTAATTTGACTGTGCACGCTTGGCACTACCTTCTTAAGTGGCAGGCTGGAGTCATATTGTACTCTCCAATGGCTCCTCTGGAATGGTGTCGTTGGCTTCACAGATAGAGGGGTAACTTGGGCACCGAGTGATATCAATATCACTAAGATTGGAGATTTGTTTGGGGAGGGTGTGTCGAAGAAGTGGGAAGACGTGATTGCACAGGGCCAGCCTGTTACATTGCTACACAGATTCCACTTTCATAGAATGAGGCACTCGCTAAGGGAAATACTGGGGAGTTATTTTGCTGAGCCACCTGATATTGCTGCACTCACTGCCATGACAAAAACAGAACAGCAGGAGCGGATGGTATCCAGGCAATACAAATCGGCACCGGAATACCGGGCCAACCATTATACTAAAGCTTGCCTGGCCTGGCTTACAGACTTGAGGATGGATATAGATGATGGAATGTGGAGGTACTGTTGCAAAAGTGCGAAACGCATATCGCTAAATGGCAGGCATAGATTAATTCATTTTAAATTTCTGAATAGAATATACTACATCCCTGAAAGATTGCATAGGTATGGACTGAGAGAGACTGCTGATTGCGAAAGGTGTGGCGCCACTTCGGCTGATTTCTATCATTTGCCATGGTTGTGCCCGGGGATTGCTTATTTCTGGGCTACAATATTTAGGACTCTGGGTGAAATCGTTAAAGAGCGGCTCACGCCAGATCCTACACTAGCGCTACTGGGATACTCTAAACACTTACCTAAATTGATCAGACGTTTAATAGACATGGGGTTGCTCATGGCGAGATGTAGGGTGGCTATATGCTGGTCACTCCTACCATGAACAGTTGGTCGAGAGACATGGTGTACTGCTGCACGCAGACGGAAAATTATAGTGAACTCCTCCCACCACTTAATCGCCCTAAGAACTTTTGGGAGCTATATGTAATCTATAGGGCTGCCAAAGAAAATTACGACGGCAGTAGAGTCCCCCCTGTTTCGAAGTAACATTAAGGGAGTCGACTGGTCGGGAAACGTCAGTAACAATAGGCTCTCAGGTCTGCTTCCAGGGCTCCATAACTGTATAACTCCTGTATGTCATGTGGAATACGATTGGCTGCAACATATGAGTGGGAAGGTCCCTCAGTCTCGCAGTATCCTATATGATATATTGTAAGGTACCACAGCTGAATGTACATTTGCTCCTGTATTGTAACTCTCTGAAGTAAGAAGAATGTAAAATGTTGGACACAATGTTGACTGTGTATGCCGGCTTCTTAAGAAATGTCTCTGTTGTCTTTACTTGCCATCTTTAAACTCTGATGTACTGTATGGAAATTCTAAATAAAAACATACATAAAAAAAAGAGTCTCAGCAACGCTGTGTGTGTGTGCCCTGTTGCAGCCTGAGACCTCTGTCATTGCCATCGGCTCGGACCGGCATCCCCAGGGAATCTGTGCTGCCGGCCCGAGCCTGCCGTTGCCAAGGAGGGACCTTGAACCATCCCCGTCGGGGGGGCTCGTGTTCCACTGCCCAAGATCAACGAAGTCGCATTGGAGGCTCAAGTCCCGAGGAGAGTGAGATCGCACCCCCAGGTAATGCTCAGCGAGCATGCGTGTGCCACCGCCTGGGGCTGGGTGCGGGCTACGAGAGAAAAGCTCTCGGCCATTCCCCACTTGGCAGCACGAGCCTCCGCTGAAGTCCGTATTGCGGCCCATACTTGCCGAGGAACGGCAGTGCCGAGGCCGGAGTGTGGAGCTACACTTTGTTTTCCATCAGAGACCATGTTGGGGGCATATTTTGGCAGTAGCCGACCGCGCGTCAGTAAGAGTGGCATAGAGACCGTCCAGAGCACCGCGATCGGTGCCGGAGTACATTATTTTGGCATTAAGAACTGCCTGATTGTTGCATTACGCATTGCGTTATTTTTGCATTACGAACTGCCTGATTGTTGCATTATTTTTGCATTACGACTGCCTGATTGTTGCATTACACATTGCATTATTTGTGCATTACAAACTGCCTGATTGTTGCATTACACATTGCATTAATTTTGCATAACGAACTGCATTATTTTTACATCACGAAGTGCCTGATTCTTGCATTACAAACTGCATAGCATTGCATCAGGCCTGCATGGGATCATCGAGAATTGCTCATTAATACTGCAAGAACCTACAAGGGCTTGCTGGCCTAATAACCGGCCAGGTAAAATATTCCAAATATGCATATGTTGGATTTTTATCGTGTGGTCTCATCGTATATCTTTTTATATAAACATATACTTTTTTTTTTATTAAACTAGTGTGGAGTCCATTTGTGGTGTTCTCATTGGGTTACTGAGAGCGTGGTTGCACATACTTTATGCATTTGCCTTGGAGATAAGCCTGGCTGCTCATGCCAAGCTACCGAGGGGGAGAGCAGGGGCTATCTGAGAAGTTGTCCTTCCTTTCCCTGACTTAGAAGCAAGGGTCCCTATTTGGCCTAAGGTACCTACCTCAGCCAACTAGAGACCCCCAGTTCTAACAGGATATATTTATATATATATTTACTGAATAAAACTAAGGTTACAGGGACGTTAGAGACCCTCAAGGGTGAGTAGTCACGCTTTTATAAGAGTACTGATTGATTCACTGATTGGTTATAGTCCTATCATTGAGTTGGCAATACCTGGCAGTTTCAAGATTTCTCGGGTTGATTGCAAAATCGGGAGGGGTGGCGGCGTTGCGGTTATCTTCAGGGATTAATGGGCCTTTCGTTGTGAAGAGTCCTCAGAGCTAGGAAAGGGTGATACCCTCAATTTTAGTGTCACGATTTCCCCTCATATCTCGCTGGGCGGCACATTGGTTTATTGGCCCCCTGGACCTGCTGGACCTTTTCTTAAAAAACTGGCGGATGTTATCATTCCTCGTGCATTGCGGTTTTCAAATTATCTCTTTCTGGGAGATCTTAACATCCATTTGGATAAAGTTGAGGAGGGAGACACCAGTGAATTCATGGAATTTCTTAACCTAGCCCAGCTTACTCAATGGGTCAGGGCACCGACACACTCAGGTGAACACATCCTCGATCCTATCTGCTCTAACTTTCCTATCAAGGTGGAGGATCCTCTGCCGGTGCCTTGGTCCGATCACTTCCTAACCTACTTTTCCTGGGTTCTGGAGGGTATTATTCCCCCGAGCAAAAGCCGTCCATAGCCCGCTTTTACTAGAATTGATACGATGACCTTCAGCTGCGCTCTAGCTGAGTCTAGACCTGCCCCCTCTCTCAATTTGGAGGATGCTCTTGAAAACTTCTCCAGTTGGACAAAGAGGGCAGCGGCCCGTTCTTCTCCCGAGGCCCCCGCAATCTATCCAGGGACTCACCATCCCAGCCTTGGTTTTCGCAGGAGCTCAGAGTGCTGAAACATCACTGCAAAAAGGTAGAACGGGCATGGCGGTTGGATTATTGCCCTTTGGCGAAATTGAACCTTAGGAAAGCCCATAAGCTGTACTATTCCCCTATAGCTCGGGCCAAAAGCCTATTCTATGTGGATCGCATCGATCTAGCAAGAAGTAATTCTAAAGAAATCTTCTCCATCGTCCAGAACTTTATGGCCCCTAGGGCGGTATCTGTCACACTTCCCTCATCAAACACTTGGTGTGAGGTTCTTTCGAATTTCTTTATTGATAAGGTTCAGTCCATCCAGGCTTCCTTTATTTTAGGGGATCATTCCATGACCAGGCCCTCGCCCTCGGAGGTGTCACATACTGGGTCTTCTTCCCTGATGGTTTTTTCACCTATTGACCTGCCCGAGTCACTGAAGATCCTTAAGTCCTTGAAGCCAGGCTCCCCTACAGATCCCTGTGCAGCCAGACTCCTTGCCTCGGTCACGGAGACAGTGAACCCTGAAGTCAATAGACTGATCAATCTTTCCCTTCAGGAGGCCTGCATTCCTTTGGTATGGAAGCAGGCTAAGATTCTTCCCCTCTTAAAGAAACCAACATTGGATCCACTGCTCCCAGCTAACTATCGCCCCATCTCCCTCCTGCCTTTCATTGCGAAAGCCTGTGAAAAGGTGGTTAACAAACAACTTACAGACTTCGTCGAGGTTGCCGGCCTACTTCATCCAGCTCAATCCGGATTCAGAGACTCCTACAGTACTGAGTTGGCCTTGGTGGAAGTCTCGGAGGCCATTCGGGAATGTATGGATGCAGAAGGGAGGGCTGCTCTTATCTTGTTGGATCTCTTGGAGGCATTAGATACTGTCCCCCACTCTTTGTTGTTACCCGCCTTGAGGACATGGGGATTTCGGGTGCTGCCTTGAGCTGGCTTAAATCCTTCCTGGAAGGGCGCACCCAACAAGTTTGGCTCCCTCTGTTCTCCTCCTCACCTCAGGAGGTGACCAAGGGGGTGCCACAGGGGTCTTCCCTGAGCCCCCTTCTCTTTAATTTATACATCAACCCTCTGATCTGTTTAGCTGAAGAGCTGGGAGCCAAAATTATAGCTTATGATGACGACACTCAGCTGCTGTTTACCTGGGGAAAATCTGACTGCTCCCCGCCACTGGCCAAAAATTGTCCTGCAGAAGTCTTTCAATGGCTTTCCTCAGCACAGCTCAAATATAATGAGGGTAAGTGTGAAATTCTTCTCTATGGGACCTTCTTTCCCCAGATCAGAGAAACTCTATGGCCAGCGGATTTTCCTTTGCCAGCTGCAAAGGGGCAACCTGCGAAAAATCTGGGAGTCTGGTTCGAGGAGACCTTTCCTTTTCCACCCAGATTAAGAAGCTAGCGGGGAACTGCTTTGGGCTGCTAAAATCCCTTAGGAAATTTCTCCCTCTTCTCCCCAGAGCAGCTAAGGAAACAGTGCTCAGGGCCTTAATTATTTTGCGGCTCGACTACGCCAATGCTTTGTATGCCGACCTGCCGGGTTATCTTCTTAATAAATTACAGGTTGTTCAAAATGCCGCTGCTAGACTTGTCTTTAACATCCTGATGAGAAGCAGTGGTAGACAGCATTTGCGATCCCTTCACTGGCTACCTGTGGTTAATCGAGTCAAGTGTGAAGCCCTGGCCCTGGTCCATCGGGCATTGCATGACTGCGGCCCCTCCTATCTACGGAAGAGGTTCCAGTTCTATGTCCCTGCCAGACATCTTCGGTCATCTTCTCAGTTCCTGGCTCATACACCTAGCTTCCGTCTTACCAGAGAGGGAGGCAGCTCACAAGCTGTTAGAGCCACCTCAGCCTGGAATTCACTCCCTTTGGCTCTTCGCAGTATTCAGGACTTCTGTCAATTAAAAAAAAACTGCTGACTTATCTTTTTATTTAAATGAATCTTCATGTGTCTGTGCTCGCCTTCCCTTTCTACAGGCTCGCGCCGGAACACTCCTCGGAGTATCTGTGCATGCTACAAGTGCAAATAACATGACATAACATAGTTAGGAATAAACATTTTAAAAAACTTAGAAACTCACTGAAAAAAACAAAGGTTACTGGGACATTATGGTTAGACTCAGGTTTCACTCGCACAAAACCAGTGAAATTAAGCCGTTATAGTTAGTGAGCTAAATTGCAACTCTGCAATGCACTGCGTATGACCTCATATATTACATCACTCAAGACATGGTTAGTGACATCACTGATGACATCTCAAATGACATCACTGATGACATCATCCACAGAATCTCTGGCGCACCCACTCACACCCCATATGGTGGAGAAAGGGCGAGTTGCTGGGCTTTTAAAAGCCACGCTGCCCCCCTCCTGGGCCAATTTTAGACCCAGGGACCCAAACCCCCAGGGCCAGGTCTTTATTGTGGGTGGGGTCAGGGCACCCACTCTCATCTGTTGGGGACCCCAGGTGAGACTGAAGGCCCCCACGATCCCTGATAGCTCCCCATGCCCTGCGGGAGCCAGCATTGCTTTTGGAAAGAGGGAGCTGCTAAACATGCAGCTCCCTGTGTCCAAAAGCAATTCTGCTCTGCTTCGAGTAAGCAAACGCATTTTACATGTTCTCGCTTACTCCAAGCATAGCAAAGTTTTCTGTGGCTTGGGGGGAGCGGTAATGCTCCCGCCAAGGCATAGCAAACTGCAATGTTGGGCACCCCGGGACATTGGAGGAGACAGCGCTGGGTGGGGGGGCTGTCCCCAGGGCCATTTAGGGCTGCAGTAAGGGGGCCTTGCTGCCCCCTCCTTCAAGTATTTAGCCTTGAAGAGGTTATGGTCCCTGGGGCAGGGGTCTGTCATGGACCCCCTTAATTATTCAGTTTGTGCTTTGGGGAGTTGGCGATCCCTGGAGCTGTGGCGGAGGCTGTAGGGCCTCCTCTGCATGCTTTTCAAAATAATGTATGTGCCCCAGGGAGGTGGCAGTCCAAGTGCCAGAGGGGGAGGCCTTAGGATCTTCCCCACACTCCTTTAAAAAAATCTGTGTGCCCTAAGGAGGTGGCGTTCCGAGCACCCCCCGCATTTCCATTATTCAGTGCCCAGGAGAGGTGGTGGCCCCCAACCGCGTTTGTTTTCTGCAAGAGTTCGTAAATAAATCATATGAATCACCCCATCTCCTTTGGAAATTTGGTTATGGGACAACAAAGCTACTATTGACAACGTGGCACACCCCCGAGGACGAGAGCACCCGGGTGCAAGTGCATAGGCAAAGGTGGTCAGGAGCACTAATTCATGTTCCTGTGCACCGTCGCTGGAGATTTCTCATGGCGACGGTGAATCTGGAACCTAGGAGGAGGACTTGTGGAGGCCAGACTATGCACAGCCGGTAAGCCATTCACAGGCATTCTTTGGCTTATCACGTACAGCAAAACACAATAAAGGAGAGACGAGGGATAAAGCTGTCTCTGACTCCCTCAAATAGACTTAATCTCACACAACAGAGAAGCAATCAAAAAACAGATAAGACAATACTGGACGCTGTAAGTGGGAAAATCAATAGATATTTTAATACTGCCCTCACACACTCGAAAGTGTCATGCTTCATCATTGGGCCGCATCATACACCTAGGTGCAGACCAACACATTGGGTGGAGCGCAATTTTTTAGAATAAATGATAAAGGAAAGTGGTGAGGGTAAAGTATAAAGGAAAAAACAAACAAACAGAACAAACACAAAAGTGTAATTCTGAGAAAAAGGAAACAATTAGTCTCCAGGAGAAAGGGACCAAAAGAAGTGCAGAAAAAAGTCTAAAACTGTCTCGGGGTTGACCCTCTAACTTTATTCTTGTCAACCTCTGGCAGGATTAAAATAAACAAGATGGGGTATCCAGGGCAGGTAACGACCCTACCATCCCCACTGCTAAAACCAGTGGGGACAAGAATAAAGTTTGAGGGTCAACCCCGAGACAGTTTTAGACTTTTTTCTGCACTTCTTTTGGTCCCTTTCTCCTGGAGACTAATTGTTTCCTTTTTCTCAGAATTACACTTTTGTGTTTGTTCTGTTTGTTTTTTCCTTTATACTTTACCCTCACCACATTTCTTCATCATTTATTCTAAAAAATTGCGCTCCACCCAAGGTGTTGGTCTGCACCTAGGTGTATGATGTGGCCCAATGATGAAGCATGACACTTTCGAGTGTGTGAGGGCAGTATTAAAATATCTATTAATTTTCCCACTTACAGCGTCCAGTATTGTCTTATCACGTACAGCGGCAGGATGAGGAGGAATTATTGCAGAGCTTGAACAAGCTAATGCTAGAGCTCACAACTGGATCATGTTTAGTGAGTCAGAGTGCAGGGAAGCAGCTTTGGATATCTTTAAAAGATGACCGATCACAGGATCAGAAAGTGGCAATATAGAGAGATGAGAGATTTCAAACATACCCTCTAAGTTTACAGCCTTAGAGAGACTTCATGAGCGTGAAATACGCAAATGGTGGGAGGTGACTTCTCTACAGAGCTACATTGAAGTTAACCATGTCCCAAAGGGGCTTAGAATATCAACTGTACCTGCCTATGAAAATCCAGACCCGTTGCTATTCGATGAATGGGCAGAACACACAGCGAATTCATGCCAGGGCATGTTGACCATTGGTTCAAATTTGCTTGGAGTGACAGGGACAAAGCACTCAAGAACATTCAAGATCTTGAAAATGAAATAGCTAAAGATGAGGACAAGGTCAAACAGGAGGAATTAAAAGAACAGATGAAGAAATTATGAACAAAAAATCAAACAGAGGAAACAAGACAAGTTCGATAGGGATACAAAAGACTATGCACAGGGTAGGGTATTGACTTTCGCTAAAACGTTCAATGCACCAAGAAGAGAATTTCAAACCAAAAAAGTCCTCACTGCCATTGAGCACAGAGAGATATCGAAATCAGATATAACTGATAACAAACAATCAGGCGAGGAAAGTAGAAAGGGCTGGGCATTACCAGCAAATAAGACCCCTTTTCACAAGGAGTTTTGCCTCATACGCCAATCATGGCAAAGAGGAGGCAAGTAGAAACCGTTAAACCAAAGAACCGCAGACAAACAAGGCGAGGGTGCTGGTGGCGCAAGAAACAGACCACCCCCAGTCACGAGGAGCAAGAAGACGTACAGAAGGAAATAATTAATGATAATTTGACTATTGTTAATCTGACGCCCAAGATATTATCTAAGACAGAGGAGTTGGTATTGAAACTTGGTCTAAACTTCTGTGCTCAGAAAAGATTGGAATATACACAAACTAGAATTGACCTGTTTAAATTCATCCGAAAATTGAAACTTCAAAAGTATTTCAAACAAAAAACGCCAATAAATAGACCCAATAAATTGGAGGGCAAATCCCTAGCCACCAACTTCTTGACTGGGATAGATCTAGAAACTATAGAAATCCTGTAAAACGTACGAACTGATGAAAATTAAATGTTTGGTACCCCTTTGAACGTGACACATCGGATTGAATTAACAGGAATAGAACAAAGCAGTGGAAATAGCTCTTTTAAGCCTGTTTCATAATTTCTACCTCAAATGCCTGGAGATGCCATCAACGTATTTGCTGAAGCGGTCAATAAAGATCACCTACGCTTGAAATACAAAGATACAACGGGGTGAATCAGTAAGAACTTCACTAAAGAACAACAACAAGCATTATACAATCTTTGTAAAGATACATCTATAGTATACAAACCATCAGATAAAGTTGGTAACATTGTGCTGCAGACACGGGAACAATATAACAGGGAAGCACAGCGGCAACTATCGGATACAAACAGCTTCCAAAAAATAAACAAAAAGATCTATAATCAGAGTATCACAGAATACCATCAACTGATACGAAAGTGGTATGAAAATAACTTGCTGGAGACAGATGAATATCTGTATCTCCGGTGCTTGACTCCGATTATACCCACCTTTTACCACTTACCGAAGATTCACAAGGACGATAAACATCCTCCGGGATGACCCATTGTTTCCTCAGAACGGAGCCTGACAGAACATCTATCCATTTATATAGACTACTTTTTATCTCAATCCGTGACTAAGTTGACCGCTTATATTAGAGACATAAAGGACGTTTTACAACATATAAAGGAAGATAAATGGGAAGGTTTTCAAATGCTGGTCTTGGACATTTTGAGTTTACACACATGCATCACACACCCTCAAAGCAGTACAATCTTTCTTAAAAAGCTGCCCTTTGAAATACTTGGAACACAATGTTATGCTGGTAGAACTTATTGAGTTCTGTCTCAATAACAATATCTTCCTTTTTCAGGACCAATGCTATAGACAGATCTCAGGGATGGCCATGGGCACCTGCTTTACCCCCAGTTACACAAATTTATTCATGGGCTGGTGGGAGAAGTAGGAGGCCTCGTCAGCCACCAATGACATCTGGACAGCCAAGGTGATATCATGGCACAGATACATTGATGACCTCTTCTAAATTTGGAAGGGGTCCCCAGAGTCAGCGAGGGTATACATAGATGTTCTGAACACCAACAATGTAAAATTGAAATTCACCAGTGAAGTAAGCTTTACATCAGTGAGTTTCTTTGACCTAAGGGTATTTGTATCTAAGAATGAATTGTGCACCATGTTGTATAGAAAATCCATGGCTGGGAATTCAGTACTTCATGCCACCAGCAGTCATCCACAGAAACCCATCAGTAGTATTCCCTACTGTGAGCTTTTGAGAATAAAAAGGAACAACACGAAAGATTGTAATTTTCAGATAGCTGCCCACGATATCATGGTTAAATTCGGTGCCCAAGGTTACAATAAACAGCCATTGGAACAAGTCTGAAAAAAGGTTCATTCCAAATCTAGAGTGGATCTACTGAAGGACACACCAAAGGAACACAAAAAACATAGGGAAATTCAGAATGATTACCACCTTTTCGGAGAACGCCAATGATCCAAGGAATATCATGCATAAGAACCTGTGTACTCTGAAAACGGATCAGATTATAGGCCAGGACATACCTCCTAGTCCCCTGTTGACTTTCAGGAAAGATCGATCTCTGAATAACAATTTGGTGCACAGCCATCATGAGAAAGAGATCACAGGAACAACTTTTAAGGAATTACATGGCTTCTTTCCATGTGGAAAGTGTAAGGCCTGCCTTAACAGTTAGAAGACACTTTTCTATAAAGTGCCAGGCCTGAAAAGACCTAGACCCATAAATAAGTTTCCGACTTACAACACACCTTATACGGTGTACTGATTAACATGTCCATGTGGACTTAAATATATTGGCAGCACTATCCATCCAACAAAAGTATGCGTTTTAGAACACTTGAGAGCCATCAGAAATGAAGATGCAACGTACCAAGTTGTTAGACACTTCAGCAAAGAACATCATAGCAATAGGGACCTCCTAACATTTTTGTGTGTACACCATGTACCTGATAATCCTAGGGGAGGTGATAGAATTTTAAGACTTAGGAGGCTTGAATCACGCTACATTATTGATCTACAAACTAAAGCCCCAAAAGGCATGAATAGCAGTGAGGAATTATCGGTTCGCCTTGGGGAATATTGGGTTGTTGGTGTTTGTAGGGTGATAGGGTTAGAAGTTAATTAAGTAATCATTAGTTATTAATTAATGTTTAAGAAAATATGTGATTGATATGGACTTTGTACATTGTGTCAAATGTATTTATTTTAGTTTTATTATAGGTGTGGGTTGCTAGGTTTGTAGGGTTATAGGGTGGGAAGTTAATTAAGTAGTCATTAAATATAATTAGTTAAGAATTCTTATTAATATTTTAATTGACTATCAATAATGTATATTGTGTAGTAATCATATACTTTAGTTATATTTTAAGTGTAAGCTGCTGGGTTTGTAGGGGTATAGGGTGGGAAGTTTATTAAGTAATAAATCATTAACAACCAACTATTAATTCTAAGATAATTATTTAATTGAATATTAATTATGTAAATTGTGTTATACTTCTTTGTTTTAGTTATATTTTATGGGTGGGCTGTTAGATATTGCCAGGGAGTGTCCAGTTGATGGCTAGAAACCTTTCTGGGAGCCTTGGCCTCCCAGAGGGCTTTTGGCTTCAGCTGCTAACTCTCTTCAATCATCATGGGCACAAGGAACTTCCATACCGTGCAAGCTCACAAGGGAACGAGTCGAAAGAGGAGTCCCCGGTGTTCACAGGAAAGGGAAATGGCGCGTCTCTAATTGCTGCCTAGGCTCTCTCTGGACCTCTTGTCCCAGCAGTGACCCCCAGGGGCTGCCAACGATGGTTTTATAACAAGCTGGAACTGAGAGCCTCCCGCCTGGAGCAAGCAGGGCGAAGATGAGGGCGCGTGGGGAGGCCGAGTCACTGAAGGAAACACTTCCTGCTCCAGCGGGTTTGAGCTGATCAAGCAGGGGAGCTGCGGAGCTGCAGAACACTCTGATTGTCCAATTAAAAACAGCAGCTTATGTCATGTTCAATGCTAACGTGTTTTCGGGGGGTTGTCTATCAGAGGGTTCTGCTGTAAATTGCTGATCTCTCTGGAGTGAAGTCGAGTTCCGGATTTCCAAAGGAGAGGTGAGGGTCGTGCTGTGCATTCTCCCACCTGCATTGGGTACACCGCTTAAAAGAGATGTATCCTAGTTAGAACCTGGAATTGGCTCGGCTCGGTGTGTCACAGCTCGCTAAACAAACACATCTACAATAACACTTCCCCTTTTGTGCACACTATTTTGGGCACTCGTATGAGTGTTCTTGTGTCAGCTTCAAACATTTAGACACTTTTTTGCCATCATTTCTGGAGATGCAGACTTGCTAAAAACGTGCCGTTGGCATCTCCTCGGTGTATACTAGTATCTCTGGGTCACAGGAGGGGTGCAATGCAGAGGTCCATGTTTGATCAGTTAAGCCCTTCATATTGTTGACATTGTCAACCACATTGTTTCTAGAAATCACTCGAGCGCAGAGTGGGAGATCGGAAATAGATTTGTCAGTGCATGCTATGAAGTGTACTCCAGATTACAATCACGGTCTTCAAGCCAATAGTATTTATTTTAGCATCCATTTTTAGGTCTGGAGTTAGCCATTAACTCTAAAATTGACTAACCTTATATGTATGATAAACTGAAAGGGCCTTTCAGCCAATGCGCTTCATCCATTGGTCTGCCACTGAGTCATTCTCCTTTTCACTTCAACCATTTCCTAATTTTACTGCGGATAACGCCATTCTGCCTTCCAAAAGCAGCACATCCGCACATCCGCACACAAAGTAGTTCCCCTAAGGGACAGGAACTACTATGACAAGGTCTGCTTTTTGAGACTTAAACAATATTTTTGCTTTTGGCCAATTTTTTTTCTTAGATTGTGAAGGTGATTTCAGCTTCTACAAAAAGAAAGTTTTGCAAAAAACATGACAAAACAGAACAAGCATTGACAAAGCGAAAAGGCAAAGAGCCAACGCCAGATTTATTGGCTGTGCCAGAGCCGGTTCTAGATGGTTCCGTCTAGCACCTCCACCTCATATATGGTTTGATAGAGTTCCCTAAACATGAAGATCTTCTTGGCTTCTTCTGCCACTCTTGCTCCATCTCCCCTCACCAATTCCTTTATTCAATAAGGAACCTTTGTCCCCAAGAGTCTTCTGGCTGAGAGTCTCCTTAACAGCTCTCTCTGTAGTTCTGTAGTGCCATATATTTTAAGATTGTGCTTTTATTTGATAGCTGCGTCCTCCTGAGGCTGGAGCCGGGAGAGACCTTTACGAATGTTTGCTGATTTGCACATATAATTCAACTTGTGATTTTGGTGCCTAATCCTGTTTAAAGCTCATTTCAATATCGCTTTTAATATACTTTTAAATACTTAAATAGGGCTCTTACCCCGTCTTTGCAGGTATGCCTAGCTTTCTGCTGTATACCAGCGTGCAGTTAAGGAGTCTTAATGTAACGGGTAAAACTATGGGATGTTTATGCGTTGCGTTCAAGTTAGCGCCCCCTTCAGGCCCTATGACCTGTCCTAAGTGTAATATCACTCTCCCAGACTTAGTTTACGGGGCTAAAGGACCACAAAAAACAGGGAAAGTCACTTGAAATTGGGCAAGGGATACCAACATTAAAGTGTACACTGTTGAATTCAAGATCTCTGGTAAAACATAGCATTGAGTGTGCATCACTCATCGAAGATGAGAATTTAAAGGTGGCATTCATCACTGAAACCTGGACAGATGAGGCCTCTGGCACAGATTTAGTAAAAGCCACACCCCCAGGATATCTTTGTCACACCGTGAATAGGCCAGACAGGAAAGGGGGGGACTAGCGATAATTTACCATGACTCAATTAATGCAGCTTTTCACACAGCCTCAACTACAGCGGATGAGGCAATGACCTTTAGCTTCACCTTTGCCTCGCATCACACGCTTAAAGGCACCCTCGTATATAGACCTCCGGGGCCCAGGCATACCTTTGTAACATCTTTGGGAAATCTTTTGGAAGACAAGATGAGCGCCAAGTCCTATACAATATTGGGAGATTTTAATTTTCATCTTGAGGCGCATAAGGACCCAGATACGGTCATCCTCAGAGGCCTTATGAACACCGCTGAACTTAAGCAAAAAGTAATAGGACCCACACATGTGGCAAGCCACACGTTGGATGGCATTTTCTCAAACCATCCTTCACTCTCATTATGGGTCTGCTGCCTTTGGAGTGGTCAGACCACGTGGCAGTATTGTTTGAGTGGGCCGTCCCTGACAATCGCGCAGCGGGCAGACCCCCCAAGACACAGAGGGAATCAAGAGTGTGGCATAAAGTGGATGGGTCAGAGTTATTAGAATTACTCATGGCCACAGAACTTCCTGCGATCCCGATGTGAAAGAAGCCACTACGCTATACACCAACTGGCTGGAGGCAGTATGTAACAAACTAGCCCCTAAGAAAATACTATCTCTTTATAGGGTTCAACCCTCCGCCCCCTGGTATACGCAGGAACTCAAAGCCCAGAAAGTGTGTTGCAAATGGCTGGAGATAAACTGGAGGAAAGGGTACCAAGAGTTAAAAAAAGGCATTTACAATAAAAGTCTCAGTATATACATACAACTTTTCTTTACGACGAAACAGGAATTCAGCCAAAGAACAGTTTAAAACAGTAATCAGGCTCACCCTCGTCCTGCAAACATCTTAATGAGCCAGGGACTTTGTGATGAAATTGCAAAATTTTTCTTGGCGAAAGTAGAGTCCATCTTCTCTACTTTCAAAGGACCAATTACTAAGAATGCCGTGGTCCAAAAAAGCATCATAAACAAGTGCCCGAGTCACAGACCAAACTCGACACATTCACTCCATTGTCCTTCTTGGACACTTATAATTTGCTTATGTCCACTAAATCAGGATCCCCCTACGACCCGTGTCCGGTCGCGGTGTTAAAAATAGCCCCGGAACCAATTGCACTGACACACACGTCTCTGTTCACTGTTCTCTGAGGGACATTTTCCCAAAGCTTGGAAGAAGACCTCTATACTTCCACTGCATAAAAAGCCCAATCTGGGGGGGCATGGTCTCGCTGCAGATGAGGTGAGACGCATGCTTTGAGAGCTCCGACCAGCCGCTGCCTTCTTAAGCCATTAAAGCGGTCCTGGGGCCACAGCAACAAACCTGCCTTACCTACCTGGTCAGTCGAGCGGACGGGGCACTTCCTGTCGAGAGGGTGCCTATCTGGGCTGTTCCGTGGCGGTGCTGACCATGGCCTTCATTGTCTGAGCCCTGGCGGCCGCCATCTTGCCTGCGCCAGGCCCTGAACTCCTTTCACCATCGGGGGCTGCTGGGGCCACTGATCATCGCTTTGGCCTGCCGGACGACACTTTTGGGGCCCGACTTGCATTGCGGACAGCCGCGACACCCGGGGTGCTGCCGCTTGGCAGGGGACCTCACCAGCCACGATCCGGCATACGCCATCTTGGGCCTCCCAGTCGCTGCCTGTGGCCACGGAGCGGCCGGTATTCCTCGCAGTTACTGCAACTCGCCTGAGCAGGAGACCTGGGCGGCCTGTAGCGGTCCTCAACGGTGGACGGGGGTGCTTCATGCTTGGAGGGATCGGCTGCTGATCAGCTGTGCTGCAGCCTGTGCCTGGAGGCGCCCCGGACCTGGTGAGTCCACCGTTGGGCAAGGGCCCTCACTACCTCTTCCCCGTTTTGCTCGGGTGTGTGCCACTCTCTTTTGGACTGGGGGAGACTGCAGCCGGCCAGGGACTCTACAACGCGGCCCCCCTTTGGAAGAGCTATGTCATGGTGGTGGTGCACTTCGCGCCTTGCCACCTAGCAGGGGTGTCTCTGCCAGGATTGCGTGGTACCTCCTGGCACCATCGCCGGTGATCCTCCCCTCCAGTTTACCTTCCCTCTGCTGAACATATCCCTCCGATCACCAGCGCTGTTCTACCACCAGCACCTGGGGAAAACCTGTGCTCTCACCCAGAGGCAACAGCCTGCGCTTCTCATCTAGCCCCTGTCTCGCCGTGTTTCCACCCCCGCTGACTGGCCATCTGTGACCGGTGAGCCTGCATGCGAATAGGGGCCCGTTAGGGGCCCGTTACTCTGTCTTCCTCCCCTGCACTGCAGCACGCTGCTATCCCTGGGGCTGAAATCATCGACCTGGACACTGTGGCCCTTGGGCGCGGCTACTCCGGAGGGGCAAAGTGCGGAAGCAGCGGCCTTCCTGACCTGTGGTTCTTGGTGGTAGGCCATACATACTTTGCTATTTGCCTGCTTGTGATCCTGGTAGGTGGTCCTAGTGGTCCTGGGCCCCAGGCAGGAACCTCGGCCGGGTAGCACAGGGACGGGGACAGCAGGCAGCATAGGGATAGCAGAAAGTGCAGGCAGTGCAGGCACAGGGGCAGCAGGTAGTACAGGGGAAATTACAGCAGGCAGTGCAGGGACAGCAGGCAGCTCAGGGACGGCAAGAAGCGCATGGCCAGGGCAGCAGGCAGCACAGGAACAGTAGGCATGCCAGGGACAGGGGCAGCAGGCATAGTACCCCCAGGGGTACCCCGCTGTCCCTCCTCCCCCATCATGGGTTACCCAAATGACACACACAAGACAGTTGGTGTTGGGTAACAAAATGCTGCAGGTTTATTACATAATTCCAGAATATGTAATGGGTGGGTTATCTTATGGGCGATCCAAGGGCAGGCAACCAAATGGGTCGCCTACCCGCCTGATGAGCCGGGCAGCGCGGGAGCGATGCCCGCCGTTGCTGCCCTCCAGGTGATTCTTTCTATGATCACGTGCCATTGGTAATTCTACTCACGCCCCCCCTATCTGGGCGGAGCGTCGCATAGCAAGCCCCCGGTTGTTCAGGCCCACAACCGCCCGCAGGACTAGCGGGGCGCCGACACGGCTTCCAGGACCTCCCATGAGGCTCCTCGTTTTGGCTCAGGCACCACCTCTGGTGCCGCGCAGAGGTACCCTTTGTACCGGCCTGCTTACAGATCGCCCTGTAACTCCGCCTGCAACGAGAAAGGAAAACATTACAACGCTCAGCAAAACCCCCCCCCCACCCAACGCCTACGCCGGGTAAGCGGTAGGGAGGGAAAAGGCGAGGTGGGCGACAAAGAGGTCGCCAGGAAGGGTGGGGGAAGGCTAAATAGCCTCCCCCTCACACCAGGGCCAGGAAGTGACACGCATTGCGTGTCACTTCCGGCCAAGCCCGAGGAGGGGGGCTCTGGTCTGCGTCCCGGCCCCCCCCCCCGGTGGGAGGGGGTGGGGAGGGGTGACCGGTGCCCCGGGGCCACTAAGGCACAGACCGCCTATTGGCCCCCTGCGGGGGCCGCGGTCAGCGGCATAATACCCCCAGGGGCACCCCGCTGTCCCCCCTCCCCCATCATGGCTTACCCAAATGACACACACAAGACAGTTGGTGTTGGGTAACAAAATGCTGCAGGTTTATTACATAATTCCAGAATATGTAATGGGTGGGTTATCTTACGGGCGATCCAAGGGCAGGCAACCAACTGGGTCGCCTGCCCGCCTGATGAGCCGGGCAGCGCGGGAGCAATGCCCGCCGTTGCTGCCCTCCAGGTGATTCTTTCTATGATCACGTGCCGTTGGTAATTCTACTCACGCCCCCCCTATCGGGGCGGAGCGTCGCATAGCAAGCCCCCGGTTGTTCAGGCCCACAACCGCCCGCAGGACTAGCGGGGCGCCGACACGGCTTCCAGGACCTCCCATCAGGCTCCTCGTTTTGGCTCAGGCACCACCTCTGGTGCCGCGCAGAGGTACCCTTTGTACCGGCCTGCTTCCAGATCGCCCTGTAACTCCGCCACAGCCCTGGAGGCGGCTCACCGTCGCAGCCAGGGCCCCCCACCAACCCGCTATAGTCTTACCTGCCACCTCTCCTATCTAGGGCTTCCTGCAACTAGCTGGAAGGGAACCATCCTAGCAGAAAGAAGAGTTTGAAATTCTGCCACTTCATGACAGTGTGACAGCGCTAGCGGGACTCAAACCTTGTGAGATCCCTTATATCCACAGGCCGAAGACTTACCAGTGAGCTATAGCTCCTGGTGTTGTAGATGGCCCCATCTAAGCCCCCAAGGCCCGAGACGCTATCCTAATCGGAATCTGGTCTGCTGAAATAAAGGACCCGTTGGGTCGCCAGGAAGGGTGGGGGAAGGCTAAATAGCCTCCCCCTCACACCAGGGCCAGGAAGTGACACGCATTGCGCGTCACTTCCGGCCAAGCCCGAGGAGGGGGGCTCCGGTCTGCGTCCCCGCCCCCCCCGGTGGGAGGGGGTGGGGAGGGGTGACCGGTGCCCCGGGGCCACTAAGGCGCCGACCGCCTATTGGCCCCCTGCGGGGGCCGCGGTCAGCGGCAGTGCAGGGGTAGAAATGGCTGGCAGAGCAGGGGTAGGGACAGCAGGAAGTGCAGGACAGCAGGCAGCACAAGGACAGGGGCAGCAGGCAGCACAGAGACAGGGGCTTGCACTTTCTTAAGCTAGGGGTCAGGCCAAGAGGGGCGGCCCAGTCTAACCTCCTCTGGGCTCCACCCGCACACATCCAGGGATGCTGGAGCTGTAAGTGATCTTTATCATGCACCGGGAGGCATGAAAACGTGACTATCAGCTGGCCCAACCTCTGGGGCTGCTGGGAAATGCAGTCTGGTCTGGTCCAGCTGGTTATATTATAGAGGCACACAAGGCTCAACCACGAATGCAACTTAACCACGCATGCCTTTACCGCACAATTTTGTGGTAAAGGCTTGAATGGCAAGGTAGTATGCGCTGCTAAGTTTGTCACAAGTCTGACCTCCTGACCCCGCCCTAAATTACACACCCCTTACCTGCTCCCACCCTAAGTCCTAAATTACAAACCCCCTACCTGCTCCGCCTCGAGACCTAAAAACACCCCATTCCTTAAATACTCCCCCAAACCCAGCCCTTAAAGCTACCCCAAACCCTTCCTCCTGCCCTGAGCTCTAGAAACTTCCCCCCTCCTTAAAAGTACTGGACCCCCTTCCCCTCCTTGAGCCCTAAAAACATGCCCCCTCTTTAAAAGAACCCTGCCCCCTCCCTGAGCTCTAAAATCTTGCCACCAACCCCCTGACCCACGCCCTTAAAACTTGCCACTGATCCCCCCCGAAAGTGACCCCCAGACCCACTTACCTGTTGGTGTCCACTTCCCGATCCGAGACTCCTGTTCCTGTTCCGAGTCCCCATCCATACCGAACACTAGAGCGCCTTTGCCTTACCCACGCATATTCATAGTTTAGGCAAACGCGTGGTTTGGACATGCGTGGTTACACTTGCGGGCTTCCGGAACGCATGGCCCTGGCCATGTAGTTCTGGATGTTTCCCGGTCCCGCTGGTGTACTTGGGTGGTGAGAGGGGGTCTTGAGATTCTCTCTAGCGCTGGTTGCAGGAAGGCTGAATGCTGGAGGGGAGACCCCTCTTGTAAGGAAGGACGGAAGGCGGCAACAGGGGGAAAGATCACCATGTAGAGCACAAGTTCAGATGAAGTTCGATGGATTCTTGATGAAAGATGGAACAGGAAGCAATGGAAGAAAAGGCAGCCATTTGGAATCAAGCAGCCTTCGTGATCGAGGAAAGTTTGTGAGGTCATAAATGACCAC